>NW_027185392.1:5212500-5945000 GCF_022577435.1 Embiotoca jacksoni | reverse complement strand
CTGCCTCTCCACACAGAGGTAAATACCCGGTTGCATATTTACCAGAGGATGATACATCCCTTCTCATTTAGCATACTACGTGAAATGCAAACAAACAATTGAAAATGCTACACATGGCTGTTAAAGGTTAAATACCATAATATAATCTGCCGGTTGAAGACTGTGCAGCTACAATCATCTAAAGTATTTCATGCTTTGCAAATAGTGAGAGAGGTAAAAAAAAAAAACCATTGCTGGCAAATTTACTGCTAATCTTTTTCCTTTGTGCTCCCTGTGCTTCAACCCCCTAATTGTACTAAACACTAGTTCAGTGGGGTGTCGTGGTAGTTCAGTCTGCTAATACAAATGAATGACATGACCAACTTCCATGCTGTGCTGCTGCCTCACTGTGAGCTCTTCTAAAATTAACACCAATCACTAAGCAGCCATAAAAACAATGTTACAGCCACCACTAAACCAGGGGAATAGTGTTAAACCATTTGTAGGACTGTGTCTTGTATAAACACAAGACAAACAGGGGACCCACTCCACAAGTACAGGAACAAGCAGCATGCATTAAACAGAGCACTTACACCAATAGGAAAACACAGCTAAAGAGAAAAGGTGGGTTTATTTGTACAGATTAGATTCAGAGGAATAAAATGATTTTGTACTTCAGATCTGATGTCACTAGTCTGATCTCAGTCACAGCTTTGACTGCAGTGTGAGAGGAGTAAGTATTCAGCTCTATGATGTGCTCTGGCTGTGAGCTCCATTCTTTTAATGCCATTGGAAAGCATCTGAGCGGGAAATACTTCCTGCATATGAATGAATAACTGTTGGTTGCTTTAATATCCTTCCACTTCATCGCGTAATTATAACTCCCGCTTACCATCCTGCACGTGAACACTTAAGATTACTTAAAACATCAGGGACACAAAGCATGCTTTGGAAAAGAACACTGAATGTTAACATAACACGTGTTTGTTTTCAACTCCTCCAAACTCCATTGAAGAAGTTATGTTCATTTGACTACATGCAGTGCCTATTCAAAGTCAGTTTAATTCCAATTCAACAAAAATAAACAAAAAACTGCAAATTACTAATGAGCCTATAACAAATCATTTGTCACAGCTCTTAACATTGTAGTGGGATAAAATATTAACAGCTTATTTCTTTCTAGTGGAAATGGACATCAATATTTCAGTTAAACCTATCAAACGAAATGTATTTATTTTACATAATTGTATATGCCTCATTTTATTCTGACTTGAATAACGAGTAACCAGTCATGAAGTTTAAACAGCACATAAAGTACATGAAGTGGTAAATAGACGGTTAGCTGAGCATAACATTGTAGTCTGAAAGTGCAAAGAAAATGCATGTTGAAATGCATTTTCAACAACAGCAACCTTTCTGTTCTTTTCTTTGGGACAACCTGCATGACTCATTGTGTCCAACCTCTGTTACATTAGCTATAGGTGGCGTCCCACATCCTAATCTAAGCACATCAAAGTCAGACACTGAGACTAGCCTGCAGTTTAAACAAGAAGGCTTTGCAGCAAAAAAGAGAGTTGGATTATTGGGGTAATACCACATAACTGTCACCTTTAGAGCAACACTGAAACAACTGTTTCTTTACATTCTATCAGAATATTTGTGGCCACTATCTCTAATCTGCTATGACAAGAATGATTACAATGTTGAGACTTACAGCTCATTGACCAACACTGACAATAAAACCCAGGCCCAGGCTGGAGAAATATTGGTCTTTTCCCTTTTCTTTATATATACATAACCAGTAGAAATGCTTTCTCAATATTTTCTACAGATGGAATGCTTTGGTTATGTTTCAAAAAGCATCATATGAGGTGCTGATTTGAGCACAGCCCAATTGAAAAACTTTGACAACGTGAAGAGGGTTGGGTCATTGGGAGGGACATGGGCAGCGTCTAGCAGAATGACTTCTATTGAAGGTTTGGCAGTAAGTGAGGTACGGGGTTATCGTTTTGCTAGACAGAACCTGAAAAAGGGGAAACTGAAAAGAGAAGTGTATTCATATTCAAATAGGGACAAGTCCCTATGTGCCTGCGCCGTTTTCAATTATGGGAGATATGTATATTTGTGTCTGCTCCAAAGGGAAACTGGACAGACCCTCCCAATGCCTTTGTATACCTGGTGGGAGAATTTGGATTTATGTTTTGGAAATAAATACATACATTGGGACATTTATTTAACCCCTTTAACCTGCAAGACATTCAAGTAATGTTAAAAACTTAATGAAAACATATCAATTAAAATCCTAGTTAACAAAGAAACTTTAATAATACATTGAAGAGGGACTTTTGAGAAAAATGTTAAGTTCACTAATAAAGATAAATGAAATGTTCTCCAAAAAGCCTAAAAGCTAAATTATTCAACCTTGAAAGACAAGTTTTGATCATTTCTTACGAGCTTCTGATACCTCGCAAGCTGGAGATTTTTGAAATGATTCATATCTGAGGAGATGCTCACTTAAGGACTTTTGAGGAATGATTCCTGAACCTAGCTTTGGATGATTTGATTGTGTGCTTTGGTATCTTGCTGATAAATCCAGTGCTTACCAATCTTCTGATGACATCACATTCTTCAAAGTGGCCTGGTACTTAAAAAAGAAATGGTCTTTCTGGATTGCATACTTCCTGTCAGGTAGCCCTTGGCGACATGCGATTAAACCATCGGTCCAAACAGGTCCAATTTAGTCTCATGACCCCAGAACTCCATCACTGTCCTCATGTTTCTTTCATATCCAACTTAACTTTGATGTGCTTTGTGGTCAGGAAGGGACTGCAGCCATGTTCATGGGCATGACATCAAAGCTAGTCATCTTCTAGTCCGTATTGATGCATCTGTAACTGCCTTCTTCAGGTCATCCTGCAAGTCTTTAGCAATAAAACAGTTTTTTTTCAGCTGTTGTTTTCAAATATGTAGTTTTACCTTGGAGAAATCTGCCTTTTTTTTTTTTTTTTTTTTTTCCCCCACCCAGGAAGGTTTGTTGCTATACTAAAGTTTTAAACCCCTTCCAGCCTGGAGGTTCCTGTCACAGGACCCGGCACTGTCTGTTTAAAACACAACCTGCTGCCATTTGTAAGGCTGATGTGCAAAGCACAGTCACTGAAGAGGTTGTGGGATTGCTGAGCCTCATTTCTTGCATCAAATTGGTGTTGCAGACAAGAACAACAACAACAACAAAATTGGTTCAGAAACATTAGTGTTTACTGACGCGTTGTTATAAGTCTGTTACTTACTCTCCATTTTACAGTTTTGATTAAGCAGAAGTAAAAATGTCATTCTTTGCTAGAGGTTTTCAAATCTCACTCTGTCCTGGTGATAACGGTAAGGAAACCCATTGTATTTCAAAATCCCCCCCAAGTGTGTCTTATCAATAGAGCTTAAGGTTGTTCATGTGGCTAAATTTGGAGATGCTTCCTCTGGTAGATATTTAAAAAAAAATAGCCTCAAGCTCAAGAGGTTCATCTTGCTTTTGATGATTTCAACAGTCTTGGAAATCACGTTTTCAACCTTTGCCTTCTTGGTATGATAAAATAATGTCATCTCTGCTTTTGAGGCAGCTCCTTTATCTTTGCCATGTTTGCTACTCAGCCTGAATGTTTGCGTAGGTGTGATTTTCTGTATGACTGTATCACAGCTGAAACACTTTGACGTGAAGCGACTAAATTCTTTCAAAACACAATAAAGCTTTTGGAAACTCTATGACAACACTTTGGTAGCCTTACCTACTGATGAGTAAACCCTTAGATATTCAGCAGAGTTAAAACAATTTTATTGCAACTTTATATGATATCTGGTGCATCAGCCCAAGTTTGGTCCACTGAATATGGAATATTATTAAAATAACAAATGATGGATTGCCAAAATGAAAAGGAGCATTTCTAACTCAGAGCAGGATGCATGAAAAGTGATAGTGATGGTCAAGATTCACAGGACTGAACATGTTATAATTTATTCTCAGAGGTGTTCCCTTTCTCACTGCCAGCTCTCAGGTGAAGTGACCTACTGGGAAATGTCCCAGTACTCAGACTGCCAGCCTGCCGCAGGGCGTGCTCGTAAAACACTTTGGCCTGCATTCTTTAGCATTACTGTGTTAAAGAGCTTCTACCCTTCAGCTGCTTGTCCTCTCTCTGCCTTCAGCTACTCAGTGTGTGCAGAACCATCCATGTGTATCTCTTTTAGAAGCAAAACTAACCAACAGTAGAGTGAGCCTCCTTTTGAGATAACTGATCATGGATATGTTTTTCCACATAAAAAAATATAAATATAGTTCATTTATTACTCATCATCAATTACACATCATATCCTTTAAAAAGCTCCTACTGATTGTCAGTGGAATAGTTTTCTAATGATTGTAGAGAGTTCCAGTATTCATATTCTCAAATGTTGAATGAGAGGTTGAAAATCAATGCTCCAACATGGTGTAACATTATGCTGTACACGTTTCTCTCCAGACTACAGTATTTTCATTAATGAGCCAAAACATCATAGGGCTATGTTTTACTGATATAAGCGCACTTTTTTGATGCGCATTGTCATCTCTCATTCCCTTTAAGACCCAGGTTGACTTGCACCTTGGCGGATTGCTTTTATGATGGCTGATTTGCCAGGTAGTTGGAATGAAGCTTCTCCGCAGAGGAAGCGGATTTGTTCGTGTGCAGATTAAGCAGATTGATGTGTACAATAATAATCTTCCTCATCGTAATCTTTCTATTTTTAATCTTTTGCATGGTTGTGCGCTGCTACGTCTCTGTGTGTAGCAAGCAGAGTGTAAGCGCATTGTGCAACCGCCTATGTAGGCAGATGTTACTCTCTTATTGATGAACCCTTGAAATAACAGGGATTCTGTTATTCTGAAAGTCTGAAACTAGCAAAGACACTTGAGTTGCGCTGTGCACTACTCTGCCCTGGGTGTATGTTAGAAGCCTATGACGTGGCTAATAGGCTGTTGGTCCTAGTCATGGACTATACGAGACCTCATGATGACCATATTCCAGTGTACCTTTGACTCCTTGCTTGAAACAGATTTGTTTGGTGACTATAGTTGGTTTCCTGAAGCTTTACTGTAGTTACACAAAGCAATTAATATAGTAGCCGCTCTCTGTGGTACAGTGAGAACTAGTTTGTGTGATGTGGTTGTGATTCACTAATGCATCCGTCTGCTCTTGCTGGCACTTCTTTTATCACAACGCTGAAAACGAGCTAAAGAAGAGCTGGTGCAAGCAACTATCACCACTGTTAGTAATTGGATAACCATTTCACCCACAGGCCCTTAAAGAGTAACATGAAATTAATCCATCTTTGCTGTCTCAACCTATAACTGGCCATCAGTAATATACAGCAGTACTGCGGCAGCTATATTGAATTTAAAAGCCCTTATTACTGTTTATCTGCACACCAAGAGATATAGGCTGTCATGGCAACACCTTTGGCCATGTAGGCAGTGTGTCTGCAGTGTGTAATGTAATTACCCCTGGTCTCTATGGAAGTTTAGACCCCTTGCAGTGTTGAGAGTGGTCTTAAACTTTATTAGGACACAGGGGAATCAGTCTGACACACTGCTACAGAGCATTTGAGAGGTGCCTACTACGGCTCCCACCGAGGAATTAATGAAGTCGTTTTTTCTCTCCAACCCTTTTCTGCTCATGTGGCCTTCAAAGAAAGGACAAAGAAACAGCAATTGCAATGTTAATTGCATGTTTATATCCTTATCATTTTTGTCTTTATTGCACTTTCAGTAAACAGTGGTTGATGAATGGGGATTAGTAGGTGAGCCATGATGGTGATAATTACCTCTTTAAACCTCTATGGCTTGCAATTAATACCAGCACACAGAAGCCCCCTGGCTCCGGGGGTAATGTCATGAACGTAACTGGATGACCCCCTGTGTGTAATATAAAGGTGAAAGGATAGCTTTGGGGTCAAGAATCTTTATATGTATTCTTAATAGATAATGTGTGAAGAGCACTCAGGTATGTGTTCAAGGGTGGGTATGAGCCACTGGAGGAAAAAAAAGGCCTGCCGCACCTAATGATGAGATAACACAAAATGCAATATACTTTTTTCGCTTCTCGCCGCTCTTTCTGTGAAGTCATTGGCTGGCAGGCCTGGAACTATCTGCACTTTCACTGACTGTCACCCTGGCTCCAGCTAAACTGTGAAGGCCAGTGTCACAGGTATTTAGAGACTGATACTGAGAGGGACGGGGAGATTTCTGTCAGTAACAAGATATTATGGGTAACGGACTCACTAAACCGGAGCTAGAGGTCAGTCAATCGTCTCTTCTACTCCAGCACAGGGCAGCTTCCACAAATCCCAGCCGGCTGATTGATGTGTAGTTGTTTTCCTTGTGCTTCATTCTTATTCTTATTTGTTTTGTTCGGTGTTGTTAGAAAGAAGACATAATCACTACCACTTCCAACAATGAGTCTCTCTTAGGGACAATAAACCTGAAGATTGGTACCAGTGTCTCAATGAATACCTGTTGTACCTTTTCTCTGCTGTGAGGCTTCTGTTATTTACCTGCTTTGATAAATCCTGCAAGTTTTTTAAACAGACAACTTGATTGAACTTTTTACAAAGCAAAGACAAAGCAGCGCCGGCAACAGAAAAGAAAAGGACAATCATTTAAATACTGCTGTTTGAAAAATCTGAAATACATTTGCAGTATACAAAAGAATACTTAAGTGCAAATTAGGAAAGATCATTTCAAGCAAAAATACTATTTGACAATCACTCAGAAGAAATTGACTATTTATAAACTATTTCACATAATGCCCACACTTACCTGTGGTGGACTTTTATGCTCGCTCATCCTGCTGAGTTTGCACTGCACCTCATCTCCATTTATGTTTTTTTTATGAGTTCCACACAACTTTCTGATGGCTGCAATCGTCTTTACGTGTTTCTGTTTTTCGTGGCATCTGATCTTAGAGCGCCGAACACTTTTACCTGTCAAAGCTCTCGTACCTCTTAGCAACGTGTTCTTCTTCTTTAATGGTGGCTGGTAGACAGCTTTTAGGTGAATTACCACCACCTTCTGATTGGACTAACGCATTACAACCAGCTTCCATTAAAAACAAGGGGAAATAAGGAAGGCTGAGAGTCGCATTGATTATTTTTCATTTTCCAATGACTAATCAAATATTTGAAAATTATGATCCATCCCTAGTTCAAAGAAAAACATATATAATGGTTATGTTTCATATAACGTTTGCTCTCCAATTAAAAAGTGATTAAAATGATATACAGTATATTTGATCTATGTAAATTAAAGAAAACATGTTATACGTGGTGGTAATGCAGTGTATTTCAACTATTGGCAAATGATCAGAATATCAAAGGGTACTCATTTATATAGAGCATTAGTTATCTAAAAGGTAAATTTAAGTAATTCAGAGTTTGTGGACTATCCACTCAGCTCCTAACATGTTTCACTATTGATGACATTTTATCTATTTACAACACTGACAGCCATCATATTAGCTATTTCTTCCTTTTTTTTTTTTTTTTTTATGGTTTTAGAACATTTTGTCGTGGTTTTCTGTAAACTACCGAGACGTCATTATCTCCTTATTTACTGGCTTTCCAGCTACTGTGGAACAGACAGATTTCCAGAAACATTGATTCTACTTATCTCCTGAACACATCAAATGAGATTAGTGGGGAAGATGGCAGGTGTGCCTTTGCTGATGACCCCCAGGATGTGTCCTCTTTTAAACAACTGGACACTGCTGTCAAAGGGCCCTCTGTAGGACCTGGTCCTGGTTGTTTGGCAGCTTTAAAGCACAATAAGGAATAGACAGTTTAAAAAAAAAACAAAAAAAACTAAGTTGACTCAATATCATAGTGATAGTTTACCTGCAGTTTAGACACAGTACAGTACAGTGTACCTTGGTAATTAAACATCAAATCCCTAAAATAATATTACATTTCTGTTCATTTCTCCTCAGACAACCTTAAAAAAATAAACAAAGAAGCTATACAAATGTCAGGATAGTTATAAAGAAGGCACCACAACTGAATTAAAAGCTTTTCAGTGTGAGAGTCATAATACTATCTTTAGCAATAACCTGGTGATTAAAATTGTCTGTCGAAGGGAAATCCATATGAATTTAATCTATTTCAAACATCCCTCTGGGGAACTGTTGGCTTTTTGACACAGGAGGGTGTGCATGGTGGTGGTAAAGTGGCAAACATTTAAATGACAGCAAACAGATGCAACAGGTGAAGCAGTTAAATGCCCTTCAGGATGATCGCTGGTTGACAGAGGGCCTCATTAACATAAACAAGTGAGTTCTTTGGATAATAACTGGGAGGCAGGAGACCTGCGGTGATTAGGGAATTACAATGATAATTGTCTGACTGCTTGTACTTGCACTAAAAGCTTCATGTGACATGTTGTGTGCTCACTGGCTTTAATGGCTTGAACTCCAAGGCATCTCAGGAAAAAAAATGTCTTAAAAGCACTCAGTCAATTTGGAATGGAGGGACAACAAAACCACTTAAAATGTATTGCTTGATTTAATAATAATAATAATAAAAAAAAAAATCATATCTGACTTAATATGCATGTCGGAAAACCAAGGACAACTCAGATAAAATACATTTATGACATGATGTTGTGTATGTCAAATCTGACATATTAAATCAAATGTTTTGTTTGGTTTAATAATTTTTGTCTGGAGCTCTTTACATCAAAGGGTCAAAGGAGATCTTTAGATACTCCCATGCATCACTGATGTGATAAAATATTGGAGACTGTCAAGTGTGTGGTGCCAAACCCATCGCCCCTACACCCCTCTTAATACTCCCCTGCAGCTTACTGCAGGTCCACAATCACAATCTACTGCCAGAGAGACTGGGCACAGCTCCATTTACCATTACCTGGGCAGGCGAGCATCCTTGTTGGCTGTATTATGCTACTGTACTGTATGATTTATGACTCTGTCTATGTGCATCTGCTACATTAATAAACATTCGGCCACACGCTCATAATTTAACAGAGTTTTGAATACAACCTATATCATACCCTGAGTATCATGAGCATCACTGCTGAAGATTATATTAGTTTAGAGTACACAGTTTTGGCGAATGCCTTTTCAGGCCCGTTGCGCTACTCCTGCTATTGCACGGCCATTCATTTGTTCAAAGACAGGTGACCTTCAGTTGATACTTGAGAGTGCCTGAGGAAAGAGGGAGAAAGAAAAACAAAAAAGAAAATTACACAAAAAAACAACGATAAAGTGGCTGTATCGTGCCGTTTAATGAGGATGTCATGGTAACGAAGCTGCAATGGAGAAAATAGAAGAAGTCACTTTCTTGGTTCTGTCTGCAGACCTGCCATGGAACATATGTCTTGGGAAGAATGAGGAAACAAACAATCATTGCTTTCCCATAGAAACGTTTTAATTTTGTCTGCTAGCACCGGTTTAAGTTGCGAGCAAATGTGTCGAGGCAGAAAAGGGGGTGGGTGGGCAATGAGATATCAAGCACTGCGAACCCGGGGGAACACATTACACTTGCGATGAGTCAGGCCCAGTGTTGCCCAAGAGGAAATGTTGACAACTTGAATGATATAAACATTCGAACATTTGAATATGAGTTTCAGGCATATTTTAAGGGAGCGTTGCCCGTGGAGACCTACATTTGTAAATATTATGTAAAAATGTCGATCACACTGGAAGTTTTTTTTTTTTTAATCCTGATCAAGTTGATGATATGCAGAACCATTAGATTTCCCTTTAGGTGTAGCAGGTCAAATGCAGACTTGACATAAACCAGGATGATACAAGTTCAATCATCTTACATCTAAATGTGTTAGTGGGAAAGTGGTACATTTACTATGGAAAATGGGTCTGTATGTGTGTGCTTCTTGTTTCTGTGTATGTCTAGCTTTCTCTATTTTTCCCATGTAAACAGCATCACTTCAAATATTCACACACTGCAACTCCTCAAACAGAATGAAGACATCTGGAGAACAGTCACATTGTTGACTGAATATGTCCCGGTTGGCAGTCAGGGCGGTTTTTAGTCTTTGCTCCGTACAGTTCTAATTTGCATGTGTACAGTAATTCGAGGCTTGTTTGTGTTTCAGCTAAGCTTCGACAAGCATGTATCTGTGGATGTTATTTTATCAGGGTCAGTTGCAGGTTCATTTGAAGAAATGTATTCATGCTGCGCGCAGCAAGCTCAATGGTCCATGTGCACTATTTTAGGAATACAGCACTTTTAACTTGATTTCTTGCTGGTTACATTATATTACTATTTCATGTGTCTTTTCCATTCTGTGACCCTATTGGCCCATGCATGTTTTTGTTTGTATTAATTATTCAAGGATTCTTAATTTTTGTTATTATTAATGTCATATTTGTGTGGTGTATTTCCCATTCAGAGGATATTTTGCAGCATCCTATCGAAAAACATTTTACGACACAACATGTAGCTAAGACAAAATTGACAGTAACACTCAGCTCAATAATTTATGTAGTTCCCCAGGGATAAAGGAAAGACAATTGCAGGCATGAACATCTTTTCAAAAAGTCAAACATACTATTTCCTTTAGGGCCATGCTGCTGTACAGTATGAACATTGTGGAGAAGACTGCATTTGAGGATTATACATTTTTTTGATATTAGTGTTCCTAATAATGTTTGACCCAGCTATACACCTCTATCACACGTGTAGAATATGTCAGGTCATTTGTATATTAAATAATAATTCGTTAGCCCGGTTTTATTGTTTTACTAAATAAACTGACTGTGGGAAGCTGAGTGATTTATGCAGACAGTCCACATCGAAAGATGCATTCATCATGACACTATATTCTTGCCGAGAGCGCTCAGCTGAGTTAAGATATCTTAACGAGGTAGGAGGAGCTGGTAGAAAACAAGAAAAACAAAGCAGGAGAAGCGGTGAGTCACGAGCCGTAACTTGCGACTCGTCCGGTAAGAGCAAAGTTACTCGGCCGAAGATATCTTCTGCAAACCTGACTGGAACGAGCTGATGCAAGAAATGAACTACAAGAGTCGCAAGTTGTTGTTAATACCTGTGGATGCTGGACACTGACAGAGCCTGCGTGTCTGTGACGAGAGGTGCAGTAGTCTATGCAAACGAGGAGGCTGGGCTCAGTGTGTTGCCGGCCTCGATGTGTGCTACACAGCTAGTGTCTGTTAGAAGTCGTCATCAGCACGAATATTGACACAATTACTCGAAGATACTCGTACTCGTCAAAAGTATATTCTCCTTACAAGATACTTGTTTCAGCCGAGTACTTGTGTCATCCCTAGTATCTACCGATGGCAAGTGAGGCATTCAGAAAACATTGGTTTAGCAGTAGCTTCCATGTGAGGCGTTGCGGGGTTATCTGCTAACTGCAGTTACAGAAAACAACCTGGCTAACACTCTCCCCCTTTAAACAGCATGAAAACTAAAGATTTGTACCATAATTGGTATCACAAAAGTATTGTTCAGGAACTGATATAAAATTCATGGTATGCGTACCAAAAAGTTTTGAACAATACCCTGAGATACTTTGTAGCGTGGACGGCTTTACTGTAGTTTTATACTGTAGACCTACTCTTTGTGATGCCATTGTCAAAACTGAGACATTAACTTATTTTTTATATGTTTTTAACAATATTTCCAATGACGAACAAAATATCTTCAAGTCGTGATTTTAGTCAACAATGGGCTAATGCTCATGCTATTGGGCTAATGAAGCACCTTCAATACTGCATTTATCCTATCCCATCATTTCCTAAGTTGTGCTTTAATGCTTATTTGCAGTGTTGGATATTGGTATTGACTCTCTTTCCAGCACAATTTAGTTTGTAATTTTTCATTGAAATTTGACTTAATGTTTTTCTTTGTCCTTTAAATGTATTGACAGTTGCAGTGGTCATGGCCAAAGCATGAAATAGCTCAACTATGTTTTGTCTTGATTGCCAAAACTCTTTAAACTGTAGTACAAAGAAAACTTCTGTCTTGAAAAAAATATAATCCTTTTATTAACCACCAAAAGAGTTGAGTCTAACACAATAAACAAATTGGTGGTTCAGTCGGCTGAAGTTTTTGCACCACAACATTTGATTGCAATCCAGTCATAATGGTTAATTTGTGATGGAACATAATACTAATACTAATACTAATAATAATAATTACGGTTGCATGGCTCAAATAATCTGTTTGTATATTTTGGCTGATTTTGTTTTGTTTGTAATCAAGCAAACATTTAAGCAAATACTTGGCCGGCTGTGGTAGATTGTCTCCTACAATATAACGAAGCTGTAGCTCCATCTCTTTTCGTAATTTGATTGATGTTTTTACCATTTTAATTAAGAAAGTACTTTTTCAGGGTTGAGTAGAAATGTTACTCCTAAAATAAAAAAAGTAATATTTATCCTCTCAGTCTTACAACCGTAGCTGTTCCTCTACCTGTTGTGGTAGAATGTTTATCTAATTGTTCTGTTGAGCTATGAGGGTTATTGCAAGTACTTTTTACCATTCACATGCTATTCATCTTAAGTTTTCTTTTTGTTATTTCTTATCCTGAACTCCCCTGTCTTTAATTTTAGAAACATTCAACACAGTTTAGTAGATGGTGCCCTGGAAAGATCAAAGGTATTGAGGTCTGTTTGCTCTTTGTATAAAAGATTCAGCACTACCCAGTTTAGCTTACTTTACAATACAAAGACATGGTAAAAGCTCACCCTTGAAATATTCAGTGTTCTCCAGGACATGTACCTGGTGAAAAAAAACAGATGGGTGGATGAAAATATGATTACACAGCCATACTGTATGTCACGTTACGTGCACATAAATTACTGTTTTATCTTTAGAAGTTGTATACCTCCACTAAAATGTCAATGTTATTGTTATCCCAAAGGGAATATGGCAGGCATTAAACCCAAAGGTAACAGGATCACACTCATGCCATAGAAAGGTAGTATTACTGATCACCCCAGAACCCCGTTATGTGTCATTGTAAAATGGAAATGTACTGGTACAAAAGATCAATAAACAAGCCCCAAAATAATATACTACACATTTATGAACTTTTCCTGTTGTATATTAAATATTTTCCACAATGATTTAATAATGTGGAGTGGAAGAAAATCTGTACATAATGTATCTGCCCTTGCAGAGTGATTTAGGCTTTCACTATATTCCCATCTATGCACAGCTGGCCAATTGTTGTAAGTGCGCCTTTCAAATTGTCAGTTTTGAAGGATTATGAAAATTGGGCAACACAGATGCCCTCCCAGTCGAGAATGACACTGGGGAGGTGCACAGAGTTGAACTGATGTATGCAAGCAGTGGTGTAGCAGTGAGGGCAAGGAGCTCAGAACTGGAGTGCCAAATGTCTATTGGGCCGTCTCATACGAGATAGAAGATGGACAAATAGGATTAGACGGCTAAGAAACTGACTATGAAACAACTTCTGAATTACGGCAAAGCACCATTCAGCTGGAACATAGAACTTCTTAGGCTTGTTTTGTGATAATAATAATAATAATGTAAAATAACAATTATTAAGTAGGGGAAATTGGGTGTTACAACAACCGTTAAATGCTTGACACAGATTATAAATACAAATATAATACAATTAAATACACAATCCAATAGGAGAATAGGAATGTGACAAATAACATAAAAAGTAAATAAAAATGTAGTTAAAAAAATTAGTTTTTGTGTCTCAGGCTGTACAGCCTGATGGCAATTGGCATGCCTGAAACTTTGTGTGTTGCACCTGGGGGATGACCCTGTGGCTGAACATGCTCCCCATCTGCTACAGCTCATCATAGATGGGATGGTAGGGGTGGCCCAGAATAGTCAGAGTTTCACCCTCATGCTCCTGCCTTTAGATTGTCCAATGTCAGTCCGACAATAGAGCTTGCCTCCATCAGCTTGTTGGGTCTGTCGGACTCCCCAAGACTCGATGCCACCTCCCGAGCACACCACACAAAAAAACAGTGTGCTTGCGACCACAGACAAGTAGAACATCTGCAGTCGTCGGCTGCAAATGTCGATGATCCCCTTCCTCTTCAGAAACAACACTCCACTCTTTCCCTACCAATTGAGGGCCACCTCAGTGTTTTCTGTCCAGTTTACTGTTTATATGCAGGAACCTGTCTGAATCCACCATCTCAATTTCCTCACCTTTGAATAATAGGGGATGAGGTCATCCTGCTCTGTTTCAAGCACACCACCCACTCCAGTATTTCCCCTGTATTGTGTTGGGGAGGTGAGCTACCCCTAATGCACTCCTTGGCCTTGCTGATGTTGACCTGTAGGTAGTTCTCCCCCACCAGCCAATGAAACCCCCTGGTAGCCGTCTTTTTTTCTTATTACTGATGCAAGCCCATGTTGGCGCAGTACGGTTCCTTTGGGTGCACCAGTGTTTCCTATCACCACAACTGACAGGCTGTCCCTGCCCATTATTGTGTTAACCAAACTTTGATCTGACTAAACATGCACCCACTAATGTAAAAATGTCAAATTTTTAATATTTCCAATTGATAATAAATGGTATTAAATAATATAATAATCCACAGCCATTTACCACACCCACACACATTTAGAAAGCCTTTAGACATCTGTTTTAGCCGCCTTCCAACGTGTGACAATAGATGGCCAGAGCCTAACCCGGAGTCAGGTGCTCTTCATTAGGTTAATCAGTCACAGAGTTGGTTATGACTAATGTCCCTCCTGGGCAAGTGTGGGCAGACCTTTGTCAAACATAGTAATAGTCACAACCAAACAGCTCTTGAACCTAGGAATGGGGCCCACCAGAGGCAATACAGTGGTATGTTCAAGACTTTGTTGAAATTCCCTCTTAGACAAAATAGTTGTCATCAAATATTGGAAAGTCCTGGAAGGCACATTTGAAATACGCTGATGTGACATGTGCCCTGTCTCACTGGTTGATGCCCCAAAGAAGGGTCAAACTACTGACCTCACCCTTTGTGGAGCAAACATAAGATTGCCTCTTGTCTTGAGACACTGTCAAAATCAAATGATACATTCACTTAGAATTACAGATTTCTACAGACTGGCCTGGAATTAACAACAACAACAACAACAACAAAACATCTTTAATCAGCCTGGAGGTGAGCCCTCGCTAACTGCTCTGTGTAAACAACCCTACCATGAAACTACAATATGCTGTATCTTTTTCCAGACAATTTGGAAATTAGAATGTGTTAGCAGGTGACATGCCAACAAAATCTGTTTAGCATAATTAATTTCGCTTTATTGTGCAATAAGATAAATTATAAAGTACATCTTCCCCAGAGCTAAAATATAAATCCCCTCACTTCTTTCAGGAGTTTTAAAATGCTTTTGGATTTTGACATTGTTCACTAAAAGGCCCCAAAGGTGCAGTATTAGAACATATAGTATACAAAACACTGAATCTATTACTACCAGACACAATGCTCAGAAGCTGACTGATGCAATATGGAAGGGAAAAGTCACTGCAGGTGCTGTAGTGTATTATAGTCTTTGATTGTGTAATGCATTTCTTAAACTTATTTTTTTTTTTACAAATACTAGGTAGTTATGGCATTTGAAGCAAAGAGCTAAACACATGGTTACTGATAATAAGGTTCAAAGACAACAAAAGTCTCAAAAGAAAGAGTTTAACACTGAAACTCGTTGAGGGAGCTGGCACTATCAGTCGCGTTTGTGAACTTCTTGGAGGATGACTTCAGCCATTTCCAATTACCATGGAAAACCTCCCAGCCTTTGTCAGCCCAGCATTTGCTACTCTTTCTACGCTGCCTATTCCCAACTCCCAGTGATAATTGCAACCTGACACCATGTGTGGAATAACAATTGACTTGATTCCCCAGGGGATGTTCCCAGTTTCTCTTCATGTTCCTTTCTTCTTTGCATCTTTCCACATTGATATCCACAGTGTATCGAGCTTTGTTGTGTTCTCTTTTTCCTTCTTAAAGCTCTAATTTCTGATGCAGATTGTCAACATAAGAACCATTTCACAACAAGTGAAGACAAGGAACACAATGTTTTTTTTTTTTCCTCATACAGTGTAACAACTTGATGGGAGCTACAGATCACCTTTGCATTTTTCATTTTTTCATTTCTTTAGGTATAAAATATAAAGATAATAAGAAGTTTTATTCTAGCTCTATAAAGACAGAAATACATTATTTTTCCTACACATTTGTGCATCATATCAATTCATCCTTCATTCTATCTGTTCAAATCTATTCAATGTAACCATTGTCCCTCTGTGACATTTTATGTATGTGATGTCATGGAACATCTATCTATGTTAAATCAGTTGTCATGCATGTGTCTTGCTTCACCAATGAAAATGTAAAAAAAAAAAGATTGGATCTACCAGTCATACATTTGTAATGGTGTTTTGGACATTTTCAAATATGGTGTTAGAGTGTTTCTCTAACAGCAAAAATGGACAGCAAAATGCACACCTTACCCGTTATACAACAATTATGTCTGAAGTCACATTCAAATGTGCTTTTCAAGTTTTATTTAGAGTTTGATGAGAGCATTTATTTAAACTTCTCTTCCATGCTTGTAGATCAGAGATGGATCCAGGATTATGGAGCAAGTAGCTTCATAAAACACAAACAAACAAAAACATTATTTCTACAATCTCAAAACCTTTCAACATGCTGGACTTTTTTTTTTTTTTTTTTTTTTAAATTGTATCACTTGTTTAAAAAAAAAGAGAATTTTAAGATTTTGACAAAGAAAAGAAAAATAATTTGACAAAGTGAATAATACAAAAAGATGGAGGAAGCTCATATGCTACAAAGAAATGCAACCTCTTTGCACTCCAGCAATTTTTCTCCTTATGCTCTTCATATATTTTTCTTTTAAAGGTCTAGGTCTAGGTGATATATAAATACTGTAAAAGTATCAAATTGCTCAGGTCTTGGAGATATGCAAACAGCTCATATTCATGAACTGTACTGTTTGGATGAGCCATTCGGACTTCCATAAATTTGTGTCACAAACTCACACTAATTTCATATCACCGCCCTCAGCACGGCCCACTGTCCAGCCTTTTATGAGGAAGAAAACACTGAGCCATCATTTTGTCATAGAGCTCGCAAAACCAAAGAAAACCTGCAGTTGGCCTCTGCATGCGTCACCCAGAAAAAAGTCAGCCAATCAGAAGAGAGAGTCATTGATTGCAATGCACCTTCAAATCACAGATACAAAACAGCCTGTTGTTGGAAAAGCTCCAGAAAGAAGCTTAGATGTAAAACTGTATTGAGGTGTTTTTATGGTACATAAAGCAGCAAAAATGATCTCATAGATATCACGACTGCAAATAACACATCAAAACAAAATTTATTTCTGAAGCCCCACACACACTTTTTTTTTTTCACCTTTTTGTTTTTCTTTACTGTGCTACCTTTTGTTTACCACACTTTCTTGCCAGCTGCAGATGAAAAGTAGGTTATGTTTGGTGCAGCCCCTGCTCACTGTTACCTTGTATGTTATTATGCATCATATGATAGTTTGTCACCTTGCCCCAGGATTAGACTGGTGTCGAGGGACTAAACACTACACCTTCACTCTCTGTTTTCCAACACTTGTAATACTCATCATGTATGCCGTGGAGCCACCTTTTAAGGCTTTTCCCCTCAGAGATATCGATGAATGTTTCATTTATTTAAAGCATAGATGATACAGAAATGTTAATTTGATTGAACTGGGAGCGGAAGCTAAAGAAGCATTTTATGTAATTGGTTTTGTTGACCCTTAGGATGTAAAACCTAAACTCAAACTGCTATTAGTTAAATATTCCCCTATGATTTAATGAAAATGAAATATGATGAAATACTGCTCCATGCAAATTTGGCACTTGTTGTTGTTCTGCTTCAAGAATTGGTGTCTCCATTCACTGATCCATGGGTAGTCCCATCTCTCTGAATTAAACCAAAGGGGATAAGGCAACATCAAAATAAATGACTTCATTACTGCAGTATTCAAATTTCAGCCAATAATAAAAGGTGAATAAAGTGGAAAGGGAGAGTGGTATCCTTGTGGTTTCACATTGTGCTCAACAGTTCCATAATAAAAAAGACACCTGAACCAGTTAGAAAAGCTGAGGAGTTAATATTAAGGTCACCCTCGTTTTTCTTTCTTGTTGTTAAGACCTCAACAGACAGCCGGTCATTGGCAGAGTTTTATGTCCAAAGACATTTTAGGTGGAGTACAATCCTAAATGTATAATCTCTTAAGTGAAGCTACTCTGTGTTTGAACTTCTTGTTTTCCCACCTTAGTCATGGCATTTTCTGGTTTTGTAGTATTTCATCCTAATTTAGTCAAAATTTGTTCACACATTTTCATAAATTTGGAAACAAAAATTGTATAGTTGACTGTTTGTTAACCTATCATAATGCAGGGGAAGCACTTTGTGTTCTTTAAGAGGCTGTAACCCTCTAATATACTTGATGTTCACGTTTAAAATTATACATGTGTTGCATGAACAAAGAGAAGATGCTTTTGACTTTACCCTCCATTTTCTCCTTGAAATGAGCCCTTCCTTTTTCAGATAGCAATGCTGACTGATTTTTTTTAATTCTATTTTATTTGATGTCCATATTTCAAAACTCTTTCCAAAACAAAGGTCTAAGATTTTGTTTATGCATTTACTCCTTTTGATAAGATAATTATTTGTTCATAGCCTGACTAACTGTCTTTCAAATAAAACACTATACTTTAAAAGAAGGAAACACATTATCATATATTTTTGAGTGTGCGCCACTCCCCTAATCAGTGATAAACACGTATCAAGTACATTGGTTACTTAGCAGGCTCCGGGCATCTTTTTGTTTTTGGTCAATTCATAACGTTGCTGTTTATCTGTTTTCACAAATTACTCCTTTCAGGCAAATGCTGCTGTCCTTGTTTATGATAAAATATCACTGATAGAAATATATTTACAGTTTATCACAGTGAAAAGTTTCTCAGTTTGGTCCACCACTGGTCATATGCTTCAGACAGACAGGTTAGGCCTGTAACTACCATCTTGACCTCCTTCTTGTCTTTTTGCTTTGCAGAACAAGATCATCCTGGATCCTTTGACATTCAGTGAGGCTCGTTTCCGGCCCTCTCTGGAGGAGCGCTTGGAGAGCATCATAAGTGGTGCTGCACTAATGGCTGACTCTTCGTGCACACGTGATGACCGCCGTGAACGCATCGTAGCTGAGTGCAACGCTGTTCGACAGGCCCTTCAAGACTTGTTGAGCGAGTACATGAACAATGTGAGTACCCTATCCAATTTCTTTTTTCTAATTTATATCCCTCTTTTTAAGAAATGCACTTGAAATGCAGAGCTAAACACATCTCTCCACTATGCCACTGCTCAAATATTTTTTTTTCATGATACAATGGATGCCAATTGCATATGTGTCTGTCCATCTTGGAAGAGTGATCCCTCTTCCTGAGGTTTCTTCCATTTTTCTCTCTATTGGGAGTTTTTCCTATTTTTACGAAGTGTATAAATAAGAACAGAGGTGTTGTATGCTGTACAGATAGCAAAGCCCCACAATGCAAATTTGTGATAGTGGGCATATGGGAATAAAATGAAAGTAACTTGATGGCAGAGGAATGCAACAAACCATCAGGGCATCAGAGCCTCACCAAAAATATGCCTTTTGTTTGACGCATAGGGTTTTTAAATGTAAAAAAAAACCAAAAAAAACTTTATTGAGTTGCAGTACAAACTGTACCAGGTAAAGTTAACATATCAGAAGTCTACCACAGTCATTTCAGACTGAAGCACCAAGTCGACAGTCCATCCACGGTTCAACAGTCAATGTCTACCTTTGTCACCAGATGAAGTAAGTTTTATGTTGGAGATGCAGCGCAAACAATGGCCCTCATCTTGAAGATGAAGCTAAAGACATTGTTTCATTGTTTTCTCATAGATTTGTTGAAGACGAGGGTTTCGAAGTTTCTTTGCCTTTGTTTAGCTTGACTTTATTGAGTGTGTGTGTTTGTATCCCAGTGAATATTGAATAGTGTTTTTGCTTACAATGCCCGTCCTTATTATTTATGATGCAATGCAAAGACTACTGCCAGCTATGTTACAGTATGTTGGTATTTTTCTTACCTTGAACTGCTCTTTGCCCGTCCCTCTGGTATTTTCATCCTCAGAGCACAGCAAGCAGGCTCAGTGGTGAAAAGAGATGAGACAGTGCACGGAAAGCTGTCAGAGAATGTCAGCTGTTAGATGTGCTGAGAACAGATGTCGTGAGGATCAAGTGTATTTTTAACAAAAGAAACAACAAAACAACCACAGTTTTGGTGATCATCTAAATATAGTCAAACGTAATGAAATCCAACATTTCTAATCACCTCAGAACAAAGTAAAGTCAACCAACTAAATGTAGCACTTTTTAATGGAAAAACTTTATGGAAACATGACATGTAAGGTTTTGAAAGACCTTCACAAATGTATATTCAAGACTTTGATGATATAACGCACAGTATATTGTATACCGATATGACACCTGAACCTCCTGGCCAATAGACGTATTTTCCTTCTTGAAGAAGCCGGTCCCAGACTTTTTCCATTTAGTGAGACATTTTCCTCATTGCAACACTGTGAATGGCACAAATCTTTTAACGGCTATAAGACTCGCCTATATAATGATTAATCATCACATACATCCGATTTATATTCAATTTCAACCCACCCTTTGGTGCACAGTGAGCCATAGGAGCTGTGTCTACGTAAGTGAAAATAGTAGGTGCCCTTGGATACTTTATCATTGACCTTGCACACATGACTTAGCGATTGTGCCATTAAATGGAGGCCCATAAGATTTGTGAAACTTTCAAAGTCAAATCTATTAAATGTCCGATTTCCCTTTATCTTCTTAAAGCCGAGTGTGTTTTACACGGCGGACTCATTCCTGCATTTGTCTGCCAACGTGTGCAGACATTTACCGGTCCCATAATTATTTGGACAGTTACAGTTTTCTTTGAGCACATTGACTTTGAAATAAAGTAATAGATGCTACATGACCCAGGTCTTTTTGAGAATTTGAAAAAGGTCAGTGTAGAGCGAAATTCATGCTCAATTGGACTGTGATTGGGGATTGACTCGGCCACTGGAGAGTATTTCACGTCTTTAAGGTAAACAGCTCTTCAGTTTCTTTGTACGTGCGTTTTGTTTCCCTGCTGAACCGCAGCACAAAGAAACCTCCTGTACATCTCTGCATTCATCCCGTTGTGTTAAAACGGCGAAAATTTCCACATGCTGAGACTAAACTGTTTAAATGCTTTCTGCCTGGACTGTAGCCGTTATATGGTTTGATATCTACAAACACAGATCCACATTCATCTATCATGTGTGTGTATTAACACTTAACTGTGTCTGGATGTCCTGCATATGTGTTAGTATATGTATGGAGAACATGGCTGACTCACAACACACTAAAATCGTATTAAGCACTGATTAACGGTTTGATAACAAACAATGAAGAACATAGTAGTCATATAGCATAACCTTAGTTTCAGACATACCAGCTAACTGCTGAGAAAATTCCTCACACAGTTATGAAGAACACAGTAGCTCAGCATGTGTTGATTAAAGGACAGACAAATAAAAGCATGGAATTCCTTCTGAACTCTCGTTTCTGAAAGTAATTGCCGGCCCTAAGGACAATGATGTTATTGCTTGCATTGGAACATGGCAGGCTTTCTCATATTAATAATTGTATGAAGAACAGCAGCAGCAATGGAAAAACAACCAAAACAAAAATAGTATAAATGATGAAAATATCAATTTTATATTTGGTCCACAAGGTTGGCCAAAGAGTCGGATTATAAGTTTGGATGGAATGAAGACATGGACATCCATTCTTTGTAAAGAGAGGAGATGGTTACATACAATTAACGTTGAGATACAATCAACATGGAAACCTTTGACCCTAAACAGAGCCATACATCATTGAGGCAGAGGCCATAACTTCCACATTGGGGCACTTGCAAGGCCAGCCTGATTTTTTTAGATAACCCCTAGTTTGCCTTGTTGCTGTGTTGAAAATAACTGTGTTAACCCATGTGTTCTTCTAAAATGGAAGTCGTTGGTCATTGTAGCCTGAGGTAGTATAGTCATCTGTGGGGGAAGAAGTTCGGGCGGTATTAGTACCTTAGTTATATTGCGAGTGGTAAATAGCAGAAGAACTGTTTTTTTGTCCTTTCTTTACCAGCTGTTCAGAGGTATTTTTGTAAACCATTTGCCTCTAGAATTAGATGTTCAGAAATGAAAAGGTGATTTAAGTCGACCATCTGCCCTGCTGACGTCTCAAGGAGGGAAACGGAGTGTTTGTTAAGAGCTGGTTTTCTCCATAACGAAGAAGTTCAGCACTTTATTCACCAGCATCCTAAAATCCAAGGCCAGCCTGAAAGCAGCATTCAAAGTCAATATTATAAACAACACAATGTAAACTACAGCATTTTTACCCTGCACTATTGAATGTTTTTTGGCTTCGGTTCAAAGATAAAAGAAAAATGTTTTTGACAAATTCATTGAATTTCCTGCATGTGTGACCTGCTGGTCACCCATGGCTCATCCAGCATGTCATTTGTGACGAGTAATCTTTTTTATGGAAAATGTATTTTTTTAGTCTGGCTTGTGGTTGATATGCTATTATCAATGTTTTATGTATCAGTTGCCATAGTTGCAGAGTGAAGAAGCCCAAAAGATGACATCTGTTTTTATTGTTTATTTTAGGATTAGCCTCTAAGATCAGTGAAGGAAACTAACACCCAAAGATAATTGTTAAAAAGCAAAAGTTATTGCAGCTCTGTGTTGTGCCTAAACTGCAGGTGTGGTTGTTTCATAAAAAAACAGAACAGTGCAGCCATCCTTTGCTCAGAGCATGGTGTTAAATCTTTTCTTGTACTTCGACTTGAAAAAACAAAAAATCTTGAGAGTGTTTATGAACACTCAGATGCCCTCTCCCCCTCTTAAGGCACGGCAGCTTTTTGCTAAAGTAATTGTGCCTTGGTTCATTAGGCCCATGAGTTGTGTTTTAGAGGCTACAGCTGGGAGATTGTTGACAGCCCCTGGCTGTCCCAGCAAAGAACAGCGAGTAAATCATAGAGACACAAAGAACAAAATGCTTCCACTTCTCAGCTCAGCATTCCCAATGAGGTTAAGTCAACAGCTAAGAGTGAAGATAAAGGATATTGCTACCAAGCCTAGTCAGAAGTGCATTATTTAATAAAAATATAAATAAAAAAATAAATAAAAGGGTTATACAGCTGTAAATACATAAAAAATTGTAGCTTTATCAAGCCTAACAACCCTATTTGAAGAACTAAAATTCCTCCTGTATATGACCTCAACTTAAGATGCATTTATTCTAGCATGCTTTAGTGATGCGTAGTGAGGGAATGGTGAACAGGTGGGTGTGCACAATTAGGTGTGCGAGAAAGGCAGCGCAGGCTGCTGTTTCGACACGACAGGTAGGAGTGATTTAAGATTGTTTTATTTGGCCATGTGTGTATTAACGCTCTCAGATTTTTTTTTTTTATGACACAAAATGAATAAATGCTGAAAATGCATGAACTGTGACTAAATAGGACATTTTACTTTATATACTTTTGCGGCTATTCAGTCAAAGTATATATATATATATATATATATATATATATTTTAAAAAAAAAAGGACATCTTGAAATGACAATAGGCGGGTTTTGGGTATTATGGGATCTGTAAATCATCTCATTAATACAATTCCACATATACAAGTCATTGTACTTTCTAGTCTCTAGAAGTCTTTTGATAACTTTTGATAATAGGTGTTCACACTCATGCTAAAGATTCACAAGTTCTAAATCTAATTATAATGTGTTACTTGTAATGCTGTGCTCATGAGCCATTCAAACTAACGACAAGAAATGGTTAGTGATTGATAATGGTTCAGTGTTCCAGCTCTTAGACATTGCCATACTTTCTCAGAGAGAGTATATATATAACAGTGGTCAGTGAGAGAGATCCCTGCTTCAGGAGACAATATGAAATGTATTGCTTGCAAAATATTGTTTATCACTGACATGTTTACCAGCGGCCACTCTGACATAGTTGCCCTTGGCTGTACAGTGTAACTTCTTTTGTTCAAAGTTTACTGAAGTAATGTAAATATCCAGTTGCTTTTATGTTTCCTTCTCTTTCTTCACAAGGCGCCCCCTCATCCCCCCTCCCCTTCCCAACACACAAATTTTTATAGGAAGCTTGAACCACAGCACAAGGTTAATCAATGTGGTAGCTGGCAATAAATTAGGTTCAAGTGACAGGAGAATGTCCATACCTGTCTCAGCTGCTGGTGATCTGTGATTGGTGACAGCAGGCCTGGCTCCCCGGCTGGTGCTGAATCATCAGGAGCAGCTGATTTAGTTACGGCAGCTCAGACAGGGCCAATCTATCAATTGATCTGGGGAATAATGCATTACCAGCTTGGGTCAAGGGAGCCTGGGCAGAATATAGTCATAGCCAGAAGCCATGGCAGGTGAACAGGGGCAACCCGGCAAGACCGTGAGCGGCAGAGAGAAGGATTTAGGGAGTGTGATAGCGAGCACACAAATGTCACAGTTAGCTGGATGTGGCACATAAAACTAAGCGGGAGTTGTGAGGTAAGACGATCATTAGGGGGAGACTGATGGCCGTCTTGCTCACACAGCTCCTCTGGGAGTTTCCATGCAGAATGCTCAATCAACAGTTGGGCTGACTGATTACATACTGTAAAATGTGTGTACTTATATGTGCTTCTCCTGTCTGCATTAAATCACATCCCCTCCTTCCTTTACCTGTCACCTTCCTAAAAGTGAAAACGACAGTGTTAGGACAATGAATACGAGACAGAGGGAAGACAAATCTGCTGAACATTGGCCACACAAAGGTGCTCAGGGAAGGTGTGGGCAGTGATCAATAGTGAGTCTCTGGGCTAAAACCCATTATATACTTAAAAAAAGAAGTATTGTTTGGACTGTCTAAAAGCAGTAAAAGCCTCTTTCTCACAGTTGGACACAGGTAGGTGGGGCAACACCACTGCATATTTTCTTAACCTCACAAAACAGACAGTTCACTGCTGTCCTACTTCAGTGATGGAATTCATCAATGATTAATTACAGGAATGGAGTGGGGGTTTACTTTGCCCCACTATCCACTGCTGATACATAAGAAAGTTTTGGAAAAGTGAAAATGTCAATTAACCCCTAAAAAAAAAAAAAAAAAAAAAAAAAAAACACCTAATTAATTTAGCCATAAACAATGTTCTTCTGTTCTCTGTGGCGTACTAGAACCCTTCTTCCATCTGAGACCATATTGTCTCCGATGAGAAGCTTTCAGTCTGGCTATAGAAACTTCACCGGCAGCAGTTGCCCACACTCTCTCTCCTCATTGTCTGGAAACGTCAGTACAAGAGTTTTTATCTAACAAAACCTCACACTACCAAAGTTCCAGCAAAAAAACATGTAACAAGCCAGCTGCTGTTTTGAGCATCAATGTTTTAGGTAGCAACATGTTTCACTGAAGTGTGAATTTGAAGAACAGAGCCTAGCAAAACAGACCTGATCAATACTGCTTCTGTCCGTCTTGCTTCACTGATGTGCTCCTCTGTCTAACACATTACAATGGCTGAAGAAAACATGTAACGGATGCAAGGAGGCAGGATTTAGTTTAGCAGGGTTTCTCTTAGGATCAAGAATGATGGCACAATAGGTTCTGTCACTGGGAACGAGGGATCGTTGTCAAGTAATAAATAATAATAACATTTTTAGTTGAGAATAACTATATTCAAAATACATACAATCAGCCAACAGCAGCCTAATAGTATAACATTAGCTCTGAGCATAACAATTAATCTAATATGAATACCTCCGGCAAAAGGTTATGTTTTTGATGCAGTTTGTTTATTTGTCAACAGTATTATAGAAAAACGAACAGCCCGATCGGTTACAGGGCGGATTCACAAATTATTTTTGACTTTCATTGCGTGATTGAGGCATTTGCTGGTACTATTGCCATACATGTTAATCCTTGATCTTGTGTCACGTCTGACATCACAGTAAGCGTATTGTCTCACTTCCTGTGTTTATTGCACGTCGCGTGCTTCTACTCACGGGTTTAGCTCACCAGCACTGAGGCTTTGTTCCGACTGCAGGCAAAATGGATTTTCCCAAATCAGATCTTTAGGGCAGACTATCTGCACTGTTATTTGCAAGTGAGCGCATCAGATTTGGTGTGTCCGGACATCACCGACCTATCTGCATTGGCGCATATTTCCAACATGGAAGCAAAGTGCCAGTAGACAATTTATTTTGTCTTCTGTCCACCGACTGTTGTTTTCATTGTCCTCTATTTTGCCAAAATCTCTACTCTCTGGTGGCATTCTGCTAGTCGTAGACTAGATTCTGCTGTAAATGTCTCTGTAAATGACGTTGTCATTGCGTGTCATGTTGTGAGTGACACAAAATATTCAATCTGAGCCACCAGAGCATCGGGACTGAGACTCATCTGTTGAAATCCAACAGGAATCGCATTTCAAACAACATTCAAATGTGGTTTGGATTTAATGTAGCTTTTTGCCATCTAGACTTTCAAAAATCCATCTTGATACAATCTGGATGTGACAAATAACGGATTTGGGCTGGCAGTCTGGATAAGGCCTCAATCTCTCATAGTGACTAACTGCTCTACTTAAGCACCGTTGTAACAAATTTAAAGATAGTTTCATACTTAACGTGATATTTTAGGTCGGCTAGGAATGTGTGTGAGTTAGCAATGTGTCAGATGTTTCATTTTCCCTCTGCCTCAATTAGTGATGATGTGGTATACAATTAAGGGATCAAGTCGCAGCAATGGAGGCAAAGCTTACTGTCTTGGCTCTGCACCATGGAAAGCAACCTATTAGCTGTATTAGCTAAGAAGGCCCTAGAAGCTGATGCTGACAATGTAGCCCCTGTTAGATGTCAACCTGTAGCTACATAAAAGCCGGGAAGCCAAGCTCGTTGTCTAGAAATACAATGACTCCGTATCACAATCTTCATTCTTGAGTACCAGTGACCTTCTGGAAAAATCATGTGCTGGCTTAAACTTATTACAGCAAGGAGCCATTCTCGAACACTCGGGGAAAGTGGTTTCATCAGAGAGAACCAGAACCGGTACAAAAGCTGAAATGTGCGGCTTCAGTTAGGCACACGTGTATTCTGACATCATCATTTTACTTTTGTAAATATATCCAGAAATATATAGTGGTTTCAGTTGTAGATGTACATATAAGAAAGGGCTGTTGGCCATGGAGGATGTCTGTGCTCTCTGAGTGCTCTTTCAGTTGAAAATGTGTCTGTTACATACCCAGTATTCATCTGCAAAAGGCACAGATTGTGTGCGTTAAGGCTCTTCCTGAACTCAGCTGCCTGTCTTTGTTTGTTTTGGCATGCTAACAAAATGGTAAATGTAAACGGTGCCAAGTTGAACCATGTAGGTAACTGCATCACGTTTCTATCTGTTTTTTCTTTGTTTTCTTTTCTTCACCAGCTCTAGCCTACTCATTACACAACCATGTCCTATTCTGGGTTTCCTGAAATCTAGACAATCCAGTGTCTCTGATAAGACTGTTGTCCTTCGAAGGGCTGTGCAGCTTCAAGCTCACAAACAAAATAAAAGAAGAAAGAGAGTGGTTTTGGTTTCAATCTCTGTTTCTCTCTCACTTGCATTGATCTATTTTATTTTTCTGTGCGTGGACTGAATCTGTACTCTTTTGTGTTTTGGTTGTAATTATTCATCTCATTTCTCACTATTCAAATACGTATTTTTCGAGTGCTACAACCACACATAACTAATTAACAAAGCAGTTTTTACATTAAATGCGCTGTTACAGGAAAAAGGATATATTAATCAAAGCCGTACAATCAATATGCTACCCAACGTTTGACTTTATGGTAATTTGGATAAAATCCATTCTGTTAGTTTTTGACAAGTTGGTAATTACAAATAAACCCACACTAAAATTGTATTGTTCCTCTAAACTGAGTTTGGTGTGTTGGCCCATCAATTTTTTTAATGTAAGTTAAAGTATGTTCAAATGTGATATCAAATCAGACTTAAATTTTGACAAGTAAATACATTTGTGTGTCCACCTGGAAGTCACATCACATACCTAAACAGTGCATTTAACCAACTCTGCTGTTTAACAACCATAACAAGTAAATCACTTTTACCCAGTACCAAATTCTTTTTTTTTTCATTGATCGTACGACTCTAATGTGACACACCATAACTTTAACAGTAATTAACAGTAAATGTACAATACCAGCTAGATCTCACTGCTAGGGATGAATTACAGTAAATTGATCAATTCATATAAAATAGGTTATTATCACAAACAGCTCAGCAAGATTTGGCATATAATCATTATGCATTATACAACACATCTCTAGAGATATGTGGTCTTTTTCTCTGTTTCACTTGTTGCTTGCCTTTATTCTCACCTGTGCTTTTTCTATTGCTCTTTTTCCTTTTCTATTTTCAGTCGGATAATTGGGTACATGAGTGTTGTTTAAATGCAAATAACATTGGTTAAAATTCCCATCACTAATTTGCATTTTCCCCTTCATCTGTCTTCCTTGCTGCTGGACCCACGGGCTTTCCTTATTAATCTTAGAAAAGCACATGAATTCCTTGTTAAAACCTTGCAGTTTGCCATGATAGTAATTTGACATCTCACCTCTGTTTTCTTTTATTCCCTTTGTTTATTCCTCTCTTTTTTTCCCCCAATTGTCTTCACATCATGGTCCCTCCACACTCTGCACTTACACCACGTTAAATGTCCTAGACCCAGCAATAAATCATTGGTTCCCTACAGTGTCCCATGCTCTCCCTGCCATCTATCAACACCTAATGTGCCGCATGACAAACTGCAATCCACTGTGCACCAACAAACCACTTACTTTGAACAATTTAGCTTTCTAAGCCATTGAAGGATGGCTCAAAGACGTACCCCCTGTAGGGGTTTCACCAGAAGGCCCAGGTAAAAACTGTAAGTCTATTTAAGGCCTTTGGGGGATTTGTGGGACTCGTTTATACACACCATTTCAGTCCGAGCGCGAGCTGCAGACAGCTGGTGCAACTGACCCACAGTGAATCTCGTCTTCTGAGACAGCAAGGCCACCTGCCTGTAGATGGACTCAAGCGCAGAGATTCCCTGCAGTGAAACATTTACCAAGCAACCCATGCAGTTTAAGTAGGATCTTGATCTTTATCCTGTAACTTCGCTCAGCCTCTGTTGCCATCACGTATAGGATCATGTGGGATTGTATTTGAAAGGTTTTGTCACACCTGAGAACAAAATAACTGCAGCATCTTAGGAGTTACACAACAACATCACAAGCTATAGTACATATGTACCGCTGAGTTGAATTAATTCCTCTCCGACACAGTTCAAAGAATCGTGAACATAAGCATTACATATACCACCTGTTGAGGATCTATTATGTTAACATGCATTTCATTTTATCTACCACATACAGAGTCATTTTGTTCAAGCCTTGAGCAGCCTCTGTCCAGTCCTCTACAAACACAATTCAACTTTGGTTCCAGTCCACTGAATTTAATTTTCATGTTGCCGTCATGCAGTTAGATTTGTATTCACTATTTGTTTTTCTCGATTTCCCCGAAGTCATTATTTCCTGATTTTTGACTACCCATGCTTCTACTGGTTTAAAATTCCGATTAGGCTAAGTTTATTTGCGCAGCACCTTTCACCAACAAGGCAATTCAAAGTGCTTTACATGAGGCATAATCCTTTCATTACGTTCTGGGATATATCTCTTAAGGATTTTTACAATGCTGACTCAGTAGTGCTTTGCGACTCCTGTTGATTTTTTTTGGCCATGCATTTATGATGCAAACCTCCTATTCCACTGAGTCCCATAGGTGTTCTATTTTTAGCTTCAGAGACCGTGCTGGCCATGATTTAGTTAAGAAGTTACTGTCACATTTCCAGAACCCTCTTATGATGGAGCTCTTTTGATATTGTGCAATTATCCTGTTGCAGATCTTTATTTAATAATGCCCTGAAAATATCAGCAATAATGCTTATATACACATGTCTTCGGAAGGCATTATAGGACCTAATGTTTGCCCAAAACGTAGTTACTCTGCTACATTAAGGGGCAAGAGAGACAGAATGATGGCAATAGAGGGACATACAAACACAGTCCACGGTCATGTTCATGGACTTAAAGGCCACTCTTAAAATTGTATTCTATGAAGAGAAAATTCAGGGCTTATCATTTAATTTTGATGATGATGTGTCCAGCACTGCCTCAGTTTCCAGTTTTGACCTGACATGAGGGGAAACTGACGAGCTCTTTTACTTCTACATCAGCTTTAAAATTTGACAGGCTGTGTTTACAAAATCCCAACTGTGTGGCATTTCTTTTAGCTTCTGTAAGACTCATTAAATGGTCATTTAGTTATTTTCACACACACGGAAGACTCCAAGGAACTCATTTACTTAAAATTAGTGTGCCCTTCATGTCAAATTTACATTAACAGGAATCGGAGGGTAAAATGTGCTACTTACGTTGATCATGGACAAGGTTTTTGCATTTGGTGGTCCTGAATATGATTACATGATTATTTAGATATCAAGAGAGCTATGTTTGGGACGTTCCATGTTTGACTGACATTCAGTCAGGATTTAGGGGCAGGCATAGATCATCGGGTTCTTGTAATATAGTCAAATCTGGCTCAAAAATATGATAAGAAAAAAAAAAGAAAAAAAAAAAGGCACCAGTCAAAATAGCAGACTCAAGGCTTTAAAACAGCAGTTCATAAACCAATAGGTTACATCAAGGTGTGTTGCTGCTTGGTTTGAGCTTAACAAAACTTAAATAAGCGCGCATGTCCCGACAGTTTGAAATGAACATTTCCCTTGCAATATAAAATTCTTATTCTCTGCCAAAAATACTGAGAGTAACCTCTTTAATTTATTTCAGCTAATTATTATTATGCAGTGATTTAGAACTGTTACTACTCTGTGGGTGGCTCACCCCTTTGCCAGCCCCTAATCATACCACTGGACTTAAAGACTCATGGGTCTTTTTCAGGGCAACTTCAATCTGCCCTTCAACTCCCTAACCATCTGTTATGAATAAAGTTGTGCTTGGACTGATCAGAGCAGTTGCATCTGGCATGATTTTGCGCAGTTTGTCAAATTCTTGCCAAATAGAAATCCCACAGCTATGATAATCAAAATCTGCAAGAAAAATCCCACTGATGTAAAAGCCAATTGGACTTAATCATCAAGTCAATCAACATCCAACTTGCATAAATTATTGTTTCAGTCCTCACATGGTATTACAGAGTTCATAATGTCCCCTAAAGTCTATGAAATAATCTGTGTAACACCTCCTCATGCGTCTGATAACAAGTCCCAAGATGTGTCTCTTGTTTCATCTATGTGCTTACCAATTGTGCAAACAGTAGCTATAATAGAAGGCTACATGCAATACTCTCCATTCCAATTATGCTTTGCTCTGCATCTGGCGAGGAAACCGAATCCTCTGTGGGCGGTAGCAAGCAACCAGCACATGGCTGCCTCAACGCCCTCGTGTCACCATCTCCGATTGAGGTGATCGGATAAATGAGACTTTAATTGGGTTTTTAGGCTAAGTCATATTAGGAGATGAGATAGAATTATCCAGGAACATATTAATGTAATAAAAAGCTCTCAGATCTGGCAGCCTTATCACATTAGAAAGCTGCCAACCGATCTCCTAATTCCCCCCTCCTTCCAATACCAATCCCCCTCAAGGGCTTGCTGCTTGGAGCAGTGCTAACATGATTGACATTGATAGCTGGATCAAACTATAGAATCAACCCTAATATCATTAAGTGAGCAGACATGGAAGCAAAGACCTGGGCTCTAACTGTATTAGCCGCTACATATGTTAGGGTTATGGATGCAGGGGGCTAAATGCATTGGGAAATCAAGCATGCAAGCCACAATTTGCAGGACAAAAGTGTGCCTGTGTGTGTGTAACCTTTGTGCCTTTGACTGTGTGTGTGTGTGTGTGTGTGTGTGTGTGTGTGTGTGTGTGTGTGTGTGTGTGTGTGTGTGTATCTGTGTGTCCAAATGTGAACTTATGTGTGTAGAGTGGCATTTGTTGATGTTTGCTTGATTTTTACATGAATCAGGTGTTATTGTCAGTCCAAGTGTCCTGATGTAGAACAGGCAATCCCTCCTTTTATGTAAATGAGCTGAGACCTGCACATGCCCTGCTATCTGTCAACAGCTGTTTCTATGGAAAATGGGATTAGTCATTCAGGGTATCCACATGTAACACTGAGCAGTACTGTATTCTTTTCCATTAACTGGATGTCCATTTCTACTAATACTGCCAAATGCCTTGGTATTAGTGAGCACAATTGATGAAGTCCCATCCAGTCGCCCTCCACTTGGTAGTTAGACATCCTGTTGTTCTTGGAAACTCTTGTGTTCATGGTGAGCCTCTGATGGCCAATCTTTCACTCTATTCATGTCTCTAATTGCAGAGCAATTTCGCATACTGCAACCTCAATGCCCTCACTGTCAGATTTTTCCATGTATTTTCCTCTGACTTTCTCCTGATGTGTACAAGTCTTGAGAAACCTTCCAAATTCCATAGTAATTTTTCTAATTTGGCTCTGAATGAACTATTGATGGCAGAGGAGCTTGGATGTGAAATGAAATGTATGGTAAAATAAATTATCTAAGAGTAAGGTCAAAATACAAGGACAGAGAAAAGAATACATATACCTGGTAGAAATGAATGGAGGACTTGGCACTGTATTTTATTAAACTTCACTGCAGCGCAATCTTTCCAAACAAATAAAAACAACTTGGAAATATTTATGTAAACAAAAAGTTTGGCCTCCTGAAGACATTTTACAATTACATTACAATTTCCACAAAAGCACATCATCAATGCTAGCTCGAATGGTTTTCATATTTTCTCTAATGTGATTTGATCTCTTTCATTAAAAGATGTAAAGACATACTCTCAATTGGTTTTGATTGAGTATTCACTAATCGATTTAAAGCTATCTTGGAAGTCCGTAACATTCATGCAAGAAACAGGCAAACAGATGGAGCATATATCATATTGATTCTTAGTCAACTTCTCCTTTTTATTTTATTGTTACTCTACAGCAGAGTCCAATTTCATTACACCCTGTGGATCCATATAACAGCACAAACTCATCTTTGTGTCACCAACAAAGTGATTACTTAGATGGAGAAAAGGTCTTAAACGCTCTTTCATGGCTTCTGGGTGATAATTCCCTGAAATATTGGGAAAATATGAGTGACTACAGTGTCAGGGAAGAGTGAGGGGGGGTTGCGCTTTTTGAGCAGGCTTTATAGCTTACTGACCTTTTAAAGAAATAGATTGTTGTTCTGTTAGATCATGTACTCTGTAGACATGGAGTTCTCGCCTGTTCTTTTATAATGCGTTATTGATTTTTGCTAGCTTTATTACTCTATTTAAATGCCAAAAAACACTTGCGTTTCTATCTCAAGGGAGTGATGGACATGGAAAATAAGTTGTCTTTCCGTTATATCAAACATTTATGATTTTGTATGCATTTTGAAATTAATTTAAGACAAAGCTTTACAGGACTTAATACTGGTTGGTAGCAAATTTAGTTTGATTGTTGCAATGAATTATGATGCTTTGGAAATTTGCCTTTGATAGAACAACTTGCTGTTCTCCGTGGCTAACTGAGTTGGTCATTTAGTATTGTTATGCATTTCTTTTTGCTTTTTTCCCTTTTTGAACTAGGTTTATCATTTACCACATACATCTGTTTTGAAAGGATCTTAAGGCTCTGTGCTCTAGTTTAGCAGCTCAGCTGTAATCTTCTTGTTTCATTGGTGCTGCTAATGGATTCTCCAAAGAGCTCTCCCACACATACACTCACACAAACACGCTTCCAGAGTCTCATAGCATCACATAAAAATGATTGAATCTTGTGCCTTATGTTGCTTTTAAGAAGTTATTTATAAATTTAACTCATTTTCCACTGCACAATGCTTAGTAGACTCCCTCAGATCAAAAGCTCCTCCCTCACCATGATTAAAAAAAAAAAAAAAAGCACCACACAGGCCCATTACTTTGTTTAGATGGCAATATATGCAGTAGTCTAAACATATAGGAATCTGTGCCTCTAGAAAAGGAAAAGCCTAAACAGAAATCAAATATGATATGCTGTTTAATTTCCATGTAAGAAAACATGATTTGAATATAAATAATAGATGCCTGTACTTTTTAAAAAAAAAAAAAAAATCTTCTTTCTTTTTTTTTTTTTAAATAAAAAAAGTAAAAAAAAATATATAAAATATATACAAGTACAAACAAGAAAGGCCTATGTAGGAAACTTTATTTCATTTCTGGTTGTAATCATTAGCTCCTCAGCTACTTTTGCTCTATTTGTAGCAAAGCTATATTAAATCAACAGATCTGCTTACTTAGTCTTCCAATTTATTAAGTTTTCAAGTGAAATTCAGGCTACTTTATGACCAACAACAAGGCAGTTTCAACCCATATTGAGTTAAAACCACTTTAAACTTTTAGGCTTTAATGTTCTGGCTCTCTATTGGCCTGCTTATATGTCAAAAATCCAATTTCTAATTTGCCATTTTTTTAGGCTGCAGGCTTTGATATACATTTCAGTCTGTAAAAGTTGTGTCACCTTGTAAAATCTGAGAACTAACACCCAGAATTTTGCATTGTGAAGCACATGAAGGGAGCTATTTTTATGGCAACATCAATAATAGCACAAGTTCCACTGATACATGCTGGTATATTACTCATCTTCCATGTTCTTTGTCTGTTTGTTGGGCATATTGTGTGTCAGTGAGCTAGGTGTCAGATGAGGTTTTGGTATTTTGGGAAGAAATTAGGTCTTTGACATTGTGTTGAAAATGGATGTTCAAGTTACAGGGGCCTCATTTTTCAAGGCATGCAAGTTTTAAATATGTGTGTAAGATGTGCCTGTATGCTCAATAAAGTATTTCTTTTCCTATACAGTATACTACATAAGATATGCACACCTGTATGCAGTGAACAGTGATAAATCCTGCTTGTTCCACAAGCATCTGCTTGGGCAGAAACAGGCTCATTTACATACAGAAACACACTCAGTTTGCCATACAAGGTGAATAACCTCCTTTAAAAGAAGACTTAGTAGCATGAATGTAGGACAACTTGTGGAAAAACAGAGATAGACCAGCCCTCAAGAATAATAAGGGTGAGGTACTGCTAAATCAGGTTCATGTAAACCAAAATGAAAAAAAAAGAAAGAAAGAAACTGTAAGACCAACAAAAACTGGCAGCAGGTGACAAATGCTGTGAACACAGTTGTTATAAATGTATTCACACCAAGAAAAACAAGAGGAAATGGATAGCTTTTATTGTACAAGAAATGTGTGCTTATGCAGAAAACTGTGAAAAGATGCCTCAGGTCTGCTATCAGTAAGCACAAACTAAATGTCAGGTGAAAATGCATATGTTTGTAGGAAGATGTTGAATAATAAGGCGAAAACAGCTTGTTCATATTTTGCGCAACCTTAGGAAACAGTTAGACCTACACAAAAACGTTTTCACCTTTTTGACCTTTTTTAGGCCACTTCAAAATGTCGTGGTACTTGGTGCTGTGATGAAGATTTTATTTTCCATACCTCATTTGCGATTTTGAGAGATACATGATGTATTTTATCATAAGACGTTTGCTTTGACTGTAGCCTAGCTTAACGGCTGACCTAATGAATCGTTCAAAGAGATAATGTCCTATCTCTCACCATCTGTCAGAGCTTTTAAGTGTAGGTATGCTGCAGTGGCTAAGCGCATACTGGACAGGACTTGGACTCAAGCTTCAGTGGAAAGACATCAAAAGTTACCAGATGTATTTCATTGATTGATTTTATTCTCAAGTTAATAAAAAGAAAAAAATTCTAACAAACAAACAAACCATCAAAACATAGCCTTGTGCCTTGGTTGCACATACAAAGCTGTGGTGGCACATGGTTCTTTACAAGTTGTCGACCTCTGCCCCACAGCCAGGATACAACTTGGCACTGTGTTCTGGCATTAAGTACTGTACTTATTGGCCTGATTGGGCCTGATAGGCACACTTTGTGAAGCCATTACTGCTTCACCTCAGGTCTAGTTTTAATTAAATTTAATGTCTGTGTGTAAATCGTGGCGGCTGGTGTGTGTTATTCACTTTCCAAAACTGCACATTGAGAGTAACTTTTATGATTTCTTTTTCCCCAGAAGTTTCACCTTAAATTCATGTTAAGTATGGAAAGAACTCCTCTTTTGTTCTTTTTCTGCGCAACTGATGCCGTTTTTCAAGTATGTTTTCTAATCACTGGCCACTTTATGAGGTACACCTTGCTCGTTCCATGTTGGACACTGTTTTTTCTTCAGAACTGCTTTAAGTAATTGTAGCATTGATTCAGACAGGTGTTGGAAGCATTCCTTAGAAATTTGGTCCATATTGACATGATAGCATTACACATTTGTTGCATATTTGTGGCCAGCGGCTTCATGATGAACATCTCCTGTTACTCCATCCTTAACGGTGCTCCGATAGATTGAAATCTGGTGATCTGGGCCATTTGTGTAGAGTGCACTCATTTTCATGTTCAAAAATAGAGTCTTAGATGATATGAGCTTTGTGATCTGGTGTGTTTTCCTGCTAAAGGTAGCCATTAGAAAATGTGGAGACTGTGGTCATAAAGAGATGGATGTGGTCAGCAAAAATCTTTCGGTTGGCTGTGGCATTTAAATGATGTTCAGCTGGAATTATGGGTCCCAAAAGTGTGCCAAGAAAATGCCTCTTACACCAATATACTACCACCACCAGCATGAGCTGGTTCAAGGCAGGATGTACCCATGCTTTCATGTTGTTGATACCACTTCTGACCCTACCATATAAGTGTTGCAGCAGAAATCAAGAAACTTTCCTTTTCAATCATCCATTGTCAAATTTTGTTAAACTGGGTTCCAGTGTTCTTAGTTTCTTTTTCTTAGACCCCGGTGTTGTCCTCTGCTGCTGTGGCCCACCTGATTTAAGGTTCAAAGTATTGTGCTCTCAGAGAGGCTTTTCTGCATACCTTGGGTGTAACAAATGGTTATTTAAGTCATTTTTTTCTTTCATTCTGATCGAACCCGTCTGCTGCTTCTTCTCCGACCTCTGGTATTTTCGCCCAGAGAACCACCGGCTACTGGTTGTTGTTTTTTTTATTTTTTGAACCATTCTCTGTTGACCCTAGCGGTGGTTGTGCTTGAAAATCTCGGTAGATCAAAAGATATTCTCAAACCAGCCCATCTGTCACCATCTACCATGCTATGTTCAAAATGACTTTCTTCCCCATTATGATGCTAGTTTTCCTCCTGACAATGCCTAAATGCCTTGAGTTTCTGCCACGTCATTGTCTCATTATATATCTGCTTTCAGGAGCAGTTGAAAAAGTTCACATAATGAAAAGGCAAGTCAATGTATTTTGATTTTCACTCCTTCTCCAACCTATAGCTTTCTTTTCATCCCTTCCCCTCCTGAACAATCTCAAAACACTATCCTTTATGCTTGGATACGGAAGCACCAATAACCAAGTGTAATCATGTGTGATCAACATAAATGGAGCATGTGATAATTCACACCACTAAAAATGTGAAAATCAGCCCGAGGATCTGTGTTGTTTGCCGTGAAACTCGAGCTGTCAGATAGTTTAACCTTACAACCGCCTTGGCTTGCAGCACCGTGAAACTCATGAAACAGTCTGAGACACTGCAGCACAGAACTGCAGTGAGCTTGGCCTTAAGTAGGACAAGCGAAAACTCCAGGCTGATGGTGAAATTGAAACAATCCCTCCAGGAATTTGAAAATTTGCAACCATAAGATTTTTTTTCAATCCACTCTTCGTCACAAATATTGCAGGAATTTGCAGTTTTTATCAATCAACACAGCTTCTGCCAAAGTGCCTTACATTATTTAGTAAACCTCACTTTTTCACAAACCATTGCACTTCTAGCTAAATCAATAGTGTAATTAGAGATTAATCGTTGAATATGCAATCATTTCCATTGTTCACCTGTTTGTTCGTTATATCTTCATATATTTATGAACATATTCTCATCAAATACTTTAGTGGAATGTAGAGATTCAATGAACCATGAGAGGTATTGTATTCATAAGTCACTCAGTCAGGCTTGTCTTAAATGCTAATGTCCTGAACTGTCCAATTTAGTCGCCTTTTCACCTTTAATGGAACTTCATTCCATCAAAAGGAGGGAATTGCCCTTTCTTTCTTATCCTCCCCCACCCAAAGGCTATCATCAGCCAACATGGTGCAGTTTGTGAGATGTAAATGGGTCCAACTAAAGACTTTTTTTTTTTTTCATATCTCAAAGTGCACTACTTTGAAATGAAAAATTTAACTCAATGAGGATTAAAAAAAAAATATGTATTTTTTTTTTATTGGTGATGAAGTTTACACACAATCAAGAAGAAATTGCATAGCCATAGCTGCTGCCTTTGATTTGCCCATCTACAAACACATGAGAACACTTACATACATAAGAATGAAATGGTGTTGAGTCAAATACATTTATCTAAAGAAAATTATATCTGAGAGAGGAGTTATTTTTTCATTCCTTTTTAACATAGTTATGCCAGAGTGGATTTCATATCATCCATGTTCCCATCTTCCAAACTGTACTTGACTGTGCAACTTGCAATTTGTTTAAAAACCGAAGTCCTTTCCTGTCCCGTGTTGAAATTGCGATAACTCATTTTGGAGGGAAAGCCTTTTTAAGAGATATGTTTCTCTGAGTTTCTTGTGGCCATAATGCATTCCCCTCACACTGTGAATTCTAACCATTCTCGCACATCTCCTCCAATGGTTGCTCTCATATTCCTAGAGAACAAAGTTCTGCCAGCAGCAGTGAAGCTTTTGCATTTTAACCTTTGTTGTCTTTGTGTCCTGCAGACTTGACTGACATGTATCAGTAAAACGTCAGATTTGAAGATCAATGTTGCTTTTATTCCTTATATAGTGACCAAATGGACTGGGTGGAGTATAGCAGCAGTTCTTTTAACTCCTGCTGGACATTTTCAGCTCAATCAGTATATTTTAAAAGTTTTTTAAGTGCTCATGAACAATGAAAGAAACCTCACTTTTAAGACAGCTTTTTCGGTATCCTCTACGATGATACAAACAATAACAAAATTATTCTTCCTTCACATTGATCGCTGAAGTGTTTATTATCCATATTCTATACCTCCAGGAAATTGAAAATGTTGTCTACTGCACCACATTTTTTGGGTACATTTCTACAATTCAAGTGAAGGTAGATCAGTTCAAGATTTTAAGCACTAATTCATGTCTTTACTAATCATAGATGTGTTTTGGCATAATATAAAGTCAACATTCATCTGCATTCTCAGTAAACATTCTCTTTAAAAGCCAGTTGGGCTTGCACCCCAACGGTTTGCTATTTAACTGGCAGATTTGCCAGGCAGTTGGAAAGAATACTCTGCAGAGGAAATAGATGCTAGAGATGATCACAGCCTAACAATTATACAAACTAACTGAAAAGTCCTGATAAGTTTGGTCTCAGAATTTGACAGTTGGACAGCTACTGAGCATGTGAAAATACATCTGAATGCTAACTGAGCCTTTTAGTCCAACATTGTTTTGTGATATTTACTGTAAAACAATGCAATTACAATGCAGCGATGCTTTGTTCAGCTTTTTTTCTTCAAGTCTTAAGTAAGAACAATACATATTCTGTAAGAGAGACCTGAGAACAAATTACATTACTTGCATTATATACAATATCATACCCAAGACGGTGCAGTCACATTAAATGGTAGTCACAGGTATACACACAGAGAGACAAGTTACACATTATATTCAAACCAATGAAAACTTAGGACAATGACACAGCTTACTGGAATGTGTCTGACTTTAAATTGCTCGCACGAAGATACACACTGTAGGACACCACTCTTTAATGAATTCAGGGATGGAGAAATAAACTAATAAAGATAACCTATGCTGTGATCTGGTGTCATCCTGGATACCATCCGGCCAGGAGAGCAAAGTCTTCTAAATGGAAACTCGGATGTGAAGGTGCCTTCAGGATTCGACATTCAGCCTTTTCATCCTAGCAATGTGTGCGCCCAGCTTGAGTGATAAATGGCACTTAATGCCATTCAGTGGTTTAAAAGTAGAAGCTGGAGCATGAAAACACAGAATATTTCCATAACCAATCATTTATAATTAATTTGATTTTTATAATGTTTTGCTTTAGTTCTAGTACAAATCCAGTTGGATTTTTTTGTTGTTGTTTTTGTCATTTTTGAGCAATGCATGTGCTGTAGCCCAGTTGACAGTACTGTCTCAGGCCAATACAAACACAACAGTCCAGCCTAGGTAAAATCGTCAAACCCTGTGTGGAATAAAAAAACAAAAGAAAAACAAATCCACCAACATTAAACAGAGAAGTAGTGTAGAAACGTTGACGATTAACACTTCACTGCATATGTATGGACACTGCTTTTAAATCTTCCAAGAAGTTGAATTCATCTTTCCGCACAGGATGTTTCCAACTAGCATATAGTGCTTATCACTTGGAAAAAAACAGACACAGTGGATCAAACGCCTTCTCTTTTTTCACAAGTAGTACTAAATAGTTTATTGTGAACCTTGCAAACGGAGGGCAGATATTTTTTTAGCATTTTATTCAGAACACACCTGCAGAAGAGTCATACTTACATTACAATAATTACAAAAATCCCCAAAAGAGTTCTATTGGTTTACATTGCATACAAATCTAGTTTCCTCACTTAATACCGTTATTATGCCTTTTTTTCTTCTCTTCCTGTACCCAAGCAACAAGCTGTTTCAGTGATGCAAACATGCCACTGCTCGGCAGATACAGTGAGGCATAAATTATTCTGCCCTGTAGGCATGAAAAGCTTGGAGTTTCTGTGCATATGGAGTAGATAGGATTAAGTGAACCGAATAAGGGGACAAGTTAGCCTTGTACGTGTATTTACATTTGATAGTTCTATATTTTACATATGAACCTTTTACCTTGGAAAGCAGATTAGTAAAATAGAAACGAAAGCTCACAAAGCCTGATTTTATATGTCCATTTTTTTCTGTCCTCCTGTTTCATATTGGCATGGCATTGCATGAAAGAAAAAGGAAAAAGATAGTGACTGCTGTGTAAAATGAATCCGCATTTGAGGTTCACGGAAACATTACTGAGGCAGAGGAACATTGGCTCAGTGTTCAGCACCCAGCAGTTAGCTCTGGTGTTGGGTATTTCATTCATTATTCAGGACGTAGTGAGAGATTCTCTTAGTAGAAGGAAAAGTAAGGCTGTGAAGGTCCAGGACGGGTACATACTGTCTCTAACCATACATGTTATATAATCAAATTACAATGCAAATTGGTTTTACAACCCCATTTCCAAATAAGTTGGGATACTGTAAAATGTAAATAAAAACAGAATGTGATGATTTGCAATTCATGTAAACATATATTGAATTAAAAATAGAACAAAGACTATATCAACTGTTGAAACTAAGGAACCTTATTCTATTGTTCTATAAACAAGATATGCTCATTCTGAATTTGATGCTAGCAACATGTTTCAAAAAAGTTGAGACAGTGGTACCAAAATACGGGAAAAGTTGTTTCATACTAAAAAAAAAAAAAAAAAAAAAAAAACACCTGGTGGAACATCTCGCAACTAATTTGGTGAACTGATAACAGGTCAGTAACATGATTTGGTATAAAAAAGGACACCCCAGAGAGGCAGTCTCCCAGCAGTGAAGATGGTGAGGCATTCACCAATCTGTTAAAGATGGTGTGGGCAAATAGTGCAACAATCTAAAAATAGTGATCTTCAATGTAAAATTGCAAAGAGTCTGGGGATTTCATCATTGATGGTACGTAAAATAATTAAACGATTTAGAGAATCCGGAAAAATCTCTACACGAGGGACAAGGCCAAAAAAAAAAAATCTAAATTAGATGGCTGGGATCTTTGGGCCCTTGGGCAGCACTGTATTAAAAACAGACAAGATTCTCCAGTGGAAATTACTGAATGGGTTTAGGACCACTTCTGAAAACCATTGTTTCTGAACACAGTTTGTTGGTGCATCCACTAATGATGGTTAAATCTCTACAATGCAAAGAAACCATAAAAAAAAAACATGATCCAAAAACACTGCCGCCTTCTCTGAGCTCGAGCTTATTTGAGATGGACTGAGGCTAAGTGGAAGACTGTCTTATGGTCTGATAAATTAAAATACAAATTATTTTTGGAAATCATGGACCTCATGTCCTGTGGGCTGAAGAGGAGAGGGACGATTCAGCTTGTTATTAGTACACAGTTCAAAAGCCAACATCCACAATGGTACGAGGGTGCATTCGTGCACAAGGCATGGGTAGCTTGCACATTTGGGAAGGAACCATTTTTGCTGAACAATATACATGTTTTGGAGCAACATATGCTTCCATCCAGACATCATTTTCAGGGAAGATCTTCCTTATTATTTCAAAACAATGTCAAACCGTATTCTGCACATACTACAACAGTACAACAACTAGTAGAAAAGTCCGGGTACTGAACTGGCCGGCCTGCAGTCCAGATCTGTCACCCACTGGAAACATTTGAAGCAACACAAAACAACAAATATGACAAAGGAGAGTCTGAACTGTTGAGAAGCTAAAATCATTGCACTTTTTTCAATAAAATGTTACAAAGCGGCCAATTTTTTAGGAAATAAGCAGTCTTAGCAATAGTAGAAATACAAATTGACAGATAAATAATGTAAAATAATCTGATAAATAGAAAAAAAAATCTGAACAATTTTATACACGGTGCATATCAACTTTTTTCACAGTAAATAACATATCATTTAACACAGAAACAACAAATATATAAATCTCACATAGAACAAGATATAACAATTCAAAGCAAAGATGTTGTTTATTTGGAGTCTATTTTAAGTTTCTTCTGTTATTTCCAGCCCATACACGCATCTTCATATCATATAAAGCTCCATAAACATTTGCACGTTAGAGCTACAGCCATAAAACAAATACAATCATTTCAGGCTGTGGTTTTATTGTTCCATGGGTGTAGTTGTCACATCTGTGTTGAATATCCATGTAAAAATGTTCACAACTCTGCCTTAGGTTTAATTCATATTGTCAAAGTTCATATCACTGAGTATGTTATTTTTATCCTAAGCAACCTTTTTTTTTCTCTCTTCATTTGATGCCTGAGCTTGTGAGCCTGGAGCTTACTGCTCTATTTTGCTGTAATAGCCACTAGGACTTGTCACTGAGAATAGACCAGAGTCTTGGGCAACCCAGAGAGCCTCCAGCAAAACCAATGGGAGAGGGAGAGATAGGAGGCCAGCGGAGAAAGGCAGAAGGAAGGGGGGTGACAACAGGGGGCATAGGGAGAGGCAAAGACAGAGAGTTAGGGGAAGCTGGAGTTCTTGTGACCTACCTTGAGGTAAGTGCAGCTAGAGAAGAGACGTAATTAATGGCTTAAAGAAGGCCGTTCTCATAGAAACTCCCTGTGGGTGATTACTCACCCCAAGGCTGTAGCCTTCTCAGAGATAGCTTGTGTCCACGCGTGGGCCTTAGACACACACATGCAAGCCTCATCAAAAGTCTCTTTTGCTTATCTCATTAATTACAGTGCTAAAGTCATTAGAAATATGAGGCATCAAATGCAAGCAATTGTGAAATGAAGCATTTTTGTTATTTCTTAAATTAAAATTGCGCTTATTTGCTGTAGGGTGGAATGAATAAGTCTCAGCCTCTTAATTGTGGAAAGCATGCACAGTTAAACAATATTCTATCAATAAGTACGACACTCATTAATGCAGAATGTGGAGGCCTCCCCTGGGCATACTTTTTTTTTTTATTTAATCTGTTATAGGAGATGAGTAATTCTCTGTTGCAGATCAAAAATATATTTAAACAATGGGGTAGTTCTATAAATGTAGCTCTGTTACGTGTTTTGCCTATGGACTTCTTATGTATATATTCTTTAGTTGATAGTAGTAAACACAGACGACAACTGAACATCTTCCCTCTTGGCTCCTTATGCACCCATGGGAATTTGTTAGGCAATGCTGTTTTAGAGAAAAGCCTGACTTATGGTTTGGAATGCATCTATGAAAATTTCAGCACTTATCACAACCATTAGTAAGAATGGGTAATCAGCAAAAGAGAAGAAGGAAGCACAGACATTTAGATTGGTAAAAGTTGAAATTTAAGAATGTATGATATATATACAGAGAGCAGATAAGAGCAAAAAGGGGAATACTGAAATAACAAATCAATCATGTTGTAATTACTGGTGCATGCAAGTAGGCAAATAGAATTGCAGGCTCTTTCATATCAACTGGCAGGAGATAAACCACCACAGGCTCTGTGGGTCTGTCAACTGTTCAAACGGTTCGCACAGTGGAAAAGTCCTTTGGAAAAATGATACCGTCTGTACAGAACTCTGAAACTTTATGGTGGAAAGCAAGTTTTCAAGTGCAAGTTTCAAGCTCAGTGTTTCTCACCATTGTTTTGTGTACCTAGAAGTAATAAAAACAAGGTGAGTCTTCTCAGCTCAGTGGTTTGATCAAAGCTCTCGTTTAAGGGGAGAAAATTGGGGCTATTTTTGGTGGTCTACCAAGGTGATTTCTCCAAGAGTCACTTGGGTGAAGGGCTTGACATCCATTAACTACAGGTTAAAACTGACTATGGCAGGTGCTTTGATGCCATCCAGGTACGTGCCAATGTGGCTGAATCTAACATCCATGCCGATACAAAGACAGTTGCGATCATGAGTGCCAAACACTAGCATGCCGTTCAAGCACACTTTCAATATTTGCCATAGACAGTACAGTATGACATCAGAGGTTTTGGTTATTGCTGGGTTCCACTTTCCACTTCCCTTAGTACACTAACATACAGTTATCTTACATTTTCGTATTTTTACTTGTGTTGTTCTTGAAATACGACAAGGTAGTGTTGTTTCAAAACCACACACTACCGCTCTGCACTTGACAGAAAGAACCGTAACAATATAATGCATCTCATGCTGTCATATCTGCCTCTTTAATCTTTTTTTACCTAGAAATTACCATGTTTTCCTGCCCTCAGTTTAACACACCCAATCACCCACACTGATGGCTCCTGTCCAACAGTAGTATGGTGGTACCTCGTAAAAAAAATACTTTTGTGAGGTACTCTGTAACAGCTGGAACTTTCTCAAAACAGCAATTTAAAAACACTTTAGGCCGTTGGTCCCTCTCTTTCCACTACGTAACCAAAATGGCAATTGTTGAGTGTGTAAAGTGTCCATGGTTTCTCACTCAATTGTTGGACCATTTTGAGTGCACCATCCAGGGCTCATAGTGCTCTACATGGTTTTGTACTTGTGAATGCACTTAATACACTCAAAATGGTGTGTGTCTCAGTACACTCTCAGTTGCATTTCAAATACAGACTTTTTAACAATAACAACTGTGGGATCACAGTAACACAGAACAAACAAAAAAAAAGCTCAGGAGGAGAGAAGAGGTCAGACAAGCTCTTTCCAGTTTTTTCTTTTTGGCTAAAAACTGGAGGCAGGATTTATCAGAAATATGCAGCCAAAAGCAGGCAATTTATCATAATTGCAGATTGATATTTTTTTTATGTGCTTTTTAAAATGTATCCATGTCACCGTGACTCTAAAACATAAGTAAATCTACAAATAAAACTAGAAAACAATTACTGAAGTATGGTTCTGGTTTTCTTTTCTTTTACTCAGTGGTAATTTATGTAATGTAATGACAAGGTCTCTATAATTTATGTTTTAAGTGCATTTGAATATGTAAAAACTTGCACTGTGCTATCAAGTCTACATAAACACACACCCAGCTGTGGCACTTAACATCACTGAGCTGTCTACTTGTTGAGGAAATGAAGACAATGAGGGAGTTAGCTATATGTTTTCTGCTGTAGGTTCCCATTTAAAGCTCAACATTAAACCCACGTTCAAGGCTGTTTTATTATTATTCCAATACAATAGAGCAGATTGTATGTTTTATTTTTTTGTACCTCAATGTACAGTATTTCATCAAAAAGGATAGTATGTACCGTTAAATAATGCTTTGGAGTGAGGTCAGAGCCTCATGGTGAAGATTGGTGCTGCTAAAAGTGTCAGGAAGAGAGGATGCTTTTTTTTTTTTTTTCCTGTTTTTGTAATGAAGAGAAAAACAGAAACAGCTGGATGAGTGTCTGTCTTCAGGTCAGACTTAAGCCCTTCCACAGCAGAGCACTCTCACTGCCTGTGTCTGTGTGTTGGCTTTGCATTTTAAACACTGTGTGTTTTAAATGGAAAGCAAAATAACCACATGACATATCAGTGCTTTTACCAGTATTTTGCAGGCGACATTTTATAGTCAACAGATGATTATCAACAAAAGGGCTTTTTGAAATGGCTTAATCACACAGTAACCTACAGCTTCACAGAACATCTGCATGAACCAATAGGTTCACCCGTTTGATGGCTTCCAAAGCTGCCAGATAAACAACAGCTCTGGTAATAGACATTCCTTCGTTCTGTTTCTCAGTCACGTATGCACATATTCTCCTTTCAGGCTGTTGGAAGCTGTTGGTTTTGGGACCAGAGAACGATATTTTTTGGGACTATTTTTGAGTTTACCACCTCTGGCAGTGTGTTTCATGGCTGTATCTGCAAAAAGACGTTTTCCTATAATTATGAAAAGGGTTGCGAAGCGGGAGGCAATCAGTTCTATTTTAGGTTCATTGTTGCCTTCTATATCTGTTTTTTTATTTAACTTTTTTTTTTTTTTTTTTTTTTTTTTTTAAGTCAAAGCTGCAAGCTTGCTGTGTATTTTTAAAAGGTTTTGAGCGGAAGTCTGCCTTTTCCATGCCAACCGCAGCCAAGGTTCAGGGGCAATTTAATATTTAAGGACGTTCACCTTGCCAAAAAGACAGACAGACACAAGAAACAGTAGCAGGACACTGCTACCAATACTCCCAGACAACACAAACAGAACAAGATTACTCAGATATGACGTTAATTAATTAAAACTGTGGATCATAGCATAAACCTTTAGGGTCATTACATTATCTAGGAGGGTCTAGTGTTTCTGTGTTAAGTAAGACTGAGGATATTATCCTAGAACCAGCAGCCCCTCCCACTTAGCAAAGTATAGTGTTATGCAATAAGGCTACAAACAACCTTTAATAACACATATCATATTTAGGTGGCAGGCTCACTCTATAACACAAAGGCTTGTGCTTGTTAATTTCAACAACAGCAATTGTTGTGAATATAATTGTTGATCATAAAATAACCTTCATATTTCCCACTTGTAAATGTAATTTACATAAAAAAAAAAAAAAAGTGCTATGTTTGGGACAATCCATCTATTATTCTGCCAAGAAACAACCTTTTGTAGTGTCTAAGCCTCCACTGTGCTTTCTCCTTTCAATTTAGGTCTAGTTGATGTTTATACAGCTTCAAATTATCCATCTGCTGTTTCCAACTTGAGGGACAAAACCAGATCACAAACAATTAATGAATGCAAATTGTAACTTTTACTTCATTATGGTTCATTATAGAATAATGACACATGTTTTGAACTAATGTTTATGAGTAAAGTACTTGAATTGCCAAGTCGTGATCTAATCACTACCATAATCTTTTTTTGAAAAGATGGATAAGTGTAGAATGGTGAGGTAAGAGAGACTGAGAGTAGCCTGTCAGTGTTGATCTGAGGTCACACCAAGTTATTAACCCCTCTGCTTGAATCACTGTCGTGGGTAAACAGCCAGGAGAAAATAATCGCACTCTGCTTGCCTCCCTCTCACCTTTGGCCAATTGACATCTGCTTGGACAAACTTCCAGCTGGTTTTTTTTGTTTTTCTTCTTCCTCTTAACACCACACACACAGTCATGAGTTAGTACCAGGGAAGTCTCATTGGTTGTTGTCTGCAGGACGTGCATCCACAAACTGCACTCTCTCTGTTATAGTAAGGCACTGCATCTGACATCCGGAAGAGCCCTCCAGAGACAGTTTCAGATAGTGGTCTATCTTGAAATATGGACACAGTGATAACAATAAGTCAGTGTTCGGATTGACATCCTGTCTCGGATAACAGGCAAATGCTATTGTCCTACTTATAAGTACTAACCTGTTTAATGATAAATAAGACATATTTATTGTTTTAACTTCAAAGAAAAAAAAAAAAGAATATAATGTTCAAGTTGGCAGTTGCTTTAAAAAAAATACCTTGATTTTACTTATCATTTCCAGGTAATGGTATTTCCAAGGCCACGCTCTGTAGTAATAGCATTAAATAACTTGCATGTTTTTCTAGTAGGCATTTCTATTCAAAATCCTTTAAAAAAATTCCATCTAATATAACTTTTTAGGGGTTTTTTTGCTTCTTTTTTTCTTTTTTTTTTTTGCATGTATGCCCATTTTTGGAAATGCAGTGTAGATAAACAGAAAAGCTTAGTAAAGAGAGACCAGGGCAATGACATACTGCGAAGCTCCAGTGAGCAAAAGGTTGAGCGAGGCTAGAGGGCATTTTAACCAAAATGATATGAGCCTTAACCATGCAGACCTTAGGTTGCCCAATTTACCTCGGTTCAACATTTACATATATTAAATGTATAACGATCCTCTTATGGGATAGGCCAACACAAAGTGGACAAACATATCAAAAGATAAGTAAGAATTTTAAGCTTTAGCGTAATTCGAGGTAAGTTTGTTTTTTTCCTACAATTTCCTTTAAATAGTGAAATTCTTTGTCTGCCACCTACTTACTAAATTTACATATTTACATGCGTGTTGTTTGGCATCTGAGCCCCAAGCTTAAACACCAGGAGTATCAGTGGGTAAAGTGGGAGTGGACTTACCACACACTTCATGAAGTCTGTGTTCTGGCAGTCATGTCCTCTTCTCTCTGGCAGAACTGTCACTCAGACAGGCAGAGGATCTTTAACTCTGTTGAGGCTCCTTTGAATTTTGAATACAGAAGTCGTTGTTTTGTGTATTTCTGCTATGAGTGTGTACATTGATTTAGATACAAGTATACATAATACATGTTTTGCCCCTTTTAAACTGTATATAAAAATGAGAGAATAAAAGACAGTGTGGAATGATAAATCTAGTAATAAATACATGGGCCAAACCAGGAAGTGGGTGGGTCACACTTTGCTTTAATATAGAGTTTTGTTTATCTCTTTTTTTTCTCCAGACAACTCAGAGAGGTAGATTTAATATGAGACTTATTGATTTCCCCATATTGACCCTAAAGCCTAGCCTGAAGAGATGGATGTTTGACAGGAAAATGTGAATGTAGAAAAACAGAGCGGTGTAGTGGAAGGATATTATCAACATACCTACATTTCCTCAGTTTATCCCCTACCATCCCACCCAGAGCCACAGTCATTTTCCATTTGATTTCATTGGACTTTGCTGTCTATTAAATTAAGCACTGACAAGGTGAGAGAGAAAAGAAATCAGAGTAAAGTCAGGTGTTACCAAGACTCCGCAGTGCAAATGCAACGCAGGAGCTATATGACTGATAAACAGAGCCGTCTCAGTTGTGCTCACTGAAGCAGCGCAACGATATATGGATCATAACCAGATGATCTGGCTCCATCACAAATGATCCACCCTCATTTGGAGCTGCACAGGCCCAGCCAAAATGTCTCTTTAGCTTTGGAACAGTGTCTCACATCTTTTCCCTTTTTCCCTGCAATTAATATGTTAATTGATGCATGGGGCTGCTTAATACCCCAGAAATGCTGTGAAAACATTGATGCCCAGTGTATAAGGTCAGAATAACAATTTAAATAGAATCAGTTTGAGACCATCTCTGCCCTGTCTGATCGGGGATCTAAATAATTTCTTGTTAACACCTGGATGGATTGAACAGTCCATGATTTTACCCCGTAGGATCACACAAGCTTAGTTCTTATAACAGGAGTAAAACCTATGAGCTGGTTAACATTAAAACAGTCATTAGGCTGGTATTTTTACATCATGTTGGTTCACAATATTAACTGTCATTTTATTCCATGTGGAGTACAGTATATTGTCTTGCAACAGGGGAGTAGGGAAATACATACGCTGTATATACATAAACTGTGTGAGTGCAATGCACATGGTCATAAAGGGTTGAAGCTGACTGATAAATGTTTATGGCAGCACATCAAAAGCTCACTGCGGCACTGTGTAGGGATAATGCACCTCTGATTCTGACACATGCCAGTTTTATTTCTGTCCTTGCACTTTGCCACTATTTGTGCATTTTGTTAGGTGTCTTTTCTCATCCTCAATTACACTATCATTTTCCTCTTCCTGGTCAGGTCAGCGCTTCTAAAATTAATACTTTTACTAGACTGTCCAAAAATAGTGACATATTATTTTCATCGAGAGCTCATCACTGTCTGCTTGACAAATCGAGGCTTCTTTCATAATCAACACCCTGCTGCTGAAAAAGTTGTAATTTTCAAATGAGTCTGCAGAAAGGAACAATGGATTGATTAATGAATAGATGCATTGTGGTATTGATTTATTGGACAGTTTTACAGAGTTAAATATGAAACGATTTTATTCAGTCTCAGTTATATAACAAGGGAATGTTGAAATCTACCAACTATGCCACAGGACACAGAACTCCTAATAGGCTTTGCACTAAAAAGGCCACAGCTGTTGCCCCACCTGTCTCATGTCAGCACTTAAAAGGTTATTGAAATTGTGACCGTCTTGTCTTCAAATGTCTCTGCATTCTGGCCTTTTGATGATGAAATAGCAATCACAGCACAGGCGTTATTGATGGTTATACCTCAGAGATTGTGGGAGCAAAATTTGTTCCCAGTTTTTGAGTTAGAATTCACTGTTTTTTAATGAGAGCTGTGTGAGAAATGTAAAAGGCGAACTTGTTTGGGATTTCAGTGGAGGAGGATGCAACACCTCATTAATACTCTTTTCATATTTCAGTTTAATTCTCTCCTGCACATTGTGTTTCAAGATGTGAATACCTCATCAGTCAATTATAACTTTGCATCAAAAGAAACAAATATGTGAACTAGTTCATCCCCAGACAGGAGAGGAGACTTACTGTGGTACAAAGAGGGATGATATTTTGCTTTGTAGGTGATGCTATTGCAGCTCTGCGTCCCCTTTTCCTTTTCATCGTCGTCTTCTCTTTTCCCTCTCCTACTCTTTTCCTTCCTCCAGGACATTTCACATATTTTGCAAAATCTGAGAGAATTTCCAGCTACGCTGTGGGAAGCGGTTCACAGTAGTGCTGTTACCTTAAAATTCTCATTTACTGTCAGTAAATTGAGTCAGAATATATGGGGTTTGAAGACATCTTGTTCTGTCATGTGTGGGCACATCAGGCTTTGATTTTGATGAACTGCTGTCTTTATACTCTTATACCATTTAATTTCATATTGAGTCATTTCTCTTTATCCAATTATACATGTACATTATACATAGCATTTGAATAAGAGAATTAGTAAATATACACTTTTTTTTATAGCGGAAATTCAAAATTATTTTTTTTTTTCAGGTTAGACACTAAAAAGCATAATGTTGCCTTTATTTCCCATCTTGAACAGAGACGTCCTTTTGTTTGTGCTTATGCAGAACATGCAATATGTTTCAATCATTATGTGCTGTGATTCCTCAATTTATATTACGCATACATGTTAATGGAATCATTTTCATGTAGAACATTTAAACCAAAATGCTTTGATATGGACCAATCAATTTTGGATATCAATTTAGAACATTCATCTGAGTAATTAAAACATCCTTAATTCAGAAAGGTCTTCAGGTTTCACAACGCAAACTCTTTTGGAGCTATAATTAAAATTTCACTCACCAAATGTAAGAATACATTTCCCTCTCTGCCTTCGCTTTTGATGTTCCTGGTGGCAGTCATTAATTTTACCTCCTACATTTGGATCATGTGACTGTCAGTAAAGAGAATAATGGAATTAACTATTTCTTTTTCTTTTTCCCACATGTGCTGTGTGATATGAACTCTGTAATCACCCTAACAGGTAAGTGTATTTTTCAGTCATGTATCTGTTCATCCATCATTTCACCTGTTTATTTATATCAGAGGTAGTGAGCCAACTCATTAATTTATTATTTAACAAACTGTTAATGTGTCACGGGCAAAAGCACCGGAAAACAGAGCGAGTGGTAGGTGCGTTGTTGTTTTGGTTGTTGACATTTTTATTAAAAAAAAGTCTTATTCCTGAAAAAAATTTTTTTTCTATTTCACAAGTATGCTCTGTGTGGTGTTAGAGATCCATCATAAGCACTTGAATCTCACAACATTAAACGAAATGTCTGCAAAGTAGATCACACAACTTCCTCAATCTAAATTCTGCTCTCGGAGATGTCAGAGCTGGAAGCGGCTCATGCTGCACCAATTTCCGCTGGGATTGTCTCATTTTTCTACAGAAAGTTATGCCTTCAGAATAATTTGAAATACGCTGTAAACATATGACATTTCTACAAGTGGGAAACATAACCAACATCACGCTGTTAAATTACAGTGGCAGGCAGAACTTATTTTTGGTTTTGGTAGTGTCTCTTAAAGAATGAATCGAGACAATTGAGAACTGTAGTGACCTCTAAAATTAAAAGCTCTATTTCCTCAAGAGCTGAAGCCCCATTTGTTCACTGGAAAAAAAACTTTTTTGGGGGGTGCTGAGCTCATCGTGTTCGTGTAATCCTCAGAGATGAAAAGCGTTTTCTAGTGATGTTCCTTACTTTGCCGCACATGAAATAAAAAGTGCCCAAAACTCACAATCACAAAACGAACAGAAAAGTGCTCCTTCTTCTTGTGAGGGTATTTTCCTCGTAAACACCCCCGGTCTTTCCAAGAGGGTGAAATCTGAGGGGCCAGTTTGGAGCAAACAATCTCATACAACATTCATGACATGTATGTGTCCCATCAATAACCTTGTCAACACCAAGAAGATGATAATGTTGTTTTGTTGGTTTGCAGAGTGGGAATGTATTAAAGCAGCGATGGCCGGATAGAATGAGTTTAGCGAGCACATCCTGAACACTGTCATGTTACTCTTTGCTAAGTTCAGTTGTATAAAACTTTTTGGAAACTTCTCGACAGTAATTTTCTGCTCCATTTAAGATGCTTCTAAATTATGTAAAAATACTGCTTCCTCACAGGAGGGAAACTTTGTGTAAATCTGCTATTTTTTTAAAGGTCACAGTGACTCTGATTAGCTCACAGTTACACCAGAGACAGCAGCCTTAAACAAAGGAATCAGATTGCCTGTAACAGTGTTTACAAGTGACTTGTGTTTCTTAATTGCTCCTTTTTTCGTGCTAATCAAGTTAAAATGTACTCAGAAAAGGGTTAGACATCGAGAAGAGGGCAATCTAGTTTTCGCTATGAAAAAAAAAAAAATCGGATATACTCAGGGCTCTGGTTTTGATAACATGGTAGATTGTCATGTACATAGAGAGGGGAACTAAAAGAAAGGAAAAAAAGAAGCTCCCTCACTTAGTGCCTAATATTTATGGCTGATTTAATGAGAAATTCAGCAGTAAGGTTTTATGATCAATGCTTTGCTGTTTGGTAAGCACATGTTGGGCCATGGTGCTCGGTGGAAGCTGACAGTGGTTATTGAGGTTTAACCATTGATTGGGTTGGATGGAAAATACCACATTTAATCATGATTTTCAGAGAAAAAACAAATGCAGTCTTGTGTAGAAAACAATTCACCGGTGCACGTAGAATATGTTGTCAGCTCTCTTTTGATCTCTAAAAGGGACTTACTCAGTGTTCATCAAAATGTACTGCGCATTACAGTCATCTAGTACTTTGTGTTTTTGCTGTGGATATGACATGTTTCAGCCCACTTCTATGTTTTTAATCCATGTTTGATGAGAAGCTGTACATATTTATCAATACTACTAGTTTTCACAAGTTTTAGCTGCTGCCGACTTCTGATTGAGTGATTTCCAGGTCTTTATCTCACAGGGTGTGGTAGTGGTAGAGCTGGGCCCCGAATTCAATAGCACACACCCAATTGCTTTCATCATGCTATTTCTATCTTTAAAAATGTTGATACCAAGGCTGTTTTCGTTTTAAAACGCATACCTTTTGCTACTTTTATGAAGGAGTAAATCTTATCAGAGTCATTGAGCAAATATAGCATTTACTTTGCATAGCCTTTACTTGGGTGGTCTGCACATATAAATAAAATCAGACACTTTCAACTGATTTAAATAAATCATACATTAGAATTCCTTATTGCTCTCTTTTTGAACCCATTTTTGGCCACACAGCTGTTTGAGTTGTGTGTGCTGCAGTAACAGGAGGCGTCTACTGATAACATGTGAGGCATTTAGGGAACATTGGTAGACTGCAGCGTCCAGCAATAGCTTGCATGTGAGACGTTTAGGGGACATCTATAGAAGATAACCTGAGGTATTATCTCCTCTTCTGAAGTGCATCCAAACTAAAGATTTGTACTGTTATGTGTATACATTTTCTTTTTCTTAAAAAAAAAAAAAAAAAAAAAAATATATATATATATATTGTTGCTATCCAAAAAAAGTGTCATTCAGGAACTAGTATAGGTGGCAGTGTAGAAAAATGTCCAAATGTAAGCATTTGCAATATATATAGCAAGGGGTGTACACTACTGGTGTGTCTTAATCTTGCTCAGAAATAAATTCTTTAGTGAGCAAACTTGCTATTTTTTTTTTTTTTAAAGGAGCAGTTTAAACATCAGAGTTTATCAGATTTTTTGATCATATTATGCGATTTATGTGAGGAAGTTAAGCAAGTCTCGCTGACATTTGACTAGTGTGTTCAAATTTTTCTGAACATGCCAGTTTATTGAATTGGATCTTGTTGCTGACTGAGTATGTGTCATTGCGTTATATGTTTGAATATAAATTAGACTTAAAATATTGGTTACTTTAGGGTTCCGATGAGGTCAGTGTTTTGGTCACACGGTCTAAAAAGATGCTGCAAATGTATTGTGGCAAGTGTCAGATTGTGTTTTCTGTTAAACATAAGCATTAAAAGACAGGCCCTGAATCTACAGTCAGTGTGTTGACAGTTAATGTTTCTTCTTACACATATTGCGTACGGGGAGTCATCTGATATTCTACACAGTGCTGTAAATTGGCAAGTCCAAATTGCAAGACTTTCATGAATCCCATTTGGTTACTTATTGTTTAGACACTCCATCACAATCCTTACAGGGATTCTGAATAGCTTATCCTGCCTCTATTATATTCAGTGGATATCAATCTCCCATGCTGGGGCCAAGCCTGAAGTAAAGAAATATACAGGCTGCCATAGTCGATCAGACTATATATTCAACCAAAGGGGCATCTGAATGGGTATCCCTGTAGATTTTTAGGCAGCTATTTCCTTTTTGTATGGAGGGGGGTCCCAGAGGGGTGGTGTGTATTGAGTTTGTTTTGAAAGTGATGCTTCCATTAGATAGGAGTCAGTCATCTGGTTCAATGCTGACACTGGCAGAATGCCTGATTCAGTATCGCTGTGTGGGCAAGTGTGATGGAATACAGCACTATTCAGAAGGAACTTGAACATCAAATTATCCAAAGCTGTAAAATAGGTGAATACCTGCATTCCATGACTTATAGTATGTGGCTTAATAATTAATAAGACCATCACTCTTATTTTGCTGCTTATTGCCATATCCTTTAAATGTAACCAATATTTAAACATTTATACGTTGTTGTTCCTTAATCCGCAATATCTTTTTAATTTTTTCGAGCATAACTAACACCTCATCTCCACTAGTCTGTGCTGTAGAAGAGGAATACAGCTTGAACTGAGTTCCAGATGTCTGTCCCTCTTTGATATAATAATCAGTGTGCATGATGTGGTGTTTAAACCAGGGAATAAACACATTAATAAACATTATGCCACAATAACAAATTCAAAGGTGCTTATTGCTTTGAGTCAGACTCTAATTAAAACCCCCTTTTGTCCGTGTTTTGCTTCTATTATTTTAATTTCTGACCTTTTTCCCCACCAACAGCCAGTCATTCTCCTGATTTGTGCTCTCAACTTGTGCATTACAAAAACAGATTAAGCCATGGTCTTTGTGATGTTGATTTGCATTGCATATATAATGGATTAGTAAAACTGAATGGAGTACTCGTGGTCTCTTATGGCCGATCTGATCCGTCGGGCCATTCAGGGAGAGCCCTCCCTTTGCAAAGTTAGCTCACACCAGATTGGTGTATTATACCAAATTCAAGCTTGTTTAGTGTAGTCCTTGTAACTTCAATAGATTTTATGCAAATTGGGCTTTTCACATGCACAAACGATAACAAACAAATTACTGAAGTGCTATTACACAAACAAACAAGTGAACAAATTGATGAACTAATGAATGAAAACCCATGAGGTGCAAATGCAAAAAAAAATACAGCTCTGTGACCATGTCAGCTATGACTCATTGTCAAGGTGTGAACCCTAATTTCAGAAGAGCTTCTCTACCTCCACAGCCTTCTCTCTTAGTTCCTCTCTTAAAAATGGAAGCACTTTAAATTTGCCATGTTCTGAGTCAGCACAAAGGCAAAACCGTGAAACCAAAATGGGAACTCTCCTGGTGCCACTACGACCTTTTCCACAAGATGTCCAAAGATGTGTCTTCTCTCAGATGTCGGCTAAAGGTGCAATAACATAAAAAGATGAAACATATACATTTTAATTATGAGCCTTTCAGAGTTTCAGACAAGTTGTGCAGTGAACCACACATCACTGTGCCAGTTTGTCTTAAATCAATGGAAAAAAAAAACATCTCTGCAGTATTTTATCTACTGTATGTACATGCTTATCTGTCTGCCTATCTGGATAATATATCATAGTAACTATTGCTGTGAGGACAAAGATTATGGGCACAGTCAATAGATGCTCACCCACAAGTCTTTATTTTAGATCATATTTCAGATACCATCCGTTTGGCTTATTATTTTTTATCACTACTGTAATTGCATTAACCGAAGAGAGATGGAAGACATTAATTTGTAAACAGAGGTAGTCCACCTTTTATAATAAAATTAAAAACAATTCTGAAAGATATTAGAAATCCAGAGAAATGCAGACATACTTGTATGATAGAGGACATTTACAGAGCTGTATATCTCGATTAAAATGTGGATGTTTATAAAACTTTTTTGGATTATGTTATGACATTTAGCTTTTTTTGTGACGTACAGCAAAACAACTGCTACTGGCATTAGCTGTGAGCTAACCAGCAGTGAATACATTGACCCTGTACTGATCCTGTACATGTGGCAGCTCAGCCTCAAACTCTCTCTCACTGTCTCTCTCACTCTCAGAGACTCGAGTTATGTTATTTTCCTCTAATCTTTCTCCTTCTCCTTATTGTCTAGTATGTTCATTAAGACCTTGGGATAAGAGCACTTTTTTTTTTTTTTTTTTTTTCCCTGAAGAAGGTCTCTGCCCATCAAGTCACATTACACTGGCCAAATTCACATCTAATCACATATTTTCTTGATTCTGTATGATTTATGCTGTATTTTACAGTGACAATGTAATCACGCCACCTCTAAAGGTTAACTCGTGTTATGTCTGAGCACACAGAACAATTACTTCCAACAAAACTACAAAAGTATTGGAATGTAACTCATGAGCTCATGGTTTTGACATGGGAAGATGTGTGCACTGTCTGCTTTGTATTCTAGTGGTTATGTCATGAGAACACTGTTGCTAGACAACGGCAACGTGGACGGTGTCTGGAAGCCACAGAGGCTAACAGTTTAGCAAGCTAGCAGGCAGGAAATGCAAAGGTGTAATGACAGCGGGAAAGGATGGAGCCATTGGAAGAGTCTACATTTTCCCCAGACATTATGCAATTACAAAGAAAACAACATCAACAACAACAATTTTAATATATTAACTTATACCATCAAAAAAAAAAAATAACTTCCAGGGCCTCCACAATTTTGAATTCTGACCTTTCAGAAAATTCTGAGGTCACAGGTTTTGAATACGACATGAGGCGGACGTTTACATGAGCTCTTGGCAGCACAGTAAACAGGGCCATATCTGACGGCAGCATATGTTCAAAGCATTGTGGAAAATATAAATGCAAAAACTAGTATCAGAATATATAATCTTCTGTATTTCTATTTGTAATACCGAAACACAAATCATGAAAAGACAGGTCCATTGTTGTATGTGTAATCCCGACCTTACAAGCATTTCTATAAAATATATTGTGTATCATAATTCTATGAAGTAGGATGTAATTCTGTGTTTCGATCCATCGAGGCAGACATGCAGAATACTTGAAATGACAGTTGTCCTTTACAGCTTTGATATCAATTTTTTTCATTGAACTGTAATGCAAAGGAGAATGTGTTGGTGGGTTGTCTAAGAGGAAACTGTGATAAAAACTGGGTATCACTTTATTCTGGTTCCTGCTGGCTACCTTGTTTTCCAGTCTATAATTAAACTTAAAAGCCAAGTGCTTTGCAAATGACCTAAGGGTGATGCTGACTTTTTGTTGCACTTTAAGTGGGCATTTATTACTACATGTCTGTGTTTTCACAGTTTTCAAAACACATTTTCATAAAACACTCTTAACTTCATGGCACATTTTCCCCTAAAAGGCTCAGAGATAAAGAAATGCATCATGCTTATTGCATGAGAGGCACTTCTTGTTAAATTAGTGAGCTTGCCTTGACTTATTTAGTATAAATTCAAGGGAGTATTTCCCACAGTACATGATTTCCTCTGGATGTGATCTGTAATTAAAAATATCTATCATACCTTTTAGTGTAAAATTATGAGGAGAATTCGAGGTCCCTCACTAACCGGAAGGCTGGCTTAGACACTCCAAATGCATGCATGCTTCAGGGATCTGTGACAGAAAGGATAGAGGGAGAGCTTACAAAAACTTTACTGCTCCTCATCTACCCGGCTCCTCGGGACAGTTTCATTTGTCAGACTCTCTTGATGTAAATGCTATCCCCTGAGGGGCCTTGCTTTTTGTTCACCTAAAAATAAGATGAGTTTAGAAAAGGTCAAATGGATGAATGTTACAAGTTTTGCCAGCATTGTCACCTTGTCAGAAGACAGACAGGAGAAACTAGATCAAGTTGTAAGTAAGGTGAGACAGAGCTTCACATATTGTGACTCATAAATGTTAAAGGTTGAGCTTGCTCCTACTGCTTTTGTCTTAACATTGTTTTTAGTGAATTGGGCTGGACAAAAAACTTGTTTAAGAAATTCCTCAGTATTCAGTCTGCTGCTTGGGAGATTTCTGTTGTCATTTTAGATGGGTAGACATACTAATATGTTAATTATGTGTTTTGTAGCTGTGTAGAATATGGTTTTCTGCCTCTGTTTAATAGAACAGTTTCACATATCTATTACAAATACAAAAAAGGCTATGTTTGCAAAAATAAGCAAAAATTGGTCCAGTGCTGTCTTCTTTGAAGATTAGACACTTTAAAACATTTAAACAAAAAAACAACATTATTTATCTTAACTTAGGCTCAGTACTGAACTTTCATACTTTCATATCATTCAGTACCAAATTTCAATAACGTGGCTACATACACACTAACATGGTTATAGATATAAAATAAGTAAAGTAAACACTTTAAAACACATAACCATAACTACGTTTACGAAGTAGGACATTTCAATAGAGTCAGTGAGCCACAGCGTTTCCCATATCTAGCAACTTGGGTGTTTAAGCCATGCAGATTAAATCACGTTGTTTCATTTTAGTTTCACCCTTTTCAAAATATTTTTTAGTCTGTGTTGCACTGCAGAAACGGAGGAAGGAAGGCTTGTCTGTGTACAGGCATCTGCTGATTACTTGTGAGGCATTTAGGAAACATTTACTTTTTGGTGAAAGTGATTTATTCCTAATTTATTGTTTTGGCTCCGTTTCCTTTGAGGTATATAATTCTGTAAATGCTGCAATGCACATGCTTTTATATGTGTATATATAAACAAAATTTACACGAGTGTGTTTACTGAGAATGTCATATAGACAGCCAGGAGATAAGTGACGCCTGTGGAGTTCTTTGTCTTGTGCTAATTTCTTTTTTTTTGTGGCACATGAAGAGCAGACATTTAATCACCCTTATTAATCCAGCTGGCCTGCAGAGATACCATGACTTCCTTGTCTTTAAAGACCAAATTATCTTAATGAGCATTGTCAACTCTTGCATCACCAAGCCTCTTCAGACCTTAGAAGACACTGACCATTCAACAGTAACTGCTGGAATTGTTTTTTTCTTTACATGGACTGTTAGTAATTACAAAATAATGTATGTATGAGGAAAAAAATGCATTTATGTTTCCAGTCTAACTCGTGACGGTGGCTTGTTTACACAGTATATTTCTCTGCAATAGTATGTCTGCTGATAAATTACCCTGTGCCAGCCCAAAGTATTCTTCTGAGATCAGCACATGTTGCCTTTAAACTTAGTTTAAGACCTTATCAGATGGGATTTCATATTGTTCAGTCTAGACAGTGTCACAAGTCTTGTTTATTCTTAGTCTGAAAGTCATTATTTAATATTTCTGGGTAAACTCTCCTATCATGTGTGAATGGGGAAGAATAATTCTGACATGTAATAGGATTTTGTGATTTTTTTTTTTGTTGTTGTTGGTTTTCATTTTCAATCCACGATTGAAATTACTTCCAGACTATTGGTGTACATCCAGCTAGAATCACAGGTATGCACATTTGCCACATCTACCACCGCCACCTAATAAAAAACATTTGCTGCAAACGCCGTAAATGACATTCCCTTAAACAGTACATTTTCATAGTAGTTGACAAGAGACAACAGGAACCAAATTGTATGTATGCGGAATATTTTATGTCAACATGACCTATTGTAGGTGAACTGCTCGGCTTTAGAGGTTTTTCTAATGCATAACAGAGTGTGGGTTCAACAATAACACACTGATCATAAGTGGCTAATAGGCAATGTCCAAACCAAAACTGTAAGAGATATCCAAAAACAGGCTTCAGGAAATGATTAATTAGAGCATAATTTTAAAAACAGAAAACGTCAAAGCAAAATAAACTCAAAGTCTGTTGTATCATTTGTGAGTTTAAGGTAGAAAAATACAGCAATATGAAAGTAAAACATGACAGAGGTTAGAATATTAGAACATATCTATGAGAACATCTTTAAGAAAATATTTGTATAATTAATTTGTAAAATATACCATATATAACGTATCTCTGCTATTAATGTCAGTTATTGGACAGCATGCATCATTAACTATTGTCTGTAGTATTCAATAATCGTTTTACTAATAAATGCTGCACTCCACTCTGACTTTACAGTTCTAATTTGAAGAAATCGACTTTCACCATTCCTTACATTTAGTTTGGGACTGCCGGTGGGACAAAATAGAACATTTGATGATGTCATTTTGGCCGCTCAGAAATATGGACATTTTTCTCCATTTTCAGACATTTTATGAAGCAAATGACTTCCATACATTGACCGTGATGTTTCCTACATTACGTGCTCAATGATTCAACAATACCATGATTCTAGAAATTCCGTCTTTTACTATAATTCACGGACAAAGTCAAACTCCATGTTTCATTCTTAATGAAACACACAGGGCTCAGTTACTGTCCCCTGCCTGCGTAATACATCATGTTAACTGGAGAATGAAGGAAGAATAATGGTTATGTCTTTTGCTGCCACAAATCTGGGGATTCATCAGTGAAAGCCAAGATGAATCGTTTTTCCCACCTGACTTCAAATTCCTCTGTGATGGGAACACTTTCTTTCACTTTCCTTCTCATGAGAGGTGCTTTGTATTTTTGACTCGTCCCTTCAATACATGTGCAACCTAATGACTCTTGTGAGCTGAAACACGTGACCTACAACAAACAGATTCATTGTTGGTACTCTATGGTAATCTTTTTGTTTTGGAGGGGGGTGGATTCCTGGTATGTTTAATATTTTTTATTAAACAAAAATTATAGGTACAAGAGCTGGGAACACCTAAAAAAAAAAGAGAAGTTAATCTCAGGATTTCAGTTAAACTCTTCATAAAAATAATATTATGGCTTTCACTGTTACTTTTTAAAATCATTGTATTGACCCCAGGGCTAACACTTTGTGAGTGAACAAAGATAAATAATTGTAAAACCTACAAAAGACATTTTCTTTCATATACTCAAAGTTATACATATTTTTGAGGTAAGTCATGCCATGCTAAGAGCTGTATGGATAGTATTCCACTGTATGAGTTGAGTAATTAATAATATGAAACTTTTTCTCCAAAACTATGAACTTGTCTCCATATATTTCCTTTTTTTCTGTCAACCAATCAAATTACATTAGTCATGTCTGTATGCATGTTTTACTTGGGTAGTTGCAGCCGAATTTCAGAATTATGAGGTTACAATCAAAATAAAGATACATTTGAAAAGACGTGGTCATCGTTAGTCAAATGAACCGTGAGCAAATTGGATGTGCAAACCCCAAACTGAATACGTGATACAAAAAGGAATGTCGATGTCAGAACTGTCGTATAGCCGTCGGCCATACGTATATGCAAGCACTCAGTAGTCTTGTTCCCGTTTCCCCTAATATTTCTGTCACACCAAATACAAATGAGGTAAATGTGATTTTTGGGGAGATACTTAGTCACTCTCCTACAATGTGATGGTGATTAACACTTAATCAAAGACAGTATTTATTGGAGCTAACCATAAAAAAAAAAAAAAAAAAGGACAAGATTGTCTGAAGCCTTGTTTCTAACATTATAACCCCACAGTTAATAAAACACCAGGGTCTCAATATGGAAGACTTACTACAAAGGATGATCAAAAAGTTCCAAGACTGGTCCTGCTGCATGTGAACAATATGTAGCACCGTGACATGCACTGGGTAGGGGGAAACTATAAACCACTTGAGTTAGTATTCTAAGTTTAATTGCTTGATCATCATCAGTACCTGAGTTATACACCTTTTTCTGAGCACTTGTCCGGTGCATCTACAATCTCCCGTGGACATGACCAGAGGGCGCACATCAAATTGTGTGTCGAACTCAGGAAAACGGCAACGGAAACCCTTGAAATATATCCAAAAGCCTACGGCGATGAAGCAATGAGCCAGGCCAGGTCTTTTTAGTGGCACTTGTGTTTCCAGAGCGGCAGAGCAGCACTGTCCAAGACCCAAATTGATGCATTTCAGTCAGGCGCGCAACCAGGTGGGGTTTTAATCACATTTGTGGGGTTGCGCCTGCTCATAGCGTGATGAAAATGCTCCTACTCACTGGATTTTACTCCGTGACCTTTTTCTGTTCACCAAAAACTTGACACAAACGTTGATGTGCGCTCTCTGCTCAAAGTTGAGGTGCATGGAGAAAGAGTAGATGCCCTGGATCAGTGTTCAAAAAAACTTGTAACTCATGCGCTGATGATGATCAAGTAACAAACCTCGGAGTACCTACTCACATGGGTCATAGCTTCCCCCTGCTCTGTGCATGTTGCTGGGCTTCTTAGCTTTCACGCACAACAGGAGCAGTCTCTAAAGTTTCTGATCGACCCTTGTATTAAGTCTTCCATATTAAGACTGCAGTGTTTCAATAATTATGGGTTACCTGTCCAAATGTGTCATTCTTTGGTTCTTTGGGCTGGTCTTTTAGGCCGTTGGTGCCATCCACATTAGGAGAGGGACATCTACACAACGATATCTTGATGTAGCTTTAATCCTACTTCAGAAAGAGCACTTTTTACATGATTATTTTCTGAAAATCTAAACAATTGTCACACTGTTTTTTTACCCTTCACTCCTTGACTTCACGCTTGTGTTCATTGCAATTAAGACAAGAGCACTCAGCCGTATAGATGAGGGGACTAAATATTTGATTAATAGGATGGTACTACACACTTTTGGTGCATGCTGATGAGTTTTATTTATTAAATAGCAGTTCTTGTTTTGGAGATTTGAAGGCCTCATTTGAGTTTGAATTAACAAGAGGAAAACGTGGCAAGACAGACCTAAAATAATTCTCTCTTCAAATGACATTTTAGAAAGGGCAATTTTGTTTTTGAGGAGTGCGATGTCCTTTCTTTGCTATAAAATATGAATGGATAGGAATACTGGAGTCAAAGAATAATTGATGTCATCAACATCTGTTATGCAATGAAGACACAGCATATCCTACCTTATGTCTTCAAATCATGGCAGCAGTCTATAAACAAGATGCACAATGAGCCTATACAACATGGATTTAGCTTTTACTGTATCGTCATCTGATTACATCAGCTTGATAGAACCACAAACAAATTCCAGATCAGTCAAAGAAAAGCAACACTGTAATTGTCGATGTATATACTTTCCTGCGTAAATGAAAGTAATTATGGGATGTACATAAAAGAAGCAATAGTTGTAAAGTACAAGGAACAAAGTATTTTTTGGCACGTGATATTTAAGTGGCATTACTGACAGTTAGTTTTTTTTATTTCTTTGTTTTTTATTTCATTTTCAATCATGAAGGTGAAATCGCATTGCTTTACTGTTTTCCTCGCTGTGACACCAGGATTTTTCTTATGGACAGCAATCAATGTGGAGTGTTCCAGAGCTGAAAACCCCTGCAGATAAACACAATAAGACAGGCTGATGCCCACTGATGGGATTTCTCTGTTGTCGCCATGGTGAACATGGCCTTATTAGATATGACCTTCTCTTGGGCCAGAACAAAGGCCTTCAGAGATTATAAGACATTGCTGTGTGCTACTTAGGTTTTTAGCCTGCCACTATATTTTTAAACAATTTGCCTGTAAGCTAAGACGTTGCCTAGATAAATCATCCTCTTTTGTCTGGCAACAGGTAAAAGTGTGTACTGATGTTGTCACAGCTATCACTTCCCCATTTTTGAGTTAATTTTTTAAAGGAGATATTCACATTACCAACTGTCAATGCGAAAGTATAATTTGGGTCTTGTCAAAACATGTGGTGCTGAGAAAGAGGGATATGTGGGATCTTTCCTTTTCAAGGCTGAGTTAATTTTTCAAACAATGGCATTGTGTTTGGCAACGTGTAGTTAGGCTGTGCAGTGAAAGAGGGAGTGGTACTATTGTACAGATTGCCAAGTCCGATTACTCGGAGGCCAAAAAAAACAGTCATTGAAGTGCCAACTGGTCAGATATGGCTGTTTTTTTCTCTCTCTTTTTTTGTCAATTGCAAACAAATCTAACTCCTCTTTTAGATTAGAAATACACATCAAAGGCTCAGCTCCGACACCTGGACTAAAGACAGCCTGCAGTCTTGCTCGTAGGTTCTTTTGTTTGAGAAGCCCATTTGTTCAAGCGTTTTCAGGAATCTAGTGCTTCCTTAAATGATAACTGAAATAGTTAACTATATACTCAATGGTCGTGGGGAGATTCCTTCCTCACTATCATTGCAAATCAGTTGGATTTGGCTCTCATGAATCACCCTTAGTAATGGTTGGGAGTGAGTTTTTTGTCAGCATGTGTTAGACAGGTTGTTTCCAGCAATGTGTTTAATGCGCAAGTCTATCAATGTATTGGCAAGAATCTGGTGATGTGATACATATCATGATATCGGGGTTACCATTCAATGTGTTGTGATATATTGTTATACAGTAAGCTAGCATTAAAAAAAAAAAAAATCAAATTTAAGAAATATTGTATATAAAGAACCCACCACCATATGCATGAAATCTAAGTAAAAAACAGTTTACCTTTTCTTTTTTTTGTGCAGTTTTAGCAAAGTAATTGTCACCAAATTTTTGTAAACTGTTGTATTTTGTAAATAATTGATACAGTGGTTTTGAAAATCGATACAGTATCACAAAACATGATATCATGAGACTCAAGTGTATCAATATTTTATTACACCCTTTGGGATTTTCTCATTAATGTTTAGATTTAAAACATATTCATCCGCTGTCATGTTCAGTCCGTAGTGTTTATCTTGAGGAGTTTCCAGCTGCATGACAACCATATTTGCTGAGCTGTGATATTGAACTGCCTCTTAGGCAAAGATGTACCACCCCCGTTACCTTTACATGCTGCTTCTTATGTGTCATCTTTTCAACTGAGAGTCAATGAAAAACAACAGACATCTGCATGATAAAATTATATGGATAGAGATCACAAAGCACATGAAGGCTGCTAAGTCTTCCAGAGTATTATGCATGGAGTTAAAAGACAGCTGTTTGATTAAAAACTTTTCACTTAAAAGCAAAGTTGCAGGCAAAAAAAAAAAAAGAAATGTCCCGGGAGGAGGGTGCCAGCACTTATTAAAGATGTGTTGTCACTGGCAACTTTCTAGATGGGAGCAATATCATGCCCAGCAATTTACTGGCCGATAATTGCTACGCAATATCTCTTGAGTCCATATCATTCTGGACTGCAAAGGTTTTGCCTTTTGAACATTCTGCAATTACCGAGCATTCCCAAGTAATTAATGAATATGGGAGTTTGTATTTGATCGGTGCTGGCATTTCAAGATTCAATATGAAGGGGTTATTATGATTATGACATGATGATTATTATGACATTTAACGTTGCTTGTTTTACTTTTAATATTTAGTCATATTGCATTTGAACACGTTCAATGATTGGGGTAAAATTGTTGGCTTGTGGTTTACACTCGGGTCAGGGTTTGGTTTAAGGGTCTAATTCTGTCAGAGATTAAAGTTTAAAGAAGTATACATTAAATAAAGGCCTGTTTTAGTTATCAATGTCATGACTATATGACCCTAGAACCCCAGGAACACCTTATGTTCTAGAACAGCTTTCATTTTACTTTGGGTATGCCTTGTGAGCCCTATTAGGCAGATTTTACTGGAACTTTTATGGGTTAAAAGCCCCATAAAGTTTTTTTATTTTTAGATATTATTAAAAGATATGAACTAAATTAAAACAAACCCTCTTACGTTAAAGGGTGGCTAGTACTTCCATACCTATTGACAATTTCTGCAATGCACAATGCTGCAGTTGAACATTAGGACACCGCACAATGTTTCACTCATACTGTACTATTTCAGATGTTACATTATGTTTTCTTGACAAAAGACCATTTTATCTTAACTTAACTTAACTTTTATCTTTAAAATGTCTAAAATGTCTACTACTTGTTCAATCAATTGGTTCCACATCTAAATCTCAGCAGAAATGGCTGTGCTACAGTGATTAACTGGATGTAGTATGTCACATGTTTCCACACAGTGCCGATTTGCTTGTGAACAATCTCTTGTGTTCAGCAGGGTGCAGCATATTGGGGGATTGAAACAAGCGTTCTGCCTCACAACCAAATTGCTTTTATGCGTGTTTATTTGCTTTTTTTCTCCTCCACACCTTCTGATTTGTTTCTGTATTTCACACATTCGTGGCCTTTTGGTCAGACTGACAACCTATGATGGCGCAATATTTTAGCCTTTTTCCTAAGTAGGCTCAACAAAAATTGCAACCCCTTAATAATCATGCAATTAATTTGGCACCTGTAAGTAGTTTACTATTTCTAAGTTAATTTGTTGGACATGTGTTTAACTGGTGCTGTGGGTGAGTGTAGTGATATGTGATACCTTTAAGTTATATAGCCATGAGTGATGTCTGCCTCTTTCTTTCTTTCTTTCTTTCTTTCTTTCTTTCTTTCTTTCTTTCTTTCTTTCTTTCTTTCTTTCTTTCTTTCTTTCTTTCTTTCTCATTCCATCTGTCTCTTTCTTTTTCCATCTTTCTCTCTCTCTTTCTATAATTTTTTTTTCTGTCTTTTCATTCTTTCGTTTATTTCTTTCACTGTCTCACTTTGCACTGGGGTCAAACAGAAGATTGTATCAGTAGCTGCATGGCACAGAGGATTTGGACACTATTTGATTCGGGAGACCGCTAGGATCAATTTCAACCTGGCTGGCTTACTGCTTGGGTAGCTTCTGTGGCTGCCAGTTCAGGGCTCTGACCTGGATTACAATGCTCAATCAATGGCACTAAGAATTTTTACCCAAAGCAAGCAAGAGATAGAAATTTGGTCTTTCAGAATACACTCATGTTTTCTCAGATTCACCTCTTACACATTTTCATTCCTACTTTCTCATTTCAAATATCTAATCTCCCAAGTGTGTTTGTTTAAAACCTCTGTGATGTATGATGGTGGGAGTGTGCATACATCACTATGCACAGATTGAACAAGAATAAATGCAGATTCCCATAACCATGTCTCATACCACAGTATGGCTGCATTTGTTTGCAACAGGGAGCAGAATCCTCAAACCGTATGTCAGCTTGGCAGAATTTGTTATTTGGTGCATCAAGTGGCCGATTAAAGAGATAATGGTATTGTCAAGCACAATTTTGCAATACATTGTAATTCTCTGTTTCGCTTTGTCTCTCCTCATTTTCTGCTTTGCATCCTGATTACCTTCCATTTTTTTTCCTCCCGTAGGTAAGTCAGTGTGCTTTGTTCCTAAATATTAGTATCTTTCTATGGACCTATGGGTCTGTCTGTCTCTCTATCTATCTGCAGTGATACAAGACTGATATAGATTGATTTGATAACTGACTTATTACCTTGGTTGAAACAATGGAGGAGCACTTGAGACTGAAAATCTATAATAATGTACACAATCCGTGCAGATACAGACTGAAAATAAGACTGTTTCAAAATAGGTTGGAATAAGGTAGATGGAGTGAAGCATTCTGAACTCCATGCAGTTGAAAAAAGGCATTCAAAGCAGTCCTTAATACGGCAGTAACATTGTTAATGCGGCTTTGAGAGCTGATACCTGGTGAGTAATTTGAAAGCAGTGCTGAAATAAATTGATTAGTTTAATCTGCAGTTTAGCAAAAAAAAAGTATCCACCAAAGACATTTTTAATTGAATAGTGCAGACCGTAATTATGCAATATGCAAGAGTAAGTGCAAACCATTTCAGACAATAACATTACATAATACATGTTAAAATATACTAGATGATTGGAGTATGTGTGCCACATTTTATGTGTATGAGAAGTAGTGACAAGCTGGACTAGGTGTTTAATAAATTATTTGACGTGGAGAAGCAGCTTCTCACCAGAAAATGACAGTTAGCCACATCATCTCTTCTGGTCTAGTAATGTGTGTGTGTGTGTGTGTGTGTGTGTGTGTGTGTGTGTGTGTGGATTAGACTGATCATCATTCAGCAAGTGATTGCATTGCTCATTGTTCTTTAGGCAGAGTGTGTACCAATGTTGCGGTCAAAATTTTAAATTATATTCATTTGGTTGGGACATTTAATGATAGTCGGTGTACTGCATGTGGATTTAGGTTTTGTGACTGTGTTACTTAAGGTAACATTGCTGACAGTTTATCCTAATGAAACACTCTTTTTTTTTTAAAAGTCCTTATAGTAATTTGTCTCTCAAATTTTAAGATTTTTTTTTTTTTTCAAACTGTCTGAAGATTATTTATTCAAACATTTCAAACAAAAATGCAGATCCTGGTTAAAAAAACGTCTTCTTAAACTGAAATGTCATTAGTTATATGTTATAGTAAACTTCCACACTGCATCATGCTCCTCGTGTTAACATACCAAAGAGAGTCAAATATGTCAAGCTACGGCTTCATTTGTGTGCTGTATCATCCGCTGCTGCCATGCTATCTTGGTAAGCCCTGCTACTTACACATCGGGTCTCTGTTAAAGATCAGAGAGTTCAGGTAGTGTTGAGTGCCTGTAGATGGATGGGTGCTTTGAGGCAGACAGCCATGCTTTATGGCTCCTTGGTTTTGGAGTGGCAGCGCCAGAGCGAAGTGTGCCGACACAACAATGATCACTCACAGCTGCTGATGCAACCCCCGACAGCAGACACGCTTGCTTTCATGCTCACTTGCATAATATATGTCCGTAGAACACAGAAACAGTTTAACCCTCTCTGGCTGGAGCTTACTAATAGCAACTATGTCAAGTCAGATGAAACTAATGCAGCAACACATTCTGAAAAAAATTCTAATAATTCTAATAATTTGTTTTAAGGAAAACTGTTACCTGCAGCCAGTGTCAGTGAATGATGAACACACACGATTAGTATGAATATAAATGCAGAAAAGCACACTAAAAGACAGACAAAGAAGGATTCACATTGATTTTGTCATTTTCCAATCCCATCCAGGTACTGACAAAACTAAGCACTTCAAGGCAGCTGAGACGCAGAGTGTTGCAGGGTAATTTCTTATACTGTTACACTTTCCCATCACATATCCCTTCTCTTTAAATAGGACAGAGGAGAAAGAAAGCAACAGAAAGAGAGGGAGGTTCAAGGACAGAAAGGGGAAATGTGATTGATCTAAAGGGAGATGTGTCTGGCCAGGCTCTCAGCTATAACCCCCCCTTCATAACCCGGTTGCAGCCCATAGATCCAGCCGTCCTACCTAAGTCAGGGTGATGGAGGACCTTGTCTGCCTCTGTGCTGCAATGAGAAAAGAGATGGGGAGAGAGCAATTGTACAGGCAGTTTTGGACAAGTGTGGGAGTCTGCCGATACAGACAGTAGTTGAGGTTTTAGGGACAGAAATGTCAATATTTTTGTTATTTATTAGTGCTGTAAGTGCAAATATACTTAAAGTTGGAAGTAGTTGTTCTAAATAATTAAGATGTATGCCATGAAAGGTGATATTAATAAATCGAAAGGTAGAATAAGTTTCAAACTCCATATTATGTTGTCATTAAGGTGTTGCCATAAAAAAGCTGTGGGGAAGTTAAGTAATCCCCTTATCCAGGACGACTAATCAAAGTTGTGCGTATAGAGTATATTACACGAATATATGCATTTTTATTTTATTTCATCCTTTACTGAAACAGTACATATATGTCATATTAAAAATTGACTTTGAAATATGCAGGCTTGCGCTATCTACACTGAAATAATAGACCATCCACCAGCCTTTTATTTTTATTTTTTTCTGGCAGCTGAAATGCATGAAGTATGGCCTAAATGGTCTGCTCTCCCACCACCAGCTATACATCTTGGCAGAATCATTTACTGCCAAAGGGCGGCCAGATGTATGAGATGGAGTGAAAGAGCAGCGGTGGGAAAATGTGCTCCTGGATTGCAATGGGTGGATGCGACTTAACTCGTTTATTCCCTTTCTCAAAATGAATGCGTCCATTTTGCTCTTCACGGGATAAGACTCCATTGTGATGTCCAAGACCCCCCCACCCCCTGAGTGACTTTGTGAGTGGAGTGCTTTGCTTTGCAAATGATTAGCAGGGGAAGGTGTTGTGAGATTTAATGGCTGTCAGCTGAAACAACGGGACAGAGGAGGTGACCAAAATAAATCACTTGTTGGCAGAGAAGCGATAATTAGGGATGTAAGAAAAGTAAATGAATGAGTGACATTCTCTAAATTATAGAAGGTAGACAAGGGCCATTACTGGTAGAAGATGGCTACCGTGAGAAGAGAAGGGCACCTCCTTGTTGGGGTGAGGACAGGTTTTGGTCTGGCCCTGGATCCACTCCAGTGTGCCTTCTGGCCCTCCCTGAGGGAAGAGGATACTCTGAAAGCTCCTGGCCAGCCTGTGGACAACCTTGGCATCACTAATGAGCCTGGTGGGCCTGAACTTCTGCAGCAGACTGTAACCCAGGCAACAGGCTATCCACCACATGCTCCCTGAGATTGTTTACAAATGACAAGTGGCTGAGGTGAGAGCCTGCTGTTAAATCAGATGTGTTAGTGTCAGCCAAGCCGACAGGCCTTTTCTTCCATAAAGGTGCTGCTTTTATTCCCCCTCTATTCATATCTTTAAGTTTTTTTTGTTTTTTGTTTTTTTTTTCAAATAAAAACATTCAGACAATCATACCAAGTGGAGTTCAAGCCTGTTTGTTTTTTTTCTCTCTCTTTTCCTCACCCTTTTTCCCCTATGGTTATTGTTTTTCTCTGAAATAATTAATCAAATGAGTAATTTAAATTTGATGGTTATTTTTTTGTTGTTATTCATTCACTGCAGACAGCAGAGCAGACGAATTCAGAAATGATCTTTGTGGTGCATGCTAAAGTTGTTCTGTACAGTGCCAAAGTCAGTTATTGAAACGAACAAAGGATAATTGATTTTACCCTACTTACACACAGTAGCTGTCGGCTTTGCTGTTTGTAACTGCAAGGTAACTGGCACAGAAACTGTTTCGCATATGCAATATCAACTCGTTGGTCTCTACCTGAATCACTGACTGAATTGTCAAGTTACAAAACTATGCAGGGCGACTATTGTTCGATTGTTTTGTTACGCTGGTGATACATTTAACCATGCTACCTGCAGAACCTGCTGTGGTGGTGTGGTGGGGTTCGCGCAGTCACCATAAAGGTTAATTTTATGCCAGTCCCATTCATCGTGATGTGTTCCTGGTCTTTAAAGGAGATACCTTTTTGCATATTGACTCACTGCTTTAAATGTGTGACCTTACATCTAAAAGCTCGTTGTTTTTCCTTTCATGGCTACCACATGATAGCTACAGCTGATTGCCACATTAACACACATCTTCACACTAATTCTGTCTGATGGTAAAGAGAACGGAGAAAGTTTTAAAGAATTTATAAATAATACATTGGGTAAAATGAAGAGAGCATCTGGGGGGGGGGAAAGTGCTCTTACTCATACATTTATGTCCCAAGTTCTTTGAAAATGACTGCTTACCGGCACAATTTTATGAAACAGATATGAGACTAAAACTTCAACAGAATCAGTACAACATTATCACTGCAATATGTTTAGCCATGACAAAGTAATTATCAGCTTTTTAAATGTTGATATCAAGAGAAAATGAATCTGTGTTTAATAGGATAATACAATCGTATAAACTCGGAGTCGTCTCATACCGGCACAGTGACAAAATATCACAAATTCATGTTTTGTATATTTTGAAACAATACTTCCACAAGCTGTTGGAATATTACAAATGTAAAAAGTAGTTTTTACTCCTGTCCAAAAAAAACAAACAAAACAAACAATAAAAGAATAAATAAACAAAGCCATTTGGAAAGGTCTACTCACCAAGAGGGAAATCACAGGAAATATGTTAAATAACAACATGTAACATGATACTCTATTCATGCAATAGATGTCAAGGAATGGCCAGCTGTTTATAGATTCATCACTAACTTAATAGTGTCGCTGAGAAACAACATATTTCTCTTAACTTCTGAGGTATGGACCAAACAACAGAAAAAACAATGTCTTGATTATTAAGTCAAATTCAAGTCAAATTGTAAACAAATACAGCACAACTGCAGTTATTCACTGTCATCATCTACTTGGAGAGCTGCTGTATATTTTGACCCTCTTTTTCAAACCACCACCACCAGCACGACCGTTTCAGCCGTGCTCATCATGCCTGTCACAAATTTAGTGGCATAAACCAAAATACATTGTCTGATTATATATAGCTCATAAGAGAACAATATTTGCACATGGTTTTAGTGACATCTTGTAATCTATCCTGTAAAATTCCGTATTGATTACTGCCAACTTGTACTGCATAATGGGGCAAGCTCAATAGAACATGCTAATATTTCTTGTCACCAAGTAAGTTGAAAGAAATATATTAGTTACAAGGAGGTAAGTCATGCAGAGCTTCCAGATTCATGTAACTGTATGTATATTATGCAGTGCATCAGCACTTGTTTTGAAATTTCAAACTCCAAATCAGTGAGTTTGTTACTTCCCCACAGAAGGTGGAGCATTGGAGGATGATTAATGTCGTATTTGAGCAGTTTCACGTATGCTCATTTTAAACAGCTGATTTGGAGCATAATTATATACTTTGACTTTTGAATTGTCCTTATAATATTTTTGAGTGGAAAGGGTACTTTACATTTTACCATAGATTAATTCATAATTTTTCATCTTATTTTACATCAGTATCCCCAAACCATTATTTAGCACAGTTTTTCAAGAGGTTGCATGTTTTCTCATAAAGAGCTGAATAAAAAAGTATGGTCAAAAGTAAACAGCTTATTTTCAGATTTATGGGAACAAACATGTACTTGGAAATATTGTCCTGTACTCCATATATTACAGAGAGCAAGGACAATATTTAAACATGTCCTGCCAGTTTTCAGTATTTCAAAATACTTTGTGCAATATCTTGAGGATGTAATATTGGTAATAATGAAGATTTAAAATAGAAATAGTCCCATTGCTAATAAATTAATAAGACATTTGTTAATGGCATATTATTATATCCTTGCTGTCAATACATAGTGTGAATATAGGCTGTGGATATACGATACATTGTTTAAGTCAGTCCATCAACTGTTTCTGTAGACACTTAAGTGAAGGGAACAATTAAATGTCAAATTGCTCATAGCTACTGGTGTCTGCTTCACAACAGTCATTTCAACTCCTACTTTATAGCCCTTTTTTATGATTCAGCCCTACTGCAGTGTGAGGCCTGATATGTCCTGACTTTAAGAATCATACCTCTTGATCGTACATCCAGGTGGTAAAACACATCAGCATTTCGATCATGTTGTGAACAGAAATGTGTTGGCAAAGTGTGGAATTGCTGTGCTGTGACATGACCTGTTTAAGGATATCATGAGCTCTGTTTTTATGGGAAGCCATAGAAACAGGGCTAAATTCTCGGTTTGATTTCCAGCTGTACACAGCCTTAGTTATTGGACGATAGAACTTTCACAGCTGAAAATATACACGTGCTAACTTCAGTGCTAACAAGCCCTGAGTCATGTTTCTGGTAACACTGAGCAATGTATTTAACAGCAAACATGCAGCTAAATTGCACAGGTGTAGTCTGGATTCTACAGCTTGAGGGCAACCCTATTGTAAAAAACAGATTATCTGTCAATGCTTACCAACAGCAACAGAAATGTGTAAGAAAACAATGATATTTTGGGGAAGTGAGTCATTGTTGGACACACTGGGAAAAATAAGCCAAATCAAGTTGTCATGCATGTCTCACAAAGCCTTACTTATTTCTTAAATAACTATTCCCTCAAGTGTAACAAATGGTTTTCCCCAAAACAGTTTCAGCTCAGTACATATTTATTTTATTGTCTCAGAATTTTGAAAACTGTAATTTCTTCAACCTGACCATAGCTTTTATATTTTACGTCTGTGTTCACATTCCTATATGCTGTGTAATGTTGGACAGACTAAATCTTTCACTACCACCTGATATATTATTTCCCTATTGAGAGGTAAGTGGGTCCAAAGAGCAATCTGGATGGGCAGATTGTGGAGCTCGGATGGTTCAAATTGGCACAGCATCCTCTGCCATCCCACCATCCCCCACAACACTGCCAGATTCTCGCTTCAAGCTTTCTCAAGCTCAGTGTTATTGGCTTTGAGGCTAGGTTGCAAACCCTGATTTAGGAAGCTTTTGTCTATGCAACACTCCCATGAATATGAATATCATTATCTGACATCAGGACACGAGGCAGATTAAAATGTGATTATCTGGCTTGTTGTTATTGTTTCAGGCAAGAGATTTAAACTAAAATTTAAAGATGAGGGAGCTGAAATAATCTACATCCAGCTGTGCTGTTTGTTTACATGTCTTGGGGTATCATGGGCCTAGTTAGAGTTTGTGTACACAAGTTGTTTTTGAATCTCAGTAATTGCCATCCTCCTCCTCTATGTTTAGGACTGCAGTATTAAAATAATGACAAGAGGTCTCTCATGCTCCCCAACAGACAGCAGAGACACATGTGAATTTGTAACACCACAGTAAGACAAACCTAGAATCCATGTGCGTGATCAAAAACCTTAATACATAACACAGCCTTATAGAAGATGTTTAAATTATGTCACCCATATGCCCTTGTCACTCTGATACTGCATAGCATGCTGATACAATCTGATAATTCATACTCCAAGAGTGGCTCAGATATGAATCACTGGGATGCAGTTTCTACTTTTCAGTTTTCCGAATTCATTGAAGCTTTCAGATTTCTCTCTCGCTTGGCCTTTTTGTTTCCGTTTCAATTTTCAACTTTGTCATGCGCACCATCAGGTCTGTCACAGAAAAGCAGGTGACAAAGGTAATCTTAGAGCCTTTGACAGGGTGTCAGTAGCATATGCAAAGCCCTTTAAACATTTCCCGTCTAAGTTAATGGCACACTCTTGGAGAAAATGGATAGCCTGGAAGACAGAGGGGTGTGTTGGCAGTGCCAAAGCACAAGGACACACACGAGTCATAGTGCGTTTCTGACTTGGCTTGTTCTGACATGGGGCTCAGCAGGTATCTTAGATATTGCTCTCCTGACAGCTGCAAATAAACAAAAGCCTAAAACCACAGCATGCAAAAATGAATGTGATAATTACTGTCACATGGTGGGATACCATAGAGACATTTCAGCCAATCAATCACAGGTATCCAACTGAAAGGATTGTGAAATATACACAGTTTATTTTGTCAAAATATCATATTTTTATTTATGTGACACCAAAACAGAGAAAAAACATTTGAAAAAAAAAAAATTAAATCAGACTGAATAACCCCATGTTCACATGTGTGTTGGCCTATTTGTTGGCACACCCAGCCATGGTACACCTACAACCCCACCGATTTTTATACCTCTACACTTGCTTTGAAGTGGGTGCAAAGTACTGTGACTCTGCCCCTCGGGCTTTCGATTTATTTGTTTATTTGTCTACATTCATTTCTCCTGTTCTTGGCAGGGTTTGGGGAGGGTAATTACTCGTGTGGAACAGCAGGAGAAGAAGCCAATTTAAGTGTGGGCACCGGTGAGGTGTGAGGCCGGCCCCGAGAGGCTGCGGTTCCTCACCTGTTCCATTTAGGCCTTGAAGAGAAGTAGGGCCACTGGGGCTCGCCACAGTAGGGGATTACACACAGAATTTGGACACACACACACACACACACACACACACACACACACACACACACACACACACACACACACACACACTCACACACACTCACTCACTCACTCACTCACTCACTCACTCACTCTGTCTCTCCATTGCTCCCTCTCCAAATCAATAAATCATAAGTGGGGACAAAAATGTTCTATCTAGCAATATATTTGAGTGAGAATATATTTTATACTCTCCCATAAAAAGCCTAAAAGTTATTAGCCCACCTGCAACCAGAAAATCGAAATCATTAAAACCTAAGCAAGAAAATATACGTGATACCGAATTCTATTTTAATACCATCTCAGCTTGATGTTGTTGTTTTGTTTTTTTCTGATGCTGAACATCATAACAGCTTAAAGCTTAATGCAGCAAACCACACACACATCCTAACTGACAGTAGTAGCTTCACTCTTAAATAAAAACAATTTGCAGAATAGCTATTTTGTAAGAGAAAAAAAAAAAGACATACACAAGCAGACACCAACTAAGAGCATGACAACTGGATTCAGAGAGAAAAACAACACTTAGGACAATGTTCTTCAGAAGCCTCAGGACAATTGCTAGTACAGTATCTGTATCTATGTTTGTTAAACCAACACAATTATCTGTATCCGTAACTAAACTTGAATGGGGCGGGGCTTAAACTGGAAGTGGGCGGTGACTGAACTGGAAGTTGGCTGGGACTAACCTGAAGTTGTTCATTTACGCCCGAGATTGATATGGGTTGATCAGAAATTGCTAAATTTATTGTTTATTAGAACAGTATTTGCAGAACAGCCCCAGAGTTGAGCTTCAGAGCAATGTTTTTGATCACAAGAGTAAGAGAACTATTTACAGAACAAGATGGTGGGAAGCGGGGTGATTTATATAAACAGTCCACATTGAAATATACATTCACCCTTACACTATATTCTCACTGAAAGCGGTCAGCTCAGTGAATAAAATAAATAACGAGGTTGAAGCGAGCCGTTTGAGGAAGCAGCCGGCAGAAGCAGAGTCACGAGCTGTAACCTGAACTCACCCGGTAATAGCAAAGTCCCTGAGAGTCACTCGGCTAACGATATTTCATTCAAACCTGATTAAAACAAGCTGATGCCAGAATTTAACCAGAAAAGTCATAAGTTGTTTTTACTTACTGCAGAGACTGAACAGGCTGACTGAGCGTGTCTCCGTGTCTCAGCAGAGCTGCAGGGGAGGCGGGGCTTGTTTGTATCTGCCTCAATGTGTGCACACAGCTAGTGATTGTTAGAAGCTTGAGCCAGCACGGATATTGACACAGTTACTCGGATGATACTCGTACTTGTCAAAAGTACATCATCCCTACCGGATACTCGATTCAACCGAGTACCCGTCTCATCCCTACTAGCTCTACTCCCGTGATAGCTCCATCCCAACACCCACTGTGAAACACAATTACCTTCCTTCCACTTTCTTCCAGATGAAAACTGTTGAGCTCTAAGATTTTCTTTAAACCAACGGCAAGAAATGTGGGTGAACTGGGGAAAAGGGTCTTGTTTTGCAAAATATCCAAAATATCATGAATAAATTAAACATCAACAGTTTGCCAAATGTCACTAATCTGCCAAATCTAGCATAAACTCTGTTTCATAAATTATTTTGATGATTATTTTCAAGTACGCAACCTGTAACTATGCTCGTGTTTTAAGGGTACTTGAGGAGGGTAGCCTTGTATGTTGGATAGAATTTATAAAAATCCTTTAATAAATCAGTAAAGCATATTTGCGACAAGTGCATCAAGTAATTCCTGGGATGGATAGAAAGAGACACTCAAGATGAGAGCTATGCACTTGATGTATTCCAAGCAGCATCAACATCTCTGCATTCAAATCACTGTACATCATGTAGCTATTTAACATACACCAAAGTTCTGTTATTATTTAACCCAAATGGGTTCAGCAAATATCGTCCAACTAGTGGTACATTTAATCTACATACTCTGTGAATATAGGAAGTTTTTGACATTTAAATATTGTGTGCTTGCAAGTTAGAACCTGAAATTTATCGATACCAATGCTTGCATGAATTGTGAAAGAGTGGTCTATTCTAATCAAGGTTGTCACAATATACCAGTATTGTCAATAATCACGATATTTTAAATATTGATATTTATTAAAAACAATAATTTTTTACTCGTCTCTTAGACCTATTCAATTTGATTGCTTTATTCTCAACAGTTAAGAAGCAAGAGTTCATGGTGGGATATCTGTTCTGCCCCTAATGAAAAGCAGCCATGTCAGTGTATTTACGCTGAGGTTGCTGCTTCAGTCCATCTTCATACTTTTCATTGTACTGATGCCCGCCTTTCAGAGAATTGCTAGCAAACTGTACAAAACATAAAACAGCTGCTCGAGTGTTGTTGCTTCCATGAAGAATGAAAGCCCCTTTTTGTTTCTGCAACCTTGTATGTTTCTTTGGCAGACATTTTGTTTTACTGAGTACCGGTAAGCCCGAGCATAACATAATCATAACTGGCGACTCGCGCCAACGGCCCCTCAAACAAGACCTCCTTTTAACCTCCATTTAAAAATAAATAAATAAATAAATAATATATATATATATATATATATATATATGCTTTTCCCAGCATGCCTTCTTCCTTCATTACTTTTGAGAAGAAAGTAACCAGACGAAATAGGTCTAAGCGATTGGTGCAAATATGTATTTTTAATGAAACATGCCGTTTTGGAACATTTCAAAAGAGACAAAAAAAATACTGTACAAATTTATATTATAAGAAAGATAAGTATGAGATGATGGATTTATTTTTTGTAGGTTCGTAACTGTCTTGTAAGAACATGTATATAAGCTTCAGTTCACTGATTTTGAAACGACTCAGAATTTGGAAATCTGTTAGAAATCCAATGTTTGCCTTACAAACTTAAGCCATGATCTCATCCTGTCTCTCTCTGTCTCTCTCTAAGTCTCTCGCTGTCTCACTTTCACACACACACACACACCCACACCCACACACACAGGCTTGAGCATGCAAGCAACCATATGGCCATTAGGCACAAGCATATAAGCTCCTCTACACTGCCAGTTGTTCTGAATTTCATTTTCTTCTTGTGTTTTTCCTTTTCTTCCACCTCAATGTGGATGGCACTCAGATCAGCAGTGTCCGAGGTCTGCTGAGTGCTGACTAAGACCACCACTGTTGTTTATACCTCACCTCCACAGCGCTCCTCTAAAGTCAGTTTTATTTTCTGTTTATTAGAGTGCCTGCGGCCACATGCGAGTGCATGTACAGTGCAGACTTCTTTTCATATGTTCTCTTTTGATGGAAGAATTAACAGCTTTAAGAGTGGCACCGAATGAAAATAGTCCAGCTATAATCAAATAACTGTTTTCACATCTTTACACTTGTGTCTGAAAACTGTCACATAATTTGGCAGAGTGTACGTGCTAGTCAGGCCTGAGCTGTTTAGACTCCAGTCTTGATTGAAATTGACTTCCGTCCTTTTCCTGACCATACCAATATTTATGCTTTAATTGTAGTAATAGATTGGTGTGTCATGGTAATTGCATTACATTTGACTAACAAATGTCTTCCGAGCCTGCACTCATCCATATTCTCTGATACCCCAAAAGAGACATTAATCAGTCAGCTGATCCATATTCAACCAAGCTCTGTAAACCTTTGCCTCATTCATCTCTGCCATCTGTCTTTCCCTCTCTCTTTTTTTCTCAAACTTTTTTCCTTCGACTAATCTTTCGTCTTTCTCCCTCATATTCTCTAATGTCTGTCGCACCATCAACGTTCATGTGAGGTCCCATGTTTAGGCTGTTGCCCGGTGTTCTGATTTTATGATGCCATACAATGTTAGCTCCACCTGGGACTTGTCCTCAAAACTTTCCCTTTTGTTTTTCATCTTTTGATGTGCTTATTTGTACTTTTCTCTAAAGCTGAAATGCTATAACTTGCACAAGCGTTTGGAGGTTTTCCTTTTTTCCCCGTCTTTCATCTTCGCTTGCTGCAGCGATAATAGGAGCAACGAGGGGACATATCTTACCATATAAATGTACTCGCACTGAAATGCTAGAGTTTGAAATACGAGGATCTACTATACTAAAATCGTTTTGCAGACCCAGGCCATCTCCCGTCATCCCCTGAGGCAGTGTTTGTGTTTTCTGTAGCTACTTTAGATGTAATTAGATTTGTGTCACTGTCTCCTTCACAGTGCCTTATTTCACAAAACATACCAGGAAACTTATTTTGTCCATGAATCAGTTGAACTAAGAACAAGGCATTCGTTTTTTAAGTACTGTAATTCTTTCACGTGAATATTGCTACCAAACTGTGACATTTCTGCCGTAGAAACCACACTACCATATACCCAATACAGATGTTATTTTACAGACCAAATGTCACTGAATATCATCAGAAACACTTTCAACCACACTACCATATACCCAATACAGATGTTATTTTAAACGTATTTTGTCCATGAATCAGTTGAACTAAGAACAAGGCATTCGTTTTTTAAGTACTGTAATTCTTTAACATGAATACAGATGTTATTTTAAACGTATTTTGTCCATGAATCAGTTGAACTAAGAACAAGGCATTCGTTTTTTAAGTACTGTAATTCTTTCACATGAATATTGCTACCAAACTGTGACATTTCTGCCGTAGAAACCACACTACCATATACCCAATACAGATGTTATTTTACAGACTAAATGTCACTGAATATCATCAGAAACACTTTCAACTTTCATCCCAGAGTTCTTCAGCCAATAGATCTCTTTTGACATTTTGTTTGATATGTTATTTCAGCTTATTGCAACATCTGCTTAGGACATCATTGCTCTATATCATTTCTACAGCTGGAGCCCCTTGACTTTATCTTTCTTCGGCATGGTGCTAAGCAGTTACCATGAGCTGAAATTTAACCAACTCAATATTTAGCTTACTATAATTAAGATAAAACAAATTCAGTTAAAGATATGTATGAAATTTGGCAGCAATATTGTGCACATATTAAAGATAATCTTCATTTTTCAAAATTGACAACTATCTCCTTTGTTAAAACGCCTCCTCCAAAATGTCTATTACATGCAGATTTGTTTCCTCTGTATTCTAACAGGCATCAGAAAATATAGAAAATCAATTCTTCATGGTGTGGTCTGTTCTCATACACCATAGAAAGCCTTGTTGTAAAAAGCTCAAGACCCAGACTAACCCAGGTAGATCCCTACTGAATGTTGTCCTTTTCATCGTGTTTGTAATGTTATTATTATTATAGCCATATGAGCACTTTATGTTGCTGCTAGCCAATATATTATTCTTAGCTGATTCTGGATCTGTTGAACCAGGAGAATTGACGTAATTTATATTTTTCTTGATGAGTATGCATAACTGTTATTACAATATATAACGCATACAAAATACTAATATATTAGGTACGTTTACAGTGTATGCTATATATACAGAACAATATTCATATTGCATTTGGGCTCTGTGGTTTGTATCCTAAGGCAAAATCTGAGAATGCACACTCCCATTCTCTATATTTCATGACACGTAGAATCTCTGTAGTAAACATTCTTCTCTCTGAACAATGGAAGAAAAATACAGAAAGTGAGTAGAAGGAAGAGGAGGAGCAGAGAGGAGAAAGAAAGGTGCGCTGTAGATTTAGCAAGTAGATAGAAAGATGCTGAAAGAAAAGACTTAGCAAAAAGGTGTGAACGGGTATGCTTGTGTGAGGTGGAGGATTAGAAGGGCGAGGACTGATGCTGCAGACTGGTGCTTGTTGGTGGACTTTCCTCCCTCGCTCTTTAATCATGTCTTACTGTGGAACTGGCCTTGGGCCCTATGTGATCTCGCTCACCTTTACTCAAACAGGTCCGTCAGACAGACAGCCTACCACTGAGGAAGGCTGAGATCAAGGCATTACTGAAAGACAGCAGGATCAGCATTCACAGCACAGAGAGAGAGAGAGAGAGAGAGAGAGAGAGAGAGGGGGAAAGGGTAAAACAGTAAAGAAATATTTTTTTGTGACCTGTCATTTTGCTATCACTGAAAGACATGCTAATGAAGTTGTGTCCCTTCAGTGGATATTGTCACTTCTAATATTTTTCTACTCAACCAAAAGTGCCTTTCGTGGTATTTGTTACATTTATTTGGTGAGAATAGCATCCAGCATGTCTTTTGATTGCTTTTCTATGCTCCATTTCACGGTTACAAACACATGTTTGAAGCTGCCAGAATGATTTTAGGCTGTGTCACCCTGCTGTTTTTTTTTCCATGACACTTCACTTGACACAGAGCCTTCATGTTTCAGATCTCTCTTTATGAGATTGCAACAAAGCAAGAAAGAGCAAGAATTGCTCAGACGCGCTGTCAGCTAGAATTCAGCAGAAACCTGAATTATGCGTGGGAATGGGTGTTGGGTTGGGATATAAAAGCGCTACTTTAAAGGGATGGTAGACAGCAAGTCTTGGAGTTGAGAAAAACGAAAGTCATTTTTTCTGTTGACTCCAGTGCTCTTTGTTTATCTTTTTGTGACATCAAACATTTTTTACACTGCTCATGCCACCTTGAGGGAGCAAAATAACAAGAAATTTCGAGCCACAAAGAGTCAGCAGTTCCTGGTCTCACAGCAGGTTACACACTAATCAAAGCAAGCCAGCAGAAAGACCTGTTTGGACCAAACCCATTAGAGAAACAGTAGGGGAATGTCAGTCTCCATGGGCTTATAAACTGGATGTTTAGGATCCCATGGAGTACACATACTTTTTACATGGAACCCGCTTATTTTCCTGATGATTTATTCGATTAGGAGTTACACTCTTTAGTCATTTGTCTTAACATTTACCAGGATGCAAAATTAAAAGACCACATCGTGTCTTAGTTCATCTAACCTAAGATTTCTCAAAGTCAATTTTATTTTTGAGAAAAAACTAATTATAAAATTTGTAAAGTAAAAAACAGGATTTTAATCTTTTTTCTGATCTGCTTGTGTCATTATGTTTTCATTTTGCCTCAATTTTTCTGACAGTATTAGTTGTCTTGGTGCTGTTGCTTTTATATTATATCTCCTAAAGAATACAGCTTGTATTTTATTATCCACACCAAAACAGTTTGTTCTTCAGAAAATAACTAACATATTGCTTTGATTGTTTTAGTAGTATGTAGTAGTAAAGTAGATTTTTTTTTTTAGCCAATACACATATACCTAGATAATAAACAAGTGTTTCGCAATGAACCCTGAGATGTGATTATTACCGCCATTACAAAGACATGTAATGGAGGCAGGTTATTTTATAGTTGATTGTCCACACTGATATCAGTGCACTGAAACAGATAACTTCACTGGGAATTTGATATTTATAGACAACCATAAATTAATAAACAACAACACTTATTTTACCTGAAGCATCTTTTCTGCATCATTCTCCATAAAGAAAGTTTTAATTTTAACTTCTTGGTTATCAAAGTGAAACCCAAGAAAGAACACTAACATTTTTAATAAGTGCTAACACACATTTCTACAAGCAACACAACAGGAGTCAGTGTGGACTAAACTTTGAATCACATTTTGTTACTTAAACACAAAATGAACTCGATGAACTTACTATACTAAATACTTACTCAAACTCAACCACAACTAAAACGGTGTATTTCTGCTCCATTTTGCATGTTTACATTATATTGCTTTTAAACGTATGTTCAAAATCTAACAAGGCAACATTGCTGTACATTTCACTGTAATTTGCTGCATTGGGAAAATATATATATATTTTTTTTAAAAAGACAAAGAAATTTATATTATAAATTACTAACTGTGACATCCAACACTGAGTTTGTATTTTAATTTGATCACCTGATTTGGGAGATGTTTCAGTATCTGTAGGTATATGAGTTGATCTTGACATTTTATAGTGTTTTAGCTGCAACAGTGCATTTTGAATGTGAAAACTGCTGTGCCATGAGCACTGTGTGAAAGTGAGGAGTTTTGAAAGCGCAAACCCAGTACAGACAAATGTGGGTCACTACCCATGAAAAAATAAAATAAAAAAAAAGGACAAGAAAAAAGAAGTACAATGACAAGTTTACTGCGATGTGAGGTGGAAGCAAACAAGATATGTTATAATGTCTTTGCCTCACTTGTTTTGGTTGTAATGCTAGATTATGAAAATAATGATTTTCAAGATTGCCATGTCAATTACATTAGGATTAAGCCAAATTCAAAGTAAAAAAAAAAATCATTGTGTTTTTTTAATTTTCTGGTTTACAAAATACCATCTTCCATATCCCATTGTTAACTGCAACAAAACTACCATAGCATCAACAACTGATCAATAGTGTGCAGGCACTGTTGGTGTGTGTAGGTGGCTTCACCAACCTACTTGTGAAAGAGTGTATCATTTAAAATAGTTGTTTACAACCTCATTCTGTCCTGGGTTGCAACAAACATTTTTTTTTTTAAATTATTATTATTATATATATTTTTTTTATATCAAATCCCATGGTAAGCTCCACATATAGCTGGGCATACTTGGGACAGCTCCTATTAATAATTGCATAGTTACCCTATGCGATTCAGAGATAAAGGGTGTCTAATCGTTTTTCGCATTATGCTAATACCATGCAGCATATTATGGGAGAGTGATAAAATTCCTGGTAAGCCTTGCTAATCCGCCCTAGTGCTAAAATAATGATTGCTTTTTGTCTGCTGTTGAGAAAGCGGTCCTAACCATGTGGGTCATGCACCGCCTAAAAAAATCTGCATCTGCATGCTTCATTTTAATGCTCTCTCTCTGTCTTTCTCTTTCTTTCTATCCCTCTCTGCACCTTGCTACAAAGTCAATTTGCCACTATGAGTGAGCCCTGGGCATTTCTATTAACAAACAGTGTATGGACAGATGTGTGCATATGTGCATGCAAACAAACACAAGTGCTTCTCTTCTTTTCACTCACATATGAACCTGCCCCCCCCACCCCCACCTCTCTCTCTCACACACACACACACACACACACACACACACACACACACACACACACACACACACACACACACACACACACACCCACCCCCCCTCTACGCCTACAACACAGTTCCTGATAACTTTCTCTCTGAAAAATCCTGCAGGAGCATTAAAAAGATCATGAAAAGTGCACGGAGGAGAGCAGATTTAACATTTCTCATATGGTTATTTGTTTGTCTGCCAGCAGACAGCATACTGCAGCAAGTAATAATACTTGACAGAGACCCAGGGGCTTGTGTCCCATTGCAAACCCACCAAAGCCGACATGGCTACTGCTGTTGGCTTGACTGTGTTACTGAAAAAAATTCTCTCCACTCAGTGAGACAGAAAGTAGGAGACCTTCAAATAATTTGCTGAATATTTAAATTTAAATGGCTTTGCTCTCCTGCACGCAAACACAACAGATGAGAGAGATGTCTCTGTGCGTCTGTAGCTTTAAATGTGGTTGAAGCACACTCAAAAATCCCCTGGAACCTCCGAGACCTGGAGCTTAAGACCTGCTTTTTAGGCTCACTGTGTCAGTACGGAGGCTAGCAGAATTCAAAGTTCCAGTTGTAGCACCTGCTACATGTGCTTACATGCCTTATGTCCAAAGAAACTGCATCATAGCTACAGTATCTAACCAAACTAATAATTACCCAAGTCACAGGAGGGAATTTGTAGACCAGCATGATCCATGCTGATACATGACATCAAAGCATTGTTTAGAAATAATGAGACTATAGGACCTTCATGTAAAGTGCCCCTCTACATAAGATCAAAGCGTCGCTGTTTCAAAAGAAATGAGGGGGATATGATCTTGACGTGGATTAGCCCCTGTGTACAAATCTGCTATTCTGTGTGAGGATAGTAAATACATTTTGACTTGTCATTATACTTCCCCTTCTCGCACGCAGCCCGCATTATGCATCCCCTACTCCAACTAAATGCATAATTAAAAATAAGCATCTCTCTGTATTTCAAACATCTCTTTTCCTCTCATTTCCACTACCAGGCAAAGAAAAAAAACAGAGCTGGCTTCTGTGTATGTTAAACCACTGCAGTGTTGTGTGGCAGCTTGTGCACGGACGGGTGTGTGTTGCAATGTTAAACATTAGACCCCACAAACTATCGATTGCTCTTTACTCTGATGTGAAGTATATGATGGCTGACCTGTATATATCTGCAAGGAGGCCACCTCATCGGTTGAGATAGGACAGTCCCCACTGACAAACAGGAAGGGATGAGCAAATGGAGGACACTTGCACACTGGGAAGTCTAAGAGGGCAGACTGTTTAAATGGAGGCTAGATCCATAGGTCCATCAGTTGTAAAAAAAAAAAAAAAAAAAACATCCTTTGTTGCAATAACACATATGAAATGTTTCTTAAATCCTCGCGTGCATTTGGACTCATAAGAAGGGATGGACATGAAACGTTAGATCAGAGGCAGAAACATTTACAGAACAGTGTTGAGCAGTGACTAAGTGGAATTAGGGAAACAAATAAGCCAGACATCAACGACTGAAGAAAGAAGAGCAGCATTGCCTCAGCTGCTGGTCCTCTGCCATCCATCAGCTCCCTGCCAGCTGCTAGGTTGGCATGCTCTGGGGGCAAGAGGCAGAGATATGCGCGACGGGTGTTGTCATCACTGGTCACTGCTGCCTTTTCGAACCACAGACATCAATAAACCCCTCTGATGGTATGTAAGTCTGTAAAAAAGGAAGCCCATAGCTTGAAATTGGCTATGCGTCCATAGTCCCTCTGTAATTAAGCAGGCTTTTGTGATAGTTTTTGCTCTACCCTCACAAAAGATTACTTTTAATCATAGTTGCTCCGGCAGGACCCCTCTGAGGGCTCGAGAGATGGAGACATAGAGTGCCATTAGACTGAGAAGCTAAATTAGAGGTTTCAGTGGGCCTGAAAATGCAAGCATTTGCTTAACTGTCCCATGTGAACTGAAGCCTCAGCCCAGCTCGGCCTTAATTATCCTTCACATACTCATGGAGTTACATGAGGAAACCTGATGGCCGAAAGTGAATGCACACTTTCCTTCATTTGTCCTGCACCTGAGACCAGAGGATTGAGGACAGCTTTAAAACACATCCATTAGGTAAATAAAAACAATAATTCAGCTTTAATTTTCAGTTTAGTGCCCTGGAATTCATTGTTGATCGATTGGAAAAAAAAAGAAAAAAAAAAAAATATTCTGTAGAGCCCTACGTTTTTCCAGCTTTGACTACATTTGGCTGCTTTAAAAACTGTGTACTACACAGAAATTGGATCATTTGTATTGAGGCCTGCCAGGTTCTCACTTGCTCTTCACTGTCCAATGAATGAATGCTGAAAATGCTGCTCAAAAGGAACTGTTGTGCTACATTTATAGAGCCCGACGGTGATGTTGACTATCGCTCTACTAAAACCAGTCGGCTTGGAGTTAAGTGTGGCAGAGTTTATTCTGTCAAACATCAAGCAGTCTGTGTGGAAAACAGCTTGGCAGCTCACTCCTGCAATTCCATGCTGAGCTACAGACGCTTTAAGATATCCATGTGCAAACTAGATGAGTTGCAAATTGCACATACAGTTAGAACAATGTCAATCTAATAATGCTTCCACACAGCAGACCCCCCCCCCCCGCCCCTCCTCACACACACACACACACACACACACACACACACACACACACACACACACACACACACACACACACACACACACACACACAAACACAGTTATCCAGACATCACTCAGAGGAGCTGTATGTGAAAACACAAAAGTCCGAATCAGTCGGACTGGACATTGAACGGACTCTGCCAGCTCCCTGGTATAAAGTCTGTGTGATGTTCCATTGATCCCGTGTGTGAATAGCCAGTCAATGTTCTGAGAATTCACAGACTGAGTGGGTGCGGTGATGGTGTTTCTATCGTGGCTCCTCTGCCCAGGCGCCAACCCTCGCCTTAACCTAACAGAGTTTTTCCAGTCGTTGAGAATGTATCTGACACTGACAGTCTGCCGTTGTGTACTACAGCACATGTCAGAAAGGGCAACTGAACAGTGTCTAGAGTTCAGAAAAAAAAATAAAAAAAAGAAGTGAGTGGAACATAATACACTCTGACCCTCGTTTAGAGGCTCCTGTCAGGTCACAAAGAATTTTGAGATGAAGAAAACGTCTCAACTAAGTGGAGCCTTCAAGTCTCTTTTGTTCAAATGGAGGTATACGAGGACACATTGGTCTGGCTTGTGACAAGTCAGTTAAGGTGTGATTTTTCTTTTTTGTGTATGTCTCATGGCACTGATGTCAAGAATCTCAGAAGATTTCAGAGAGAGAAATTAATTTCTGAGTGTGACATCACAACAATTCACTTCAAGTGTGGACCATGAGGCAACAGATTTGGATGCGTTGGGCTGGGGAAAATGTCAATGACCAGACAAAGAAAATAATTACTTTCTTAATCTGTATCGGCATTAAGTAAGGAAGCTGCAACCTTGACCCCATAATCAGGTTGAACAGCCATTTTATTTCACCTAAGCCTTTGAGGCTGACATTGTGTACATGGTAGTCATGTTCTATGGGAGAGTTTTTGTTTTGTTTTGCCCTCACCAGTCACTAGTGAGTGACACATGTATCATGCTAAAGTAATTTTTAGTTGACACAAAATTCCCTGTTTTGGTTGGTTGTTGTCTTTTCTATTGACACTTTAGGCCTTTTTTGTTCATGAATAACACTGGAAGGCACCTTTTTTTTCTTAATCTTCCACACCACCACACCTGAATGAATCACTGAACAAATGTCATACATGTTTGGCATTTCACAGGTTCAGAATCGGGCTAAAACGTTGCTTTCACATAAGGGCATTTCAGACATATCTTCCAGTCATTTGAATGAAGCGCACCCGATGGAACAGTTACAGTACACTCCTGTTTTAACCAATAACACAATAACGTTGAACTTCCAGCCTTGGGGTCGCTGTGGCTCCGATGGTAGGTTGTAAGGTTGGTGGTTCGATTGCCGGTTCCTTCTGTCCGCATGCATCGGTGTCCTTGTACAATACATGGAATCCCAAGTTGCTCCTGGTGGCACCTTAAATGGCAGCTCTGCCCTCATTGGTGTGTGTGTGTGTGTGTGTGTGTGTGTGTGTGTGTGTGTGTGTGTGTGTAAATGGGAGACACTGTAAAGAGCTTTAATCCTGCTAAGGTGAAAAGGCACTATCTAAGTGCAAGCCATTTACCAGTACCATTTAGTGTTTCAACACAATGATTATGCTTCCAGTTTAGACAAGTGTAGCGCCGGACCTGCTGCTGCTCTGCTAATGGGCTGGTGGTAAGAAGATGGTGTGAGAGAACAAAGCCTTTTTCCACATTAATTAGAAGACACTTTCAGTGCTGTGGCTTTCTTAATCACTAAAAGTGATGTAGTGTTTGTAGTAGCCACTCTCCCTGTTAATAATCATCCTTTCTTTCTAATGATTGATTGTCTACCCTGTTGGGCACAGTTGGGGCATGAGTAATCAGAGTTTAATGAACTCTCACCGTGAAGTGGCATGACTGCCATCACCACAGATATCCACACATAAGCAGCCAAAAAGATGCAAAATAAAGGAGGCAATTTATTGTGAAGAGTGAATGGTTGGTATTTGTTTTGAATTATTGCTGTTTTTGCTGTGATTGTGCTGGCCTTGTCATGGTTAACACCTTTTGATATAATAATATAGCGAGAGAGTCTGTGCACTTGTTTGTGTGTGTGTGTGTGTGTGTGTGTGTGTGTGTGTGTGTGTGTGTTGTGTGTGTGTGTGTGTGTGTGTGTGTGTGTGTGTGTGTGTGTGTGTGAAAGCATGGGCAGGTGTGGGATTCCTGCCTACCATATTTATGGCGAGGACTTGTGGTATTTCACTTCCTGTCAGTACATTTGAGCTGAGGTGACAGTCCATTTTATCTTGCTTTTGCCATTATTTATCTGTGATTCAATGGTGACTTTGCGAAAAGCAATACAGCAGCTGATGTGACGAGACACTTATCCCTCCACTTGTGCCCCTCCCTGCTACAGTACGGACAAATACTCACAGCAAATGAATTCACAGACAAGACAGCAAGGGATCAAGGAAGGCAACAAACATAATTAGGAAAACAATTTGTCTTTTTCTATTTTCCTCCCAGCGTGTCTTCCTGTACCTGTCTGTCTTACGGTCTCTTCCTCCTCTCTCTCTCTCTCTCTCTCTCATCATTTTATAACTCTAGAATCAAATTGCATTACACTCCACTTTACTGGTCATTTGGTACCTTGAGGACTGCCTTTTCCGCTGGCCAAAAGAGAAAATGGCTAATGACCCATGATATATTAATTGAATCATTCGTCCCTGGCCAAATCATTCTGACAATGTGACCACTAAATTCTATAATTGCTCAGAACGGCATCCTTAATTCCTCTGACTGTTACTGGTGCTTGGAGGTGGCTGGGTGAGGACAGTTTTGTGCTGATTGTTTTTTGACTGCAGGCTCTCATTGTAACAAGGACAAAGATCGGTTGCACCCTGTGTGTGAGTGTGTATTTGATTTACATTTACAGTTCATGTCTCCATGTGTATGTCTTAATGAAATATTGTATGTAAGATACATTTTATTTGAACTAAGCTCACCTCCCGTCATAAATGGTGGGGCTAGTTTTAACATATTTGCAACTAACAAGTACAAATAAAGAAATCCATAATTACTAATAAATACATGTTGGTAATGAAAAGGACCCAATAATTACATAAGCAGATGAACGTCTTGCATTTATGATCATATTTCTGTATTTCTTCATTTATTTCTGGTATTCCTATTGTAAATGTTCTTGGTCCTTTGTACTGCGGCTGTGGTCACAGGTGAAACAGACTTTAAACACTCAGTCAGTGAGGACATAAACACCCTGATGTTCTGCCTTTGTTGGCTACATGGGTTTGATCTTATTTAATTGGCAGTGGCGATACAGCATCATAATCCATGTCCGAGTAGGACTTTAGCTTAGAGGAACAATGTTGCAAAAAAAATGGTCAATTTAGAAAAAAAAACCAGTGCATTTATGGTTTGGGATGTATTGGCCCTTCTATTGTCTCAGACCAGTTGAGGTATACTCCTCAACCTTTATTCCAGTTCCATTCAAAATTTTAAAATGTTTTCTGGAATCAAATGATGAGTAAAAGAAAAAAGGTCTTATATTTATGTCAAGAATAATCTCCAAATGGTACATCTGTGAAGATTCTCTTTCATCCTGGTCAAGGTCAATCAAAGTATTATCCGAAGGCAGAACGCTTCTTCTTCCTCAGTTCTTCAGAACAAAAAAAGCTTTTCAGATAAGAGGTGAAACGTCTTGAAGAAACTCAAAGAAGCCCAGTTGCCTTCGGATACAACTTATATCTCCAAAACAGTAGTTTGACACTCAAAGTCAACTGCAGTTATGTCAGATCACTTCCACATTTTCTGCTTTATTTTTAGATGAAGAGCTGCATGAATTGACATGGGTCCTTCCTTCCTTATGAAATCATATATTTAACGCAGACAATGTACTGTATCTGTGTTCATTTAGTAATTGGCTGATGTTTTTATATTGTGTATGCAGTCAGTGCATCTGTCAACCCGCTGCAGTGTGTTCCCCAGCGTTTTGTTTGTTTACCTCTATAAGGGTGTGAGTGAGTGTCTGTTAGCCTTGTGGTGAACTGATGACATAACAATTTATGCTTCCCTCATAAGTACATAGGTTATTTGCTGAAGTTGTGGACTCCTGCTGAATATCAGTGCCTATATAAGTATGTAGCCAACTTCTGTTTGTCATTATTGCCATCAACCTTTGATGGGAACTTAACAGCTTAACTTGGGGCCTGGTAGACTTAGTTAAAAGTTAAGCTTAAGGTTTGGAGGCTGCAGTATCACTTGTGTTTGAGATGTGTACTGAGGGCATGTTGGAAGAGGAATTATGAGTGGTCTTTTGTCAGCAACAAAAGGCTGTAGGCCATCCATAACTATTGCAGACAGAAGTGAATGGTGTATTCACTCTACACTCACACAAATCATTTGCATGCTTCAGGGCTAAAATATAAACCAGTATGATTCTGTTTTCAAGCCAATGGATGCAAATGACCTGCTGCAAAATAATTTTTCCAATGTGGCACACTCCAAACTCCAATAACAGACCGAAAATAAATGGAGTAAATGTCGAAGGCACTCGGAGAGCAGAACTCCTCCAAGGCTACACAATCCTCTTAATTGGTTGTTTAATCATTGAAAAATGTTTATAAATGTTTAGTCTGTATCTCAAGCTGAATCTCCATCAAATTACACAGTGATAGAGAGTGATGCTGAGTGGCTGATGGCAGACAATTTTTTTGAGAGAGCCTAAATCTTCTCAAAGATTTCAGTTATATTTATAAACAGAGACACTGCAAAATTGTAAATGAATCACAAAACCCCGAATGTGGTGCTTAAAAAAATTTAATAGTGCCATATCACAGTATTCTGAGAAACTTGGCAGAAACTGATAAACAAAAAAACTAAAACAATTCAGCTGAGGGCAGACACTGCACATCTTTATTGATCTTGTACATTGTGTTCATACCACATGTTTTAATTGGCCTTTTTGCCCAGACAAAACCTATGACTTTTATGCTCACACTGCATGGATCAGTGGACCGGCAATAACTAAAACCTAAGATGAAACCCTGGTCGAAAAGACAGTCCCAAAGAATATTCAAATAAGATGTCTGCATCCCAAAAAAAAAAAATCAATGGCGGCATCACTCTGTGTACTTTACTTTTAACGGAAAGTAAGTGGGGGGAACACAAAGGGAAATGTGGAGCTGCAGATGGCAGGAAGATGCCAACAAACGATTTGTTAGCTCTTCAAGTTGAGTTTCATATCACAGCTCATTCTCAGTCAAGAATGTTCCATACGTGTTTAATACTCCTCAAATAATGTTAAAATGAGCTCAGATATTCTCAGATTTTTAGAAAGCTTCCCCAAAGCCACAACATATTCCACAACTGTTTTCACAGGCCGAGCTGTACTCTTTGGGGAAAAGATAAAAGATCCTTTTGTGTGAAAATGTTGAGGGATACATTAAGGAAATTACTATTATCTGTACAGATTGGAAAGTCAGCAGAGACAAAGTTGTGTATTTTGATATTATTCTGACCTGACTAATTTATGTTTTTTTTTTAATTTGTGTTTTTTCAATAATGGCACTACGGTAGGGGAAAATAAGTGTTTGTACTGTTTATAACGTAGTTTACAATGTAGTATGTAACAAATGATGACTGAGGGGGTTGTGTTTATACTTGTACACATCTGACGTCAAAGTAATCAGGCAGGGTGCAACTGGTTGGAAGTGTTTACGGCCATTGACCTGTGAATACTGCAGCCCTATATAGAATTGTATAGATTTTTTTTTTTTTTTTTTTCCCAGCCTGGCCTCTGTACACTGTCCATACAGTATATCACTGTATATTCACAACACACAAGCAAATACATGTTCTTGTTTACATAGCCATTAAAACTGAATTGATTGTGTTGATATTTCCCCTCGGGGATTAATAAAGTGTATAAAATCAAAAAAAAAAAATCAAAAATCAAATCAAAGGCTGGAAGCAAAGTAAACCAACAGTATAGAACATTACAAGTTAAAAGTGTATGAGGCATGGACATTGAAATGCGATGGGATTTTAACTGCATGTAATTCAATGTCCTTTCCTCTCATCAGACATGTTTCATCTTCTTGGTCTATTTATTTTTGAACAAGGTTAGATTTCACTTGGTAATGAAACACACCCACCCTGACAATGAATGGCTGGGGATGCAATGGGTGGTAGTCGATAAAAATTTATGGACTTGTACACGTTGCACAGGCTGGTTAGCGACTCTTGTTGAAAACAAGGCCCCGTATAGTTTAACGAGCTCATTATAACACAGGCGTGAGGCATTAGTTTGTGTCATCTTGTCTCTCCCAAAGTAAGAAGGTATAGACACTCTGGTGTCGCTCATCCTGCAGGTCATGCTCACTCCGGGAGGGTTGTTGTTTTATTAATGACAGAGAGAGACTGAAAGAGAAAATGGTATCTGGGTAGCAGTTGGAAGAGAAATCATGCCTTTTGTGGTGTATTGGATCATTATTGTGTGAACATCATGTTCAATAGCCATGCAATAGCCAACTGGTTGCAATTTTCAAAGGCCAGATTTTCTCTTGGTGCGTCTCTTTTGTAAAGGAATAATTTAGTTAATTTGCTCTCTTGCAAAAGATGATCAATAGCAGTCTAGTCTGCATGGTAAATTATGAAGCTACAGCCAGATGCTAGTTACCTTCGCTTTGCAGTTTAACTGGATACCGGTAGCCTTTGCTAAAAGGTGGTTGAAATCCAAGCAAAACGTGCGGTAGCTAGACCTGGTGCTGTCTAGCCGTGAGAATAACGTGTCTATTGCACGCTTTGCAGTGATACATCTTGTTCCTGGAATTTGCCCGGCAACCATTGGTGTCAGCAGAAAGACACTGTGTTAAGACAGGACATAGCGCATAAAACTACACTGTAACATAGTGGTAATACTATCAGATTTAACTCCCGGTAAAATCACAGCTTGCTGTTTTTACGCTTTAATTGTTATTCAGATTAAATAAATGTGATGCTCAGTGAGAGCTGCTGTTTTACAAAAAAAATTGTCTTCATGCTACTGCACAGACATAATATGGAATCAGTCTTCTCATCTCAGCACACAAAGCAAGTATGGATATTTCCCAAAATGTCAAACTATTCCTTTATTTTGCATTATTCAGCCTCTAATGATGCTGCAGCAAATCACCATTCTTGTCCATAACCGTGCAGACAGATATTATTCGGAGTAAGGCAGATACCCTTCGGGTGCTGATGCAAATGACTTGTTATATAATGCACTTCTTTCTTATAAGGTAGTATGGACTTCACAAAACTCCAAATAACTGGAAACAATTGATATTATTCTGAAGGTACAATGTGTTTGCAGGGTGTTTACAGCTCTCTTAGAGGCGACCGTGGTTTATTGCCTCAGACTTGAGATCGCATACAGCTTGAGCTAAATATGGCTGTGCAAATCATCCCAGTGCATTGCAGGATGCCAGTTTTTCATCTTCTCCCTCTGTGTCTCTCTCACACCCTCCTCTCTCATTTATTCGTTCTTTTTTTTTTTTTTTTTTTTTTCACATAAACACAGACACTCGCACGCACGTTTTCTGTGTCTCTCATGCCTGCTCCCTGTCTGACTGGATAAGAGCAAAGATGTAAAATGGGGAGGTCTGACTCTACTGTAGGTGCAGCGTTCCATTTCGAGTCAAAGCTGCCCGTGAATGGCAGGGCCCCGTCTGGATTTATTTATGCACTTGTTTAGGCTTTAATTAGTCAACTGGAGAGCACTGGCAAACCCTTAAACCCCCCCCCCCCCCCCCCCCAATCCAGGCACAAAACTTGAGCAGCTAGACTTCTCTATGGATTCTGACATACAAAATCTTGTGGGTAGTTAAATGCCAGGGTCTTCAAAAATATGAAAGCCAGGATGCAGTGGAAAGGCTTCTTTTGCTTCAAGAAAAGAGTGGCCGTGCAGGTTTATTATGGTCTTTAGAGGTTACAGAATTGATTTGGTCGTCTACTCTCCAGCGGTCCAACTTTAGCCTCAAACCCCCCGGCTGCTTCGACAGCTCCTGTGTTTGTGAGGGTGTTTGGTGACTTTGTGGGATTGTTTTTCCTGCTGACAGACAGGGAGATGGTAACGTTAACATCACAGCCCATCCCCATAAAAGCACACATACTTTGATTGATGGCCCTTTTGGTTTCTGGGCTTGCTCAGATGGGCCTCCAGCTGTCTCAGGATCCTTGTTGTCTCCACAGTGATCCTCAAAGGATGGTGATACAACAATTATCATTTGTTAATGTCAGATTTTTATTAATTATTTAAACTTTTTTCCTAGCCTCAAACTCCTACTTGCTCATTTCCTAACAATCTACTTCAGTATTTATGCCTTGATGTGATGTTGGTTAAGGTCATTGCCATTCATTCATTCACTTTGTATTTTTCTCTAACGCTGATCCAGTGCCACAACTCACTGTTTAACTGGCGCCCATTAAACACATATATTATCAGTGAGCTCTGCTCGTTCGTATATCATTACAAAGACCGCTTCAGAGTGCAGCACCTTTACACCTGAACAGGGTTAGAGACTCTACTGGCCAGGCCATCAATCATTCATAAGTAAGCTGTAAGCTATTACCTCTCTTCAATAAAAGCAGCTTTCTGCATGTTAACTACTAGATGTGATTTCCTAGAAGGTCAAACGACCATAATTCAGTACATCATTATGTTCTTAAATGCAAATACATATTTCTAAATTCCCCCGAGAAGACATTAAAGTAGATTGATTGTAGGCTTTGGTAACAAATGTTCTTAATTCAGTAGATGCGAGTGAGAACAAATTCTTACATTAAAAATATCATACAGTGTATACATTTAAAATTATTCTCAATATTTTTGTTAATCAGTGTCTTGCAATTACCTACCATGTCAACCAGCGCTTTTTTTTCCTGAGCACATTGTGTTTTTAAAGTTTCTATGAACGGCAGCAGCATGAGGAGGTGCTGATTGTTTATTCCGCTGAGCGTTCAGCGTTTTTTTTTCCGGTCAGTGAGAGTTGCCCTCGTCACTGTCACCAGCCCTCCAATCACAGCGAAGGAGGGGCGGGACAAACGCTGTTAACCACCGATACTGGTCGCTAATTTGTCCTCGCTTCAGAATGGCTGTGCAAGCGCTAATAGGAGCAGAGTACCCAGACTTGTATTCCCAGCAAAGAAAACTGAAGCTGAGCCGCAGTCGGCGCATCCAGGCTAACACCACGACTTTGCCCCAATGTTGTGCTCATGTTGTAGTTCAATGATTTACACTCTAAGATGAAATATTCACTGTTTGTACTCATTACATTTAAATCATTGCTTCTTTATGAATTCCATCGTGACCACAGAGCAGCTTTAAAGATCAGATGATCAGCCATATTGATCCTTCCTCCCAATTAAAAGCACCCACACACATTACCAATTTGACTTTGCTGTGTTATTATTGCTACTCTGCTTAGACAAATTTCTGGTATACCTGTTGCTAGCGCTTTCCAACCATCGTATTATTTATTCTGTCGTTTAGTTCTCTGGACGTGATGGTCCTATAGAGGGTGCATAAAACGCTCATATGTGTCGTTCTTGAGTCAGGGGAAATCAACTTAGTGTTGTTGCAATATGCAGACGTGTTGATGTTTTACAGAACATACAAAATGTATGTGACTTGACAGGAACATAAATTACCTTATACAATTGGGCTGTAATTGACTGACATGTATTTTTTTGTTGTTGTTGTAACCAGCATCTTTTAAGCCCACCCAGTGAGTCACTTAAATTATGTATCCTCATTTTTCTCCTCCTCTCCTTGCCTTTTAATAGTGAGCTTCCTCAGCACACTGAATTCCTGATACAATATTTTATTCCTGCTTTAAGTCTTTAATTGACCATAGAATTTGCAGTGCAGTATTTGCTATGTACGAATATATATGCAGTATCAGGTCAGCCCTCTGTCTTACACCTGACCCAGTTACCCTGCCTGTGCTCAATGCAACACACAGTTGTACTGAGGAAAACATAATTTTGTCTGTTGACTTACCTTTGAGACAAAGTAAGTAACGATCAGAGAGTGAGTTGCAGCGCATCATATTATACACAGCTTTGTTTTCAAAGCCAGTAGAAAAAAGAAAAAGTAAAAAGAAGTGGAGCCTGCATCGTGTCTCAGTTCAAACAGCTCTATAATCTATGAATGATGCATGTGTATACAGGCTTATTGAATAAACTCCAGGATTACATTCCACTGCACTGTAGACAGTCCAACTGTTGCGACGGCTCTGAAGAATGAGGGATCCGTCGCTCTGTTTCGTTATTACTTGTTTGCACTTTTTGAATTTCTAAACTTATTCAAACCTCCCTCTACACACCTCAGCACTGCAGGTGACTCCGTAAACATTAGGAGTGCACAGCAAGAAAGACTCCTTAGGCTTTACTTTTGCCCTTGTTTGACAGCTCCTTAAGGCTCAATGTGTGGGTGGGACTGTCAGGAACTGTTACCTTTTGCAGAAATTATGCCTGTGAAAGTTTGATGGCAGCTCCCAAAGCATAAATTGTTTTGGTCAGCTTCCCCGCTGCCTCCTACACTAAGCTGGAGAGAGATGCATGTCTGTTTGCATGTTTGTATGTGTGCTGGTGGCCTGCCACAAACTCATTTTCTTTACCACTTTATCCCTGTTGAGTTTCACAGCGAAGATAATCCCAGTCCATCAGTAATTAACTTAGCACAGCCATAACACAGTATCATTCACTCTTTTGGCCAGTGCAAATTGTCTCTGCATCTTATGTATAACCCTTTCACATTGAAAGTGAAGTACATAGGATAAAAAAAATTGTGGCAGATACAATTTCATGGCATCCTACTTTTCGCTACGAGTGGTAAGAAGAGATAAAGCTTTTACTAAACGAACCCTTCCCATATCGGTTCTAATGAGAAAACATGAGAAGTGTGTTGATACTGCCTCGTCTGTTGTGAACATGTGCTTTGAGAAGGTCACTACACTATAGGCCCTTGGTCCTGCAGGAAACTCTGTCAAGAGCGCTCATGAACTCAATGATGAATCGTTCTTTTAACTGTGACCGATGTCGCCAGTTTTCCTCAAACAATGGTCCAGTGTTGCAGTGAGACTGGGATGCTGACTACATAATGGCGAGTGATATATTATATATTGGAAAGCAGTGGAGAACATGCTGTTGTCACCCATCCTCTGTGACATCTGTGCAGAGGTCAAGAGCATGAGAACTTGCTTTTGGAATAAAGCCCGGAGCGACAGACTGTGGCTGACCCAGTGGGTCAGCGATTCCCTCTTTTGTGAATAGATGCATTTACTCGAACTTTTTCAAACTATTGCTGGTTTTGTTTGCAAGACAGGCATGATATACACACACTTCAATACAGTGAAATTTGATAGAAATGTATGCCTCCCAGAATGAACAGTCGACTTACTCTTCCATTCGAAGCTTAAGTCTGTGAATTGTTGTATTTAAAGTTAAAAACATCCTCAAATTTGACTTAATCTTAAATGGTGTAAACATTTTTGCATTTGTTCTATTTGATCATTTATTGTCTCATGATTAGTCAACAATGTTGGAAATATTGTAGTTGATGGGTGACCATTAGTAAAAATGACTTGATAGTAAATGATTTCATCAGAATAAAGTTAAAAATGATCTACTAAATAGTGAATTATAACATAATCATATCAACATATTAGTAGTGTATATATTATTTCCATATACAACACATAAAATAAAAATGTATGTACAAAGTACAGCTTACTGGTCCAATGTCCATTCTAAAATCCTAAATTATATTTAGGAAAATATTTAGCCACAGCTGCTGATGTTAAAACTATATGATCTCTGAATGGCAAAATATGAGCTTGTACCACATCCAGGCCCAGGCCCATGAGCAGCCTGTCCTTTATCCCATGTTTTCCATCCTTTCTCCCTGGCCTATGTTTTTCATTACAGCAAAGGAGGACAGGATATTAGTCTTCCTCAGGGGCTGGGGAGAGAAGAACTGTTAATCACACAGCTAAGAAGTGTTGGCTATAAGGCGATAATATGGAGCAAGAAAGCTGTGTAGTTTAGGGTGGGGTCGGGGGCGTGGGGTGAGTAACAGTGAGCTGTTGTCGGATTTGAAAATGAGGCTCAGCGTGTTCCAGTATGATATGATTTTTTTTTTTTTGAAAATCAAAAGAAAGAAAGAAAAAAAAAATGTTATTTCATTTGAATGAATCTTTCAGTGATGCCTGTCAGTAGAGTATTGGCTACAGTGGTCTAGAGCCTGATCAGATAATGTAGACATATCAAGATATTTAGTCAACATACAAAAGGGGAAAATGCAACATTTTTTTTTCAATTCACGTGGATACATAAAGTAACTCCATGTCATTCATTACAAATGTAAACTCCTTTATACACACCTCCCTGTTTTACAGTGGAACCACTTGAATGACTCTCTCAATGTCTGCAGTTCAATAGATAAAATCATGTCCAACAGAGAGGGTGTGTCAGAGAATGTTGACCATACCAAATGATGATACTGTAATGAAACGTTTTACACTATAACCCTGATGCATTTTGCCCAATCAACCAAATTAGTGCTACTACTTACTTTCATGAACAATATTCACTTGTTGGACAAAGTAAATCTTACTTTGTCCAACAAACCTTAAATATAGCCTTTGCAATGAACCAAAATACAAAACTGTGAGCCAGCATGGCTGTTGGTTGTGGCCAGTATTTTCCAGAAAATTGAAATTTGGACTACAGATCATTGTTAGATATTTTGGGAGAAGAATGACGCAGATTTAATGAAGTGTGATAGGGAAGCGGAAACATGCTATTCAAATGTAAATAGTTTGACTTCCTCAAAGTGTTGTTTCTGTCCTTTTAAACATCAGTGAAATGAATGCATTGTCCATCCCCAGTTGAATATTGTTCTTTACTGGAGATAGCAATTTAATGTCTATGCTTTCTATGCAGTCAGGCTGCCTGTTTATCATCTTGTCTTGTGAAAGTGGAATTGTGTGTGTGTGTGTGTGTGTGTGTGTGTGTGTGTGTGTGTGTGTGTGTGTGTGTGTGTGCGCGCGCGTGCGTGCGTGCGTGCGTGCGTGCGCTCTGTGGGGGATGGTGGACAACCTAAAAACCAAAATCAGGCAGGGTGACCTAAATCAGGAGAGGTGATAACTCAGACGGATAGCTGGAGATTACCCAGGGATCAAGAGGCTCAGTGGCCTCTCAAACAACAATGGCTGGACAGCAGATCCCCTCTCGCCACCCCCTACAGAGACCCTTATGGCTGTTACGGACAAAAACATGCATGCCAGTATTCTCCATTAAGCTGTTTTTGTCACATGGTCTTCTAGTTGTTTCCTTGTTTGATGAACAAAAGAGCACCATATTATAAAATGTTCTAAAGAGACAAAAACACTGTAAGCTGATTTTGCGACTGTAAGATGATTTGGTTGTTGGGGTTTAATGTCCAGACACAGTACTTATTGGTCCTTTTAGTGCTGCATGGAGTAGAATTATAGGATTTTTGATGTAGCGTATCCGGTTTTTTTCAACAAACGTTTTAGTAAACGATTATAGCTATTGAATTACAGCTCAGTTTAATCAAATTGCTTTTGTGATTTGATTTTGAGTCATGTGTGTCCATGAGGGCAGGAGTCTGTATCTGTATGCTTGTGTGACTTGCAGGGGTGCATGTGTTTCAGTGAGATGGCCCGAGCCATTAATTTATGATTGATTGATGAGTCTTGTACACTTGGGCCAGTAACAAGCCCTTATTCTCCTCTCACTGTATCTGCAAGTGTGGGATGTGTTGGTGCGTGGGCTTGTGAAAGAAGGGCAAGAAAGGTTGCTCACTGATTACTTTGTGCTTTGCTTCTTCCAAGGAAATAAAAAAAACATTTGTTCAAGATAGTTAGATATGTTTTTTCCATCCGCAGCACCCTCACCTTTCACTCAAAAAGGTGCTGGAAAGACGTGCTGTTTTTCACGGGACTGAATACATAAACAACTTTGAAAATCTGCGAGATAAACTGAACGTGTGTTTTTCTTTATCTAAAATATTGGAATGCCACATTATCTATTGCTCTAAGAAAACATCTTATCACTTATTTGCTACATAATGTATTAAACAGCATAAATGTGGTCGTGAAAAACACTCTTTGGTGTCATAAGTGCCTTTTTGAAAAAACATGTAGAGGATAGAGGAGGCAGACGATTGGTGTGGGGCCCATGCTTGAGTGTACAGTCAATTGTGAGGGGGGAGGTAGCTTGCTCGAGGCGATGCTTGTTCTCGGGACCATCTGGTTGTATTGGATTTTGGCAGTGTTCACTTTCTGTTCTCCAAACCTTTAACCCGCTTTCAGTGGTGTTCCTTCCATCTCATGTCAAGGTTACAGTTTTTCTATTTCACAATTTACGGTTTTGATTTTGACTCTGTGTTTGTTTATTATAGTTTTTCAAAATACATGAATACAAAAAAATAATTACTTATGACAAGGGGATTGTTATTCTTTGCTAATAGATATAAATGGTCCAAAAATATTTTTATTAATTTTATCTCACTTTTGTTTTTTGTTGACGAACTTTAATGTGGTGCTGAATATGGTATGGCTTCCTTTAGGCCTACTGTATACATGTCCCGAAAAAAACCTTCTCACACTGTGCAAGCTCTGCAAATTCAATGAAACACGGTCACAGTAAGTGAACCATCAAAAAGTAAAATGTACTTTTTACACAAAATATTATAGAATTATTATTTTGTCTGATACACAAGATTTACATAAAAGTCTGTCTTAGTGGAAGAAAACATTTCATGTATCAATGTTATAAATGTGATTGATTTATTTAAGGTCTTTAAAAAATATATATAAATAACAGTTTTCTCTTTTAAAGAAGGCAATAGTTGTATGAAATGTTTTTAATCACAGCAGTAGCATAAAATGCCCATTTGTTCCATCACTTGCAGAATGAAATGTCTTTACAACTGTTGGTCAAAGTGTTGGAGCACAGATTTTTATTCCATCTACTGTTTCTTCTTCAGATGTTGAAAGTTAATAGAGAAAGATAAGAAACATGCAGATAGGTGTTAACAGATATGGACTCATCAAGTCAGACACACAACACAAAGTAAAGTGAAGAACACATACACTTAACAGACAAAAACACAGAAAAATATCCTTGTTGCTGTCGTTGTGATGAAAATACATTTTGGAGTTACAGAAAATGCGGAGGTTATCTGCTGTTACCTGAGTATAAAAGACTGGGTATAATTTAAGGGAAAGTAAGGAAAAATCACAATTGTGAAAAATGTCATCTTTTCAGACTTCAGCATACAATATACACAATACACTGTGAAACATTCAGCATCTCCCTTTTATAGAGGCTGCAAAAGCGTCCTTGAAACAGCAAATCATGGATTTAAAGGAAGTGCTCCTTAAAAGGAAGTTGCGTTGTGTTTCCACGCTGTATACTTTACAGCTTTAGAGAGCTGAACTTTAGCCGTTTGACATATGCATTCAAAAACAAATTTGCATTTTTGAGGAACAAAAAGATTTCACGTGGAATAAGATCACAAAAGTGCGAGCTACACAATTTGGAACGATGCGAGCACCTGCTCAGAAGTGTTGATCGGAGAAATTCTACGTGGCCTGTCGTACTTATTCGCTTAAATAAATTCAAGTAGTGTACACCAGACTATGACCCAGGGTTGAGTAAAATTGTAATATACTGTCTATTATATTTCACTATTGTCTCAAAATAATGCTAAATGAGATTTGTGCGTTAGGTAATATCTGTTACTTTCCTTTTAGCTGTGGAATCAGCAGGGAAGTTGCAAGTTCAAGTGGGAAGTTGTCTGTTACTGTGCAGTTTTTGGTGACTCAACAGTAAATGCATAGCTCTTGACTTTTTTTTTAGCTCCTGCAGAATGTTGAACTTTGATACCCATTAGTTCAAATTTATAGATTTAAGTACTGTCCATTTAATGTTGAACTCAGGAAACGCATGAGTGACAATAAATTAGATAATTTCCTCTCCTCATCTTGTTGACTATTTTTCCCTTTAAGGCCTATGCATAATGTTGTCCTGTTCAGCATTATAAAAAATGGAGAGCTGTTGGATGGTTTTTTTGCCATTTTTAGTCAAAATAATTACAATGCAAGTATGAGACATTCAAAAGACCATAATATTTTAGACTGCCATATGGCAGCTTTGAACAGTTCTTGAACTGTTACAAAACTGATGTTATGGATCTTCTATCTACTTTTACTGTATATTGTTGTCACATTTCCATCGTCGAACACAAAGTACAGACTGGACCAAATACTTTCGCATCAAACATCCTTCAATTGTCATCACAGGCCCTTGGGTTTCATTAGTGCCATCTTTAAAACAACAATTCTCATTCCCACTCCCACACGCTAATCCCAAATGCTTTCAGTGAAGGAGGATACAACACTTGCCTGAAGGGTACGTGTATATGAAATTCCACCAAAAAAAAAAATAGTGCGATTTATATTCTCTGCTCTAGTTTGAGTGGCTCAGAAGAACACATTGAAATGTGATCAACCATAATGCTGGTTTAGCTTTTTGATTTTTATAATTTAAAAAAATGTAATGACTGACAGTGTTTTGTGGTCATATGTGCGCTCCTCACAGGTAAGATTCTGAATTTGCATTCAGGGTGAAAATGAGGGTCAAACATGGGGTCGGCTGAAATTGGACACTTTGGTCTCTGCAGTGAGCAGAGCACACTGGGCACCTTCTTGGCACTCAGTGTTGCCTTTTATAATTGTTCTCACTGGATCTGAAGGGTTTAATATGCTGCTTACGCACCCAGGGCCCCTTGCTTTTATCCACCCAGCACACCTTGCATGTTTTGTAGAAACGCCCTGAGCAGCCCAAGTTGAAAAGTATTCCAGTGCGTGCAGAAAAGATGGCCTCTGTCACTAAAGTTTTTTTTCGTCTGCCGTCTCATCAAATGAGAACAAAGGTGAGAGTTATTTTTCTGGTTTCTTCTTCTGCAACAGAGTTGGTGCTGTAAATGACGAAAGTATAAAACAAAAAAAGAAATTGCAACAGATATGCTGTGTCGTGACTTTTTTCCACTTCAATTAGAATGACATTAACTAGAGAGCAAAGAAGTGGACAGCAGCTGACTCTGTGGTTGCCTAGCAACAGTGTAAAGATGCTTACAGGGCCCCTGTCTGTGCAGCTTTACCCCCCCCTCCCCCCCAAAAAAAGCAGAGCAGTGCACTTAATGTTTCACTGTAAAGCATATCCACAATTATTTCTTACAAAACGCGTTGTGTTACTGCAGGAGACGATATTTTAGCCAAATAGCAAAAAAGTAGCCAGTTTTTTTTCTTCTTTTGTTTTATTTTTGAATTATACATGGCTTATGCTTCTCGTTTATGCTGCATGTTGGAAGTTTTGAGCAAGCCTTCAGGGACAGCGTATCCAGAGCGATCAGACATTTCCCCATTGGGCAGGGGAAGATGAGCTGGATCCAGGAATCCCAGCTCAGGAGGCTGACTTATTCAGTATTCTGACAATGTGTGATCCTGACCTTACTGTTGCATGTCCTTGGTGCATGCAGAGCACAGCAAATGCCTTTTTGGGGGATTGCATGCTCCAGCCCATTTCAATGTGCCTTTTCATTCTCAGCACACCATCACTAAGCCCTACAGCAGGGGCTCGGAGCGACCATTTTGATTATGAGACTGATTGAATTAATGCTGCTGAAGTTGACACTTAATGGTTTATGGTAGTCAGAGTCGTTAAAACACACGAGGCAGATCACGTTGTAAAGACATCCTAAACCTTTTTTTTTTCGTTACACTCCCAGGGAATGTGTTTTAAAGTTGTTAATCTGGTGTAAAGTCTAACCTATTGGAAATAATGCAGTCAAACAACTAGTATTAGATGAATCATAATGTACTGGATATAAGAGATGAAGTGGACCTTCTTTGGACTGATTCCAAGTTGTCAATGTTGAATTATTGGGTTCTCTTTTAAACACAGCAAAAGGTTTGTGCAGCAATATATTTACAAATAACCCCTTTTCTACTCTCACATTTTGATATTATAGGAGGGACGAATTAGCATTTCAGTTTAGCAGAGCTGCTTTGGCACCTTAGCTCAGCATGTGAGTTCATTATCAATATTTTTTCAGTCCTTTTTGCTTTTTTTTTCCCTTACTAAGTATGGCTATAAGCAGATGTCCCTTTCTCTTTTGTTGTTATAGTATTTTTAACACAGACACTTCTTCCATCTCAGTTTTGTCTCTGAACACTTTCCGAGTTAACTAACCTGTACTGTAGCTGTTGGGAAAGAATAGTTACAGACCTGCATGCCCATCATTACTGTTTTCACATACAGTCAAACACAAATGTGCAGTATATTTGATTTGTATCTCTTTTATTTTCTTGAAATTTGACTTTCTTTCACCTGTCTTTAGTCTTTACTTTAAATCACTGAATCCTGACACCAAAGAAGGTCTCTTAGGTCGATATACTATAAACTCACTATGTCGGTTTCTATGCATTTTTAACACATTTCCTCCCTCTCTCCACACTCCCACAGTTCATCTGGCCATCTGGGCATTGTAACGTTAAAGTTTGTTCAGTAAATGAACAACAGTGAAGTAAACAGTGAAGGCACTTTTGTTTTGGACTTTCACCTATTTCCTATTAAATGATGCAATGAGAATTATTCTCATTTATCCTTAACGTACTTGCTGTGAAACTAGATCCAAGTGGAATTTGTAATGCCTTAACTAAAGCACAGTATTGCTGTCACAAAACATTAGCTTCAGCATTCTGGTTGTAAATGTGTTTTGTTCAAAGGTTTATTAAGCTTATTTCCAAAGTTATTGGATTTATGTTCAAACAGATTGGCTGTGGATTGAGAGCTTTCCTATACAAAGCAGCCAAGATCGGAAATAATGCCGTATTGTCTAGGGATGAGTCATGATTTTAAACTTTTCTTGAGCAATATGTTTTTAACGGCCATCTGGTTGTAATGCTTTGTTACTGCCAGAAGGTGGCGGTAATGCATATAGAGGCTGTTTTCCCAACCACCATTAGGCAACAAAAGAAAAAATACACATTATTACTACCCAGCTCCGGTAAAACGTGTGTGGCGTTGTGAGGTAGGTAAAATCAGGAGAAACATACAAAAATAACTACAGCCGTCACAAAGGCCTGTGTGGAACGTCCTTAAAAAGGATACATGAAAATAAAGTGTCGTGCAAACTCTACCAGGTAATATCAAGCCAGCATATCATAAATCTACAAGCACAAAGCTGATGGTTCATCCTCAGATCAATAATCAATGGCTAGCTTTGTCACCAGAAGAAAGTATGATGTTAGATGTGCAGAGCAAACAACAACCCTCATTTTAAAGATGATAGCTAAAACATGCTTCCCATTTGTCCAAGGCAAGGTTTTTGAAGTTTGATGGCTGATGATAATGATTCGCTGAGCCTGAGATTATTGCACAAGTAAGTCCCTCTTTCTCCCTTTTGTGTGCACCGGGGGTTGTGCTCAAAGAGAGGGATGACATTTCAGTCTTTCCAAATATTGACTGAAATGGAGCCTCATATTGCGAGGTGGACATTCACCACAAATTTACTGTATATTTGACTCCATTCAGTCATAAACTATAATCCACGAACACGTGATTTAATGCAATAAATTTGATTGACTTCACCAGCAAGAGAAAAAGCTGATTTTTACAGGTTTACATTTTCCCACCTGTAATTTATTGTCCTTATGTATCAGTGCTATTTAAAAATCTAAAGGCAATAACCTCCAAATGTAGAATACAAAGACGAGTCATAATAACTACACTGTTTACGTACTGTATATCTACCCATCACCTTAGATTTTTAAATAGTTTGTATGAATTGAAAGACTGAGGAGGAGTTCAGCAGATTTCTAGTGTGGAAGGAATAGACTATCACATGTTGTTTGTATTTCTGGTGCCTGATAACCTATCATGTTGGCAAATTAACATATGATATGTGAGAGTACAGTTTACACATTCACAGATGATTGACGTTGTGGGCAGGTTCCTAGAATATCTCATGACTAGTAATGCAGAAGCTGCTTTCAGTGTCAGTTTTTATTTAAAGTTATGGCGATGGAATTTTTGAAATATGCTGATGGAAATATACATCCTTGTAAGTGAATGCTAATTATACTGCCTCTTCGGAAAACATTGGAAACAGAAATACCTATTTTTCACTGTTAAATGGTACTTCCCATGTATGGTTTAATCCACTCCAATGAATCACGACAGTTGGAGATTGATTTAAGTCACTTCAGCCACGTTGTTTTTTCCAATTTGTGCAATGTTATGACTGTTGTATTGGTATTTGGTTTAAATCCTATTCAGTGTTGACACGGTGGCTATGAACAATTATTGGTGGAAATACTGAGATCCTGTATGTATGCAAAAGTATCATATATATTATTGTACAAATATGTCATTACATTTGAAAAATCTTGCATTTCTACCTAAAAAAAAAAATACATAGAAATAATAATTATGTACTTAAAGAATCAAAAGGGAAAGTACTCCTATTACGAAATATTGCCCTGTGACTGATAATTATGTATCATTATATATGACAACCTAAAGCTTGGATACATTTTCAGCTCAATCAGTTTCTTATTTTTTGATAACCATCAGATAATTTACCTTCTTTTAGCTTCCAACAGCTAAATGAATAATCTGAGAAATTAAGAGATTACATGAATTGGAGTACCAACTTTAACTTTAAATCTGAACTTCACCATTATGTGGTATTTCATAAGATTATTCAATATGTATTTAGTTTGAAAAGGAACTAGTACCTAAAACTGTCAAATAAATGTGTCATTACATAGAAAGTAACACAAGTACATCAAAGTTGTTTTGAAGTACAGTATTTAAGTAAATTAACTTACTTTCCACCAGTGTTTCAGCGTCAATATGCCCTCCGGTATCACCTGAACACACTGAGAAACCTGGAGGAGATGGAGTCTCCAATCTGCATGCATGTCCTGTCCTCAGAAGTGTGAAAGACATTCTTGCAAATCATTATAAAAAACAGTCAAACACGTGTCCTGTGGCAGGCAGCAGTGCAGACCAGTCAACCTGTCAACTTGTGGCAGTGATGTGATCAAGGCCTCCTTTTGTGAAACACTGTTAAACTGCATAGAAGAATTGGTGCGTTATAAACTTATACAGACTTTTAGTTGTGTGCTGCATGGTTGGCAGAATTGGAAGCCAGTGTCAGCACTGGCCGTCACAGCTCTTTGTCAGCACAGTCTCCCAATAAAAGGTCGTCTTTCTGCTCTTCCTCTTTTCACTGTCAAGTACAAAGGCGGTTGCAAGTTAGACATTAAACGCACTGTCAGTTTAACTATGGTACTGCAGACTGTCTTGTCTATGCAATGCAAACAGGCCATTTTACTCTGCCATAGGCTGTCTAATACCGCTGCAATCTGTTGCACTGTTATGCTGTCTGCTTGTCTCTGAAAAATGTGAACTAGACTCATGTGAATGCTTTAGTATCTTTGAACAGAAGTATATTTTAACAGATCTGTGTTGATGTCAGAAATTAAATGCAAAGGCAGAGATTCTAACCAGCGTTTTTTTCTTTTTTTTTCTGTCCCTTTTTTTGCATCTTTTCTGGATCCACTGGTCTTCTGCCCTGCATTTCATATGACAGGTAAGTCCATCTCTTGTATTTATGGTGAAGCCTCTTGGCCGGATTAGCTTGTATGCATGAAGTGCCAGGGTAAGAATGTTTAGTAAAATTGCACTTTAAATACTTCATGCACCAGGGATGCATTCTAACACAATTGTTTTGTAAACAGTGAACACATTCCCTTTTTCTCAGATGACACTTGGAGAAGTGGGCATTTCCATTTGTGCAGCCAATCTCATTGGCTACTGAAGAGATTCCAATCTGCCCTCACAGATAGGGAAGCGGGAGGGAGCAAGGAGAATAGCATTTATTCATCCTGACATCGATCAGATAACGGGGAAATGATAAATGCTGTCTATTTTTACTTCCCTTAACCTGCGTTAACTTTACATTCAAAAAAGGAGCTCTTATTGTCTCGCCGTGCCTCAAGGTGTTGTTTGAGATTCAGTTATTTTTGAGGTGATCTGACTATTAATTATGAAACATCAGTGTTTCCCACAAGTTGAGGATTTACTCTTGATAGTGGGTGGTCCAGCGGGTCCTATCTGCATGCACAGACTCATGCAGTATGTGTGTGTGTGGGGGGGGGGGGGGGGGGGGGGGGGTAATCCAGGATATTGTCCGTAGCTACAATTTACATATTTCTCCTAAACACCTTGCATGCAGACTCAGTAGATGCTGTAATTTACCATGTTCTCTAAATGCCCCACATGCAGGCCTCCACAGAGAACCCTTTTGTTGGCTTTTTCAACACATTTTGACAGGAAAACAGTCTATCTTCTTTTAAACCGTGCCTGCACATAAAGGTGATATCGCAAACAAATGGCACCTAAAATTCTCATTTGGTAGGCATTTTTAAAATTTAAATAAAACAAAAACAGATCAGTCACATGGACTTGGACAAATACACATCTACATTTATCACACCATCAAATCCATAAAACTAGAATCAGGAGTTCCAGATCGGGTGCCAATGATAAGAACCGTTTTATGTAGTGACAGTTGGAACCTGTCTTATTTAAACCTCTGATGTCTGATGTTCTCTTTGCTGCTGAAGTGTGCAGTGTCATCATGCCAAGATCTAAAGAGCTCTCTATGGCATTCAGAAAAAGGGTGTGAAGTCCTTTGAGTCTTGAACCTGAAGGGGACCTTGCAGTTGGATAATGATCCTTAGCACACAAGCAAATCCACCAAGGGATGGCTCAAAACGAAGGGTTATTGAATGGAATAGTCAAAAGCCTAGATTTGAATCCCACTGAAATATATTGAAATTAAAAACATTTTGTAACTGCAGGAATTTTGCATGTTAGAGCGGTTAAAAAAAAAGGGAGCGAGCCGATTTTAGAGACTGGTGGACGGTCATGCAAAACGCCTACAAAAGTTATTTCAGCCAAAGGGGGAGCAATTTACCCCTTAAGCTAAAATTGTAGTTACTATTTTTTTCCACAGAAGAGTATCACATCTATTGATGTTTTTGTTAAATAAATGATTGACATGTTCCATGTAGTGCTCTTTAAGTATGCTTTCTTTATCTGTAGACATTGTTTCAAAGAGGGTCAAATGTTTGCGTGTTCGCAAATGTCAAAAAAGCCAGCAGTTTCCATTGGATGTACTCATTCTTTCATATAACTGTACTTCTATGTAGGTTGATACACTTTTATGAGTAGCCTACCTACAGACAGTAATTCACACAGTTTCCTTCCAATGCCCCCATTACCTTATTTCAACTTTATGCTGATCAGGGCTATAAAAACAATTTCCTCTAGCTCAGTTTTTTTGTATTACAAGGTTTTTGTTCGAGATATTTTTTTCTGAAATATGTTGGGTTACCCTAATCTTCAAGTATATACTGTAAATACTGTGTCATTATTTAAATCATGCAGGTTCTGCACAGAATGAAATCAATGCATTTGCAGCATAAAATCAGCCACAGAAGTCTTAACCATGCATTTTATTGATTATTTCTTCCTTGTGTAGATGCTAGGAGTATGTGTTAGACACGTCTCTCCAGGCATCTAATTTGATAGGACCGTTTGTAGGACTATTGACACATGAGGAATAGGACTGGATTAAAAATACATCTCAATTTGACTGACAATATCTGAGGTGTACAAATTTTAGCCTATATTATGTTGGATTTGTTTTATATCTCATCAGTTGCACCACGGCCTGTCTGTAAAGGTATGAATAACAATAATGAATGAATAGAAAATCCCGTGTCCAGTCTTGGATAAAGCTTTGTAGTTCAGCCACTGTAATGCTCTGAATATCAGGCGCTGACCCACATCTGCTTTTATACAGGTTACATGTAGTCCCAGATGCAGGCCCAGCTGTCCCCATGTGTTATCTCACTCACTGACCCTGATGTTTTATGTTGAATGCAAGACAAAACGTTACCATGGGCTAATCCAACCTACCTATAGCATTTGAGTTAAATAACAAATATAATATAATAATAATAGTATAGATAACACAGTCCTGTTCCTCTTACACCGTCTGTGTCAGTGTATTAAATATTCAGCCACCAGCCTTGCCCCCATTCTCTAACCAGTTTCACCTTCAACAGTCACCGCTGCTCTTCCCACCATATGTAGGTAAAAATAATGACTCCTCAGTCATTATTATTAATTCAGTGTTGCTTCAGTTTGGCGCATGTAAATGAAGAAGTGGGCAGAGAAAGCCATAGGCTGCCCGGAGAGTTAGCCTGAGTAATGAATGTAATTATTGTGCCCTATTGCACATGTGTCTGTATGAAAACGTATTATTTTGACACAGTTTGTTCCACATTCACAAGAAAGGGTTTGGAAGGAAACTATACGCTTCCCTTAATTTTACATTAATATGTATTATTTAACAGAGGCATCTATTTGTATAATGTGTTTGTGAAATTCCCTTCTACTGTCCTCTTTCAATGAATCTGAAGCCTGTACATGTAGGTTATATAAACACTGGGATTTTGTTGGAGACCATCAGTAAATTCAATGCAGTAATATCATATTTACACTAGTGACATCACCATGATTTGGAAGCAGGAAGAGAAAGGGGATGTACAATGAGAGAGAAAATGACGTGTCAGAGGTTTTGGAATTCAGAGATAATGTTGATGATGATTAGAATATTGATCCTGATAACCCACCTGTTATAAAAGAAGCAGTGGGAAGCCACCCACACATTGTCATTAGTCATCACCAGCTCCCTACTGCCTACTGCAGTACATGCTGCCACCCATGATTTAGCTCTTCATCCAGTTATGAGGGGGTGTTAAGCGTTTATTATGCAGCACAGTTCCAGTCACAATGAGATGGCGGAATGTTGCCCAATCGATACCCCTCACAGGAAGCCGGGTTAATTTATTTTTTAAGGATCTGCTTGTGTCTCTGAGGCCCCCACCCCTTCCCTGCTGTAGGTTGTGATGCAAGCTATTTCCTAAAGAGCCATACGGTGATGATTTGTCACACATAGCGCTGCACAGGCAATACATGCTGCCACTCTGCATGCCCCGTTTTCATGCGCTGTATTCTGCTGTTGCTTCTCTATAGAAAACCAGTTTTGGTGTTTTCATTTTGATCGTTTAAAAAAGGCTCGAGACTCTGACAGGGCTGGTTGTGAATGCCGGCCGATTGATAGTGTGGCATAAATGTGTTTATTGGGAACTGAGCTCGGAACTATTCTGAGAGTTTGAGCCTGCACCGTCTCTGTATTGTTAGTGTTTGACCCTTTGCTCCTACTGCCACTTTCTGTACACAGTGCCCCACTCTTTGCACACCACCTCAGAATATTCTCATTTAATTTTCGTGACCTTTACCCCTCATGTCAGTAACTCTACCTTCATAGCCATCATTCATTCTGTTATGACGTCTCATCTCAGCATTACGTTTACTACAACGGCGCACTACACATCACATGACTTCCAGGTCTGTTGTTCTTATTTATAGCCACACATGGGATCAACCATAACTGCATGTGCACTCACCACATGCTCAATTTTGCACACATAAGTTACAAGACAATGGTTTCTGACCTCCTGACATGTGCACTGTGCATACAGCCCCTGTGTATCCTTTGGCTGGCACACAGCTGCAGCTCTGCAATGTTACCCTCCCCTGCCTGACTGCTCTTCTGGAAAAACACGATCTCACACTTTTCCTCTGACTGACTGAACCGTGATCTGATTTGTGTAGGGCCGTCACCAAATCATCATGCCAAGCACTTGTTATTTTCCAAATCAGTTATGGATTTCCATATAAATAGAACACGTCATCATCAGCCATCAGTTTATGCTTGAACATGTGAGGGAGAGCTGAATACATTTGTTATCACGATGATCATTTTGGTTACCACTCTGTATTGATTTTTACTGAGTGTCATCAATCAAGGCATTTATAATGGATGCTGTCTGAGAGCACATACTGTATCTCCCCTCAGGGAATTATCACCCCGGGCGTAGGTCAAGCAGAGATTTGATCTGTTGTCAGTTAGATGAATTGATGTTTTTCTCTACATTAGCTGTGTCTTGCGGACAGAGAGAGAGAGAAGCAGACAGGGAGAGAGCGAATGAAGGTAAAGGTTAGCAGGGATTGAGAGAAACGTAAAGTAGTTCAACTTGAGCCCTCAAGACTCAAAGCTTTTAAAATATTCAGAGCCATCCTCCATCACCTTTTGCCCTGCATGGTTGCTTGTTTAAGAGAAGAGTGAAATGAAATCAATAGTGGTGCCAGTACTGGCCTCCATGCCAGGCATCATCCAATATTTATACAAATGAAGCTTCACAATCTCAAATTTACTCTGCAGTTGCATGATTAAAGGCTGTGGAGGACTCAAAGGGTGTGAAAATTCTGAACGGGATGTGAAGATGAGGGTGGAAATAAATCTCTGTCACCATCATGATGCCCTGCCGTACATACAGCAGTCATTTGCATTCACATGATATGGCAGGTCATGATGAACAGCTATGTTAAGTCGCATTCACATGATATGGCAGGTCATGATGAACAGCTATGTTAAGTCGCATTCACATGATATGACAGCTTAACTGCTATGTGGAAGAACACCTTTGCTATCATAAATAAGAAATGTCTCGTAAATCCCACATTGCTACTTGAAGCTATGATGACTCCCTAAAACAGCCTCCTAACAAATAACTGCTAAGTTTAGTGCTTTTGTTACTTGAGCACTACATGCAGACTATTTACAAAGTTGTTTACTGCATTTAACCCCCTGGGGTATTGGCTACTGTTTTCCTTTTACTGGCTGCAATATATAGAAAATTGTTTAAATTCAGGACTGTGGGATACAAACAAGTAAGTGATATTATTTATTCAGCAGAACCTCAACTGTTTAAATGTGTGTTCTGCCATGTGATACTATAATTAGTAAAACAAAAAAAAAGGAAAACATCATTTGAATTTATTAAATTGTATTTACTTCTCAACACAAAAACATGTAGCCTAAGGCTTCAGGTGACAAACAAAAATATCAGTTTTGTTTTTCCTTTTGTTCACAACTGGAGAGGCCCCAGAGGGTTAATGAGCATAATGAAAGGAGGTTGTGGACTTTTGACAACAAAATGTAGCTTTAGTTCACACTCCACCATTATTTTTCACCCGACATGGGCATTTCTTTGGAAATTGATTTGATGTTAATTATTAAGACAGCATTGTTTTACTGACATCAGTATCAGATTAAAATGTGTCACGCATTTGGAATGGATATGTGTAAAGACAAAGTCCCTGAAAATGATTGTGAGCAGGAACTCGCATACAAATCTACAGACAAGTCATAGTTTGAAAACGGATTGATTAACTTTCATGTTAAAAGCTTTTGGTGGAAATATATATACTTGTTTGAGATGATAGTTATACCATGTACTAATGTTCCAACCAAAGATATATATTTACTGCTTCTTGCATTTATAAAAAAAAAAAAAACTGAATGAGGAAGGAAAGAAGGAAGGAAGGAAGCAATTTCAACTTCAACAAAGTGTAAAATACTGAATTCCGCAAATATCCTTCACATTATTAAGGATAATTAGTATCTAATGGGATTATACCTGAGAGAAATCCTGTGAGCTGAGGGAGGACAAGAAGGTAATTTAGTATGGATACCCTGTGGCTCACTCGGTCAGTCTCTCCAGAATTTGATGATCTTGTGATTACAAGAACAAACACAAATGTAATAAATTATTGTAACCAATATCTGGAATATTTCCACAAAATACTGTCAACATATTTGCCCATTTTACCTTTATGCCTTTACCAGACATTTTTTTAGTCAACAATAGTCCATGTCGGAACCAATGTGTAGTAGTGCAGTTCAAGTAAAATGAATCCCCAGCCCCTGCAAAACAGTTTTTTTCCAGGCACATTATTGCCCGAGGGCCTTTAAATCCTCTTCACTTCTTCTCAGGCTGGGCGTACTGCAGGCTCTGTGTCATCACCAACAAGGTCGACCAATTTAAAACACACCAAACACCAGAACCAACCAAGTCTTACCCGTTGCATATTCTTCACACCAGAACACCAACTGTAATTACAATGTTAATGGAGAATTTGAAGATTTATAGAATGTACTCGTATTGGAACTAATTATGTAATGATTGTCAGTGAGTTCTCAAAACATTTTTATTCCTGCTGACTTACAAGTTGTAAACATTATCTTAATTTATGGCAAAATAACACAAAAAAAATGATGCAAATTGATGCACTGATCTTTTTTCAGAAAAGCTGCTGCAAATTCAGTATATTGATGTTGCCCCTGCTGTGAAGGTTTGCAGAACATGGTGCACAATAGGTAAAATGCAGCCACAGTATGAGAATATGCACACTAGAGAGCAGTCTGTTCCCTCTTTCTGCAAATCGCTGTGTTCCTCCATCTCCCTCTCACACAACACACTGTTCATGTCAAAGGACCCAGGAATCACAACATCTGTCAGTGCACTAATTTACACAATGAACACCAGAGGAAGAAGGATATATATACACCTGTAATGGCCTTGTATTCAACAAACATTTTACATCACATGGAAACACAGTGACGAATATTGTGTGTGCAAATCTTCCTTGAAGCCGATGCATAATTTCTTTAGCGGTTCTGATATTACTTGAATTGTATTTAGATTCAAGTATGCATGGGTTTAGATGATTGTTGACTTTAGTGTGCTTGAGTCAGTAAAAGGAGGCAACACTCCTCTGTGGCAGCCAAAGAGTGAGAAGCAATGAGAGGCATAGCTTTAGATCTTGGACACTCTGCTTTCTTTACTTGGATGGTACACAAATAGTGATGTAATAAAATGAAAATATGCTAACTGATAAAAATGAAATAGATCATTTGAATCTATTCACAGATAGGCAATGGGAAAATAACTACACTGATAGCGATCCAACACAATGAATGATAAAACAACAAATGTGTTCAAAACAGAGATCTAAAATTTAGACCATGGATTTTACATTGGAGATGAAATGCAGATATCCCTCTGCCCCTTTTATTTCTTATTTTTTTTGTATTTAGTCTTTTTTTTTTTTTTTTTTTTTTGGTTCGATACACTGCAGAGTCATGGCTCTCCAGTCCACGAGCACAAAGACAGTGTCTATTGTCATTCATCCTCTCTGACAGGCTTCTCACGTACAAATGAGTTTACTGTGAATAGCAATTCATTTATTTAAACATTTTTTGTAGTTTACAAAAGAAATAGATTATCTTTTTTTCCATCGTTTTCCACACTTGCACTTTGTCTTTTAACATATCTTACACAGACTTTTATTTTTACATTTTCAATTCAACTTAAACATGTTTTCAATATTTTAAATGCTTGTCAAATATTGTGTGTACCATAATACAAATGGTTTTTTTCTTTTTTTTTCTTCATTTGTGTCCCCAGTTTATTCTCAAACAATAATTAAATGTCCTGAAGTAGAAAGACACATTAAAGCTCAAATATCCATCCTTGTGAGAGAAAAGCCTCAGTGCCCACAATGTATTCCTCTCTGTGTTTGTGTAGAGCATCAACAGGTCCAAGAGTCAGGTGCCCATTATGCCCTGTGACTTTAGATCAGCAGTAGATAGCAGTAGCAGTAAATCCACCACAAAATAGTCAGCCACATAAAGCATACCCCTTCCACATCACAGTGAGATGCTGTGTAAAAAGTGTCCAAAAGATCCAATCTGTCCCACAATATCCCCCTCCCCAGTGTATCCAAAAAGGGATTTACTGTATATCCAGTTAATCACAGGTAAAGACTTACTCAAAAAGCAGGGTCACACCTCACATTCCCGAGAAGGTTGCTGTTGGCAAGTGCAAGAGCCATATTCATTGATGATTACCAAAGCTCCCTCAATGTGGTTAGGTTTATAGTCAACATAGTACTCCGGCGTAGAAATTGCAGCCATCTGCTGCATGCTTTGCTTTTGCTTCTGCTTACGGCGCTGACTGCTGAAACACTGCCTCAGTTGCCTTATTCCAGCTGGAAAGCACTTCCATGCCACGTACAGCATGAGCACTATGATGAGAAAGGAAAAGATGAGTGCCATGGTGCCGGTCACCACCTTGTGGATCTGCATGGTGCTCTCCAGGTCATCGTGGCCCACCGTGACAGTAAAAGAACTGGTGACCACTTCACTACCCTCACCCTCGTAGGGGTTGGGAGTGAATGGGCCCAGGAACACAGAGCCACCCATGGCCAGATCCCTTGTAGAGGCATACAGGCCTGCTGTGGTTACCTCTATTGGGGAATCCTCACATAGCTGAAAAGCATAGACAGCATCCAACACATCCTCGCCCTGTGCGGTGTCAGGGCTTGAACACAGCAGGGAATTGTCACGCTGGCCTCGGAAGGCACTCAGCCAAGAGGCCAAGGCACACACGTTGCGACTGCACTCCCAGTCATTCCCCGCGAGGGTGATGCTCTCCAGAGAAGACCACGAATTCAAGATGCGCTGGTCCACGGAGGTCAAACGATTGGAGTCTAGCATCAGGACCTTGAGGTTGGGTGCGCTCTCAAAAACATGTGGCTCAATGTACTCGATTTCATTGGATGACAGGTCAATCTTCTCTAAAAAATGCCATGTCCAGTCCAGGGTGTTGACAACGATAGTGGCACGATTGTTGTGCATGTAGAGAGTACGTAAAGAGATGAGGCGAGGAAAGTGGGCTAGGTTGACTTTAACCAGCTCATTGTGCTCAAGATGCAACTCAGTCAACTTGAAGAGGCCAGCGAAGGAGTTTCTTGCCAGGCTCTGCAGTTGGTTGTATCCCAAGTCCAAAAACTGCATGCTCCTGCAGTCTTGAAAAATCCGCACTGGCACAAATTTCAGGGCATTGTAGCGCAAATGCAAATTGGTGAGCTTTCTAAGGCCATGGAACAGGTCAGGCTCTAGTGCCTGCAGCCTGTTGTATGAGAGATCCAGGATACGCAGGTTTGGGAGGGGCCTAAAGGTACCATTTGGCAGACTGTCAATCCGGTTGCTGCTCAGGTCTAACTCTTTGACCCGTCTTAGCCGGTCAAACGCACCCTCCTCTACAATGTCAATGTTGTTGTGATCTAGGTAGAGCCAGGTGAGCTGTGACAGACCAGCCAGTTGGCCTTCACGCAGCTCGGTCAAGTTGTTCTCTCTCATGGACAGGCCCATGGCGCTGCTCAGATTGCGGGGAATGTCTGTGAGGTTGAGCCCCTCGCAGTACAGCAGCTTGCTGTCGCAGCGGCACAGCCTTGGACAAACCCCCTCTACCAAAGTCACTGTTCTTAGAAAAATGCCCAATGAACACAGTATCAACCCAGGGGGCTTCTTCAGTGGCCACTTTAAGTACAGTCCAATTAGAAGGAAATCCATTAGCATAAATATCCAGGGATGTCCGGGAGAAAATGTCCATTGAACCACTTTGGATATTGTTTTTGCACCTATCAGATCATATTTATCACATCATATTTAATGAATGGAATAATCTGTTACGTTCTCTATTTTTATTTTTGGTGAAGGCAGTGATAGTATATTTCTTTTATTCAGTCCACCAAGGGAATTCTTGTTGAAAATTAAAAGAATAAAGAGCAAGTCTCGTTGCTTATGTTAGATATCAAGCGGTGGGTGGACAGTAGAGGGGATGAAAAATAAAACTGTCCTCACTGATCGATGTTATTCGAAAAGATTCCTACTCACCCCTATCCAAAGCTGACAATCTCCATTCAGCATCTCGCTTTGTGCCCCAACACTAATTATGTGCGAATCTAAAAAAGACCCCACTGTGGCACAAATTCTACCCCCCTCCCTCCCTCTCTTTTCAGTGGTCACCAGATCCTTGGCAGGCTTACAATGTCTTAGTTCTCTTCAAGTGAAAGAGCCAGAAAGAGAAGGAATCCAAGTAGCTTTCAGCGAGATGGTAGGAAGTGCAAGTTCCCCTGTCTGCATGCATGAGCTCTGTCTCTTGCTCCTCCGCAGTCCTCTGCTGCAATGATCAGAGGGAAGAAGAGACAACCAGAGAAAGAAAAAAAAAAAAAAGAGAGCCAGGACGAATCTTTTTAAATATCTGTCTTGCTCTTTTCTCCTCCCCTCCCTCCTTAGTTTTCAGCAGATCTGTCAAAATGTGTTATCGTCCATCTCTGGAAGAAATCACTGACTTGTAAGGTTTAAATCCATTCAAGCGGTTAATCATGCTTTCAGTGACGGATGCGAGAGAAAAAAACAACCAAAAAAAAGCAGGATTTAAAGAGGTGAACCCGTCACTGTTTTCTTGTGTAACAGTATTCCTTGTCATCTCAGTGGCTCACGTCGGTTAAGAAGTCGTTCGCATCCCCCGTGGCTTGCAGGTCCCGTTCAGTCCCTTGCTCTCCGGGTGTTTTCTCAGCCAGCTGGAAGAGGCTGCTGAAGGCTGCTGCTGGTAGGCAGGCAGGGGCGGTAAATGTGGGAAGCAAAGGAGCGCGCAATCCCTTGCAGCAGACCAGTACACTGACAGCGCATGCAGAAGCACCTTCTGTTCACTGAGTGTCGTAAGCCACTCACAATTCAGAGTGCTCGCTCTCTTTCCTCACTCTCTTGCTCTCTTTCCCTTGATCGCTCACTCGCTTGTTCATGCCGCTCTCCTCCTCCTCTCTCGCATCCTCCCTCCTTGCTTTTCTCTTGCTGTGTTTTTCTCTGTGCTTCAGACATTTACATATCCAGAATGGGCTGGGCTTAAACCAGGAGCTTTAATGATGCGCCCTCCACCCCCACCTCTCTCTCACACACACACACACACACACCCCTCCCTCTCTCTCTCTCCCTCTCTCTCTCTCTCTCTCTCTCGTTCATCCTCTCCATCCCTCCCTCCTTGACTGTAATGAATTGGGCCTCTTTTGACGTTGCTATAAGACAGCGGTTTCCTGATTTTCGAGTTGCGATGTACAACGTAGGAAAAAGCATCCAATATTAGTTCCACCACAAAAGCAGAGTGATTTGCATGTAGCGTTGTCAGGATACAGAAATTATGACTCTTTATTATTATAATTATGACTATACTGAAACGATACCACAACAAAATAATACGTAAAACATGAGACGTTTTTTGGGGAATAATCAATGATGGAACTTAACATTTAAAAATATTCTGATAATGTAGTGTGTATGTACAAATATATATATATACAGTGCATCCGGAAAGTATTCACATTGGTTATGTTACAGCCTTATTCCAAAATGGATTAAATTCATTTTTTCCCTCAAAATTCTACACGCAATGTCCCATAATGACAAAGTGAAAATAGTTTGTTTAAATTTTTTGCAAATCTGTTAAAAAATAAAGAACGAAAATATAACACGTACATAAGTATTCACAGCCTTTGCTCAATACCGTGTTGAAGCACCTTTGGCAGAAATTACAGCCTCAAGTCTTTTTTAGTATGATGCTATAAGCTTGGCACACCTATTCTTGGGCAGTTTCTCCCATTCTTCTTTGCAGGACCTCTCAAGCTCCATCAGGTTCGATGGGGAGCGTCGGTGCACAGCCATTTTCAGATCTCTCCAGAGATGTTCAATCGGGTTCAAGTCTGGGCTCTGGCTGGGCCTCTCAAAGACATTCACAGAGTTGTCCCGAAGCCGCTCCTTTGTTATCTTGGCTGTGTGCTTCGGGTCGTTGTCCTGTTGGAAGATGAACCTTCGCCCCAGTCTGAGGTCCAGAGCGCTCTGGAGAAGGTTTTCATCAACTATGTCTCTGTACATTGCTGCATTCATCTTTCCCTCCATCCTGACTAGTCTCCCAGTTCCTGCCGCTGAAAAACATCCCCACAGCATGATGCTGCCACCACCATGCTTCACTGTAGGGATGGTATTGGCCAGGTGATGAGCGGTGCCTGGTTTCCTCCAGGCATGACGCTTGGCATTCAGGCCAAAGAGTTCAATCTTTGTTTCATCAGACCAGAGAATTTAGTTTCTCATGGTCTGACCTTTTGGTAAACTCCAGGTGGGCTGTCATGTGCCTTTTACTGAGGAGTGGCTTCCGTCTGGCCACTCTACCATACAGGCCTGCTTGGTGGAGTGCTGCAGAGATGGTTGTCCTTCTGGAAGGTTCTCCTCTCTTTACAGAGCAACGCTGGAGCTCTGTCAGAGTGACCATCGGGTTCTTGGTCACCTCCCTGACTAAGGCCCTTCTCCCCCGATCGCTCAGTTTGGCCGGGCGGCCAACTCTAGGAAGAGTCCTGGTGGTTCCAAACTTCTTCCATTTATGGATGATGGAGGCGACTGTGCTCATTGGGACCTTCAATGCTGCAGACATTTTTCTGTACCCTTCCCCAGATCTGTGCCTCGATACAATCCTGTCTCGGAGGTCTACAGACAATTCTTTGGACTTCATGGCTTGGTTTGTGCTCTGACATGCACTGTCAACTGTGGGACCTTATATAGACGGTGTGTGTCTTTCCAAATCATGTCCAATCAACTGAATTTACCACAGGTGGACTCCAATCAAGTTGTAGAAACATCTCAAGGATGATCAGTGGAAACAGGATGCACCTGAGCTTAATTTTGAGTGTAATGGCAAAGGCTGTGAATACTTATGTACATGTGATTTTTTCGTTTTTGATTTTTAATAGATTTGCAAAAATTTCAACAAAATGTATTTCACATTGTCATTATGGGGTATTGTGTGTAGAATTTTGAGGGAAAAAATAAATTTAATCCATTTTGGAATAAGGCTGTAATATAACAAAATGTGGAAAAAGTGAAGCGCTGTGAATACTTTCCGGATGCACTGTGTATGTATATATATATATATACTGTATATATATGATTTAATGTAAGATAATTGAAATAATATAATTAAGAATCACCACTATATCCACTCAATACATTAACATGTACTCATCATGATGTATGTCTTTCATATATGACCTTACATAATTAATCAATCTCAAAACTATTGATATTCATTGTTTAGCCTTGCCAACAATAAAGGCTAGAGTATAATGAGTAAAGACTGGAGTATGACATTCTTCATTTAATCAAAATGTCCTGTAGCCAGGCGTTGTATGTCATTGTCAATTATGGCTAGGCCATCCAGTTTGAATACAGATGTAATTGCTTGCCACATAATATTAGCATGAAGCTATAACATAAATATTCTTCACTGAAGGTTCACTCTTGTCTTACGCTGCACTTCTCTGGAATCCCTAGTAGCCTTGTCACCGTTCTCCCATTAATTTGCAGAGATAATGAGCTGTGACTGTGCCTTACATTCCTCCTATCAGCCAAGTTTCTAACCATCTGACCTTTTTTCCTCCGAGATTGTTGTATATTTACTGACAAAGCTCTCTTGTTCATTTTTTCAAAGATTGACATGGGGAAAAAAATCAACAAAAATGACTCAGAAGAAGCAGTAATAATCTGCATAATCCAGGCTGGGTAAATAGTGTACAGTATATTAAAACAAGAAATACAGTGAATAGACAAATTGTGATGGTGCTGGTAGTGCGGCGCTCGCGTTCCTAACTGAGCCCGGGATTTCCACAGCTTCTACTGTTATTTTACTGTACTTATCTCACAGACATTCAACTACATTGAAACAGAAGTGTTAGCTTTGAAGTTATGTTGAGTACATAGCAGTAGATAAAATGGTTTAGTGCATCAACCTAGCGGTGTTACCCTTTACTGAAACAACAGTACAGACCTTTGCTGCCAGTTAACACGACCAACAATTCAGGTTGTTGTCTCTTATGCAAATCTGTGCTATGTCAATCTTACTGAGTTTTACTGACAAATACTGAATGGAAGGCTCAGGTTAAGGTGTGGATTTCTATCGATGTACATATTCTAATCTCTGATACAGTACACAGATGCATTTTTAGATTACATAAAACAATATTTATTGCCAAATGCGTAGGTATAACCATGGTTTGTGCCAGGAGAGCCAGAAGGAGGACAGACAGGGGCAGGCAGGGACAGTTTTGTTGGTTTGTTTCAAAATGCAAGGTAGATGCTTACAGGCAGGTTGGCTGCAGGTACCTGACAAAAGAAAAAAAATGAAACTGGACAACATATTGAACAATCGGGAGCCTAGATGATGTAGATGTTTTATGATCCGACAAATAACAATGGCAAGGTGGCAGGTATGATACACTGAGACTGATTGGTGGATTGGCAACAGGTGAGCTGGGTGTGGAAGTCATGTGGCTGAAACCAGGAAGAGAGACTGAGGACATCGAGTGTTGGTATGCTGTGGAAAATTGGGCAGAGGTGAAACAGGGGACATAAAAGAAGATTTAGACTAAATCTGTGACAGTTAAGATGTTTCCATTTGCTGCATTATTTAATGTTTTTTCCCTTCATTTTATTTAATTTTGTATTTTGTTAACTTCTATTTTGGGCATCAGCTGCATTAGTCTCTACAGCAAGAAAATATGTTCAGGCATTGCAGGCAGTGGCTTGATGTATGCTTTGCCTCTGTTCAAATTTACCTGTACTATTTACATAGTTTGAGGTCTGGAACTTAAAAATAAAGGAAAATAAACCCTCCACCACTGACAATGGAGGTCAAAAGCACAGCATACCAACGTATGTCTTAGGAAGTTAATTCTACACTGGATTTTTGCAACCCTAGATATACTATAATTATACAAAGCAGAGCAAAATTACCTGCACTGTAGTTTCCATGGCATTCCAAGACTTAACCTACTCAATATGCCATTAGGAGCATCACAATTCCCACTTGAAGCCACTTTACACTGTGTGATTTTAGGCTGTCTCAGATGCAAGTGTCTGTAAAATGAGAGAAACGTGGTAAAATCTTTGGTCACCAGTATCGAAAATCATTTTAAAAAAATATGGTCAAACTGTGAGACGCTGGCAGCTTTAATGGCCAATGAGTATTTTTTGCAAACTCTAGACACAGTCAAAAATTTGGGATCCAATTCTCACACTGTGACTGCTGCCACAACTCAAGATGACCAGTCAGAAAATGCAATGAAATGACGCAGGATACATGGCTCCCACAAAATGTGAGCCGTATTTCTGTGATGACATTCCATTAAACTTACAAGGTTGTTATTACTCTCTAATCTAAAGGTGCCTTTATGGAGAAAAAAGTTGTTAAAATCATTGTCTGACAGTCGCACTGACCTTTTTTTTTTTTTTTTGGTTGAGCTACAAGTAAATGTGTAATAAGTGAAATATAACATTTACTTTCTTTTGTTTGTAGCCTCATTTGTCCTCAGTCAATATCCTGTTTTTTGACTTTATTTTGATTAGGAAAACTATTTTTTGTCAAGCAACAGCACAGTTATTTTGTCATCTCCATCAAAGTAAAGTTGATGGATGGAGAAAGAGGGTTCCCTAATGCAATAGTTAACACATTCTAAATAAATGTGTTTCTGAATTTAAAGAGTTTGCATGAAAGCATACAGTACTTTCTGTAGACTTGATCCAATTTCACAGACCAACCATTATCACTGAAGTAGTCAGTGAAGTTTTAACTACGACAAAGATATATTGAGTGGCAAAGCAAAAAGAAGAAAAGTTGTCCTTCACATGATCTGGACATCTTGAAGTTAGAATCATCTCGGCTTCACCTTTGCTATATTCCCTCTCAGCTGTAATGGATGACTACACCATCAGCTAATGACACGGTGCACTATAATGACTTGACACAGCGGACAGGAGATGAGAGTCTCCAGACCATCAGTTTAAGACTTTAAGAGCTTTGGCTCTCTGCTTTGGAGTTAAGGTCAGCACAAGTGGGAGTGAAAGTGTGTGACTGTGTATGTGGGCATGAAACACCCAGTCCTGATGACACACTCACATAAACAGTCATACAAACAGGCCATATTACTGAATTATGGTGTATGAGCATATTTTCTTTTTAACTAATACATTACATAAATTTAATTATTTGTCTTTTAGCTTAAATCATAACAATAATAAAAGTGTCCCAACTAGTATAGGTTGTTGTCCTTCCCAGGCACCAGTTGTGGCATTGCTTGTATCACAGAAAGAAAGCTGTTTTTTTTTAATTTGGGATTAAAACATTGTTTTGCATGACTGCTGTTCAACCAATGAGCAGATTATAATGATGTTTTGCTTTAACCAAAAGGTTTTATTTAATACATTGTGTTTATGTACTTTTTTATATTTAAGAATATTTTTTATCTTACAATATGAAAATGTGTATTTGAGCTTGTCAATAAGGAAACCATGAAAATTTTAAAACCATGCATACCAAACGCAAAAAACACATTTTTGATCCAGCCAGGGTTGCTGCACTGCTAGCTATTTTGCTAATAAATCTGGATAATAAATCCCATCAGCATGCTGTCCTTCATCTTAAAAAAAACCTTGGTCAGAAGTTTCACTTTCATGCAATGCTGGTCTCGACTTGCTACTGTAGTTTTGTTAAAATATGTTTTTGTGCAAACTAGCAAGCACAATTTAAATAGAAATGTAACTGCTAAAGCATGATTTTAAGTCCTTCATCAGCTATGTGATCATTGTATTTGTTAGTCAAGGATAAGTTTTAAAACAAAATGTTTATTTTCGTCAGCAGATGGAATTGATCTCGGAGATCAAACGAGACTCTTTATCATATTAGCCACTGATTACAGGCCTATTATTTGAATCATTTATTAAAACAGAGGACATCTGACAGCGTGAGTCCAAAAAACAAGGCAAATGATAACTAATTGGCCTGCTGCAGAGATAATGTTGATGGGCATCTTAGAAAAGATTGTGGTGGTGGTCAGTGGAGACTCTTACACCACAGTGTCTATCAGTGGTGTGGTGAGGAAATAGTAAGAGATGATTCTGCATCCACAATGAAGTGTGACTCCCAGCAGATAGAGGTTGTCTAAATTTAAAAAAGGTCACAAGTGGACGAATCGTAGCGCTGGGCTCATTCAATTTAGTTTTAGTGTTTATTTCGCATCTTCTTTGATATTTTAGATGGCTTAATACCATTATATATTCAGAAATGTAGAATGAACTGAGAAACAAAAGAAATCCACTCAAAGATAAACTGAGATAGCTATAGGCATTTCTAATTATTACCATTGTAGACTTATCTCCGATGTACATCTTATAAATCAAAATTGTGAAGACAGTAACCCAGGGGTTTCCATCACAATATATTGCAAGAATCTAAGTGTCTCCATCTTCTTATGACTTTAAAAGAGCGTATATCAACCGCAGCTGGCGTAAACAAAACATGAAAAACAATACCACCATCATAATGTTCAGTGGAGCATGCAACAGGGAGAACATGGCTGTCGCTATGGGTTACAACTCCTTTAGGCATGTTTTTGTGTGATGCAAAGTTTGCTTCAGTAAACACTGCCAATATTGCATCACGAGCGTGATTTGCGGCTTTAGTGGTGACTGAAAGTTTGGGTTGATGCATGTTAAAGGCATTTATAGTAGAATGGATGGCAAGCTGGGAGAAGCTCTGGTGTTTTGTTTTTGGTGTGGTGTGATGACGATACGATATAGATCATGACAAAAAGAAGAATTAAGACACTGTCTGAAAAGGTCCAAATGGGTAAAGAAAATTTAGTGTATCATTGATGGAAGGAAATAAACTGTGTGTGCCAATGAATCTGGGGGTGGCTTTTAGAAACAGTATGATCCTAAATCACCTTTGGTTTCGTTTGTCTCCGAACACAAAAATAATGCCCTGCACTCTGTAAATTGTGCAGTCGTGATAAAACATTGCGTAGATGCTCCATTTTTAGTATCGCTTTGAACAGACATTACCACAGGCGAGACCTTAACCTTAATACACCATTGCTGATCGGCCTTAACGACCACATTGTCCATGTTACTTCTGCAAAAGGTTTAGTTGTCTTCTCCTTTCTATATTTTCGGCATCAAGAGTGTTGTGAATCACAAAGGCTCTTTAGTTTGTGCAGTGCATTATTCTTGTCGAGTATACGATGGTCTCCAAAGAATTGTGTAGAAATGGGAATAGTGATCAGCCTAGTATTTGTTCACAGTTTTTGGTTGTCTTGTAACACACAAATTACTTGATAATTATCCTTTACTCCTCGTAAGACTCTTTTTAATTGTTCAGTGATCATGTGTCCGCTAAAGCCTGTTCTTCTTGTTATGGGGGGGCTTAGCTTAAGGTTTGATGAATTGTTTGTGGTTTCAGGAACACTTCTCTTCACACCACAGTTGCCTTTAGCTACTTGCTGCACTTGTGACCCCTCGAACATGTTGTTCTTCTCTTTCACTGACTCTCTGTTTTGCCCACAGAATTATATTCCCGTCTCTTTCTTTATTTTGTTTCACAGTTTTCTGTAAACTCTTTACAGCGTAGGGATCACAAATTTCAGGTGGGTGGCCGAATAACTGATAACGCGTCCTTTTGAAATGATAGGTTAAAGAGAAATTCTGCACCTTTTGACATTGTCTCTGCTGAGGTAAAGATATTTGAAGGATCTGGCTGGCTGTATAGATTTGCATGTGCTCCTAATAAATTATTCAAAAAGTATTTATTTGTATATGTCCATAAAAATATAAATCCATCAAGCTACAACACCCTATACACTAAAAATAAAAAAGAGGCAAATGATCCATGATGCAAGAAAAGGGTGGTGGTGGAAAAGGGCAGACATTGAAAATCTGTAGTTATATCAAAATTTATAAAGGTGACAGACAGACGAGATCAGTGAATATCCATACAGACAGACATACAGGCAAGTCAAACACTACATTTGGTTGTCAGATTAACAAAGCGTATTGTGAAGTAGATACAAATATCTAAACAAAGTAACAAAGAGGAATACAGTGCCTGTTTTTAAGGCAACCGTGAACAGAGAAGAGATCACGGTTTGTGTGATCGCTCTGATTCTACGCATGAACTTTTACCACTATAACAGTCCCATTCGGGTAGCATCAAAGAGGCAGATAGACAGATCTGGATTCCTGCTGCTGCTGCAACAAACCGCGTTTTGATCTCCTTCGTATTCTCACTTGTGAACGAGACTCCAAGACATTTGAACTCCTTCACTTAGGGTGCCTGTTTGTTCCCAACCACCATTTTCTGGCAAAGTAAACAGTCATAGTATGGGGCGTTGAAAACACTCCATATTCAGCTCCAAACAGCTTAATGCTCGAGGTCATGGTTTGATGAAACCAACAGAACCACATCATTAAAAAAAAGAAGAAATACGATTTTGAGGTGACCAAAAGCATGATACACTCATTCTGACATGTAATTACAGGAGCTGTCTTTGGAAATATGTTTACTGTTGGTCCTGTTTGACCCTACATTTCTCATTTGGTTCAACACATAATAATAATTTAGATAAGAATAATGTGCAAAAGCAAATACAAAAAGCTAGAAACCTGGTAATTATCACGATTTGTGTGTTGGCTTGGTTTTTGGAAGAAACTCAACAGTTGAAGTGCCTCTATGTGTGTATTTGTCAAAGAGAGTAAGAATTAATATGGATATAAACTTCTTCCGGCCAAAAAGTAAGGTGTTCCCTGCTGAGAGAGAGATACACACAATGATTGTGCCATGTCACAACACAGAGAAGTCACATTTTTAGTGTTGGACATGCTTTTATACAGAAAACAAGATTCAAATTTTTCACCCGCCACCGCAGCTGGGACAAATTTCCAGCTACCTGCCACAGCCAGTTTTACACACACATTTGGCAGGTTGGTGTGTGTGGGTTTTCTTTTTTGCATAAACAGTATTTAATTAAATTACATGTTTTAACCTTTTAACTTAGTGTGTTTCTTTATGCATTTGTGTTCTGGCTCTAATGTTTTTGGCTTCAGAGGCTACATCAAACAGTGGCTGTGACTAGACTCTGTCTGCCAAAGAAACTTTGTTCAGCTGTCAGATGATGCAGAAATCCCACTGAGAGCCACCAAGCCCATTTTCTAAACCCAGCTCTCTGGAGCAGCATGCCCCCACTTTTGATAACCCCAAGTACTATGGCCTGTTGCCTCATCCAGTGCCAAACAAGCCTCCACATCCTTCATGTGTCCACTAACCTCTCTCATGTTGGGATGAAGCAGAGCAGAATGCAGCAAACAGAGGACTCTGATGCAAAAGGCTGAAACACTTGTAAATTTTGACAGAAAATTACTTGTTCCTTTATCCCTTGTGTCCCTGCCACAATGTAAGGTTAGACCGCTAACCAAGAACTCTGAATAAACCTTCATTATAGAGCTTTGTTGCAAAGGACAGATTATATAAAAAAGGTAATTGTGTGTCAAATTTAGTCATGCATCTCTAAATCTAAAATTGAAATGAAGAAAGACTCAAATGAAAAAGGCAGACTAGGTAAATGATTTATTTCACATGGTTACAAAATAAAGAAAAGTTGAAGAAATATATGAGGTGTCTTTTGGCAGTTAGACCCCATAATGATGTCACGTCTGGTCACTGGTGGTGGTGGAGCAGGGGTGAGGAATGATGCTGAAGATAGGAATGGATGTGATGCAGAGAATGACTACTGATGAGTTCAGCTGAAGAAGCCATGAATACTGGTCCTCTTGAAAACTGGAGGTGAATGGGGTGAAGGAAGGATGCATCGATCTGACAGCTGCAGAGAAAGGAGCGGTTACGAAAATGACAACAGTGAATTGATTGGCTCAGCGACAGAGGTTGTGGCAGTGATATTCTGACCGAGCTTTCACTAAGCTTCATTTGTTGAATTTTGTTCCACACAAAAACTGTCTTAGTTAGACTTGCACTTGTAGCAATTGTATGCTGGAAACACAAGTTATTACTTTACTTTATGCCAGTTTTGACTCAGCCTGTAATTATGCACACAAGTCTGCTTTACTGTTTTGATCAGTAATAGCATCCTAAATGGCCTTCTGACTTTAATCAACCTCTGATTTTCATGTAAATGCTCTTTTCATTGTTCATTTTGTATGGGGGAAAAAAAAAACTACTGGTATCACCATTCAGAAAATGCCTGGGTCGTGGCGACATTAAATACGGGTTATCTCAGGAGGGAGTATGCTTAATAAAAATGGCAATGACTGATGCCAAGAACCTCCCTGCTGCTCTTTCACAATGTGAGTGCCACAGGTGGGGATGTACGCAGCAGCTCTCTTTCTCAATTACCGAAGTCCGACCTTGATAGTAATTAGTTGTGTGATGTCCGAAAAACAGGATGACATTGAAATTCATTACAGACACTGCGGGGGATGACCGAGGTTTCCTAAAAATGTCTCTTGACCTGAATTAACTATACATTCATCATGTCACACTTCAGATTATCCTTAAAACACACACACACACACACACACACACACACACACACACACACACACACATTAAAAAAGTATGACATGGCAATTTAATTCAACAACAACAACAACAAAAAGTGACATACATAATTCAGAGCTATCATATATCATTGTTTTTGCTAAAGAAAAGAAAACAGTAAGTTTTTTCTCATAATTAATACGTATATAATATTTGAGTCTCATACGTATTATTTAGCATCTCTCAATTACAAAGAAACTATCTAAAAGATAAACTCCTAAATACACCAAAACTATATTCTAATATGACAAAGGGAACATAATTAATATTCATATTTGATAAAAGAACCCTTACAGAAAACCCACACGAATTTCACATATTCAAAAATGAATCTGATCACGTGACCACATGACATATATGATTGTGCACGTGAAAAGTGCATTTTGTCCATTCTGTGGTTTTGGAACATTTTCATAGTGTAATGTGTGAAGCCCATGTAGATTCAAACATTTTCCACAAATTTCCCTCAAGTTATCATATGTTGCAACATGTTGTAAACATGTGACATACATGGTCACCTGTGTCCCATGTGGAAAACATGTGAAACAAAAAGGTGTTGTTTTTTTTCCGCAAGGTAATCCATGATCTCTTCACTGACTTTAACTTTCTTTTATTTACTCATTGACTTGATGAATTGGGAGATGTCATGGCGCAATAAAAATGCAATCATCATTACTATATTAATGCCGCTCTGGCGTCTTTTTTTAATTTTAAATGACAGAAACAAAAGACAAACAACAAACAAAACCACAACAAAAAAAACATTAAATATCTCATCACAGCCTCTCAAAATGTAACATGCCATTGCAACACAAGACACACAACGTGTATAATTCAGCCTAACAGCCCAAATCAGCAGCAAGGCAAAATATATAACAAGGAAATGCTGGATCCATGTACATAAATCAATATCAACATTTGGAAGCAATTTATGAGAAGGAGTGTATAAGAAACTGAACTATTATAACCATGACATGACACCTATTATAAACATAAAGAAATCTTTAACTTTGAACTAAATGCTGTATATTTTGGAAGAGTCAACATGATTATTTTGTGTAGTATGATTGGTTGATTGTGTTCTCGTATTAATTAGAAAGAGTTCAATAATATTAAATAACTATCACCTTGTATGATGTGCCGTCATAGGCCTGTTTCATGGAAGACAGATTGCCATGTCACAGAAGGAAAAGCACAGAAATGATAAAATAATGATAATGATACCTGAGGACCATCCAGTTGTTTCAGTTTCAGGTCCTGGTATGTTGCATGCCGGCCGACTGTCACACTGTCATGACTTACCGGGACACACGACAGAGGCAACAGAGCCTGAATGCCTTCAGCAACACCACTGCTTTTCCTTCTAGGACAAGTCCAGAAATCTGCTGTGAAAAAGGCAGACTGTAGGTCCTTTTTTGACATTGTTAAAACAAACATTTCAGCCTTGCATTTGCAGTTAATTATGACAAACATATCGGATGTTCATTTCAAACAGTGATAGGCTTTTTTGTGTCCTAGCATTTGCTTTAAAGCAACAGATAGTCTGTTCAGAGTGCGATGTTCCTCTGTCAAATCTTCATGCCCAAAATCCCATTTTACAAACATCAGATAATCAAAAAGCAATTTCCGCAATTTCATCAAAAGGTATATGGAAGGTCATTGTGATCTGTCCATGTTTCCTCTGTATTTTTAAATACTTTTGCTTGGAAAGTTTGTTGTGCAATACAAATTAAGACTCTACAAATATTGCAAATAACCACTGAATGCTTTGTCTTCTCTTCATACACACAAACACATTTGATAAACATCCTAAGACATTTTTCTTCCGAAGCCTGAGGGTACTCTTTTGGGCCAGTAAACTGTTATTCCTCCCGGAATGTCAAACTAGCAGAGCAGTGTAAACACAGAATCATGTGCCCCCAGTGTGGTGTCTGCCACACAGACAAGAAGCTGATCTCAGACATAAAAAATGCAGTCAGAATTGTTTCAGCATAAATCTACTCGTGTTGATCGCAGTGAAGAAACATGTTACCCAACAACAATCTCAGTAACAGCACGGCCTTTTCATGTCTTTTAATGGTTTGGGGATAACAGCGGAGATAACAGTGATGCAAAAGTTAAAATAATGTCAGATTTGTCCTTTAAAGCCATGTTTCGCTCTGTCACAGGAAGCAACCAGGGTCACATTGGGAGAAGTTAGGTGAACTAGCACTTGATAAAATTACACTGACATCAGCTTAGTGGTTAAACACTGTAATCTTGCACTCAAGTATTTGAGTGTGCTTGCCTTTGTGTGGCGGTGTGCTTGAGTTTATTGGTCTGCATATGATGCACCTGTGTTAAGTTGCCTGGTGTTTTTTCCAACACTCCATTTCCAGTATAGATTATTCATTTTCATCCAATATGACAATGAACAAAAGGTAAATAAAAGCTAAAACAAGCAGCCTGGCTCTGACCGACTATTGTTCACAGCTTCAGTCTTGGCTTTGATGATGCTCAGGAAACCCTGTTCAGATAAATGTTTGCGCAGCCACTTGGACCATTCAGTGATCAACAGGCTAAGTGTGATGACATTAAAAGTGAGGTGTTTGTTTCAAAATGGAGCTCCAACAGTGGTGGCAGTGGTAAAGCTAGATGAAGCGATACGATCAGTTGTAATAATGCTCGCAAACATCGAGAAATTGAAATCAGAGCAAGAACAATGCTTCTTAAATTTACTCAATTTATTTATTCTATCTATTTACAAAGTTTGCAATGGTCATTTACGGACAGGATGTTGCACTCACATTGAAGGAACATCTATGTTGTTTAAAGCTCGGCGAATTTTGACACAGCATACGTGATATAGTGGTCAACACCGAGTGGTTAAAGGCGACTTCAGTAGTTTCACAATTAACCGGCCGTCTATGCCCGTTAGGATGCAACGACTGGATCAATCGCCACTGGAGCGTGGGTAGACCCGATCTATTCATGAAGTATATTTGGGTCTTAAAATACCAGGCAAGAAAACAAGTGTGGTCCCCCAAAAACCATTGTCTTACATACCAGATATTTCTGGCCTGCATCCTGCCCAGGTAGTAATAGGTAACTGTTTCATAGACGACACAATTTTAAACGGTAAAAGCACAGCACCCAGGCTGTACCTGTGAATAATTTATTACTACCTTTATTTTAAGTTTATAACAAATTTAGAACACCTGTTTGTTATGAGCTTTCACTGCCTCTATCTCACCTAGAATTCAGTAAAAAGGAGGGATACTATTTCTGTTCAGCGGAAATTCCCACAACACATTAAAAATGGCCGAGGGTGGTTGTGTAAGTTGTATTTTTTTTATACCCTATTCCCTAACCTCTAGTTTGTGGGCAATGACCTGGTCAAAGGAAATGAAAGGATAATTCCTAATATCCAACATACATTTGGGGAATATTTTATTCATATATAGTTCACAGTACTCTGTATCTGTACCCCTGTTTAAAAGTCAATTGCCATAAGTATAACAAAATCATTGCTCACATGTATCAGTTGGTGTGCATATATCTCACCAATTATTTTACTGACAAGTTGAAAATGGACTTTGGAATTTATGTTGGTATTTCATGGTTTTTCAGGGTCTATTGTATTATAGTAGCTGGCAGTTGGCATTTGTTTACAAGTGGGGCAAATGACACCAGTGCTCTGTGGGATACTCGTCTCTGTAGATTTTTGGCTGAAATCATGCTGTGCACACATGTGCCATCCTAGACAAACGGGCAAAGGATGGAAGCATGGATTACTATTAATAATTGAAGGGTTAGAAACCATTTTGCACAGAAGGCCCAATTCCAAAGTTACGACTGAGGATTTTTGAATTAAAGCAAACTGAAACTAGTTAAATAACTGAAACTGTAATGATTCCAAAGGCATTGTAGACTAAGTGACATAAAATAGATATTTGTGTTAAATTGAAGGCAACATTTAATAGTCACATTTTTAGTAGTTTTGTTTGCCAAAGGAGTCCATCACAGTTAGGAGTGAGTAGTAAATTCATGTGATTCAAATTTCTTTTGGTTTTGCACGATGTGTAAAATGTCTACGTTGTTAATACTGAGTAATTACACATATTTTCAGTCAAAAATCAAGTCACAGGAATAAACAGACCAGATTGCAGATTCCACTGGACTCAGTATGTCCGAACCTTCTGTGTAGCTAACATTGACTAACCACAGTCTGTAGATATGAGGCTGGAATCTTGTCAAAACACAAACAGAAGGAGCAGAGGAATTAGTGTGCTCTCTATGTGCTAAAAATAAGGAACTATTAATGTGGATGTCCATGCTTTCGCTGGGGCATCTAGCTCTAACCTGTCCTTGGGTGTATTGAATAACATAATACATGGTCAGTTCTCCTCAATCGTCTTGCACTTGAAGTCCTAAAAATACAATGCATCAGTTTAGTTTTCTACTGGTTTACAGTAAAATATTGATGATGAATTGAGTCTGTTCCACATACTTATTGGGGTTACAAGGTGTGAACATATACTGGTTCAACACAAGTAATATTTACAAACCAGTGTCTTTTTTAACCCATTTCGTTTATTTGAAATAAATCCAATTATTTTGTCCATGAATCTGGCTGGTTGGTGTTGCTCATTTGTCTCGGCAGGTAATGACCAAAATTATGTTAGGTTTTGCCCGTGATTTTTTTTTATCTGTGTATCATTGCAGCTCATTACATAGGTGTTTGCATTTATCTCTGTGTTTTAGCTACCAAACACTTCCACAGTGTTGAAAAAAGATTTTGTCATGTTACTAGCTTAGTCATTCATTAAAGCATTTTCTAAAGGTTTGGAAAGGTAAGTATACTGACCTACAGGATGTTCCTGCTCTAAATTTTAACCTGAATGTTCTCTATCTAATCTGATTTAGTTTGTCTGGGAGATTAAATTCAACCTTAAAGATGCTCACTGTGAAAATACCACCTTTTAGTGTCCTTCCTTATTTACTGGAACAATCACACAAAACTGACCACGTTGTTTAACTCTGTTACAACTCGGATTCGTCATCAGACACATATATCCATATGTCTAGTTAACTACCCTCCTACAGGTGTGTACGACATGCTGTAAACTGACCACAGGGGCAATGTGCAGTTCACTACAGCCCAGTGACTATAGAAGATCTGTGCAATGCAACGATACATGATGACACATCCCCAAGTCCCACTCGCTAGAAGCAAAAAATACAATTGTTATCACATCATAAAAAACACTAGATTCAAAACTGCACCCTTGATTAAAATGCAGAGTGCTGTCTCTGGCAGCAGACAATGGCAGCTAAATCCTCTGACAAGAAGAGAAATTCTCAGCCTCGCCTCTGCTCTGGCATCTTTGTGCTTTGTGTGTGTACAGTATATGTGTGTATTGTGCTGTGTCTTACTGTTTAAAAATGTTTTTTGCATGATTTACTTTCTCCACCCCAGTAATGTGAACCTTTACAATCTGGAGGAGAATCAAAATCACCTTTTGTTTACAAAGCCATGAACTTGTTGACATACTGCCAAACTACGGTTCTTTCACGAACTTATTTGAATCTTAAGAGCCTTCAATTTAAGGGAATAATTTTAATCTGCAACTTCTATATGTGTTCATGTTGACCTTCACAAAGTACCAGAGCCATACATGTACAGAAGCTGATTTTCTTTTTTAATATCAGTTTTCTGCTTGGCTTTATGGACAAATTTTACATTTTCAGCCCCACAACTAGCCCACTATTTCATATTGCAAGCATTGCATTAAACCTTCAGTCCAACTAACCTGGGTGAAAAAAGCACTGCTCACCATAACTATTGGCATCATACTGTTCAAGTTGCCTTAGTATCAACATTAATTGCAGTCTCTCTCACCTGCCCACCTGCACCAGAGCTTTGTTTACCAGATGGGCCACGCATAATTAAGATGATAACCCACAGCAGAGACCTGACCCTGTCACAGCATTGAAAATAAGGCTGACCAGCCCAGAGGCACACTCCACACTCCTCGTGATGCCCACAAGCTCCTGTTATGCTGCTCCCAGATAACCCTAACTTATTTCCAGGCAAAGCGAATTGTGGCATTATAATGTCCCTGACCCTTAGGGAGACAAAATGTATAATTAACCCGTCAGTCCACTAGGGGGTAGTGTGTCAGTGTCAGGTTTTGTTATGCCAAGGCCTTAAAAGTACTCGTGTGTATGACCAAAGTTGATAGAGGAGGTTGAGTGACGAAATACAAAGAATGAGGAAGTTCGCGAAGGGAGGGAGTCTCGGGTGGTCGGACGGCAGAAATACAGACTTTTACCTGGGATACCGGTGTTAGTATTGTGCATGTAAAGCACATTCAATTTTATGTCATAAATGTCCTGAAAGATATTATCCAGCAATTAAGTTTGGCATTGCATGCCTGATCATACATAGGGACACATGCAGTCTTTTATGGAATCGCTTGACAGGTCTTTATGTAGCAGAACTGATGATTGCTAAGCATGGGCTTTACTTCCAACCATTTTATACAGTGTCTCAGTCATGTAGCATATGGAAGTTTTGCTGCACCAGGCATTCTCTTTAATAGGCCAAGAGTTGCCAAACAGACATAAATTAGGGTCCGTCATATATAAATAAGAGACTGGTGCAGCATGTCCTTGTTTCCACAGCTGAATCAATTTATCAGTCTGTGATCAAATCAGTGCTCATTTAGATGTTGCGCGACAGTTTAATAAATCAGCCGTAGAGAGGTTCATATGTCTCTCCGAGTGTTTGAATCTGTGCCGTATCTAAGACAGTTTGATAAATGACAGCTAATATTTTCAAGGGTTATGTCTGCGTGTCATTTCCTGAAAATAGTGGTTGCGAACCAACAGCTGTGGCCATTGTAGGAATACATTTCATAAGTCGGCTTAAGGAAGAGAATAGATGTCCTTTGAAAAGACATCAATCCCCAAACACTGACCATGACAGTGAGTCCTATCCCCTGATCCATCCTCATGCAGTGCACTTACATCACGTCCAGATATTCTGTGGCTTTACTGTTCCTTATTCCTCACAACTAATAGCAGCAACAACTCTGTTAGTGGCTTGCACCGCTGCCTGGCTGGATTGACAATCCCCACATGAAAGGATAGTAGGAGACATAATCATTTCACCAGTTCAGCCAGCTCCAGCAGTCTTTGAAGTTGTTGCACCCTGGATCATTACAACAAGGCAACAACACCCTGTTGTCTAGCTCTGTATGGCATATCTGTGTTTGTGAACACAGCCATCGTCTCCACGGTGGGCTCAGCCACGATAGGCAGTTTGTACATTGGTGTTACCATGCTATCATTAGCAAGTTTTTATTTGATCTACTGCTGGCTCCATTTTGCTTTCAGACCTGAGGCCATTTTGTTCCCGTTTATCCAAACCACCCTAAATCCCTGATTAGTGCTACCTTCGAAACGACAACCCACCCAGAGCAGCAGCTTGAGTCATCATTGTCCTGATTTGCAAAAGCACACATCATTCTCTATAGTCCACGCTAACCAGCACCTTTACAATGATAGCAAAGGCCTGCCAGCTCTTGGGAATTCATTCAATGGTCACGTGTTGTGTATAATGTGAGTTTAATCTTGTTTGTGTGCCTGTGTCACGCACCCACCACATCCAACCCATCTACCCTCCTTACCCCATTACATGTCATTTGAGAGAGGCACAGTGTGAAAGATGGAACGGGACCGAAATGCACCTGCATCTGAAAAACTTGTTTTCTCGTCAGTCATTTCAGTTTTCTGGAGCTACCTCGCTGACTTGTAATCCTGTGCTCTTCACACTATAGATAAAAGGTCACATAGAGAGTGGTGGGTTTCACAGCAGCAAAAAGTGAGTGGAAAGAGCCCATCAGGCAAGCAGGGGATGGAGTCTGAGGCAAGTGGGAAGGTGGATAATGTCTTGACACAACAGTTTGCTCCATTATTGCTTTGACTCTGCACATTTTTATCATTGGCTTTTTTGCTAAATTACATGAATGCAGTATGTTTCTACATACTTCATAGACAATTGTATTTGGATTGAACTTTACATGACACTGAAAATTCAAAGACTATTAACAACCAAATACACTCACCGGCCACTTTACTAGGTTCACCTTGCTAGTACCGGGTTGGACCCCCTTTTGCCTTCAGAACTGCGTTAATTCTTCGTGGCATATATTCAACAAGGTGCTGGAAACATTCCTCAGAGATTTTGGTCCATATTGACATGATAGCATCACGCAGTTGCTGCAAATTTGTCGGCTGCACATCCATGATACGAATCTCCCATTCCATGACATCCCAAAGGTTCTACTGGATTGAGATCTGGTGACTTTGGAGGCCATTGGAGTACAGTGAACTCATTGTCATGTTCAAGAAACCCGTTTGAGATGATTTCAGCTTTGTGATATGGCGCATTATCCTGCTGGAAGTAGCCATCAGAAGATGGTAAACTGTGGTCATAAAGGGATGGACACGGTCAGCAGCAATACTCAGGTAGGCTGTGGCTTTTAAACGATGCTCAAGGGCCGAAAGTGGGCCAAGAAAATATCCCCCACACCATTACACCACCACCACCACCACCAGCCTGAACCGTTGATACAAGGCAGGATGGACCCATTCTTTCATGTTGTTTAAGCCAAATCCTGACCCGACCATCTGAATGTTGCAGCAGAAATTGAGACTCATCAGACCAGGCAACGGTTTTCCAATCTTCCTATTGTCCAATTTTGGTGAGCCCGTGCGAATCGTAGCCTCAGTTTCCGTTTCTTAGCTGACCGGAGTGTCTTCTGCTGCTGCAGCCCATCTACTTCAAGGTTCGACGTGTTGTGCGTCCAGAGATTGTCTTCTGCATACCTTGGTTGTAACGAGTGGTTATTTGAGTTACTGTTGCCTTTCTATCATCTCGAACTAGTCTGGCCATTCTCCTCTGACGTCTGTTATCAACAAGGCATTTTCACCCAGATAACTGCCGCTTACTGGATATTTTCTCTTTTTCGGACCATTATCTGTAAACCCTAGAGATGGTTGTGCATGAAAGTCAGACCAGCCCGTCTGGCACCAACAGCCATGCCACGTTCAAAGTCACTTAAATCACCTTTCTTCTCCATTCTGATGCTCAGTTTGAACTTCAGCAGATCATCTTGACCATGTCTACATGCCTAAATGCATTGAGTTGCCGCCATGTGATTGGCTGATTAGATATTTGCGTTAACAAGCAGTTGATCCTTACAGTATTTGTATTATTATTATTGTTATTATTATTATTATTATTGTTATTATTATTGTTATTATTATTATTATTATTTGGTGCCCCCTAATTCATAACACGCCATCGTTCAGTCTGATCCACGAAGGAGGGGAGGAGAATAGAATGATGCAATGCAGGAGAGATAAAATGATGATGAAATAGGTTTATGTCTTCTGGTATTAAGAACAGGTCCTCGAATTGGATTGACCTACAGTAGCGCTGTCTCAGGTGTTCTACCCAAGCTGTAGCGTGTGACTTTCATCAAAGCCTCAGTCTTTTCCAAACCGGTCCCACGTGACCACAGGCAGCCGCGTCATAGCGGTGTATGCATGTACTGGCAAGGGAGTGTGTGTATGTGATGAATTGACTTTTACAGCTCTGCGGTGAAACAAAAGTACATCAATGATACTCAAACCTTCTTCTCACCCCATTGACTCGCATTTTTTTTCTCTTTACCACAGCTCTGCTTTCACAGATATCACACCGCTCTCTTATTTTCTCACCCTCTAACCTATTCTCAGCCTCTCCCTCCCTCGCTTCTCTTCTCTCCTGCTGCCCTTCCTTCAGTCCCTCCCTCGCAAACTACTTGCTATTCAGTTCAGGGAGGCTGCAGGCAGCATTGCTCTAGCTCCCCATACTGCTGCTGCAGGACCAGACTTTTTTTTATTCCCTGCTCTCTTTTTCTGTCTGATAACCAGACATTTCCCCTCACTCCTTTTCTTATTCTCTCGAAACTATGCACCTAAAATCTTGACTTACAGTCCAGCAAACTTAATATTTAAACTCCCCTATTCCGTTCACGCTTCCATTCTTTTTGCTTGTTTTTTAAGAGCACACGAACTATGAAAGGATCAGTAAATCAACAACGTAGTGAATACCAAGGCAGGGCAATAACATATTTGTTTTTTTCTGGACAGTTCACAGTGTATGTTCAGAAAGGTGTTCGCCAACCTTTTTAGACACTATACAAAAGCTGATTATCTTTTCAAATTGGGTACCTCTTCCAAGGATGCCACGAGTAATTTATGGACTTCAGAGTCCTCAACAATCCATGTTGAATTCCCGAGCTAACTCCAAGTTTGTCTTCGTGCTTGTTCAGTTTACTGACAGAAAAACAGGAAAATGGAGGGTTGATAGTTTACAGCTTCGTAGTGTCATTGTGTCAGACTAAAGGGAAATGGATGATTAAGTCCTAATGGTCTCTTATTATGTGAAAAGGCCATAAGAGGTCTACATTTTCTATAACTGGTTACCATTAATGAACTCAAAACCTTTTTCCAGGTGCGACACATTAATTAATTATAAGCTTTTTTTCAGTCTTTAAGCCTTCTCGCATAAGACAGCCGTGGCTGGAGGCATTATGTGTTCAGGTGGTCTGTCCATCTAATTTTTGTGAGCGAATTATCTCAGGAATGGCTTGAGAAAATGTATTTAAATTACAACTTGACTGGCTGCTGGAGGCATGCAGTACAACCACGAGGCGGTAATTCTAGTTTTCTCAGTTTCTGCCCTCTCCTCTGTCTTTGCTGCAGTTTGTGTTTTGTTTCATTAATTTATGTAAAGTTGAATTATTATTTTTGCACTTGTTGAAATGAGTACTCTTATATAAAAAGCTCTCTAACAGTATCAAATAGAGGGATGTTGTCATATCCTTTAGGTTTGTGTACTATCGTAATGTTGTCTGTTTGATTCCAGCTGTGGCTCCTCATTTCTCTCACTGTGCGTGTCTTTTTACTAGGCAAAGGCAAAAATGCACACAATAATAGCAATAAAACATTTTACAAATGTTGGTTAGAATATGCATTAATGGTAACAATCGTATAGTGCATTCAACCGATCGGAGAACTTTGCTCGAAAAGTATTTGTGCATATGTGTTTATTCTTCTTTCTTAATTTTTACAATTTAGGATTTTGATTTTGTTCTGCATCAATCTAACAATTATCCATACAATATATCTATGCACGCAGGGTTTCAATATTTCATTCTGTTTATAGTCCATCTTAAACAAACGGGTTATTTCATACTTACGATGTGCTTGATGGTAAGCCAGATGCTTCCTCTCATGCAGCATACTTGACCACAGATGCTAATAGCCAGTGACAGGCCCACAGTCTAAACATGAGCCAGTGTAATGATAGGAGTAAGCAAACAGCATCAGCCATTAAACATAAGAGGGTTTCTGCCAGAAGGCTCTCCGGCTCTTCCTCAGGCAGCGCCGGTCTCGGCTGCATTAACTGTAACTGACATGAGACTGCCAGGCTCAAAGAGCGCTGTTATGGATACTATGAGCAACCATGTGAGAGGAGAAAAGACGTGAAGCTCTCGTATACGCAGCACATGGGAGGTCAAGAGTGTATTAGCCGTCCTGAGGCTCCAAACGGGAGCTCTGCATACTCATCCATTGTCCCATCGCAGAATTTAGGTTTTAGTAGTGTATATGTGTGTGAGCTGCTATCAATGAACAAGTCAATGGCTTTTTAATAATAATAATAATAATAATAATAAATGATGAAATGAGCCAATATTTAGATATTTATTTTGTACTGTATGGTCAATGACATGCTCATATATCATTGCTTGCTCTGTAAAAACATGACAGAATGTGTTTGATTTAAAATTCAATCATTGGTCATTGACTAACCAACCTTTTAATCAATATGTGATGAATACAATTCAAGTTTTTTCATTGTTTGTGATAAAATTAGTTTGTCATGAGTTTAATTGTAATTACATCTAATTGTAATTGTAAAGGCTACTTTGGCATTCTGTAGACCTTCCTGAAAATTGTAACTGATGTGTACTATAAGCGAAACATAAAGGATAATGAATGACATGTAGTTCACCAGGAATTCAAGGACCGAGAGCGGCTGCCTTAGGTCATTATCACTTTCATTAAACCTCATTAATAAAACCAAAGGTCTGGTGTTCAGACACTAAACATGCCTTTGAAGACATTAGTTAAAGATTACGCAACTCATCCACTGTATTAATCAAAGCCTATATGTTTTTCATCTTTTAAACTTCTCAGTATTATTTCACCCGAAATTGCAGCATAAAAAGAAACGTATCTGTGATAGTCACAAAGCATGATGCTGTTCACCGATCTGCAGTGCTGGTAACACAAATAACACAATACCACACCTTCTTTCCAGATCAGCCTAGTGATTGATGCTATTAGCGGTTAAAAAAGAGGAGGATCTTTGCGTTATTACCTCGTGTGTGTGTATAGGTTAAAAAAGTTATTGACAATAAGTATTTTTTTTGTTTGTTTTTTTGTCTATTTCATTTTAAATACTGGACTAACATTTTTGTTTGTTTAATTTGAGTTAGTCATTTTCTTAGTTTAAAGCTTTTCAAAAGACAACATTTCTGACTCCAGCTCAAATAAAAACTACCAACATACAAAACAACAAAATGTTTCAGGCCATGTCACCATTAAGCTGTCCACATTTTGAAACAGTTTGCGTACGAAAATCATCTGTATCTGACATTAGAATTTCCTGGTCATCCATATGTAGAAATCTCTGTCCACAGCGATATGTCTGAAGAATATGAAAATGACTACAGCTTCTTCTTCACTTTCTTTTCAGCTGGCCAACAACAAAACTGCCTCACAGTCAACATGCATTAAGCTGTAGGGTAGACATCCTTATTTCTTGGCAAAAATATGACGAGGCTCCAGGTTAATGACAACAGCTGTGCTCCATATTTTGGCTATCTCGATGTTTCAAATGCTTTATTACCGACAACTGTACATGTTGTCCCGATGAATGAAACGGGGAGAAAACTGGAACATCAGTAGGAAACCTGATGCTCCACTTTTCTCTCCCTTTTTTTTTTTTTTTTTGGAGCCATGTATGTGAATTATTGACTCGAAATTGCCTGTGGTGTGAATGTGAGTGTGAATTGTTGTCTGTATGTGTTAGCCTAGTGATACAATAGTGACCGGAATAGATTGCATCCCCTTCATGACCCTGCACATCACCAGGTGTAGATAATGGATGAAGGGTAAAAAAAAAAAAAAAAAAAAAAAAAGACATAATCTTTCTGTGTAATTTGAACTTTTCATTTACAACTTTGACCCCTCCAGAACAATATTCAGCTAACTGACATGTTGAAATGGGTGTGCCCACACAGCATATGGACACATACACACTGTTCTATAAATTACATTTTATACTTATTTTCTCCAGCCCTGCATTGTGCCTGCACTGTATATCTATTAGTTTCACAGGAGTTTAGAATGGATTTAATGAGATTATGTTATTGCATCTCTTTCTGTACAATATCCCTTTGTCATCTCACTTAAAATGAGAAAAAAGGAATTCTAATCTGAACTACTCATCTAGAAGAATCTTTTGTAGCCGCAGGCATTGTAGCGTGTTTTTCTTTTTCAGTATCCTGTAATCAAACTAGCTGATAGCCACCGCTGCACCTCTTTAAGTTGCACTTAATGAGAACAAGTCAAATTGGCCCATCTGTGGCACTCCAGCTGAGGGAGCGCAACTTATCTTAATGAGGATCTAGCTACACATTATCTGCTGGTAACCCGACCAACATGTTACCACTATTATCACCCCCACCCCCGGCTCGACATACACAAACACTTTCTCACCCTCTCGTTATCAGCTTTTCTTTCCCTTTAAGCCTGCTGCAGACAGTGTAACCACATTGGACAGTAATTGTACCTCTCGCTCCTGCCTAATTGAATTGACAAGGAGCCGGAATTGATATCATTTAACACATTGATCTTGGGAGACAATGAGAAACAACGCTTCATGCTCTCCCTCCACCTCACTTCTATTTTCTTCCCGTTGATTCATCTGCCCATTCTTTTGATTTGCCATGTTATTGCCTATGAATTACAAGATTCATTCCACATTTCTTGGATCAACCCTCGGCTTTGTAATTTTTTTTACCATTGTCATTTTATGGCATTAGTTTCAAAGGAGGTGCAAAGAAGTGGTGAGAAAAACAAAACAACAAAAGAGATTTAGGACAATTAATAAGTGAATGCAGTCAACTTTTCTTTTGACTGCATCAGGAAACTCTTGATTTTTTTTAGTGTGTCCATATCTTTGTTGCCGGAAAAATAAGCATTGGACATTTATTCACCTATTTCTTACAAATACCATGAATTGAACATGGACAACAGTGTGAATTAAGAAATCAAAGAGCCACAATGTAAAATCTATTGTTTCCCAATTTCACCAAAAACTTTAAGCTACAAATGCATGTGCAATGTACTTGATATAATTAAAATACTTAAATCTGAACCTAACTTTTTATTTCCAGGTATTTTCAAAATAGAATAGAAAAAGAAAACCAGCAACAACCAACATACCAACTTACAGTACAGTACGGATGCTACATGTCGCATTCCACCATCATAGAGGTCAGAAATGCAGTGAAAGGCTTTGCGCTGCAGTGCACAGTTCATTTACACACTTACTTTGAAAGGGCCTGAGAGAGCAGAAACGCTCGCAGCCCTCACCACCAGCGCACACCATCCACCAGCCATCTCCTGAGTGGGCAAGAATAACTCCACTTCCACTGCCTCCATTACACCACACACCACCTATTTTCAGGCCCCCTCCTCTGTCTCCCTTTCCCCAGCAGAGAATGAATGAGAGCACACCAGGGGGTGGAAAATAACAGATGGGGACAGTTGGGAACATTGTCTGCAAAGCAGCATGGGGAATTGTGTTTACCAGAGAACCAAACATGCACATTCCATTATGTGGCAGTCAAAAACTAAGCAATCAATGTTGCTGTATGGGACACAATTGAATCAACAGCCAGCCGTATTGTCAAGCTTTTAATGGCAATGAATTGGAGAGCACAGATGCATACTCATCCATGGCACACCTGGAAGGGAATGGAGAAAAGTCAAATTTCCAGATAAACGCTGTCGGCTCATAAATACATGAATGTGACTCAGTTTATTTCTCACACACATGTGCACGCACATATCAAAGACCACAGTTTTGATAGAATATGAGCCTGACACATTGACTAACCTATGATTCATCATCGCATACTGCCTTGTATAGGAAGTTTGTGATGGGGGATTCATGCGTAGGGTTTTTAATTGGGTGTTTTATGTTTTGCGGAAACAAAACCAACATGAGCAATATGTTTTTCATTTCATATTAAAGGCGCTTTGACATATCAAAACTGAAGAATAATTACAGTGTAAGGGCAGCATATTTTTAGTAATGGTAGTCTTCTTCACTTACTATAACTGCCTAAAGCGTGCTACATTGATCCCAAAGATTAAAGCTGGCAAAATGAAGTTATTACAAATTATACACAACAAGAACGACTGTTCATTTGTCAATAAGAGCTCAAAATAGCAGGTGCTGGGTTTTGTCCCTTTGGTCTGACATCAATGTGCTGTTTTAATCTCTTTTAGCTCAGATGAAAGAGTTTTGGGTTTTGAGAAATAAAACAGTTTGGATTACCGAATCTCGAAAAACAACAACAAAAGGCAGGGTTTACCAGTTCGTCTATTCATCACATGAATATTAAGACAAGTTATGCTATCTATAGCTTGACCATTGTCTGTTTTAATCAAGGTTGTTGGACATACATCCTGTGAATATGTTTGGTTTGTCCTCAGGAAGGTTGCAGTTAAGTCCCTCTTTGTTTTGGGTGGGAAGCATATGTAATCCGGTGCGTCCCTTAATGACACATTAGGCTCTTTAGGCAACACAATGATTAATGTTGTCATGTCATCTGCTGTGGCATGGAAGAGCTTGTCTGTGCATGAACATCAAAGTTGTGAGTGCTTGTATGAGTGTGTTACACATAATGGAAGGCATCTGAATGCTATCCTCATCCCCCCCTCCGCCCCCACCCCCCTCACCTCCCCGTGTCAATCAGTGAACTCACGGAGAGCCGTTGTCTGTATAATTCAGAATAAGACTTGCAGATAGAGTACAACCACATGCACACAGGGCCGCCATTCAGGTCGGGGTCAGGTGGGTGTTCTTCTGCTGAATATGAAAGTGGATCTCAGCTATATTGTTCAAATTATATGCCAGTTTTCTCCCTTTCACTTTGGTGCATGAGAAATGACTGCATTGTGTGATTGCTATTAGAAGAGGGGGTGACTAACTATACGAGCTCGGAGACAAATGACTTCAAAATGTTTAACATCTATGAGCAAGAAGTCTTGCTATATGAGCCTTGGCCAAGGGCAAGCCAGCGACACATTAGACAGAAAAGGAAATCGTATCTGTTTTTACAACTCCAGGCTCTTTTCATTGAGCAGTACTTTCACATACTGCATCAGTGACCTTGCAAACATGTGAACTCGCATGTGAGCTTGCAGTGCGACAAATTCAAAATGGGAAACAATACTAAAAGATGAAGGCTGTTTGTTCTCAAGTTGGTATCTTCCTGAATGGCAAGTCTTTTTGTGAGACAGGAGAAAAGAAAGTGTTCCCTGATAGATGCGCCATAACACAGTTCACAGTCTCTCTATTCTCTGTAACATGGGGCATATTCATACCCAATGTGGAAACAGTCATTTTTACCACTCAGTGTTAACCTGGGGGTGAGTTTATCATGTGTGTTTGACGGGGGTTGATTTAGTTCTCTGTGACATATAGATACGAAGCATTCTTGTTCCACTTAATTATCAAATGGGCAGGACAATCAGGCACCAACACAGAGATAAGCAACCACATTTGGAGTCTCATTAAACGGGATAATGACTAAATAGCCCTTTTACTTACGCCCTGTTGTTCTGGAGTGGTCAGTGCATCTCAAGAAATTGTTTTTGAAGCAGACATGGATGAATGAGAATCCATGTCACCAGGTGTATGTTTTTCTGCAAAGGCTGATAAGCAATTTGGTTGTTCGCCTTCATGCCATGCTGGGCAGAACTGTCAGATGGTTGCCTGGCAACGATACAAATAATTTTGTATGCTGGTATTGCTTTGACAGAAGATGACTGTGTCGTACAATCTGTTGATCATCCTGCTTCCTTTTTTCCTTTTTTTACTCAGGAAGATATTCTAATAAGAGCAGCAAAAGCTATATGAAGGTTTTGTAAACTTCTTTGCAGACAGCATGAATCATAACATCCTTAAACAACAGAGCAGGGTTCCACTCTTTTGTCAGCTATCAAAATAAAGGGACACTGTTATCTGCATGAATAATTATCTATTGACATTCAGTTTGAAATGTGGTAGCGTTCGACTTGATGCTGCAGCTGATTGAGAGGAAGTGAGGGAGAGTTGGCAGTCAATGTAGCACATTATTCACCTCTAAAAGGGATTATACCCTTTCCCCATGTGCCAGCCTGCATATATTTTATATTATTTATTTTGTTGCTTATTCTTTTATTCATTTAACTAGAGAGAGAGGTTTAAATGTGGAAAAGTTTGTTAACGTATCATTTTTTGCCCAAAACAGTCGTGACATGCCAATCAATCACATGTTGTGTTCTGATAGAAACAAAAGTGGCTTTCACACATGCAACCCTGAACTTACCCAGACATCACTGTACGTAAGAGCGCAAATGTCTGATCAGTTGCACCGGGCATTAAACAGACTTGACTGTGCCAGCTCCCTGGTATTATGTCCGTGTAATGTCCAATTGAGCCCATGTGTGAATAGGCTCGAAGTCACAGCGAGTGTGTGGGCGTGCTGATGACGTTTCTGTCATGGCTTCTTCATGCTCTACTCAGGTGTCACCATCCGCCAGACAGAGTATTTTAAGTGGATGAGAATGCATCTGACATTCACAGTTTCCTGTGGTTTGCTGCATGTGTAAAAGGGCGACTCTGGACGATGTCCAAACATGATTATGAGAACATTGTCTGGCGTTTCCGTGAGAAAACAGCTGTGACACCCAAGCCCTTGGTGGACAATAGGCACAGTAGTGACGGCTATACCAGTCATAGTAAAAGTCCATTCATAAGCAGTGCATTCATAGAAGTGTGATTAGGATTTTCACTACTTCCCACTGCGTAAGACAGACTTTTCTCACTCATTTCTCCACAAAGATCAGAGTATAGTATGTTTCCTGGAGCAGAACTGGTTCACTCCGAGACACTGACACCATCTTTTGAACCTTGAGGCCAGGCTGCCATCCCAAGTCAGATAAAAAGTGGAAATGCAATTAGTGGAGTAGTAAAAAAAAAAAATTAAAAAAAATTAAAAAATCCTCCGTCACATCTCTGTGGTTTCTGAGTAAAAACAGTAGAACTTGCAAGTGGTAAATAGAGCACACGGGTGGAAAATCTGAAGGTGGAGCCGGGCTTTTCAATGAACACAATTTTTGCATGGAAGACAATGAGAGATGCTGTCGTAGGATCTACTTCAGCGACTCCTGCTGCTTGGTTGTTATGTTATCTAACTGGAGAGTAAGAAAAGCCAAGAAGCTCTTTGCTGCTCGCCCAGTGAAACTCCCCACTGTCATGTGAAAAGAAGCAGCTGGTGACTCTGCATGTGTCAGGTGAAGCACCTGGTCGTCTACACACTCCTAAAGCCACCAGTAAGAGTTGGCATTCATGGGAGTGCTGTACACAGGGGAACTGGTAACAACTGAATTGATACTGGCCACATAGGCTTGTTGCTACGTAACATTACACACAGTTTCAATCCTATTTTCACTGACCACAAGTCTAATTAAGAAACACATTCATGCCAGCATATGTATCAAGTTTAAGTGTTCTTTTATAGCCACTTGCACGTTGTGAAATGTATTGCAAGGGGCACTGTTTGTAGTGAAACACATACAATTGTTTTGGTATATATCCTAACTGCAATAATGATTTTCTTTCTTTCACAGACTGGCAGGAAAGAGAAAGGAGACCCACTGAACTCAGCCATTGACAAAATGACCAAAAAGACCAGGGACCTACGCAGACAGGTGAGTCCATCGTTTCATGGCACAACATCTCCATCTTCATCTCTGTCTCATATGCCGTAGGTACCTTTTTGAAATGAACACACCATTTTTTTAAAGTTAATATTCAATCTCATGCCAAGGCCAAACCCAACAATATACCAGTCTATCTCAAATGCTCATTAGAGTGTTGATGTTTACAAATTATGGCAACTTTTGGCAAATGCTGCTCAAACAGGAGTAAACAGTGTGTATTGTGTAGCAATGCGCTCGTGAGGGTTTATGGCAGGAGGATCTCATATGTGGAATGGAGCCGGATAAAAGCACAGTGCCCACATTCATCTTGTTTAGGAGACATGTCCCATTGTGGAACAATGTTTCACTGATGTGTTTTTAACAGTTTTTGTGCAACAGTGAAGGTTTGTGCAACAGAGGAATGATTCAACTGCTGTTTGTTGCTGGTTTGGGTCTTTTCGTCAGATTAATAGACAGTATCTCCAAAAAATACAGCATGTATCTCATTTTATTTGATAAGGAATTAGTTTTTTAGTCATATCATTTCATTCGTAAAGCAATTTTTTTTTTAGTATAAGTTGACCAAAGTGGATCACAACATTAAATATAATTAAAAGACAGACTTGAAACGATGAAGCTATTAAAAATAAATATTTCAACAAAATGAAAGGGATTAAAACCAATATTAGGCGAAAAGAACACACAACGATAAGACATGAACAGGGATTAATGCAGCAAGGTAACAGCTCAGTCCACAGTGTCAGGAGCCCTGCACATGGACAGACATCATACAGCACAGAGACGTATCACACAGTGAATAATAATCAAAGCATTTGCGACACATCAGAAGATGTACTTGGCTGAGTCTCAATGCCAAAGATAAGCAGTATTTATTGTTATCATGGATCACTGGGGTTCATTTGACACTATGCTTTCAGGGGTCCGTCACAGTTCACCAGTAACAGGCAAACTGAAACTACAGACATGCTAGCTGGAAGTCACACAGAAAATATAAACATGGGGATTACATGGGACCTCAAAACCAGCTGATACAGCACTAAGTGAAGCAAGTGGTGCTTTGCACAGACTCACTGTGACACAATATTTCCTATAGTTAAAATGCTAATTCCCAGTATTCCCCTCATTGCAGGGCACTGATCTTTCTGTATTTTGTCCCCCTTTCATCCTTGTCTCAATAATATCTCAGGATTAGATTTAATTTGTATGTAGCAAGACGGCATATACTAAATACTCTGCCAAAGATTTTGAAGGCACTCATTGATATTGATCCCTGTTTTCTGCTTTTGATTTTCAACCTCTTAAAAGTTGTATCACAAGCTGCAGTGAAAAAAAAATCTTAAATTTCAAAAGCTCCTGTCAAGTATTGCAGACTAAATAGATGGTTCATGCTGTGATACATAGTATCAGAACTCAAAACCAATATTGATTTATTTTTCATCTTCAGTTAAGACAAGATTAATCCGGCCTCCTGCTGTTGGATCTTGCAGAATATGAGAAAAACACTGACACATTGTTTGAAAGAAGAGGATGCTTAATGAGCACACTTTAAGTGTCTGTTGGTGTACAGTAATCTTCAAAGCATAAGTCTGAGATACTTTTTCCGTTCTAATAAATTAAAACTCCAATTCTTATGATTTGTATTACACCTTGTCTGGTAAAGACTGCAGTACACTGGAGCTGGCCTCTTGCCCCACGAAAAGCAAACCCATTCATAAACCATCCGAACATCAGTTGTGGTGTCTGAGCAGAGTTTTACTGCCAAACAATCTTTCCTTGTCATGCAGTGAAGGTTTTTTTTTTTCCGCAGGAGCAGCACTTGTAAAATTTATAATAGCAGCTACCTGCACAGAGTAGCTTAGGTTGTGTCCTCTCCTGACTTTTGAAGACCGGAGGATCATTTCAGATGGGAGGTTCCCGTTTGGGAATTTGGTGGGGCTGCCTGGCAGGCTGGCAGCCGGTATTCACTCTGACAGGATGACTCGGGGGTTGGTTTGACAGCATGGGCGGTGTGTTTGTGCTTTGAGTTAAGATGGAAGGGCAAACTCGCAGCACACATCCAGGCATTACGTGGTGCTGTGATATTGTAATTATGCCAACAAAACACGTGTGGAGTTTAACAAGTCTGTGGCACCATGTCGAGACACAAGACCTTCCTGAGGGGAGGAGCACAGTCGTGCGTCGGAGCAGTTCAGTCTCCTTTGTGAAAAGGAGGGATCAAATATTAGAGCAGACAAGCACAGATGACAGACAGCATTTGTGAAATGGGAGCAGGTAAGACCAAACAAGCCTTGTGACAACACCACCAGAGACACACGGCATTGTTTTCTCTTTCATTCTGTTGTGTATACATACAAGACAATGCTAAGCTGTCTGTTATCCAGGGCAAATTCAGTAGATGTCAAGCATCTCGTTTCCACCCCCATTTTGTGTTTTTTGTAGGAGATGTAAATTCCTCGCAGTCTGGGAGAGGCAGTGTAGGGGCCCGCATAGCCTCGCAACCTGTAATTCCTGGTCCATCAGCAATGATTAAATGTGAAATGTGTTTCCCTCATTCACAATTTATTGATTTATCTTCTTATGAGAGACCCTTGAATCACCCTCAACGAAATACACCTCATCCCATGATCTTTGTTTCATGTATTGTTTTTTCTTTATACAGCAGCGAGTATTCGAGAATATATCTCTTTTTTTCTGAAACTCATAAAAGAGTCAACTTCTTTGGCTGTTTGAAGGCTCGGCCGTGCCCCTCAGCAGGGATGCACACTGAAATTTACATATGTTCTCACCAGACTCTTTCACTATGATCATTTAGCTGTGTGTACACACTTCTGTTACCTGACCAGATTACATCAAGACAAGCTGTAGTTTAGACGACGATGTCTTTACCTGAAACTTCATATCCATAAGTCAGTGCCCCTAACGTCTTTCAGCAGCATGCGACCCTCTGCTTTCCTGCTGTACATCTGGTGCTGGCAGCAGGAGGGCTTCTTTCAAGCTGACCCTCTCGTCACGATGTAGACTTTAATCTGTCTAGTATCACACCATGCAATACACTCGTCAGTCAACTACAGTGTCGTGTCGGTGTCATGTTTTGCCTCACCTGAGAGTGAAAAACACATGCATGTGAGAACACGGTAGGAGAGGGAGGTCATGTGATGAAGTGCAAGTGATAAAGGGAGGAAATCAGGGTTGGTTAAATCGAACAAACACTTGACTTTCATCCGGGAGACGGTTGTTTAAGTCTGTGACGAAGCCAAAGTCGACATAAATATTCTTTTAGGTAACGTAAGTAAGTTACTTACACAACTTGTAAAGTACATTAATGACGTACGTAATGTTACTTAGGTAAAATAACAAACGTCAATACCAGCCATGATCTATTTCTAACCCTAATCAAGTGGTTTTGGTGCCTAATCCTAAAGCAGGTTGTTTTTCACGTCTATATGAGATGCAAAATGTGACAGACATGACATACGTAGGCTGACAGGTGTAATACACACTTTGGCTGAATACCAGGTTGCACTAATCATGTCAATGATTCTAATAAGTATAGTTTAAAAAGAGCAACACTTACATAATAATAAAAATTAAAAAAACAAGGTAAAAACATATGGATGTACATTGAGTAAGATACCGTTTTTTGAAGAAATTACTAAAGTAGATGTAGAATTATAAATCCAAGAAGAAAACAAAATGAAATGATGATAAAAGAACAAAATCAACTGTAAGCTATTTAAAAAATATAAATGAGCACAGTAATGATGGAAAAATGTAAGTATGGTCATCTGTTGTCTGGAGATGCATTTTTCTTTCCCCCTTTCTTTTTTAGTACTGTTTACTGTCTCTCACACACACACACACACACACACACACACACACACACACACACACACACACACACACACACACACAAACAAACCACATAACCACAACATCCACAGATCAAATTCCAGCAGGGGCACCGTTGTTGCACGTTTTACCCCTCTGTGTCTCTAAGTCAACTGTCTAATAAGGGCAAAATGGCAAATAATATTAATCTTACGAGGGAGGTTAAAAGAAAGGCGATATGACGCTATTCTTTTTAATCGGTTAAAAGTCTTTCTGCAATTTACACAAATTGCAGGAATGACGGAGGCAGTTTTGGTGGAGCCATGAATTAAAATAATTAGTTTCTACACACAGGACAAAAGACAGTCTTAAATCAAATACATTTTCTGCAGGACAGGGAAAAAAATATATAATTTTGGAGTTATTGAATAAAGAAATCTTAACTGTACAATTATTTGAGATGCAGCTTCAAAACATAAATAGAGCAGCCAAGCTACAGGCCACATAGATAAACCAAGTAAAATATAATCTACAGAATCATGGCGTTTGTGTTAAAGTGACCTGAGGTATATGGCACGCAACGTTTTCCAGACAGTTAGTGAGAGAGGTTTTCTGTTAATGCCCAGTGTCACTGGTTACTGTCACAACTGGTTATAATCTGCATAAACACTCGAACTGTAAACCTTGTGCAAGAGGTACCGTGTCTCTACATAACAAAGTGGAAAGTAGAGTTCAAGGAAGTACTTGGAACGTTCACAATTTCCTTTTCATTAACTGTAAATAAAACTTTTCCTCAAGCTTAAAAACATTATTTTGTTGCCTAACCTTGGTGTACGCTATCTATCCCTAACTTTACCATTGCACAGATACAGCAGAAAGCAAAAATGAAAGAAAGATATTAGCATAGAGCATAAAAATAAACAAACAAAATAATAACTGTTCTGCTGTTTTGCTCAATACTAAATGTCTTACTTACTACGCTTTACTTTAAAAAAAAATTCCCCTCGGGGATTAATAAAGTAAATACCTACCTACCTACCTTCAACTTTTGAATTAAACAGGAAACTTTACAACCACTATTACATTTTTAAAGTCCAAAATTAAAATTTTGGAAGTGAAACTTCCTCACTTCGAATCCACAGATCGTATTCAAAATGAGCAGCACAAACCCACCTGCTGCATACTGCCCCTCAACTGTACAGACTGTTCTGACCCAACATACTACTGAGTAGTCTTATCCCCATTTGTGCATAAGTTTTCATTGAGTCCCGTTGCAGAGCAAAGTCCATGTGCTCATATAAGTACGATTGTCATTGTTTTCCATTTAGAAGAAAAGAAAAAACACTGCCTGTTCTTGTCAAGTCAATTGTTCTTGATATATAAAATAAAATAATATAAAAATAATTGATTTGCTCTTTTAAAATAAAACAATGATAAATGCAATCTTATTAGCACATTTAAATTTCATTAAAGTTTAACATAAAACCAACTGAGCTTTGACCTTGAGGTTTATTAACAGATTAGATGAATAAAATGTCACGGCAAGCAAATGAGTGATCCAACTATTCTGGAGCACAGTAATTAGCCCATCAACTCGAGCTTGAAAATGATCAATCTAAACTGGCAGTTGTTAAGGACATTGGCCATTTTTAAAGTTAACCTTATTCATAAACATAATACTGTACATCAGAATGTATCTATAATATTAAAATTTTAATTAAATGTAATCGCTTGCCTGTTTCATAAATAAAACACTGAAATGATTTGGTCTGTGCCACAACTCTCTTTAGCTGCAGATAAGCAACATGTTTTATGATGCATTTGTGTATCGTAATCTACACCCATCACTTCAATCATATTTCTCTAATGACTTATACTGTCAAGCATCTTCACTTTCATCCAATATCACTCCCCTAGATTTGAGTTTACCAAGTAAACCTACATTTGTGTTCTGCATAAATGCATGAACAAGTATGTTACTTAATGCATGAACAGACGACGTCTTACAGCATTCCATTTGAGAGAGGCGGCCCCATACTGCATTGATACTTTACTGGCTCTGTTGCTATCTTGAAAGTCTAAGGCAGGAATAGTTGCACTTTAGGTTCAGCCAGAGGGTACCACTCACCTGTCCTTATACATGAATGTCAGTAATTGTTAAATGTCAAAACAGAGTAATGCTTTTGGATGTTTTTGTAAAAAAGAAAGTGCCTTTCAAGTTCAGAGTTTTTCAAGCACAGAAAGCAATGGTTGTTCAACTGAGGATCCTTGCAGAAAAAAAACAGTTTAATTGGCCTCTCTGGCCTCTTTGTTGAGATATTTAAAAAGCCATCACATGATTATTCTTTTTATTCATTTTGTTTTCATCAGTTTCTCACTTTGACAGAGTCCGTGCAGAACAAGCACTAGAACCATTTCACATTCTACTGTTTTGCCTTCTGTTTTGATATTTGTATTTTTGTTTTTTACAATATATTACCATGACTCGAATCAACAATGCTAGTGCAACAAAGAAGAATACCTTTTTGTTAGATACAAATATTTAGAGGTGGACTGGCCATTTGAGGGTAGACGTGGTGAGGGGCAAAATTTTAAAATAAGATAACAATAAAAACGATACAAATAGCTTGTTCAAACACTTCAACTATAGCATCCCATTTCAATTTCGCAATTTAAAATGTTCCCTCTCTTTTTATTGGTATTCAGTAGGTAACCAGCCCAACAAAGCTGTTGGAAATGAGCCATGTGTTGTACCCCCTGTCAGCTTGTCTGTAATGAATGCATCTGTCAAGTCATCTCTCTGGGCCTTATTTTGACTGATGGCTGATTCCAGGATTCCCGATAGCACAACTGCCTCATATATATTTCCTTCCTCACGTTCTTTTTCTCCCTCTCTCTCTGCGTTGGGATGTTGAAATGATTTCCATCTCTCCCATTAGTTTGTTGATTAGTACAGCTGCTTTTAATTGTTGAGGCTTATCATGTTAAGGAGAAACATCTGCCATGAATCTTGTCAGCTGTAACTCTTTCTGAAGACTAACAATTCAAAATGATGTTTTAATCCTTATCTTTTCATCAATCTTTTTATGCAAACTGTTTTGAGGCTAGGCATCAACGTTTCATTAGCTGTACTATTGAAGATTTCCTGTTATCTGAGGCACTGGGAGATACACAGAAATGTTGGCAGGATTATGTGTTGCTATCATGGATATATAAACTAAAGGTATATATTTAAACATCAGCATAACTTTAAGTGCAGGTCCTATGGAGTTTGTAAATTTAATTTTGAAAAAGAAATTGCAACCACATAAATTATATTTAGTAGAGAAGATATTTGTAATGTAAACACAGTTACATTTGACTGAACAAAACTCTATTTTCACCTTAAAAAACTCATGTATTTGTTAACTAATAGCCACATAAGCTGACAATAATAACCTATTTCACATAGTTTTGATCATTTGCCCGCCATCTGTGCACGTCTACCATTAGACACTCGCTTAGTGTTTTTTTTTTTTTTTTTTTTTTTATCTCTCAGTATCTCTGCTGTGTTTGCTCTCAAGTTAAGCTGCACCCACAGTGTTACAGTGTGCAATGATGCCAGCCAATCATAGGTCATTTCTGAATGGCTGTTTTGTCTCTAGTCAGGTTGCTAGTAGTATTACGGTTGCTACAGGGAAGGAAGGAATCACTGGTCGAGGCTAAACATATGCAGCCGATTAATTTTTACTGTTTTGGTTAAACTATTTAATGAATATGTTTCCGTACCATCATAGCCTGTGACCTATCTGTTTTGAGAGGTATAGTTATGTTTTACCAAGCTGGTTGGTAAACTTGAGCAGGCTGTTTACCCAAGGCATATCAGCATTAATAATAATAGCTGCAACTGTACCTGAAAACTAAATTAATCTCAATCTAACATGATTTTCCTGGCTAGAGTCTTCTGCATCTTATTTGATAACAATGCCAGTAAGTAGTTTATAGTCATTAATCAACTAACTCCGCAAGCCATGTAAATATTAGACCCAACTCGAGGCTCTATCCTTAGTACTACTTTCTACAGATGTGTGCTCATGGTTTAAAGAAATGATCATATGGAGAACAGATGTTGAAAGTACACAAGCAGTGAGTTTCCACAGGTTGACGAGTAAATGAGTGAAACTAAATGAAAGAGGTTATCATTGTGCAGGATAATAGGAAACAGAAAGACAATTTACTTGGCTCAAAATATATTATTTTTTTTGTTTGCGCATATTAAGTTATTCTGTGTTTGATAATTTGCCGACAAAATATAATTTACTGTGCTCAAAACGTGTCATGATACATTTAGAAATGAATTGCAATTATAATTACAAGTCAAGAAACAATAAATACAAACAACTAACAAACTTTTATTTAAAGAAGTTTTCTGACTTTATGTTATTTTAACAATAGTTCACATCATTTGTTATTGACAGGAATCTCTTACAAAACTGAACACAGCAAATAGTATTCCCCATCTCACCATTCCCTTCAACTCTACTGCAGATTCCAGCTCATTTTATTTATTTTCTTGAACCACACCTTAAATGTTATGCTTTATTCTTACTGCTCTCATTAGCCTCATTTCCAGATGCACCAGGTAGTTGGTTTGAGCTTGCAATGCATATGTCACCTGCCAGCACCAACCAGCAGAGAGGCAAAGTTAGCAACAAGCTAATAAACATTTATCAGCAATATCTCAACCTGTTGGAGACAAAGATGAAAGCAAATAATGGGCTCCAAATGAAAACTCATCTATTTCTTGCGTAAATGCGTAATTGTTTGCTCACAAGTTCATCATATCAAGTTCATCTGGTGATATTGTTGCTGCAGTTTATTTCCTGATTAAAGAAACTTAAATTCACCCTCAACATCTTTCTGAAATACATTCATGAAGACAATATTAAGTTTAACAATTCTAGTACATAAAACATTTCCTTAAGACTTTTTGAGTTGTAAATAATTAGCTCAGGATGTGTGGGATGGCTTGCATGATGATTGGAAATTGCGTCAGTGATATATCATTACTGAACGGTTTGCTATCTCTATTGGGGTAAATTAGCTTTTTTTTCTGTGGGGGGATATTTACAGTATATAATGAAAATGGATATGATCTGTTGAAAATCGAGACAGCTGCAGTCAGTGGAACTAGTCAATACATTTGGTTACATATGACTTCTTAGAAATATGCACTCATTTATGTAATTTAATCAGATTATTAGACTCCCAAATTTAAACAGAAACTACTGCTGCTGATGCCGGTGATCAACAGTCCCTGTATCATGAGCAAGAGCTGCCAGTTCCTGTTGTCCTTTGGGAACACAACCACTTCAGTGTAAAAGCTCCATTTATGCACCTTTACCTTGTTTCTAAAACTGGATTCCCCTGGCTGGTGTTTTATTTTGCAGGACACATTAAATGGGGGCTCTGAGACGAGGTATCTAACGTGTTTCTCCTCAGATTGTTGATGATCAGTCAGTCCCTCTCTCCTCCTTTCATTTCTCCACTCACCTCTCACCCATCATCTTCCCATGCTCCCTGACAGATATCATATATGAGAGCTATTACTTAATTTTTGATTTGCTCGGGCTGTTTCCCCTCAGCCATGACTCTAGCCGTTTATGCTGTGATTGCTCTTGACATTTTAATAAGAAACTTTCCTGTGCTGACCCCAAGGTACCCCACCACTATGTGTTCTGAATCACAAGTGAAACATAACAGAAACTGTGCAACTGTAAACATTCACAAATCCACCGGTGTTCTCTTTCAAATTCTAATCCATGTTTCCCAGCTTTTGCATATGTAAAGACTGTTGAATTGTAAATAAGTGAAATTGCTGGAGTCTCTGAATGCATGTTTGTAGACATGATAATTCTGTTTAGGCTCTTGCAGTCCTTTGAACATGATTGTTTCTAAGTCATACACTGAACACAGTGGATGTTTGCAACAGTTTCCCTCAGGCACCTGTTTTTGTGACAGAGCAGGTGTCTAATCCCACAAAATGCAATAATTTCCCTTCTTAAAAACCAAATGTGCCAAATGAATGCTAATCTTATCTTTGAAGATCATGTAGACCGCCCACTTATTAGTGTGCAACACAGATATCCTTCTGCCAAGTTCTTTTAAACATATGCATCATTTTAATGATTTCATAGAGCTTTTGTTTGCTGCTTCCGTATCAGAATATTAGCTGTTTCCCCTCTTTAGATGGATAAAGCAAAGAGATATAATGGATAAGAGGCTTGATGGAGACACAAGAGGAGTTAACTCACATCATAGCTCATATTATCAAAATTCTGCAATAGAAAAATCATAAAATCAACCATTTTGTCAAGATTGTTTACATCTATCTTCTGATATTTCTTTAAAAGATTAAAAAAAAAAAAAAAAAAAAAAAAAAAAAAAAAAAAAAACACGGGCCCATGAAGGAACTCAAACTTTTGTATCACTATGTCAACACAGAAAGTGTAGCATAAGCAGTACGTGTCCATACAGGATGCAATTGACGTCCACAGTTTGGTTCCTATCTAGAGCCTGTTTGTTATACCAGGTGAGCTTGTAAGATGTCAGCTGTCAAATGATTGCTAACTGACACAAAAAAGATTAAAAAAAAAATAAGAAGAATTAGAGATTCAATTCAATTTCATTTATAGTGCCAAAACACAGAAAAAGTCATCTCAGAGCACTATAATAGAAAAGTTCTTATAGCAGAACTTTACAGTGTTACAGAGAGGAACCCAACAGATCAACAATCCCCCCATGAGCAACATCTGGAAGTAAGTTTTTCTTTCTCAGAGAAAGAAAAACTTACTCTGCCTCGACCTGTTGGGATGAGGGGAGAGCACAGAGAAAAGAACAGCATAGAAAGGCAGAATAAACAATAAACATATTTGGTTTTAGTATGTCACTATAACATCCCCCAATCTTCTAGGGCCATGGCTGCTAAACCTTTCAGACTATGTGCTAAACCACATTTCCCTGTAACAAATCAGGCACCAGGTAACATATTTTTTTTAAATGAAAATAATTATCTGACTTTGCCACACAACAACAATAACAACAACATAAAGCCACAATTTCAAAACCCCCAAAATGCATGTGTTAAATAGAGTAGTCACAAAAATTCTTCAAAATCAGCAGAGTTGCGTGAACTTTGAACCTTGAAACCAATTATCCAGGATTCTGTTTGTTGCGCTTCCCAAACTGAGGAGACCGAAGCCCAAATCAGAACCACAGCCCCAACTTGTCCACATACATTTGGCCTTATATCAGTAGTGTTGCCTCAATGCGGTGTTTTATTTGTGACATTTCTCCCCAGGTTACATGCTTCCAGCCAGCATGCCAATTGCATTCTGGAAAAAATGAAATGTATGGCCATGAGAGAAACACAAAATATAGTGCCAGCACATTTAACATTTCTGAAGAAGTCCCGCATATTAATATGTAAAACAAAAACACATTGCTTTCAGAGCCTGAACCATTGTGGTACTGCTCGAGGAGGGAGACAAATAGCTTCCCCACTAACTTATAATGAGCTGAGCCTTTGCTATCTATTGGAATTCCAGGTCTATTTCCTTTAAGTGTTAGTGAAATACAGAGGGAGTGTTAGAGGAGAGACAGTGAAGGTGGATCATGGAGGGGGGTGAGATCTGAAAAATTGAAGATGGATTTCTGTGGGAGTGGTGTGTGGGCATTAGGATGCTGATGGTGCAGGAGAGAGACTGCAACTTGGGAAATCTCTCGTCTGTATCATTTCTCCACTCAAACCCACCAACAGAATCAGTTTCACTGTTGGGAATTATTTAGTATCCTATAAGACCTCGTATACTTTTATTTGCATCCTATGAATGTGCACTTATACGCGTCATCAACTAATCCTTAGTAACAGCAATAACAACCGACAGTTTTCTATCCAGCTAGGTTTCCAAAATGTACTCATGCAGATTAGCCACTGAAATATAATTTATTTTTGAAATCTTTAATATTTTAACTTCAAATTCAAACTGAACCAGGTCTGCTGGTTAAATATTGAATTCAAATAATACCCTGTCTGACAAAAATATAATGAAGGTTATGAGCTCCCATAAGAAAATTCTATAAATAAAATTGCTTAGTGAAATCCATTTCACTGAGCACCATCAGGATACAGTTAACACAGATATGATTATTCCACTCTGTTGGCCTTAATGCACAAGTGAAGTACATCTAAACTGAAATGATAGAGGGTACATAATAGATGGAAACACATTTCATTGTCTTTGTACTTTTGCATGGCACGTACATCACTCATTTCATCCTAATTTACATTGTGTTTCAGTCATACATAATTTTGATGCTATCCTTCTCTGAGCATATTTTGTTTAATGGATTGGTCTGAGCACTGCACCTGCTACTTTCTGTTTCTGCCTGCGGTATATTGTTTCACAATTTTATCAAATAACTTTTGTCAAAATTTCCAACACTGTGGCTTGGTGCTAATGTTTGACAAAAAAATAACGTGCCATATTCTAAGTAGATATTACATTAAAATAATATACTGTATACGGTTGTTTTTAGTTAGACTACTAGAAACGAATGTAATGTACAAGAGTCAATCAAAAACTTGTGAGTCCTGTTGCATGTGAACGGTTAGTAGCACTGTGATGAGCATGGAGCAGGTAGAAGCTATAACCTTTGTAAGAATTTCAAGTTTTATCATTAACTGAGTTACACACGTTTTTGTGAGCACTGGTCCGGTACCTCTGCGATTCTGCCATTGACATGACAAGAGGGCGCATGTCAATTTGTGGGTCAAACTGAGGAAATCCACTTCGGAGACCCTTGAAATGCTTCAGAAAGCCTGCGGCAATGAAGCAATGAGCCGGACAATGTGTTATGAGTGACATACGTGTTTCAAAAGGGGCAGAAATTCACTGTGCAAAACAGGAAAACCTGCATCAGGTCACGAGCACAACCAGATGCGTTTTCTTTGACATTCACAGAGTTGTGCGCCATGAATTCATCCCTCAGGGCATGACTGTCAACATTGAGTTCAACTGTGATGTTTTGAGGGTTCTGAGGGGAAATATTCAGTGCAAATCACTTGAACAGTGGCGCAACGGCACCTTGGTTCTCCAACTTCAATTGTAGCTCCCCACCACCACGATTCACCTAATATGGATCCCTGCCACTTCTCTTTGTTCTCCTAAAATCAGACGCATTTTATAAGTGGGCCCTCTGCTTATCTTTCAGGTACATGACAAAATTGCAGCAGCACTCACATAAATGTAACTCAGAAGCTGATGATAATCAAGTGATGATACTTTATGTACTTACTAATGATGACCATCGCTTGGCCCTGTTTTCTCCACGCCATAGTTTTGCTTACTGTGTTTGACATCATAAACATTTAGTGTGAATGAACTGCACTCATGAACATGTAGAATTTACATACATTCATATTACAGTGACACATTGGTTAATTGTTTTCCACAAGCAAAATGCAGCTCAAATACATGCCCCGATACCCCTTCATTACTTAATTTACTACAGTAAGAGCGCTGGTAAGCCAATCACAGATGAAGCCCACAAACAACCCAGATCTTTTCACCTATTTGGAATAATAGTGTGCTCTGCCACAACGTTCTGCTGTGCTGCAGCAGCACTAACATAGTGTGAAGATAGTTCTGGCAATGCAAGATTTTGATCTGCTCTTCTTCCTCACCCTTCCTACCAGGTGAAAGGATAGCAAGGTTAAACACTCGCACTGATGCAAGTCTGTTCTCTGTTAAAGTCCGTCAGCCTTTTAGAAAAGCATCATGGTATAGCATTGCATTGCATCTCACGTGCATCTCTTCAAATCAATAAGTGCGGGGTTCAGGTCAAGGGAGGGCTTACAGAGATTGTGGACTGTGGGATGTATACATACATTTGCAGACCCTGTCATTTCCACGTAACTGGCCAAATCGAGTTGGTTTCCGGAGCCAGTAATGATGGATTCTCTGCCCTTAGGAAGCCATAATTCACCACTGTTCTCCTCTTCTCTGTGGACTGGCAATTAAGTTTGTAATTGCTGCAGGTGATTTAAGTGCGACTGACAGACTTGCATATGATTTTTTTGTTGGTTAAATGAATTTTCTCTTGTCAGTCACAGCTATTAGTTTTTTCGTCCCTTTCTTGCACCGCGCCATCATTTTTTAATTTGGGAATGGGGTCATAATGTTTGCTTTACATTTAATTTGGCCTAAAAAGTCAAACAAATCCCTTTCTATCATGTTGTTAATTAAATACGTTTCGCTTTAATGTTGTCATTTGTATGTGTAGAAGAGTGATAGCGGAATGAGACAGAAGGGATTTTCATCTGGTTGTACATACAATTTATGCTGTTTTAGTTTGTATAGACTTGAATGGTATACCTTTGACTGGTACCATTTCTCTATTCTGCTATTCTCTTTATTTTGCCTATTCTGTCACTGTTACAATTACATTAGCACAACATAACAATGATCTATTAAACAGTGTATTAAACTTAATTATGTAATTATTTATGTACTGAGTATGGTTTTGGAATTGGTTATCTGTATTTTCATAGAGCAGTTAATAGAATATAATGAGGAAGGTTTATGAACTGAAAGTAGCCTGAAAACAGATGTACACGTATGTGGGAACCCACTTTGTCTGTCCCAGTGCCGGTCTCATGTGAATTACTCCCTCTTTGTTTAAGATAAAGGATGTGTTTCTCTTCTGTTATCTCTGGATCTCATCAGATATCCCAGTGAAGGAGGATGAGGGTCCGTTTACTGTCTTATAAAACAACCAGTCCCTTGCCAGTTTGGTACAAAATGATTCCATAAACAAAGATGTAAGACGCAACGCCGGCCCCATTAAAAGGCCTTATGGGAAAAATGACACCTTACAAGCAATTTACACTCCTGCCCACTGAGAGTTCCCCGCCACTTTTTCACTCTTCGTCTTGTATTGCTCCTCTCTCTCACTGTCCTTTCACCCCATTATGTTACTACATCATATTCATTACAATGCTAAGTGATATGCAATCATTGCCAAATGTAATACAGTGAAGTCATCTGCAATAATATTAATGATATGACCTCTTTTCCATCTCTCTCCCTCTGTATTGTAGTTGAGGAAGGCAGTGATGGACCACATCTCAGACTCTTTCCTTGAGACCAACGTCCCTCTGTTGGTGCTGATCGAAGCAGCTAAGAGCGGAAACGAGAAGGAGGTCAAGGAGTACGCCCAGGTGTTCCGTGAACATGCCAATAAGCTGGTGGAGGTAAGTCGTGAATAATACATGGTGGCGCGCACACATACTGTGTATCTATTCTTACTTGCCAGATAAGAAATGCAAAGAGTTATGTGCAAGATAGGTGCATATGTAGTCATTATAATGGTAATATTTATATATATATATATATAATGCAAAACATTTTTTTTTTTTAAACAATCCAAACTTTCCTTACGAAACAGGAATAGGGAAAATATGGTCTGCACTACATGTACACAGTTTGAAATATTGGAAACAATTTTTTTTGTTACTATTATTGGTGGGTTTTTTTTATATATTGATTAAAAAGAAACTGCAACTCATCATGCCTAGTAGAACATTAAAAAAAACAAAAACATTACGCTGTAAAGCTGATGCTGTACTTAACTTACTTATGTATCCAAAAAAAATTTTAAATCTCTGCTCAATTTCAAACACACAAACACTTTCTCTGCACAGATCCTAAATGTGCGTTCTTGATTTCACTGGTTGAATAGCTTTTTTGCATGACAGTCGGTATATGTTATTAAATGGTTTGCAATGTGGTAAAAGATTTCTAGATGTTGTCGTCTTCTTAACTTTATGTGCAGACAATTGCAAACCCCAATTTGAATCTTCACCCATCGTTGACTTTTATTTTCATTTTAGAAATAACATGCTTGATGTGCAGATTGGCCTGGAGAGCTCAGAAACCTTGAATAATTTGCATCTTGCAGCTGGAAAAAAGATCTCTGTCCTTTTTCCTTTTCCTTTTCTTGCTGTGAATAAATCATTTTGCTGGTGTGAAGTGTTCTGTGCATTATATGCACCAACAAAAGCAGAAGTGTACATGTCTGGAATTGCTTGGTTAACAAAGGATTCAGTTTGAGATTATTTTAAACTAAATGTAACTGTGTGCAGTGGCAAGTATAAATTGTCTTCTCTTTGGAGTGGTTTGAAGCAAGTATTCATACCTGTATGGAGATAGTATGAAGAAGTTTGACTTCCACTTCATATGTCTGTAGTATTCACTCATATGAATACAAATCTAATCTGAAAGAGCACTCTTGCTCAGTCCAGATTAATAAATAATCCCGCTGAAAGACTAACTTTAAAGCTCATGTTATTTACACATAGTGCAGGCACTCTGACCTCTGTATGACCTTAGGACAGGTAAGACAAAGGTGCAGCTTGGCTTCATCACACAGCGGAACCACGTGTATACAAAAAGGATTTTCGCTACATTTTGAAATGTCCATCTCACGTTTGTAGGTTTTATGCCTACAGAACAGTGGGCTTCTATGTTAACCAACACAGCTCTCTACACTACAGGCAGAACAGCTCACATGTCACGTGTTACATGCATGTAGCCACCACCCAGAGTGGATTTCTATGCTTCAAGTCTATTTTTTCCCTCAATTATGTGTGTAACTACAGCCATTGTGTACTCGGCTCAAGACGTGGGTGCCTCTAGCTCAGCACTGTAAAATGAAAGATATACTTACTTATGAACAGACGACTTTGACTCATTCCCCAAAAGGTTATCCAATTCAGAGTATTCTGGCTTTGTGGAATCTCTGGTTGCAGTCAAGTGGTCAAGGAAGACATGAAGCTTTAGAAAGGAAGGGCTTTTGGTTTTGGCTGGCCAGGGGGACTCCTTAATTAGATGAAGGAGCCCACAAGGTCTGGTAGCAGAAGAAAACTTTTAAACGTGGAAGCAGTTTAGGGAGTCTCCTTTGAAAGCCTCTTGGTCAGAATCAAGGAAGTTCTTGCAAACCATTTAGTGACCAGGGAGCAAGACACAAAGCCTTGTCCAGGATGTTACGAGCTAGGCAGAGTAATTGACTACGTCAAGTCGGGCAGTAAAAAGGAACTCTTTAATGAACTTCAGTACTTAAACCTACATGCACTCTGAGGAAGAAACATAAGCATACTCAGGGGTGTACTTCAATTATCGGGGTAACTTACTTGCGATATCTTAAGATAGGGTATTGGTAGAACAAGCCAAATTTCAAAATTTGGGGGAACAGTGGACTAGCTGATTACTCTTCCAAGGATACAAAAAAAAAGCCCATGCAAGGTTTTCCTTTCAGTCTACGTGTGTTTTGTGATCTTAGATACGATTTTGGACTGTGATTCTTAGTGTCTTGAGTAGGTGGAAATATAAGGTGCCATATAAGAACCCATCTAGTCATTGAATAACCACAGCAACAAACTATTGCCCATGCCTAATCTCAGATTATGGCTACAACGAAGTGTATCACACATATCCATAATACATAGCTACAAACTGTAATAATATTTAAGAAGAGGTGTTGTGTTACTTCAATCATATTTGCACTCTTTTCTCACACTAGAAATTGGTTTGGCACATTGTGTTAAAGTTTAGACACTGACCATCTCTCATTTTCATGAGGCTTTTGTTTATTGCCCAGCCAGCGAGGTAAGAGGAAAAGAAGCTGCCTTTTGTTTTCATGATCCATTCAAAGGAGCCTTTCCAAGTCTCAATGTGGGACCCTCTTAACATTCTGTCACTTAAAACAGAACTGCCGCTTCCTTTGACATCAGCTGAGTAAATGAGTGATTTGTGTGCCCTTTTGGTCTCCCCCAGCTGTTTGCTGATGAGAGACCATCTGACTGATGCTCCACTCAAAATGTGTCCTTTACATCCAGTGATGTTAAGCCTTTGTTTATCCCAAGGACATTTTAGGAATTCTGTTCTTTACATAGAGGAAAAAGGGCGGAGATGCTGCTTTGTTTTTTGCCCAGCAGATGTTTGTATGCTAAGGAGTGTAAACCCTAGTCCGAGAAGAGTCTAGCTCATCAGCTGTGTAATGGTTTATTGCCAGCTTGTGTGTTGGCAAGTATGAATGCCTGCACAGCTATTCGAGCACAATGGTAGTGGGTTTTTGTTTTGCATTCATTTAAATAGTAATATTATTAAAATATATTCACCATTTTGGGGACATTGGATAAAAACTGCCAATGTTAAAAAAAAAAAAAATCTTAGATGGAATATGGTGCTTAAGCTACTCATTTGCTCATTTGTATATGTTTCTTCACTTTGGGGGCATCTCTCAGCAGTGTTCATTACAAGGGGTCCATTTGTCTTCTTGTAGTAGCAAATTTGAATATGTATGGAAACAAAATTGAAATTGGAACTGTAGTTTTTGCCTGTTTAGATATCCAGTATTTACAAAGAAGCATTAGTATTCATATTATTCCTGTCCTGTTTGTGACCACCTGGCAATTCTAAGTCCAATATTCCCTCCATTGAAGCTCAGTTTTTGGTCTTTGGCAACTCCTGAGCAAAACATCTGGCTCATAAGCTTTTTAGCTGCTGAATTTTTACCAGCTAGTTGCCAGTTGAAATATTTTTTTCTTCAGCTTGGTGCAAAGCAGATAGTGTCCATGTGTATAGGATTGGTGAGAGTGAAACAGAGCAGTAGTAAAGTTGTGGTCCAGTCAAACAATGAGCTGAGACTTGCTATAAAAATGGCACACCTCCCTGATTCCCTTGTTGTAAGGTGGTTAATACTCAGTTGAGCCAATAATGTTGGCATATTGTCAAATCATATGGATAAGTTCGGAGTAAACAGGTTATACTGATAGACAATAAAGTCCTCTATGAGAGTAAAGCACTTTTGAAATACAGCAACCATTTTGACTCAAAATTGCCAGCTAATGAGAACTTGTTGGTCCATAACATGGCGTTTCCACCAATAAGCGTTCTAAGCGTTGCCACCATAACTAAATACATATGGAATCTAAAATGTTAAGACCTGAAGTTGGATCCACAGTTATGTCATCAGAGGGCATATAGAATTTTAAAACATGTTACATACCACATGCATACCATACTTGTCTGCGCAATATACATAACTGCATTTAGACTGGGATTGAAGTAACTAAGAAAAAGTGTCAGTTGTTGTGGTGACGCAAAGGTGACACTACACATTTGTGGGAATGCGGACTGATTTGCTCGGTGATATACTAACGAAACCGATTGGAAGATTGGAGGTTGTTTTTTTTTGCTGAAAAGGCTGTATCAGTCAATGAAGGCTCATTAGAAAAGACATGTTGGTGCCCCAGAGCTCTGTAGGGTTAAATGGGTTCAACATGCTGTAACCGAAAGAGCAGCACATGCATCCAAATTTCAGTTTCACGAGGTAATGAGGTGCTTTGTCAAAAGAGGTCTATCAGAGCGACTCAGCTGTGATAGCAGACCTACAGTTACAGAGTCTTTTTGTCTGGGTGATCGAAATGAGTTATCAGAGTGGCTGGACATGAACTTAGCTGTCATACATTAGGAATTAAAATCTTTTAAACAAACTTATCAAAGAAGCTTCTAGAATCAAAGGGTCAGCTCATTAGAGTATTTTGTCCTTTAAAATTGATTCGCAAAGGAAGTATTGAATTCAATGTGTGAATGATAAATGCTGTTTTAATTCATGTAGTGCTGCAGAGAGAAAAGGGAAAATTAGGTACTTACTGCAGAAACTAATTTCAAAAGGTTTTTGTGTGCTGCACAGTTTTGTAGCTTTGTAAGTGTGGATTTCATCTGTTAAAGGTCACTGTAGAGTTCCTCTGTACGGATCAATAACAACAGCAAAACTACCCATACCAACCAATTCTTCCCTCTGACATCCAAACTGTGTTATTCAGTCATTGTCCCAGCGTAGTACGAAGAAAAAGGTTCATCATACCACATAATGACATATATATATATATATATATATATATAGCCCAAACTCTAAAGAGGTGCAATGTATGATCCCGGTTTGCGTGCACAATATTAGTTGGTACTAGTTAAGTAGCTAATACACTCCAGGCTGTCCAATATACTTGGTAATATCATTGTCGTTGCTGTCATCATCATTATTCGTGCCATCACAGACACAGTGATCATAGCCGCAACCATCACTGTCCTCTAATATATTGGTGTAATTAACATCCTGATCAATGTCACTGCAGTCATCTCCCTGATGTCAGGGAGGAGCTGTCTGAAGCCATTAGCTTTGAAGTTTGGACACAATCAACAGTCTCAAAGTAAGGAAGTGCCCTTTCACATACCTGCTTGGTTTCCGTTTGATTTTGTGCCATTTGGATCCACAGTATACAATATGTCTCTTTTCTTCATCACTACTTTCTGCAGAACGAGATCACCCTGAGGGCTCTCTTAATCACATCTTATTCATTACACCATCTTGACCAACAACAGAGAGATAATAATTATGAAGCTGGCTATATGATTGCCTTAAAGACATGTAATAGACCAGTGAAAAATTGCTGTGCACTGAAAAAACAGACAAAACTTTGTGTGTCATAATATTTTAGGCCAATAAAACTGATTCTGAAAGTTAATGCAATGAACCTGTCACAGCAAGAGAAAGGTTCCCAAATTAAGTTGTCTTGTCATGTTTTCTTTTTAGCTGTGCATTTATCCAAATAGTTACACAGTCCACATGTACCTTCATGTGTGTGTATTGCCTTAGAGCCTTGTGTGTGTACACTAACACTGGCACATTAATTAGACATGCAAATTGTTTCATGTAATTTTATCAGGAAGACACAGGGCTCTTGTAGTGAACCACATTATCTCCATAATATTTGACTTCTGAACAGATCGCTTTCTTTTTAATTATGATTATTAGGATATTTTAACTAAACTGAACACACCAGACAGGTTAATTTGAACAGTCTCTATTTGTACTAGAAAATTGAAGTGTTGGAGGTATATTAAAACTAAAGCAAAGATAGGATACAGACTCAGAAAAAAAGAGTGCTAGTTATTCCGCATTCTGTATCACTGGTCTACTAACACGGATTGTGTTAGTTCCCAAGACCAACTTTAATGAGAATAACCTAATCCCATGCTATCATCAATCCAGGTATCTCTCCAGTTTGAAAGAGACAGCAGCAGAAATAACTTCCCTCTCGATAATAACAGTCTGCTTGTACAGGTGTTTTTGTGAGGTAGTTGAAATTAATGCAATATTCAAAGGCAAAATATGTTTCAAATATGCCCCATCTCTCTCCCTAGCCCTATTTAGAATATCAGCCTGTCAGTATTTCATATTTGAAATTAACGCAGACAAATTTCTGTCAAAGATGAAACAAAGGGGCATTTTAATTTTTATAGTCAAGTTGAATATAACCTCATATGTCCTGTGTTTTATTGAATCATCTTCTGTATTCCCCATGCTATTCTATAAGTATATATCTTACAGTATAGTCTGGCTCATTTGGCTGAAAAGTATCATAGCAGTTATTAATATTTCAAGTCACGTGTTTAATTCTGGCTGTCATTTAAGGAGATCCTCCGCAAGATGAAAAAAAATCATCTTTTAAAATGATATTTGAATTATTTAATTCATAGTTTTCATACTTGGAGAGACTGCAGACTTTGTTGTAGTTCAGCATTGGTCAGGAGTGGTATTTTTAATAATTGATCAGGTTTCGGAAGGGTCACTCAGTAGAATTTGTAACGTGTTTCTGTAAAGGACAGCTAAGCTTCCCTCTTCATTAGGAGGTAAATCAGGAAGCTGCAATGCTGTTGAACAGCATCGACTTCATAGACATCTTTGTTCATGTTTATTGCTGCTGTTAGGTCTGATATTGTCTGTCATGTGTGTATGTTCATATAAAGGTTGAGTTGACTTCGGCTGGTGGCTTTTGTGTGCGTTTATAAAGGTGTAATACGACAGCAATGAACTATTAGGACATGAGGAAAAAGGCTAAATCAATACTTATGGAAAATATTCTGACTTGTGTTCATGCTAAACCTGTCCTGACCTTTACTGGCCACTCCTTACTCCTCTTCCTCACCTTACTGTATGTCTCCATATCTATGTATTTGTTATCTATTTACTTTTGATTCAACACCATTCAGTACAGATTCGTCCTTTTTGCTTCCTTACACCTGCCTCTTTCAATGGTACTGCAGACTGAGCTCACCATTAAATTAGTGCTGCCCACACCGATGTGCTCTCGTTAATTCAAACACAAGATGAATATCCAATCTTTTAAAGTTACCATGGTTCCTTTTTATTGCCACTGCAGTGAGAAAGTATACGTGCCAGCAATTCTTGGACATCTAAAGGACGTTACGCTCCATCACTATTCTAATGTCAGAATGAGATTTTCCTACGACCTTGACTCCATCTTGGAGCCGTTGTCTTGAACAGCTACGGCGTTACCAAGGACACTTCCTCATCTGCCTTATCTCCCTAACATCTCTGCAATGCTCGAAAAACCATGAGCAGAAATACTCACGAGAAAGCCAACTCTGTAGAGTATGTGTGGCGTGTACTCTGCCGCCATGTGCTCTTTGTAAGCAATACTGCGTGTCTTTATGACGAACCCCGTTTGTATTGCTAATGTATATATATAGTAACCCTTTACTTGCCCTTTTCTGAAAGGGGCAGCACAGAAGTTGAACATACGCATTACCAAATCCATACATGCTGGGCTTGAAGTTGAATGTCAACTGTTGTAACTACCTAAGATCTGTTCTACACAGCTAGGTATGTGGAGAAGGAGGCAGTGAACAATGATCCAGCTGCCATTCAGTGTGTGTTCCCCTAAGCTTTGCACAGAGCAAGGGGCAAAGAACGACACGTAGAGACTGGATGGCCCTTGTTTGGGCAGAGCTGCTATGATTGGCTAAATGCTAGCTAGTCCTGATTGATTGTTTGATTCCGCTTTTTTAAAACATTAAAAACAAAAGGCGCTCACGGACGCACATTTTTATAAAGGAACCCTTCAATTAGATATTGTTATTGACATGTAATGGTCAAATGTAGTTATTTTTTATCCAAAATCCTTATGAAATAATATTCCCATCTGCAGCTTTAATTTACCTTCTTTTCTTCAATGCTAATGATTGCTGTATATTTTCTGTCACAAATGCTGCAACAGCTTACTCCACTGAGCTGTAAATGCAGTAATTAGTCACAAATGTAGTATTAAGTATTTCAGGAAGACAGTATATTGCTATGCGGTCATAGAGCTTTCTCTATAGGTGCATTAAGTGCGGCTTTTCAGTTTATCTTCATCTGTTCATTAGCTTTTCCTAGTTTCGATTTACAGCAGTGACCTTACGTTGGACATGAGCAGAATCAAGGGGAAGGACATACCCTCTGAGATTATGCATAATCAATACCGAGTTGAATGTAACCAATACTGAAGAGGCCTTCAGGGCTCAGCGACATGAGACGAACTGCAGCAGTAAATATTATTCTGGGGGCCACCGAATTAAGCGTTTTACTGGACAGTTAACCGGGAAGTGGATGGATCACCGTTGAAACAGGTCTATTTGTGATGACCCGAACCTTTAGGCCAACATTAATCCTCTCATTTCATTCAAAGTTATTAGCCTCAGAGGAAATCTGCTTTGGAAGCTGTAGCTACAGAAGAACATAAAAAATACATCACATCCTATCTAATCCACCGCAGGTATTTCCCTTTTGGAGTTATTCTTAGGTTAGCTCACAGCCAAAATATGTCAGACAGAAAAGAGTGCAGACATTCAAACGATGTCGCGCTACAACAGATTTCTGTCGTTTGGATTATTTCAACAAAGCATGTGAGGGAATACAATACAAGTATGTTCACCTTACCTGCACCATCCCCACTTTCATGTTTCTTTAATTAATTTTATGCTTTTGACCATATTATTGATGAAACACAGACATTAGTACATAAAACAAACAAAATGAAATGGATCACTCCAGGTTTTTTTTAAGTCTGTAACCAATAATAGTATGAGTAAAAAAAAAAAGCATGCCTCCAAATTCTACTACTTGTTTACATCTTGAAAACTAAGTTGCAATTATTTAGAATTAACCACTGCTGTCAGTCTCAGGTTGCGTGCGGCAAGGGTGCTCAGCTTCTTCTGGGCTTTCATTTTATTCAAAATAGTTTTTAATGGTTATTGAAATACATAGAGGTCCCTTTGACAGTTATTGTCTATTTTTAGGGTCCCTTCTTTTTGTGTGGTCACCTTTAGGTAGAGTTTTATTCAACTCAGTGATTGAGAGGGACGCTCTGCTTATCAGTGTTACTTTTCATGAACTGGCCAGTCGCATTAGACGAGATGAGAGTTAATGCCAGTGCTTACCGCAAAGGAAATGGAGGGAAAACTCAGTATCACAACAAAGGGTGGAAAGACTATTTGATGGGAGCAAACTGTGGAGTGGTTGCTGAACTTCTCTGGTCCTGTAGGTGTTTTTTTTTTTTTTGTTTTTTTATAGACAAAACTTTTTTACCCTTTTATTTCCCTGTGGTACTGTTTTGTATCATAGTGCTACGCAGCCAACTAGCTGACATGAGGAGACTTTACCCAGCACCTATGAGAATTTATGACTATTTTTTTTTTTTTTTTTTTTTTTTTTCGGTGTTTGCCCCTTGTGCCTTTAAGCGCTTCTCTGCCCATCAAAGATATCTAATGGACACCCATCCAAGGTTCTTACACAGTGCAGGGCATGTCAGTGCAGAAAGAGTACAGTCAGACCGGTTCATTAGAATTCAGAGACAGAATAGTGAAGAGGCCTAGCTCTGAGGAATAGTGCAAAAAAGATTTTTAAAGAATGGGGTTTAAAAGGAATTGCCAGTTATTCAGTCATTTGGAAATGAAAAACAAAAAGAACATATCAAAACTTTATGAAACAAATGAGACAAGAGAGTCTCTGGTCAGAGCCTGCAGTTAAAATGTATGATATCCTGGCAATATACCTGATGTCCACATGGACCAGGTGCCACTATGACTGTACCTTCCTATAAGTGTAAAACAAGTTTCCTGTAGCCTTTTTAAAATCAGTAAATAGTTGACCTTCTCAAAATGATCTTTACATAACTGAAAACAAATTTCAACTATTTCATTTTACAACAGAGGTTGTTTTTTTTTTTAACTGCGAGGCCGTGGAGGTGTCAAGCTGAAAGGGGGTTTTGAAGGAAGAGAGGTGATCCAAAGGTCCAGCATGACAAAAAGGACATATGCATGCTCGTCTTCCTAAATCAAACGGAAGTAAGTTTGTGTAAAATATGTTTCACAATGTATTCCTAATAATTTATTCAAAACAAATACGGACTCTGTAAAAAAAAACATTCCAACAGGTTCTTTCTTTTTTTTTTTCTTGTTTTCCTGACAAGGAACTACTCAGACGACAGATGGAAACAGTGTTGAAGGAAGTTTACGCTCAGGGCTCTCTGTCTAGACAAGAGTGGGTAGATGACTGTGATGCAAGTAAATTAGAGGAAATATGCAACTTCAGTGAGCCAAAAACATGTGCACAAAGCTCTAGTAATTCCAGACTACATGCATATTTAGAGAAAACATTTTTGCATTCACATCTTAAATGCAAAGAGAAAACTCATTAGGTAATACATTAATCAGTTCAACCAGAAGGAAATAACAAAAAAAAAGAAAATGCAATAACATTTCCAATTACTTGAACTCGTCAGTCTTCTCATCTTGATTGCTAAAGGCAAAATATTAGTTTTTAAGGTAGCACATACCTGTGGGCATCTTTGTCTTTATCAGTTATATAAAAATGCAGGACAAAATATGTACTCTTTGCTGCTGAAAAGAAACTGTAAGGACTGGCAAATAATGTGAGAAAATCCCCCCTCTCAGCTGTCAGTGCATGCATCAGTGTATTGAGGGTAGTCCTAATGGGATGAGACAGTGATTTAAGGTAATTTGATTAATAAACCTACAAGCTACAACCAGTAAGTCCCAGTCAATAGGAAGTTCCCACTGAATGGTAGCCACTGCTGTTGGACATTCACTTTTTTTTCTCACAGCACTGTGCAGTGCTTTGGCTTAATATGTTAGCTTTTAATTTAATTTAATTTTTCTTTATTTTATATCACAGTATTTAAACCACAGAAAATAGTTAGACAGTGGAGGGTGAGGCAATATAATGTAAATTTAATATATTTACAAATAATCTCATGGCTTTTCCTCCTATACAGGGTTGCAGAATGTTGCATACACATTATTTTATGAACAAATAGTTTTTGCCATAATTTTGAACATGCACACACACTGTACATGCATGAATAATTTGTGGAACTTTGATTCTAATAATAACACTGACATCTTTGGCAGTTTCCCCTCTTGGCTTCTTTGTTAATTTCCCTCTGACTCAGTTCACATGTCTGAGAGGGAATTTGTCATCAGCCCTTTTTCTGAGGAATTACAGCTGTGCCCTAGGATGGAATCAACCGATCTTTTAATCTCAGGCTGACATTTATATTCTTTGTGTTACATCTCCGCTGTCCCTAAAAGGGGGGAAAGAGAGATAAACAAATGGAAATTATACCGGCATCAAGCATGTATTCACAAAAGGCTGCCCCCAACCCTCCCCTGAGGGCTTAAGGGAGTCAACTCAAGGGTCTGTTATCTCTCAGAATGCATGAATTGATGGCAATGTTTGTGTGACACATTTCACCGAACCTTGGCCAAGCAAATTTCCATGGAGATAAGCTTAGCTGTGAGACAACAGCGTCAGCATTACCGCTAAAAGCTGGGAGAGCCTCTGTAAAGGTGCTACATGACAAGGAGTGGTGGGATTCCTGTCATGTTTTTCAGATATGACACTAAGTGGATTACACAAGATTAAGTGTGACAAAATAGAAAGCAAAAGAGGAATAAGGCTTGACATAGCACCATGGTACCATGCTTTGAACAAGTAGACTTCCTATGGTAATATGATATACAGCACCAGCATAAATCCTTAATTATGTCATTTGCCCACACGGGCTTAGTCATATCACTTTAGATGTCCCATAATGCCTTTTTGCCTCAAATTCATGTATCATTTTAATTTTTTCAGGATGTGAACAATACAGTATTTCAAAGTGCAGCGCGTCCAGACATGTCCCATTCTGTCTATAATGTAGAGATACATAAAACAGATTTTTATCTCATTAGGCATGAGATGATTAATACTCGGTATGTGTTCTGCAGGCAAAATTATTTCTGCAAACCTTGTAAGGAAAAGATTAGATGATGACTTTGAACTTCAGTGTCATGTTGTTCAACAAGTCATAACATTATATTAGATTTGCATCATTGTGTTTGACCTCTGTTCCAGATTAATCAACGAGGGAAACACCGCCAACAATGACTTACAACAGAGTTACATTGTAGCCGAACAGTGGAAGAGCACGGGAAACGTGTACCAAACAATGAATTGGAGACACATCTGTTTTCTTGTTCATACACCAATGGAATATATACCTCAATTAGTTATTGATTTTGTAAAGGGCCTATTATTTATCTTTGAGTAAGTCAATCACTCGGTATGTTACCTTCACAATTGAGATAATCCAATATTTATCTAATAAAAGTCATAATGATCACGTTCTGGGTGTGTGACTTTCCCCACATTGTCATTTCCAGTTATCTGCTCCCGTAACATGTCAGCATTAAACATTTGGTCACATTTGACACTTAACATGCGCACCCTGGAACTTCAACAAATAGCACTACATCCCTGCATATATCATTGATAATATACACGGATGACTAACGGATAAGAGTGTCACCAATTCAAGCTTTTGTAGTGTCTCGGATGTAAATGCAGCATACTATTATTCAGACCAGTCATCTGTTTCCTGAAGAATACCGATGTTTAATTTTGATTTTACCAGCCAGAATAGGAGAATAGAAGTCTGGTCCTTTGAAAGTGGTCAGCAGGCAACTTGCAATACCACAGAAGGCCTGGGTACATGTATGCACAGATCAGGCCATAATTTTCAATTTTTCTCTTCTGTTTTTCATTGATGGAGAGACCTTCACTAGTCATCTTTTGTCTATTAAAATTTATCATCCATAGAGCTGCTGTAATAGATGGTGAGGAGACCACATAGAACTCTCTGGCAGCTTATTTCAAAGTGAAAATTGACTCTTTGTGCCTGCTGATGGATATTTTTAAAGAGAGATCTTAAACTCAATGCTGAGAAGGCCCAGCCCAAAGACAGATAAATGAAAGCTCTGGCTGACTATTAAAATGTTCTGCAAAAGTAGAAATCATTTAGCTTACTGTGCCAAATATGCCTCAATTTCAGTAACAACTGAAACAAATAAGAGTGCTACAGAAGAGATTTTAAATGATTTTATGTTTAAATTGGAGCATTTCACCACAAGAGGCCAGCCCAAATCTATAGTATTAGTTTTATAGATTTGACCGCAAGTGTTGCAGTGATTCTCTGAAAGCTTAGATTGATTGGGGATATTGACTGCTCTTCCAATTCCTCACTCAACCTGTTCGCCATCAGCATTGCTAATACACCAAACCAGGGGTGGAACTCTTTTCCTGTGGCTCATCAATTCAACGACCTCTTTATAAAAGGGTAAATTAAACCATGTCCCACAGCCATTTTACCTCACCGACAGCAGGTTAATGGCTCATCAAGAGTCTGTTCTCTCTCCTGAAACTGATCTCCTCATTGCCTTCGCCTGCTCGTCCTTACACAGCTCTATTGATGACTTTGTGCTGTGACTGTTCTTTAGCACCATTTTTTTTTTTTTTTTGCACGTGTTTTTTTTCGTACTTGTGTGTGCACTTCCATAAAAATTTGCCTTTCAAATTTTGGGCAGCACAGCGTCAACTGACAAGCTAAGATGCAACGTGTCGGTTTGTGGTTGAAGTCGCAGTGAGATGAAAAAAAGAGAGACCTTAGCGAGTGCAGAGCAAACAAAGGAATCCCTTTTCTGTCTCCATCATCACTGAACTGTCCAAGTGGAGGCTGTGGGAGGTGTTGGATTATCAGAGGTTGGTGCAGCGGTAATGAAGGACAACTCCCAGAAGACACAAACTCGCCAGAGCCAACTGATACACCAGGGGAATTGGTTCTAGCAAACAGAAGAAAGAAAAACAGAGATCACTGCATCCTGCGAGACTATGGTGCACTCGGACAGGAGTTTTTCTTTTTGTTACTGCAGTTGAGTATTCGAGCTTCACTGTGCAGAGTTATGTATGTGGAGAGTTTGACACTATAAAGCTGTTCAAAAACATCTGCAGGAGGGGGAAGATTTCTCTGAGCTCATTGATAATGTGATTTTAAGAGGCAGGCTTACGATTTGTGACATCACAAATAGTTTGGAAGCCAATTCTCGTCCAATTCAGCTTATATAACATATCTTTCAGCGATTTAACTTCAGAAATGAAATATAGTTGAAATGTTATAGATTGTGGAAATATTAATGAGTGAGAAGAGGTAGATGTCCTTTTAAGGATGTTTACAACGTAATTGATGAGAAACGATATCAGACACCTTAACCTTAACAGAAAACAATATATTTAAAAATATATATATTCAGGTGTGTTTGTATAAGAATTATTTTATGGTGATTTTTTTTTTTTTAGCCTTCTCTTTTATATTTTACTCAAAATAACCGCTTTCACTGAAAATGCACTACAAATTCCCACGAGGCTCTTTAACATGTGTGTGAATTTAAGAAAATGTATATATGTATAAATCAATTGTGCATGCAGTGTCATGAGTATACAATGAGTCTACATTACATTTAATCCCAGATAGAAAAGTGTTTGACTTGGTGTACTAATGTGGTGTTGTCAAATCACTGCTTGCAGCTAATTGTTCATCCCCATCTGATTCCAAAAGCCATTTTCAACCGTTGCCAGACTTTCTCAGCTGTTGGGAAATAGTTTCTGTCAAAAGATGTAAAGTTCTCTGTGTACACATTGATTTGACATCGTCCAAGTGCATCGGAGTGAGCAAAGTTGTCGATCCCTGTGTAGAAATAACGATACGAGGAACTGTGTGCAGTGAGTTTAAGTCCCTGCAGACACGTCTTTGATTTTTAAGTGCAAGCTTCAGTAACAGTTGTGCTTTTTCATTAATTATGCCTGAAATAGCAACCAAACACATTGAATGCTCACCATATTTTTGTAAAACATTAGGTAACATTTGATAGCCCCAGTATGTTTTACTTCATGCATTCAGTTATACATTATGTCTCAGTGCTGACATTTGAAACCAGAACAATCCTAATCCACAATACGAATGCTGAAAAATGAACCGCTCCACTCCCAAACTGGATTGCAAAATGCGGAAGTGCAACAAATCTCGAAGGAGCTGCTCCACAGCCCCGTCTCCCCTTCCCTGAGGTGGAAAGCCCTAGTTTGAGTGTTCACTTACATCATCAAAGGGCCCTTCTTTCTCATGTAATATTAACATGTGCTAAATCAGTGGCAAACAGCAGCAGCAATGTTTACACAGCATTAACACAAGCTTGCAAAGCCTCACAGAGCCAGGCTGTCTTTGTGTTCAAAGATTAGGAGGCTCTGACACCCACAGTAAGTGACGAGATTATTGTGACTATCGGTTCACTGTTTTACAAGGTAACTAATGCAGGCACATTGCATTTGTCCTTTACAGGACCCTTCTTGAGCAGGTAGGGACATTCATCTGTAACCTGCCTGACTTTTTGACACAGGCTTTAAGCTAATAATCAGAAAGCTTTCGAGGTGAAGTGGGCTGTCACCGTGAAGTCAAATCTGCTGGAAATTAAGTCCATTAATCACATAGTGTTTCATTTAGTTCTTTTCTACATGCAGCTCTGAAGTGCATCTATGTGAGGGAGTAAAAGAGACCGGGGCCTTCAGTTAGAAAGAATGAGAGAAAGAGAGAAAATGCTTGGTGGTGCAGAAGAAAAACCATCAATTCTCATCATGGAAAATAGATCATCTCTCCGAATGAGATCCACGGCTGCCGTGTACAAATGCCGGATAACGCAAGCTAGCGATGGCAGGCGCCACCCACCACTGATAAATTAGGTGCATGAATAAAAACTATAAGGAGCCTGTGATTTCATCCCAGATAGCTTATTAATGGTAAAGCACAATATGTTGCAGGTCAGGTCTTCTGGGAAAATACATGTGGAAATATGACCATTAACATAATCTTTATGATGTGCCTCTTATGATACATAACACCTATTCTGTAAGTCTTGTGTGTCACTTAGTAATTGTGAGAGCAGCAAATAATCTAACTTGTTCCATGTTTTTTTCAGTTACGCGATGAAAGAGGTAAGAGATAAGGACAGGAAGACATAAGTGACCCAGTGTAAAAGTTGGGACTAAGAAACCCTGTTCTAATATCACCCCCTGATTGCCATAATAATGTGACACTATCAAGTTTCACATATTGGCTTTTGTTCAATAATCATGAAGCAATAGAGCAGATGGGTTCAGTGGAATCAGCTCCTTGTCAAATCTGGAGTGACAGGTTTGGAGAGCAAGGGAATTTTGGCAGCGGCAGAGGTCGAGCGAGGACCACTATAGATAATTGGGATCCTCCCTTTTTAGATGATTAAGATGGTGTTACAGATTTTGAAAGGAGAGCAGACAGGGTGGGGATTCATTAAGGTAGAAAACTTCTATCCTCGTCCTTATGATGACATATTCAAAGAACAAGAGGTTCATAAAACAGCTCGTCTTCTAAAAGCTAATCAGCTATAAGGCTAAACTTGTGTAACACATGTGCAGTGTTATAGCACAGAAATACTGTCACTGCAACTGCAATTGTTCTCAAGACATCGAGCCGTCTGTTGTTCCTAGGTAACTATTAATGTACAGTATTAACCTGTTTTGGGTCCATGTTCAGTCATGTTTTGTTTCCAGCTGTGAAAGTCATGAAATCAGAGTTCTTAGCATATTTCCATGTCTGTTCCTGCAACAGCTTTGTTTCTTAAATAAAATGAGTAAAGCAGGAACATAAATCCAGCCAAGCACAAACAGGACATATAACTAATTTAATTTCCTCTCCTCTGTGACTCAGTGTAGTCTTATCTCTCTCCTCAGCACTTTGTGTGCTATGTTTATTTATTTTCTCTTCTCCGTTTCCACCCACAATTTCGTTTAAGACTTTAAGCCAGATAAGTTGTGGTTTGTTTTGCAAAGGTCGCAGGTGGAGCAAATATCTCGGAGAAGGTAAAAACACAACAGTGGAGCTCAGGCCTAAATGGACTCTCAGTGCAAGTAGAACATTACTTCATGCATATTCACGAGGCAGGCACTGCTCATCACACTATCTTTGATCCGTATCAATAGAGTATGCAAATGCAGATGTGCACACAGACGCAAACAAGGCAATTCTCGACCCCTGCTAGCTGCTCATATCATCCGACGGCACCACCCATAGTAAGCCACACTAGTTCACCCTCCCCATGATCTATACAGTAAACAGAGTTTTCTGGACTGCCTCATATCGTTAGTTTAACTACAATCTCTTCATGTGTTGCGCACACGTGCTCTAATATGGAATGGTGAGAGCATATAATGTCATATACTGAGCTGCACGTGTAACGTGTTATTTTGGTTCATTTGATCCGTATGCATTCATTGGTTTGATCTTATTGCATTACAGGCAGCCACAGGGGGGATTGTGTCACATGTTGCACAGAAATAAAAATGCTACTTGAAATGAAAATTAAGATGAACTTGGAAACGCAATGGGGCATGCAAATGCATCTATCTGTGTGTCATACAGCTGTTTCACAAAGATGTGATGTGGACTACAGGATGATGTGCAGTCAATTTATACTTAAATCTGTACAACATACACTAGTGAAACCCCACACTATGTCTCACATGAAATGCAAAGGCTACTTGCGTGCATATCAGTTAAGTCGTGCACTGTGCACCGTTTGAATCTGACAGAGGCCTTGATAGCAAGGCAATAGAAGCACAATATCTTCACCCTTATAAAACCCAAGGTAAAAATATCCCCTGCACAAGAAAACAATCGTCACTCCGTATATTGCTGCAAACGGCACTTTTTATGATGGCATTCACCTCCCTAATGACAGAGCAGAAAGAGGTATTTGCAGGTTCAAGGTTATCTTATGTTTTATTGTACAAGGGAAAATGAACCCTGAAGTAAAGCATCAAATATATTTTTTTTTCAAACACTGCCTCTTGCCCAGTTGGATGGCAGCAATTCAAAAGTTGTCTCGAAATGGAATAAAACTGCAATTGTTCTCTCTGAGTGCAGACACACAACATTATATTCTGTTTGTCCTTTAAACGCCAGATATCAGTGAAATTGAATGTAAAACTTTAAAATGCACAGAATGTATACACATACAGCCACAGAATGCCCCACTTGTATTGACAAATATTTTCCAGTTCTCATTAGCACAACGGACAAGGAACTAATATAAAAAGTGTCGGTCTACTTCTTCATGGTATATTTTTTTTGTTGACTCGTGGGATGCATGCATTCCACAGTTCATAGCCCCCAAAGTGTCATAATTTCATAAAATTGCTGATATTTTCTGAGTAAACAATTGCAAACAAACTGTGACAGATCATAATGGCTTTTTTCAGCAGCTAATTATCATACCTACAGCATCAGGCAAGTGACATAGCACTATATAAAAAAAAAAAAAAGGTTTAATCCTTGCTTGTCTGCCTTTCAGGATGGCAAATTAAGTTCCATTTTGCTCTTTGTTCAGTCAGTAATGAAATACTGTATTAGCCCCTGCTTTCTCTGTCGCCATAGCAACAAACATCCCCTCCGGTAATAAAGTAGAAGAACACTTCAATCAAGTCTGAGTCATTGAGGTGAGAACATGTTTACCTCAAAACAATGCAGGAACAGGACCCTGCTTTTATAGCTAAAGCAACATTACAGTGTAATTTCATTCTATAAACAGTTGGGTTTTTAAAAAAATATATTTTTGGACGTTTTGCCTTTAATGTATGCATACAGTGAGACAGAGATGGAGGGAGTGAGTGACAAGAGAGCAGGGTAATCGCATGCAACCGGCCGGGATTCGAACCGGGCACTCTTCACTAATTAGTGCCCATGTGGTGCACGCAGAACTCAGAAATACATTTACATTTATTGACGTTTTAGCAAAACATCTCATCTTAAATCTTTAAATGGCTAAATGGCTGTGAATTTAATACAGGAAAAGTTTGCAAAAACAAATTATAGATGTATAAAAGGTTAGTAATTACCTTCAAATGTATGTGCAGACATTTACAGAAAGTGTTTACAGCTTAATTTCATTCTGTATCTTCGCTGTACCTCTCTTTTCATTTTTGAGTCAATGCCATTTGCCTTTATTAGGCCGCGATTAAACATTTAAATTGAATGGTAAGCAATCATTAACCCCAACAACGCCATGACACCCCATCTTATGGTTTAAACTTGTGACATCAATCATCATTTTATTTACCCTTTTTAATCTTAAATCAGCTTTTTGCTTATTCTTTTTCTCCCACTTTGCTCCTGCTTTTCTTATCCCCCGTTAATAATTCCAATTGTCATGACATGTTTCATAATGTGTAAGCAGAAATTATTGTACAAATAAATGTGAATTGCCTCTCACCCTTAAAGGTAAGAGAACAGTTGTTCTGTCATTGATAACTTCAGGCATTGCCATGTGAGTCACTGGGGTTTATTTGGCAATGTCAAACCCAAACAGATCTGTTCCATTAACTCTTAATGTGAGTAAGAACATTTGGCAGTTAGTTTGACTGAGAGTGTCACACATTTAGTTAAGAAGCCCTGTCTGCTCTTGTTGTGTGGGAGGCCTATTTTTCCACACTGACCCCGTGCTATTCTGGGCCAGCAGCTCTGCTATTTGACAGCCAACTTCTGGTCGCTATTTCCCCAGAGGTTAGGCTGAAGCGGACATCTCTCCTACGAGACGTTGGGCTAACAAACACACAGCCTGTGCTCCTCGCAGACATCAGCAAGCAACACGCACACTGCAGAGCAGTGACATCCCCCGAGGTGTCAGATGGAAGGGGATGTTTCTACTACCTTCCACAGGGATAAACTAAAAACACGTCATGGTCATCCCAAAGTGTGAATTGCTATTAAGGTGACACCATAGCTGTGCTGGAGGTGCATCGGGGGTAGCTAGTAATTTGTTGTTCTGTGTAGACTGCATCCAGTGACTGTTCACAACTCAGTGCTGCACAACGAGGTTGCCGTTTTGTGCGTTCAGTCTGTCAGAAAAGCAGTAATTATGTAAATACTCTCACTTCCACTGTGTGATGCAAAGGGGTACAGTAGCAGCAACATGGTTTGCACTTGACTCGCTGTGAGTGCACGATGAGAAAGAGCAGTTTTGTCTTGCGTCACTGAAAATGACGTGATTATGACCTGGAAAGTGCTTCGAGCAGTCCGAGCAGACTAATAACAGTTCTCATTGTGTCTGCATTGCTGCTAGACATAGGAGCACACTTGGAGAGGGGCACATTGGCTTTATGGACACCACAAAAACCATCAGTGTACAGGAAGTGGCCCTTTATTTGTATAATAATTCATTCTTCATCTGTTTTCACGCATTTTATGCAGAATTGTTCGTGGATAAGAATGTTATTTAACTCTATATCTTTCACAAGGTCCTGCATTATTGCGCATTCCTGTTCACTGATAATTACACATCTGGCCAATGAAAGCTGTAAAATTAAATATTGGTATCAGACCATGCATAGAACATTTCTGCTGCTATGACAGGCCGATCAAATGCTGCTTTAATTATACCTAAATGCTTGATGCTTTACTAAATGAAATAGGTCACATTCGACCTGGTTATGGCTATTGTCAGAATTGTCGTAGGGATAATTTAAATCTGTTTAAGTAGGAAGAATCGTATAGCTGTATGTAAAAGAAAATGTTCCACAAATATAGTTATGGCCTCTTTTATGTAACATAAGTTAAAAGAAGTTGGGGTTTTTTTGGGTGGTAAATTTTGAAAAACATTCGGCTTTATGTCTGCATCTGCCAGTGGCTCGTCACAGTAGGCATAATAATATGTTAATTTAATTGGAGAAGAGACATGATGTTCTCTGCAATTAGATGGAAAAATTGTGTCCACATATTGGTATCGGCCAGAAGAGTTGGGAAAAAAAATCAACTATTTTGAAAATTCTTTCAATACAAGTCATAAAACTCTATCAGCACTGGTATGTGACATCCTCTGGTAACCATGGACACCAGTGCAATATAATCTGGCCATTGTTTGTCTCCAATATCTCTCTTTATTTTCTTTCTCCTCCTCCTTTGCAGTCATTGCCCCTGTTGCATTCATGCATAGATGGCATGCTAAGTGAAAGAGGAGCCAATGGGGATGAGCAATGCCTGCTAAGCTGGTTTTAGTCACGGGGCATTGTCATTAGATTAATGGAGCAGAAGGAGCCATCCTTTCGCTCTCCAGAGGGGAGTTTTACTTTTGGTGGGTGAGGGAGAGGAGAAAATGAAGGGGGGGCGGGGGAGGGTGCTCTGCCAGTTTGCATCCTGCCCCCTCTGTTCACACCTCCTGACCACATAGAACCATAGTCATGCTCTTAGTGTAGTCTCTTTTGACTCTAACATTGTCAACTATAGGATAGAAAAAAAAATATATTAGTTTCTACTACATCAAAAACAATTAATCTGACAAAGCAAACCCTAATATTATTTTTCACAGAAGTAATTGTATTGCCCAGTTTTATAGAACACTAATTATTATTACTCTACTCATAATTTCTATACTAATTATTTACTTGCACTCATTTAATTATATGGTATACACAGTACAGTGCAGCCTAATTGCTCTCCATGTTAAAAAAAAAAAAAAAAAAGGTCATTAAAGTTCGTAAGAAAAATTATTTGTGTTTTTCCTGTTTCCGGAATGTAATTGTTTTCTGTACACTCTTCAAATAGTCACACTTTTAAATTAAATTCTACCCAAATGCTCTTAAAGCACAACTTTGCAGCTTTGCCCGCAACATATAAATGTATATCAACACACTCAGTTTGGAATTCAGTTCTTGCTCTATTGAATTAATTCTGGCAAGAGGAGAAGCAATAAAGAGAAAACCTGAGGAGACTGAAGTTGCAAAACAGTGTTAGGTGGAGAGCGGAGACAACTGTTACCATGGCAAATAATTCAGAACTTCTTTGCTTTACCATTTCCAGCCAATTACCCGAAACCCCCGTGTCATCTGAGTGGCAAAGGTTTTCGGCTGGAGATTTACGTCTAGCTCTGATGAGTGATTCAGCACAACAACACGTTTTTCACCTAAAATCCCCATGTTACACTCACAGACGCACAGCTAAAACATACTCGACTATTCAGCCTCAGCTAAGCAAACAGGCATATGTTTTCCCAGTCCATTTAGGGAACCAGTGAAATGATATGATTATCTGCCTGGTTGCTCTGCACATCGAAGTGATACAATGCCAGACCACAGTGTTGCTCATACATTTTTAAGTGACTCCATTTTAAATGTTGTGAACAATGTAGCAGGAATTTGTAGAAGGGACGAGGCTGTAGTGCCCAGGGTCAAGCATAGTCAATCAGTGCTAAGTTTGGAGTGCGAATGGAGTGTTGCATTTGTTGCCGTATCTGAAGTCACTACCTTGTTTACCTATTCTTTACGCAATATAAAAAAGGAAGGAAGATTCTAATTATAATTTAATAAAATGAGAGTTTGGACAGCTATGAATCATATATGTTATTGAATCATCACTGACAGGTGTCAGTGGAGTGTTTTTATTTTGTCTATAGACTGCAAGGTGTTGCATTGTATTATTCTTAGCAGAATGAAGTGTATATACCAAGGGTGCTATTATCTTTGTGTTCAGTTGTTGTCATTTTTGAAGGCACTATTCGGAGCATACATTTCAGATTAAAATGCACTGGATAGTAAATACTCCCCATCATTCAGTATGGTTTGAGTTGCTAAATAATGTGTTCCTCCCTACTTTACAGTCGAAGACAAAACAAAAATCCTGAACAAATGCGAAACCATTTTTCTGCATTTTCTTGGAGACAACATAATATGAGAGAAAAATGCAACACCGGTAGATTCACCTGCAGTGCCGTGTATGGGGTATTGTAGACTTCTTTTTGAATGTTTTGGTGATTGGACTGGCAGACAAAGAGCTCTAAAGAGAGCTGTGGTGTTGAAAATGAAACAAAGCTCAGCTGTCCCACTGAGACCAACAGCAGTTAAGGCACATTCACTGTCTGTCTGTCTGTCTGTCTGTCTGTCTGTCTGTCTATCTATCTATCTATCTATCTATCTATCTATCTATCTATCTATCTATCCATCCATCCATCCATCCATCCATCCATCCATCCATCCATCTTTCTCTCTGTATGTCTGTCTGTTGCCATCTTGTGCAGCATAACACATTTATCTTGAATGGGTTAACAGGTTTGACCACCGATAAGATAACTTCTCTTTTAAATGTGCAAAGGATCTCAGTCCCCTCTTTATAGGATGTTGGTGTATCGACTTACCAGTAGTGTTCAGAAAATGTAACCATGCCAGAATTGGTCACGTGAGTTTGATTTGAGTGGTGAGAGAAAAACGCGTGTTTGTATATCTATTAATACGTGTTTAGATTGGAAAAAGATACAAAAGCTGTTAGAGTCACCTTGACATGTAAGTGGCATTAGTCGTGTGGAACTTGTATTTGCTGGTTACAGTCCTCCTCTTGGAATTGATTAAACCTCTATAACCTTTCCCTGTTGAGATTTGTATCCAATACAAATTTCCCCCTGATGCGTTAATGTGGCTCGGATGTAACTCAACACGTTTGCCTTCATTCAGTCAGTGTGGATCTATAAACATGAAAAATAGTCCCCGCCCCTGTCTCCACCCACCTCTCCATGGTGTGCCTGTAGCTCGAGGTGGCAGCTCGATGATGTGGAAAGGTTTACTTTGCTGAGAGGATTGGCTCCTTAGGGATGGAGCCATGCGACCCATGCTATCTGAATCATAGACTGAACATAGAAATGGATGTGTTATCTCGGTCTGAAAAAAAGAAGCCTTAGAAGAAGTGCCTTCAAGTGCAATACCACTGAGGGCCACTAGGGGATGGCTCTGAAAGAAAACTTGCTCCAATACACTCCCATTCAAAAAGCCTAAAAAAAACACAGCCAGTTAGTCATTATGGTGTCGTCCGCAAAATTCACTGCTTTTGATCAGTAATCTGGTGGTCCTTCTAAAAATAATTACATAATTAATTGGAGACTAGCCTTCAAAAAGTGATATGTTTTGGGGCATGTCTGGTTTTATTGACATGGCAGGCTTGCAATTAGGTTTCCAGTATACACAATGGGCAGGAATAGTCTCTTTCAGTTTTCAATGAGATTGAGTCAGATCCACCACTTTCTCCTCCCCTGCTTGTCAAAATATGGTCATTTTTGGCACCAAAAACCCAAGATGATGATGGCTGAAATGTCAGACTCAAGGCTTCAAAACAGCATTTCACAAACCAATGGGTGACGTCACAGTGGGTTGCCATTTGGTCGGAATCCATATTTTTAAGACTGTCAGACAGTCACTGCAGTTCCAAAACAGAAATGCTCAGCTGCAGTGCTAGCTACTTATTTGATTCATAATATAACTTGTCAGCATATAAAACCACCACATGGACATGTTAACAAGGTTAAAACCTTGGTTTTCAATTAAGTTTTTTTTTTTGTTTGTTTTTTTAAACAGTCCATTATAGAACAAGTTCAGGTTCACTGAAGGTTTATCTGTGAATCCAAAACAGACAGTCTGGGTGGGCAGCTGTGAATATGCCGTAATGGTTCCCTAATGGGACTACCTCAACCTGCTGTCTGTTATACTGTGGAAATAACCTTAAATGTTACCGGATGGACCCCAGCTGGTCATACAGCAACCATTTCCTAAACATGGTTGATGACAGCAGCCTGGTGTAATGAGTTCTGTTTATGAAAAAAAAAAGCATTTTCAAGGTGGAAAGTGAAAAGTGTGAGCATTATTTACTGTGGAAATGTCCAGGCATACTCCCCAGGGAGCAATAGGTGAACAGTGTTTGGTTCCCAAAGTTTAATTACACCAATCCTAAATTAATTGGACTCACAATTTATGATTTATTATTGCTATGTAAGAAAAGCACCTATAACACATTCGGTTTCAGGGTTCACATTTAATTGGCATTTGTCTGCTTTTTAACAGAGTAATTAGCTTAAGTCGTTGCATCAAAGGCTTGTCCTGACTGCAAATTTGACTTTGTCCGGTCACTGGGTCCTTGTTGTGGTTCATTGATTATTTGGGTGAATTTCCTCTGCCAAAAGGTGTGCCAGTACATTACTATCATAATTTGAAACACATTAATACCCTTTTATAAAACTTACATCAATCAAAGATTGATGTGCTACAGTCTTCGCCCAAAACATTTGTCTTCATAATGGGAAAAAAATGAAATGTTTACAATACTTTTTTCCCATTAATGTGACCAGATTTCAGTTGTGGAAAGTTACAGGAGAGGAAATTGTCTGAATACAAAATGGCTCATCAAAAGAGTTTGTAGAGCTCCTTTTTATCACTTTCTTACATGCCCTATGTTTCATCAAGTCATGTCTTTATCACTGCAGAGAAAAAAATAGCTGTAGTAAATGCAGTATACCGCATTGTGGTGGATATACCCACACAAATTGTACTTATAAAACTCTTGAAATATAAGCTCGAGCTAAGGTGCACACTGCATTATACATGAGGTATCATTTATTAACACCCTAGGATTAATTTTTCACGATGGAGGAGAGCTAATGGCCATGTTGATGGAGACTATTTTAATTGTACTCTTAATTTTGCTTACAGCTAGCACCATGATAGCCTTTCACATCTTCACGCTTCCCTGTTGTCACCTGAGAGAAAATCACAAGCACTAATCTAAAAGCACAAGACGCAGTGTCACATCTCCACTGGCCCATTAAGATTGCCTTAGAAACAAATACACCATATGGATCTGTCTGTCTCGTGTATCTTAGCTCCCCAAAGGACTCATCTGTTGTTTTCACACTACTTAGATGCTGAAAAGATTTTCTGTAGGAAAAAAGAAAAGAAAAGAAAATGAAATGAAAAATCTTACGATGCCAATAATATATACAGTATATACACACTAAAGTATTAATTTCAGATTTCAGCATTCACAGATGACATCTTCCTTTTTTATTATGACAGCACATGGAAGGATGTGAAGAGTTTTTCTGGCCCCTGAGCTGTGATGTTTACATTTCTCCGTCATGCCTCATGTGCATGATATGGAACGTGTAATTATTGATTCATATAAATCATCAGTGTCACTAATGTCTGTCCTCGCTGCTAATTTTTGAAATTTCATCTCTCTTTGCCCTTACCCCAATTTAAAGGTTGAGGCATTAAGGACTGACAACCGCTGACCTTTCTCATTGCGTGCATCTATTATCCAACAGGACTAATCATGCTTTTCTTGTGCCTTAGATAGATGTAAGAAGGGAGAGGGATGTGATGTGGAGAAATGTCAAGGTCTTGCTGTGTTCACATTTTGTCCGAGATTGGAATATAGTGTTAAAGATCCCCTAGATCAGGGGTCTTCAATGTTTTTCAGGCCAAGGACCCCCAAACTGATAGAGATATGGAACAGGGACCCCCTACTATATATATATTGTATAAAATTGTGTTAAACTGGGCTTAGTGCCATGTATAAACATACTTTATTGTTGTGCATTCAGTACTAGGCTATTCAAATAATACACAGGTTCATATATTCATGTTTTTATTTTAAACATGTGCAAGGTACAGTGAATAGGGTGGCCGTGCCACTGCCATTTAAAAACATACCTTGTCAACTGATACCAGTGCCAATATCAACATTGTCTGTCAATTGCATGATAATCATGCATACAAATCTATCTATTCAAATTGATGTTTTTTTATTTTAAACATAAATGTGGAAACGAAAATGAGTGATGGCCTATTAGTCCCACTGCCATGCATAAACATACCTGTTGTTTTGCATACAATACTGAACTATTAAAATAATGGACAGGTTCATGTTTTTTTTTGAACATACAAGTAGGGGGACAGTGAATCCTCAAGCCATGTGGATGGCACACATAGGCCCATTCCCACATTAGTGATTTTTTTTTTTTTACAACAATATCTTCTTTTCAAATAATATTGCAGCGTGCGTCCTTGTGCCTGGGATCTCAGTCAGCTGGGGACTGAATAGGCTCTCGGCCAATCACAGGGAATCTGACAGAGCCAGCATGCAACATGCTGCCTTGTGATTGGTACAGCAGCGATAGGGGCGGGTCCTCCTCTTTGCCTGCAGGAGGCTTTGAGGGACAGGTCCAGGCTCGTCTCAAACTGTGAGTGAACCGGTGCCCAGCTTGAGAGAGCTCCTGTGTGTCGCTGAATGTGTGCATTTCTGACTGAAAGATAACATCTTCTTCTGCCTCCATTTATCCATTCGCTACAATATGTTGGATTCATGTTAATGTCTATTTAAAGACATTTAAATTTGTTGAAAAAAAATATGAAAAATTGTCTAATCAACCAAAAATGTCATTACCCCCTGTTGAAGACCTCAGCTCTAGATTAACTGAGAACCCAGTCTTGTGTGATATGGGGTGCTAATTTTCCAATCCATGAAAGGCCTACGACTAAGGTAAACACCTAACATCACAAACATGCTCATTAACAAAAGTTTTAGATCGAGAATAATTACAATTTATATGAGTCTCACCTAATAACTGTTTTTTGGAATACTTAATTTTCCACCAGAAACATTACTACCTTAAGAAAGAAAGCTCCCCTTTTAATATTGTAGCTACTGCAGGAGACGTGCATGCTGCATCCTTTAATGTCTTGAGAATGGGCTGGATTTTGGCACTGTCACTTGGGTTTTACTGGCGATTTACCTTTAAGTTGTTGAGAGAGTAGCAATTGCTGTCTAAGTCCAGGCACTCTGTCATGGATACCAGTGTTTGACAGAAACTATCAAGCACTAAAATCTCACTCTGCCTTGGTAGTTAGGCGTCAGCAGGTCTGCTAATAGTACTCAATGTGAATCTATCACGCTGAAGATATTTCCTAATAATTTTGACTGAAAGTGGGATGCATCTGTTATACCTGATTTAGACAGCAACCAATGTCGTGCCACCAATAAGCATACCGTTCTTTACAGGATGGTGGGTTAAACATTTCAATTCCCCTGAAACAGTTTTTAAATAGCTTCTGTTGCAGAGGGACTGTGGAATGTACAGATAGATTAAAAGAAACAACCCAGAGGTCCATTTTCATAATTATGTTTTGGTGCCAAGCCCGACTGCTTGGCTAGCACTCCTGGAAAGGGAGGGAGGGAGAGAGTAAGAGAAAGCAAAGAGAAATCAATACTTCAGTTGAAACAGCCCTATAGCTGTGTTTTTTTTTTGTGGGTTTTTTTTTTTTTTTGGAGGGGTGGAGGAAGGAGAGGACCTGTGAGAGCATCAGTCTGGCCCCTGTGGCTACAGTACCAGCTTGAGCAAAAGGTAAAAGATGTTGTAAGATGAACAAACTCCTGCACGACCTACCTGCCAGACACAACTTTGTGACTGTATAGGTGGTACTGAGCACCCCACCCACCAACCCCCAAATGTGCTTGTAGCAAAACAAAGAGAGATCCGTCTACCCAGCCTCGGCTCCTCAAGACTCCAGTACAACAAAGCAGCAAGGCACCGAGGGCAGTAGGAAGTGTGAGTAGTTGCCCCCTGCCAAAGGGAAAGTGAGTCAGCCATTTGTTCTCCTCTCTCTTCCCTCTTTAATGCCCTGTCATTCACAGCAATGTGAACAAGATAATCCAATATCCAGGAGCTGTACAGTACGGCACTCATCTACAGCATGTGCAGACACATGATTTGATTTGTTTATATTGCTTTCAATTACCTCTTGTGTCCCCTGTTGAGCTCAATAAAATTTTATATTGAGGATATTTATCAGTGGGTGCCCATCCTCTCTTCCTCTGGCCTTCTTCATTAAGGTATTAACATTTAAATATATATAAATCACATTTTGAAGCCTCTGCGTATTGGTCACTAAAGAAGCCACTGGTCCCTGCAAACAGATGGCTAGCATCTTCTTTTGTATTACATCAGGTGCCTCTACTCTCCATGCAACTGGTGTGTGTATGTACCTCTGCAGCCAGGTGCATGTGTCTGTACTTGTCTGAATTGTGTTGCCGTATCCTTGGGTCTGTGACATGTATGATCCTAACCTCTCCCTGCTGACAGCCCTGGGTCACTTTACGGGCTCTCTGTAGCAAATTATCCTATTTATCGAGAATCCAGCGATGGCATTAGCAGGAATACTCGAACCTCAGCTGCGGCTCCCACAGAAACAACCACTGTAAATCACGCCTTTCATACAAGCTCGGTCATGGTTGTCAAGGAGACCGTGATGTGATTGTGAAGGCTATTCTCTTTTCTTCAGGATTTGACCACAGCTTTCATTCAAAATCACATAGACTCACGAGACGAGAAAATAAAAGAACAGAAAGGAAAAATGTTTAACTGCAATGTTGTTTTCTTGGTAACAGAAAAAAGACGTCTAAAATTCTTCTTCTATACTGTTTCTTTGAGTACAATTCCCCATCAGCTTCTACTAGTGTTGAGTCGGGTAAAAGGAAATACAACAAGGTTTCCTTTCAGTTTCCTTCCAATAGCCAGTTAAACTCAGTCCTTACTGTTGGGAAGAAATTATCTATCCCCTCTGTGAGTTGTTTATTTTCCATTTCCACAGTGCATATTTAGGTTCCCATGGTAACAATTCAATACATTTTTACTTCTTAAAGGTGTTGTTAAGGTAGTCAAGGTAAGAGGGTGTCATACAATAGACCGTTGTCACAGAAATGCTAGAAATAAGGCATCCAGGATGAGTAGGGTTCCCAACATGGAGCCATATTCTATAAAAGTGTGTATCGAGTATGGCATCATTGAAGTCATCATGAAGTGACAAAAGCTTTTTTTGTGAGCTTGGAAATTCTGAGTGTGACGCGTCTGGGATGAAAGTCAGCGTTTTTTTTAATTTACCAGTAGATCTACGTTCCACCTCACATCTATGGTCATCAGCCTTGGGTATTGACCGTAAGATTGAAATCGTTAATAAAAATGGCTGTAATGAGTTTCCTCTGCAGAGTGGGTGGGCTCAGCCTGAGAGGACGGTTAAAGAGCTCCGACATCCGGGACAAGCTCGGAGCAGAGCAGCTGCTCCTTGGCGTTGAAAGGAGCCAGTTGAGGTGGTTCGGGCACATGATTGGATGCCCCCATGGGCACCTTCCATTGGAAGTTTCCGGTCCCTGCCTGTCTTACAATAGTAATTATATTGAGCATTCCAACTATGTTATTTATGTATTTGATCTTAAGTTTAAGTTCCGTTTTTGTTTTGTTTTGATTTCAGTGAGCAGTAAGTCTTGTTATATTATTTTATTTTTAAGTTAATTATTGATCATACAATGAAAGGGCCAAAACATGAATACAAGGTCTTACTCAATCACAAACACGAGGACATAAACTGCTAGAGCACAGCAGCACTCGGTTAACAGTAGTGCTGTCAAAAGACAAGCTTAATCATCTCTCACACTGAAGAGTAGCATTAAACACATTATAGGGTAATTAATGTGCAAGTATTTTTTTCAGTGAAAAAAGTCATGGCATGTAGCTCTAATCAGTAAGTGGACCTTCTCATTTCCGTCGTACCGTCAGTGTGCATCAACATCTCAGTCACATGCGCCTGTACATGTTCCTGTTGCATGTTTGGTCAAAGGACATGTGTCCAGTTATTGGAACTGACCTGGCAGCAGCTTTGTTAAGAATTCATTGACCGGTTGGACTCGGGTCATTGAACTTCCATGTTGCTATCAAGGGGTCTCTATGGTTGTCTTAACGTTGGTCAGTTACAGTTCAGCAGCACAGATTATGATACAGCTGGGGGGTATTATTGCAATAATAGAGACATTTCAGCATTTTTACTGCAATGTATTTAATATATATTTAATATTTAGGTAGTTTGTTTATCACTTTTTATTTAAATGTTTTTTTTAAATTACATTTTAAACTGTTTATTGAGCCTCAGCTGTTATATACAATCCAGTTGTTTGCATAACAGCAATGCATCTCATATAGAGGTGGCCTTGTAATAAGTAATAGGTGCTGTCATCTTGTATATACTATATATTCTCATCTTTGTTTGAAGTCTACAGGGAGATAAAAATGTCCCCAACCCACACTGTCTTTTTAATCCGCTGGATCTAATGCAGAGGTGCATTCCTGATTGTTCAGTAGTGGACGTATTCTATTACTCTGGAGTATTATTAAGAAGCTACTTTATCACAAAGATTTAGTTTAGAAATTGTGACTTTATTTTTTGCGTATATTCTTGCATTTGTGTGTCAACTGAACCAGTGCTCTGCAGGGAAGACAGTTTATGGAGGAGGGTGGAACTGTATCCCAGTCAGCCACATATTAGTGGACCTGTCACTTAGTAAACAGTGACTTAAGCTCATTTCCATTCTGAGTTAGGAAGTGTAGCGAGAACTCCTAAGTGCATTAGAGTCACTCGCAATTTAGGTCCACTTTGTCTTTTAGTCAAGGGTGCGTGGGGAGACAGAAAAAGGTAGCAGAGTAGAAATTAAACAGCAATCTGGAGTGAAAGTGACAGTAGACAGATTGATTCTTTGTTTTTTTAATTTGATTTTCTATACATATTGCCAAATTAAGTATGTAATATCTTATTCAAATGGCATTTCCTGTTTGTGTTACTTCCAATGAATACGCGTAAGAAAACAGTAAATTGGTTTTCATGTCAGATTTGTTTGTCTGACCATTAGAAGTCCACTAATGGAGAACTGCCGTCAATGAAACAAGATCCAGGTGTATGGCCGGCATCACAACCATTATCATGCGGAACATGCATGGAAATCTAGCGCGTTTGTTCTTGTTATTTCACACTTTTCTTTTTTAATTTGCCGCAAGATCTGGCATTCCTTTTGATGTTGTTGCAAGCCCAGTGGGCATTCTTCCTGAGGCAATATTCACCTCACTCCTTAATAGGGATTGATTTTCAGAGGCATGGTTCGTAGTCAGTCACAGCAGGTTGTCAACTCCTGCTGCTTGATATCCCATGTAGACTTGAACCTCACGCAACCTTGACAGCGTGTCATGCACCTTAACCTGTTTCTGTCACCTCTGGTCCATACGCTGTATGTACAGTCATCACCACTGGGAGCCGACAGCTCGTGACTAAATCAAATAGAAGTACTCCTGCAATAGCAGGCCTCTGATTGTTTGACAGTCTGCATACTGTATTCTCCTGCTATGTGTTTTGCTCCATCTATGTTGACAGACTGATTTATTTACTGTGTGTGTGTGTGTGTGTGTGTGTGTGTGTGTGTGTGTGTGTGTGTGTGTGTGTGTGTGTGTGTGTGTGTGTCAGTGCTCAAATGTGTGCATAAATGGTAGAGAGACAGAAAATGCAATGACAAATTCTTGCGGTTTTTGCATTTAGTCCTTGTAGATTGACGAACACCACCCCCACAAATGCCAGATATCAGATGAATAGAACAAAGGACCTCATTCACTAATATCTTATGACGATTTGTTCTTAAGAAAAGTCTTAAAGTCTATGTCATATTCATGACATTTTCCAAATACGCAGATTTGTTCGTACCTGCGTTCTTATATTGATGGATTCGTCATTGATCCTCATTTGCATAGACAAAGTCCCTGCCAATGCCCATAAAAGGACATGAGACTCCAGTGCTGTGTGCACACGGAATCACAGAAATTGAGGTAGAAAGGAAAAGGTGAGAGAACGTAAATAATGACAGTCTGTTGTCCAGTCCTTGGACTTTTAATGTAGTGCCTATTCAAATCCATTATGCTTCGTATAGTAATGAAAAAACTATTAAAATTAGTCATTATAAAGAATATTATTGTTGAATAAATATTATATTAGCCCATTGTACGGCTGTAGAATTGAAGAAAATGCAAATTATTTGGCACAAACATGACACCACTAAAATGTGTGCTTTTGAGTTGGCGAAGACTTTGTTCTTACTTAAGATCAAATCCCAAATAAGAAAATATTAGTAAATGGCAGAATCTTTAAGTGGGTTTTAAGAAGAAATGTCTTCTTGAGAAAGTTTGCTGAATGAGGCCCAAAGTTATTTGGTTCTTACATCACTGGTAGTAACTTCAAATGTCACCACCACTGATTGCTTCGTTCACTGTCATTCTTCTCCTTTGCAAGTCCGCTTCCTGCTTCTTTGTCAGGCAAAGCTGTTATGATCGGCACCTCGGCTAACACCTGCTTTTTTGGTCATTTCTTTCCTGGAAGGGGAATTAGTGGCGGTAGCTGCTGGAAATGGTTGTAGAAATACTATGGTTTAGGGGGACTGCTGGTGACAAGGAGAGTGTTCTGATTCATCTTCCCTGCTCTTTGGCATAGCCACTGAGAAAAATGTCTGCTCTCTGTAGAACGATCAGAAATTCTAAAAATAAAGAATCTGAAACGCAATTTGTCAAAAAGTTTTACACATTTTATGAGGGGGTAGGGAAAAAAAAGAGAACATTCACGAGATTAATATGGAGATCAACTGATTATGTGCATTGTATGCAGTCAGTACTACTAATATGTTATTTAATGTATTACCATCTTTACTGCTGTCTGACCATAGATTTGAGGCCCTATGTAACAACCCCCTGGCCTCAAATAATGAAAAAAAATTGACACTATCAGAAGCATTTCCAGTTACTCAGCTCAATTTAGGTGATTTAGATAGCGTGCATGAGAATGCCTGTCTCTCCAACTGCCATGGAAACCTTCATCAAATTAGAATTGAAGTGATTATCCAGGGCAGAGCAAAAGGACAAAATCGATAGTTCTTTGTTTGAGGCTAAAATGAAGAATGGGCGTTCGGTATGCAGGGATCTCTCTGTTGCTCCCTTTCTCTCTCAACACACACACACACACACACACACACACACACACACACACACACACACACACACACACACACACACACACACACACACACAATCACGCACACTCACACACATGCCTCTTTGAATTGCGTATTCTGTTCCACAATCTTTGACCGTATCAGCATTAGGCTTGCATGGTGTAGTCTCAAACCGTCTGTCTTGGTTTTTCCCTTCCCTGTTTAGAATGGAAAAAAAAACAAAGCCTCAAAGGAAAAGCACTTCCTTAGATAATTGCAATTAGTAGTTTTGGCTGGATTTTGCAGCGTTGGCCCTGGCCTAGCTCTCTGTGTTGGTTAAGAGGGAGTGGGAGTGGGAGTGGGCCTGTCGGGCATGTTTCCAGCCTCCAGAAAGCCCTCTGCCCCTCTGCCTCACATGTGCTCACTGCAGCAGTCAGAGGGCTGAGCAGAACTACAGATAGGAAACTATGTCAGTGAGTAACGGCAGAGAGGAGAGGCTTGCTTTATGTTGATCAGGTACTCCAATTACTCTGTAATTATTAAAAGTGCCACACTTTTGTCCTATTTCTTGGCAGTCTGTTAATTCAGAGCCACAGTGGATGGCGCTTTGTCAAGGAAAATTTCCGCTTAATTGCAGTATTAGTTTACAAATTTACACCGAGTTGTGTGAGAACAAAAATATACCGCTACATATAGGAGTAGGTTTATTCACCATGTTACAATAACGTGTGCATTTAGGGAGGGGGAGTTTTACTTACTGATAAAAAGGAAAAGCAAGCAAGTGACTTCCACCAATTTTAGTCCACTGTAGTAAAATGAAACTATAACTGAATGTTTAACAGTAATGGTTTAGAAATACCCATTCTTTTCTTTTCTATTTCTTTTAGTATAAATGCTGACTTTCAAATTTGCATTGCCAACAGAGGAGGTAAGGAGAAACTTGCAGAAATGTCACAAAATCAGGTTCCAGGATATTCGATGTATAGTTGATAATAAGGTAAAACAGTAAGTGAATGGAGGGAACTTAAATTATGCTTTGTACGGTTCTCAAACAAATCCTCTACCAACAGCCACTCACATTTATGTGAAACATAGACACTCAATCACACTCTGTCTTTCTCTCTCTCTCAAACACACACACACACACACACACACACACACACACACACACACACACACACACACACACACACACACACTATTTAAACACATACACACCCTGCTTCACATAAAGGACTGTAATCCATCAATGTGCTCATTGCTGTCATGAGTAAAGAGACAGAGCTCTAAGCAAGAGTCCTCGAACACAAATTTGATTTACCTCAATTTGCCTCAAACAGTGACATGTGAGCACCAGAAGTGCTAATACAAACTGGCACCTTTTGCTGCCAACAGGCATGTGTCCATTTAGCTCAGTTTCAAAGCCTGTGCTCGTGCTGAAATCTGATTTGTTTAGGGATGGTATTGGATTATAAAGAGTTTGAAGTTATGAAAATTAACTGAAAGACAGCGATACTGTGGAGAAATGTAATGACTTCATGTGTAACCACAGCAGACTGTGTGTGTGTACGTTATAGAGAAACAGTGAGAGATGTGGTTTAATTTTTCCCACCTTTTTAAAGCTATTTAACGAAGTTATATGGTATACTGCATGTAAACAACAAATCACGCAATGTTCAAATGCGATCAAGCATGTACAATTAGTTAAAAACTAGTGAACTGTAGACATTTTTTTTAGTTTAGTTCCAGTATTGCACCTCTTTACCAACTTGACAAACCGTTGAAACACTGACTGGGTTAATCTGCTGTATCTGTTAAAGGACTCACGTGGAAAAATGTCATGAAGAAGCTGTATCTTGATAAAAAAAAAAAAAAAAAAAGACAGACATAAATCAAACCAAGGCTTGTTTCATACATAAAAACCATCTGGCATCTTAATTATACAATAAAGCACCTCTCTGCACCACCAAGCCCCATAATGATTTAGGCATGCTGGTCATGCATCACAGCCATGCTGGAAAATGCCAAACTAATGAGTTCAGCTCTCTGTCTACATATCATGTGAACCTGGCCAGTTATGATCTGAATGAATTCAGTTATCTTGCCGCAACTGAATGCTATATTTTAACCTTGTCGTGTCACTCACCTACCTCACAAGCATTCTTTACCCGCACGCCCTTTGTAGTAATTTTACTGTTGTAATTTAGAAGTCTGCAATGTGCCTGTAGAAAAGAAAAAAAAAACATATCCCCACACACAAACTTTCGGGACAAACGAAACATCTGGAGTATCTCATGTGCCGCCCATTTACAGACTTTGTTGCACCATCTGTCCGGCACAGAAAAATTAAAATGCCCCCACTGTCATGTGATCTAAGACTGGGTAACTCATGCAGTTAACACACGTTTGTGAGCATGAGGGGCCAAACAATTGAGCGGGCCCCAACCTCTGGTAGATTGTTTTCCTGCCAACAATAATTTATTAAGAAAAATTCCCCTTCATAAATAGAGAAATCACAGAGTTAAACACATGAAAGGATAGGTTAATAACACCACTCACATGCCCAAAAGGGAAATATTTTGTTTTTTCCCCCTGTAATTGTTACTTCCATCATACTGGCTGTGAAAAGATCCAGGAAGACAGTCCCTATGAAAAACAGCCAGTAAAATTATAATAGAGGAGAGGAGAGACAAAATCCTCTGTCCTCATTCTGTGCAAAGTTGCATTCTAACCTTGTGAACCTGCCATGAGTCACAGTTACACAAAACCACTTGCTTAGATATAAGAGTTGCAGTCTTTTTAGTACATAAGTCCCTCTTTGTGGTAGTGTTGCCTTGCTGAACTGTAGAGGGAATAGTAACACAAACAGGAAGTTTCATACTCGCAATTGTGGCCTGTAATATTTTGAAGATACTCACTTGGGAGAGGGGAAAACATTTTAGTGCTCTTGACCTTCAGATTCAGGTTATAACAATTGTGCCTCTTTTTTTTTGCTATCTCTATTTAGGTGGCCAACCTGGCTTGCTCCATCTCCAACAATGAAGAAGGGGTGAAGTTGGTACGAATGGCTGCCACCCAAATTGACAGCCTATGTCCACAGGTGAGAACTTCAAAAACACACTTTCATCCCATTATAAAGCACCTTTTACAATAGCAGTTGTCAACATATTTAGTTATTTGTGAGCTCTTCTAAATTGAACTCTAAGGAACATCTTTTGAGGTTTGTTTTAGGTAGTGGAATATCTAGAAATGGCAGAGAAAGAATCACAGTTGGCAGAAAGGGAGGAATAGCAATGAAAAATGTGTAGGAGGACATTGTAGTACTCTATCTCAGAATGCAACCAAAGGAGAATGTTAAAATCGATCCATTGTTTCCAAGGTTAGCGGTAGGTCTTATTCACACAGGACCAAACATCGTAGAGAAGAACAGAGACGGAGAACGGAGGCTGAATTGAATATTTAGGATCTAATATGCAGGCTCCTGCTGAGACCTACTAACTTAAAAAACTTAGGGAGGAATGGTCTCCTGATACCTCTTGGCAATGCTCAGCACAGACAGATTAAAAAAGCATAATAGACACAGCCTTTGTGACTGGGGAGGCAGAAACAAAGAGGAAGAGGAGGAACAAAGAGAGATATTTCCATCTGTTCTGAGTAGAGTTAACCTAAGTCTCTTATTTTTACACATGCAAACACACACACACACACACCCAGCGACTGCCATGTCCAGATCTCTTACCCTATTCCATTATTTTAACTCAAACTAAATCTTAAAGAGCACAAAGTGAAAAGGAAGAAGCAGGAAAAAAAAAAATCCTTGAACTTGTGGTTGAAGTACACATGCCAGCTGTCATAGTGATATGATTAATGCTGCCTGTTCTTAAGTACAAGTCTGTTAATGTGAAGAGTCTCAGCAGGATGTTGCTAATCCCACAAAAAACACACAAAAAACACAAGCAACACCAAAACGTAGAGACACAACTTGGACATGTTTGAAAGAGCTATTTCATTTTCATTACTCTTTATTCTTGTGAAGTGTTGCTCTTTTCTTTTTGGCACCTAAATGTTCTTACTTACACAGACCAGGCTTTTGGCCGTTTTTTGAAAAGATAACCTTGTTTGAGCTGTAAAAAAAAGTATATTTTAAAGCAGGTAACACTGAATTAGGTAGCACTGAAATGAGATGAGGGTTTTCATTAATCAAATACTTAAAAAAAAGTTTCACTTTGCATTCATCTGCAGCACACGACTGTCATGCTGTAAATGTCATGTCGTATTCTCCTCTCCTCCTGGCATCTGCACACTCGAGGCCTGACAACCAATCAAAATAAGAAATGAAAAGTTGTGACCATGACACTTACTGTCAGCTAATAAAGACAAAATCCAACAATCAACTGATATATTAACAACTATGTGGTCAGAGTTTGATATACGTGTTTTATTTCTCTGTACAATGAACTTCTGTTTCTGTCTATAAGCTATTTAAACATATGCAGCAGCACAGTTACACTTGGGGTTATGATCCTTCATTAGGAAGAAAATGGGCACTTGGATCAGTCTCACAATCATTATTATAAATACTCAGTAACATCAAATATGCATCAATGTACAGCTGAGAACAAATACCTTTATAAGAAACATTTGCTTAAAACCATGTTACTGAAAAAATGATATGGTCTTTTTTAAGCTAAACTATAGACTGTATATATGACCTCTTTTTAAAAGAGTTGTGTCTTCATTAGGAAAGAATTGGCTTGGATCTGAGAGCCACAGATTGACTAATGCAGGCTCATGATTGGATTTGGTCTTTTCATGGCTTGGTTGACGATAAGAAAAATATAGACCAACGCCAGCGTTATCTTTCAACATACTGTGTATACAGTGTTGTTATCGACACACCTGGTATTGAAAACGTAATTCAAATGGTTTCTGCTTCAAATAGGGCTCACAGAATGAGCTTATTACTGCAGAAAACCTTTTTTTCCCCCCCATACATACACAGATACACGCACAGATGCACACATATGGTACATGTTAACAACGCATTAACCCTTCCTCCATGCCAGGTCATCAACGCTGCACTCACCCTGGCAGCCCGCCCCCAAAGCAAAGTGGCCCAGGACAACATGGACGTTTTCAAGGATCAGTGGGAGAAGCAAGTGCGTATCCTGACCGAGGCTGTAGATGATATCACCTCCGTGGATGATTTCCTTTCCGTGTCAGGTATGAGGCCCCACAGACTCTTCAATATTTTTTTATCAATGTGTTCCTAAAAAGAGCAAAGTTTTGTGAGGGGAAGCTTGTAACATGGAAATATTTATCTGTGGCAGCATGGTGTGAAAATCTATATCACAATTTGGATAAGAACAAATAAGAAATCACAACAATGGCAAAAAATAAATACATAAATTAGTAAAGAAAAGCAGAGAAAAACACAGCAATTCAACAGTGAGGTTGGGAAGCAAAACAATCAGAGAACATTATTCCTTTTTTTGTCAGGAACAGTTCATTAATAAACAGAAAAATGACTGTGAATCAGTTGGAGTGAAGCCTTCAAGCTAATTTTCATCTATTGTTCCTGGAAAGTTTGAAAAACGACAAAAATTATTAGAAAATCACTATTTTCCATCAATATCACAGTCAGACTAATACCCAAACAAGTACCATGCACACCCATCAAATAAATAATGCATGCAACACTACCATGATTAAGTTATAACACTGCACACAGCAGAGATCAATGATCAAGGCAGCAATGAATGCCAGAAGGCAGCTGATATTATAATGTTCACATGTTTGATTGTTGATAAACTGCAGCTTCGACAGGCCAGTTAAAGAACACTAAACATTGGTTTCTATGTCCTGGCAGTAAATATTATTCTTATTATGTTAGAGAATTCTGACAAACTGAAATCATGTGTTTGTTCTGTCCATGAACTATGAAGTACTTTTTATTTAGCTTGAACTGTGGTATGTTTTATCTGTTGTTGTTTTTTTCATTCCTAACAACATGTCACATTTATTCACTTATCATTTATTTGTATGACGAAAAAATACATACAGCTCTTTTCATGGCGAGTGCATGGCAAGAGCATCTTATTCACATTGAGAAAACTTAAACAATTCTCGCAACCATCAGCACATCAAAAACATACTGTAATTATTTCTCCCAACAAGAGAAAGCCATGGCACCTTCCATTTATATTCAATGTCATTCTTTTCTCTCTCCCAAGAGAACCACATCCTTGAGGACGTCAACAAATGCGTAATTGCCTTGCAAGAGGGAGACGTGGACACTCTTGACCGGACTGCTGGGGCTATCCGGGGCCGAGCCGCTCGTGTGGTCCACATCATTAACGCCGAGATGGAAAACTACGAACCCGGGGTCTACACTGAGCGTGTGCTGGAGTCCATCAAGCTCCTGTCTGAGACTGGTGAGTGCACTGTACACATATAGCCCAAGGGGCCCCCCAGTATAATGCATTACAATATTATCATGCATAATGTGTATTGTGAGGATTAATACAGTATCCTTCACCCGTGGACTGTCCCTGCATCAAACATTTTGCTTCAAGCCTTTTGGCAAGTGAAGCTACTTTCATGAGGAGTAGTCCAACACACACACACACACACACACACACACACACACACACACACACACACACACACACACACACACACACTCTTACATTCGCTCCCCAGTCTGGTCAGTGACTTGCAGATACACCTGAATGCCCAGTGTCCCACAGTTTTGATTAGTGTCTTGGCTCCAACACAAACCTCGGACACCACCTGTTCACTCCTCTGCCACTCTCGCCTCTCATCCATTTTTCATCTATTATTTTGTTTCCGCCGCTGCGCAGTGTTCGGGCATATTCTGGGAGACCAGAGTTTATCTCTGTGGCAGGCCAGACGCAGGATGAACACATTTCTCAGGTCCCACCTCAAGTTCCCCAAGATTGGTTCCCCATTAAATTGACAGACTGAGCACTTTTCACAGAATATGGTGTGTAAGGATGCAGCAAGGAGTAGAAAGTAAACTTTTACAGCTGTGTTTAGGGGGATGTTTGGAATGTTTGAGTATTATATTGGCTCAGCATATACTGGATCCAACCTCTGAACATACGGTATGTAGCTTGTGTTTGAGAAGCCACAGTAGGCCACAGGAGTGCCGGGCATGCTAATAGGATGGGCCTTTATCCAGTGGAGGAAAAGCTATTTCTGTTTCATTATCCTTTTAGAATATTTATTTGTGGGCCATATCAAATAGGTAGCCTCATGAAATGAAATCACTGACAATTATAATTGTGTTGATTATACTTGTGTATTATTTTTACTGCAGTTTTATAAACTCTGAGTACATATGTATGTTGACAGTAGCAAGAAGAGGGCAACAACAGGCTGCCAGTCCTGCAGTCTAACAAGCACTTAGTCTACTGCCTGACTCTGGTTGATGAACAGATGTGGCGAGCCCCAAAGTCGCCAAGCAGTAACACCTATTCTGCTTCCAGTTAATAGTTTGCTATTTACAGGAAGCTTGTGACAGTGAGCATGTACATCAGCAGCCAAGTCAAAGGTCCCCCATTGTATAAACTCAGATTTATACAATGTGGACTAGGTGATAAATAAATACTGTGAAAGTTTATTATAACAGAAACTCAGTTCCCGTACATATAAGGTTGTCAGTTACATTCCCGGGTCCTACTGTCCACATGTCAAAGTGTCCTTGGGCAAGACACTGGCAGGCGAGCACCTTGCATGGCAGCTTTGCTGCCTTTGGTGCGTGAATGTGTCTGTCAGTGCTCACAAAACCACGTGCAACTCAGGTGCTGATGTGGATCAAGCAATGAAACTTACTCACGAAGGTTACAGGTTATCTGTGCGCCGTGCAAGTCACGGTGCTGTGCATCGTTTGCGTGCAATAAAAGCAGTCCCGGAACTTTCTGATCCACTTGTATGTGTAAGAAAACACGGATCGGTCATTCCATCGCGCCACTAGCAAGCTACAAGACCGAAGAAAGCCTGTGGTTGTTCCTGGTTGTGCATCACTCAAAGAAGAATCAGTGAAGACCTAGTATGAACTCAGACACTGCTCAGTAGAAAAGATTTGTTGGTTATTTTATTTCCAGGGCAGGTAATTTTTTTTACAATAGCACCCCGCCAACACATAGGTCATTAAAAGATTGAAAAGCAAACTATTCAGTGTCTCTGTGCATTAATGCAAGCTTGTGTTAGGTATATTATTGTGTATTTTGTTTAGAAAAAGTCCAAATCCAAACAAAAAAGCAAGTCTTTTTATTTTTCTGACAAAAACATGGCTTGTTCTGAGAAATAGCTTATTAAATCCCTTGAAAGTGCACCCTAACGTCCTTAAAAATGGCCCACCATGAAAGGTGTAAAGAAAAAAACATAGGATAAAAGGAAAAGAGTCATTTAGCAATTACCCATCCACAGGGGTAAAATCAGACCACAGTCCTTATTTTACACTAGCCACCCCCCCGTGTTCCATTTTTTTTCTCCACTCTTGCCCATCCTTCCCTCCCCCGGTTTCTATCTCTCCCATTAGAGCCCATTTAGCGAGGCGGTATATCTATTGTTTCGCTCATTGCTTTCATCTGCCAGGATAATTGAGAGACACAATCAGCTCCCCTCCCTGCTAGCTGATAAGTCTCAAACAACATTAGGTGAGTCACATGTGTTCACACAGCCATCTGTCTGAGCCCCTGTGCTGGCGCTCAACTCTACCATAATGGACTACTTACAGTACTGGTTATATGGTATCTTAAGCACATTCTGTTCTGTTATTGCATAATTCGGTTTAATTGATTGGGGTAATTAATTGATGAGGTACAGTGGCGATATCTCATGGACACTTAAGGTCAATTTCATGTGACCATAACTTTGTCACACGCTGAGACTATATAATTGTGCTGCTGTTCTATTAATCCTCCGTGGAGCATGGAGCTTGTTTCAAGAGTCAGCAGGACCCAGAAGCATTATGTCAGCATTACTGAGAACAACAAATGAAGAACTGTTGATGTTGCAACATCATATTGATTGCCCACTGATTTTCCTTTACCGTTTATTTATTTTTATTTGTTTAAGTTTACATCATAATGTAAACATTAAAAACCTATTACCTGAAAGTAACTGGAACTGGATACAGTGGCCAACCCTACACTAAGGCAGAAATCAACATTTACCTGAATACAATTTTAATATAGCTTCATTGTGTCTTTATTTTTACTCCACAACATTTCAGAAATTCAGTCAGATTTCAAAATAGGATGATGTTTTACATGCAAAACTCTACAATGATATAATTGATTGGTAAAGTTCAAACATCGCCTCTGGCCATCTGAATTGATTAGTTCAACCACTCGCACAAGAAGATACTGTGCTGAATTTACAATCAATACTGGTACTTGTAAAACGTACACAAGGTTTGACAGTAACTACTTGCATTGATCAACATTAAATCAAATTGTACTAAGAAACATATGCTACAATATATTGGTCTTATCTGTAACTGAGTATTTCATTGATATCATATCATAGTAGGATGATATTTTTCCTGAGACAATAAAAAATAACTCGCTATGCAAAAAAACTGAAACTAGGCACAGTCAAAAATGGGTACATATACTTGCAATTGCAACATGTAACTTCTCCTACCTTGTTGACTGGAAAAGTTGCTACACTATTGACCTGGCTAGTGCTGAATTGGATCAGGCTGGGAACGAAGCTCTGCCTGTGATTGGTTGTTATGTTTGCAGGAGGGTTAAAGTTAGGGTTAGGATTTATGTTAGGGTGCGGGACCAGTTGATTTACAGCCACACTAGTGTAGTCTTTTACAACCAGTGTACAGTTTAGGACATGCGTCCCTCTGGGGGATCCTCTCTAGCACCAACTGTTTTGACCTTTGTATGTAGACCTGCTGATGTGCGCCACCTACAGCAAAGTAATTGCTCAGATTTAGTGTGTTACACAGTCTCCACTTTTCTAGTGTTCTGGCAGATGTTTATATATTTAACATTTTCAGCCAGTAAATGTTTGGAACAGTTTGCCTACTTGAAAGGGGAATGAGTTCACGCTGTTCTTAGAGTCAGTGATGGACTTTAGATGTCCAAAGAACAACAACAGCGGTGGTGGGATGCAAACACAAAAAGAAGCAATATTAGAAAATTACTAGCGTGGGCTCAGTTCTGTTTTTAGTGCTGAATATTTCAACTAAAAACAGAACTGAAGTTTCATGAAGTAATTTAATAAGGATGTAAGGACAGGAGGAAGTAGGTTTACCATGTTGTTGAATTTATAATTGCTGTTCAATATGTACGGTAGCAAGCGATAGAAGTTTTAAATGTAAAACCTCGAAATCCACAATGCTAAGGAAGAAAACATCACATACAGTGAGAAAAAATAACATGCCTGTAGGCGGTGGAAGAGTTAAAACTCCAGAAGCATTGATATTCTTTACCTGTCGGTGTCAATATCGACATCTCAACATTGACCAGTCCAAATTGCTGCTACTACTACACTGCTCTTTTACAGCCAGGTTTGTTAGATGTTTTAAGTTAAAGTGTGAGGCTTTTTAAAAGTAAACTGCAGTTTTACTTCTTCAAATAAAAATCCGATGGAACTTGTAAATTCAAGCACAGCAGCATCTTCACAGATACACAGCAGCAGTGAGCCGGTTGCCTACTTAAAGCAGGACACCTCACATTAAGTAGACAAGAGGATGGGTACACCCACAAGGAGACGATTTTAAAGTGCCTGGTGTCCTGTCTGACTTCACCTTAAAGTCCGGGTCATGATGATGTAGTCTATAGCGATGCAACAAATAGACCAGTCACACAGGTTGCATGGCCTTGGGGAGGCCTTCTCTCTTAAATTTTAACGAGGCCTCCTCTCGATTGCGGGTGCTAATTGAGATATTAAGGCGTGGGGGGGGACCTGCAACCTTGTTACACCGCTCTTTCATTGGCTCTATATTTCTCTTTGATGAAGAGCTGTTGTGTTTCCCCTTCCTGTTTCCCCGGTAGTGGTAGTTGGAGTTTTTAAGGGCTACCATGCACATCTGATCTGAACCATAAAGCACTTATTGATCCTAGTGAACTTTTGCCTCTCTCTTCCCTCAGTCCTCACAGACCTGATGCGTATGGATTTGAACACAGGCAAGGAGAAATCTATAGCTCGGGGAAAGATGATTAAGTGTAGCTGAACAAAGGAAAAGGAGATATAGGAACACACACTTTTTAGAGGGTACTGAGTCCAATTAACTAGACTCTACCAAAAAATCAATAGCTGTCACCAAGGATTTCACTAAGCGATTTGAGCGAGGATTTTAGTGGAACTCATTGATGTAGTCCCCTTTTTTCTCTTTCTCAGTGGTGAGCATGTGTAAAACATTTGCCTGAGAATGTGTGTGTGTGTGTGTGTGTGTGTGTGTGTGTGTGCGTGTGTGTGTGTGTGTGCGTGTGTGTGTGTGTGCGTGTGTGTGTGTGTGTGTGTGTGTGTGTGTGTGTGTGTGTGTGTGTGTGTGTGTGTGTGTGTGTCTTTGAGTTGGCTGTTTGTGTTTTTATTCAATTCCCCCTGTGTTTATGCCAACGGTCCCTCGTGCCAATCATAACCACTCGTCTTTTTTTCTTGACAGCTGCCACACCAGCACGGCGCTCATCACAACTACCTGCCCTTTGACCCCGTCGCAATTTGCCCATTCCTCTCTCTCATATCGAGTGTGGTCAGATTTATGGCTGAGCCAAATACAGGCCGCCAAGGCACACAACTCTTCTCTGTAAAGCTTAGCCATAGATTCCTGACAGGCAGTCCACACATGGTCCCGGGATTGAAGCGTGTCCTTGAGAGGGAGGAAAATCAATAGCCTAATGGGAAAGTGGTTATGGCTTCTCTCTCTTTCCCCCTCTCCCCTCTTCTTCCCTGATACACTTTTCTGCCCACTGTGTTTAAACTAATCTTCTCCTCAAAAAGAGGGACAAATTTTAAAGTTGATCATTAATGTTGGGCCTGGAGAGGGTAGATTAAAAAACTGATATATGGCCTAAGTCTGTATGCCATTTAAAAAAAAAGTGGGATTGTGTTGCTGCCTGTTACATCGGGGCACAGTAAATAGGATTTAGCCGGGGTTTTGCAGTGAGTAATAACACACATGCTCACACTGCCACCCACATGTAATGGCTTTAAATCAGTGGATCAAGTGCACTAAAAAGAAGTGCAGCAGAGACCAAGGGATGGAAGTAAAGACACTTCATAGTGTCTACCACTGAAATAATAGCTCTGAGGACAAGACTCTTTAGTATCTTTCTTTAATCAGAGTAGCACATTGGTGAGATACGGAGCCACCCATATAGAGAGCTATTTATACTTAAGGAGGAAATAGGGAAGTGAATCACTGCTCTTATAATTCTTAAAATCGTTGGCTTAGATGACCTATAGGTGTACAAGATCTCTGTCCATTGTTATTATGATGGGAAAAGAGGTTTAAGGCAGAATGAGAAGCAGATGGCTAACTGAGAGCTTGCAAGGAGCTGAGGTAAAGTCTCTTAATCAGTGCGTAAATAGAGGCGGGAGTTTGGAGAGAGTACTGATGAGGAAATTACTGTGAGACTGGCATTGCAGTGTGAAGAGGTATGAAACAATTTAACCAAGACTAAAAGGAGGATTTTGTACACTGAATTTGTGATTAGATCGAGGATCTTTGAAGCTCCAATGCTTTTATGTTTTTTTAAGAAACTTTTGCCACTTTATGTGCATGTCTAAAAAGTGTAGTTGGTATAGTCAATTAAAGCAATTAACTATTTCATAAGTACTCTGAGTGTGGAAAGCAGCTGTAAAATCTGTTCGACCAGCACCAGCACTGTCATTTGACAGCTGTCTGAGTCACCAGGGGGCGCTCTAGATGCTGCACCAAGGCAAAACATTATTTTCTTCACTTGTACTGCAGTAGGCATTTTTTCCACCCACAAAAATGACACGCAGGGGATGCTTTGGAAGAGGATACATTTTTACAGTGTTTGTTCCAAATATTTAGCCGTGTTTATTTGGCCCAGAGTATACAGCCGAAGAAGAAATGCAGAAGATAGAGGGCGACGCTGTGGCTCCATTAGCCATGCAAAAGGATGTGACCAGCGGGGACCATCCACAAACTAAGTTGCTGAGAGCAAGCAGTAGTTTGTAGTGCCTTTGCTCAAATTTCCCTCCAATGTCAACACAAAAAAAATTATTCTGTTGTTATGAATTTGAATTTTGTCAGTTTCTGTTGGATGCTGTCGCAAACGCAAACCCCAAAAGAGCCATGTTTGCTTTACTTTGCCTGAAAGTTTTCCCCTCACTTCTCCTCATCTGGCTGCTAATAATAGTCAAAAATGAAAAGTATCAATAAATGTCTGCATGTATCAAAAAAACCCACTAAAAGTCTAGCGTAAAGCCTGATCCAGCACAACAAATCATGTACTACACATGCCTGTCACTGTCATGTCTTTGCCTGCTGAGGCGTATCAGTGTCACATGCTTGACAACAACAAAAACCATGTGCAAACCCACCTGGTTAAAGTTAGGAATAAAAACAAAACAAAAAACACTGTCAGCTCATGGATTTGAACCTCATCGCCTTGGAAAAAAATGCCTTTGTACTTGGTCTCAAGACCTCCGTCGCGGGATGACGGTCGCATGACCTTCTTCATTAAACATAATAGAAGACGAAGAAATAGAAGAAATCATTGGAGTTGAATTTTGGGACATTCTTATAATCTACCCTCCAGAGGAACCGTCACGTCAAGAACACACACATTGTAAAAAGGCGAGAGGGCACGGAGGATGAACATGTTTGAGCAAGCAAAAGATGTTGCTCACACAGGACTGTTGGGCTTCTGTGAGCAATGACAACGACTTGAGCATCACAGCGCACTTTACTGACAAAGAATGGAAACTGTAATCGTTTGCATTGACTGCGAGTCAAACAGAAGAGTGACACTATGTTTAAGCAAACTTTTTTTTGATGGTTCAAAGTTGAAAAGATGCAATTAAACAACAGTATTAATACCTCTTTTATGTTGATTCTACATTAACTTTGTGATTTTTAAAAAGGTGAGTTAAGGACAAAGATCGATGGAAAGACGCCCGAGTGTCTGCGCATTAGGCGACATCATCGCACTGCCAGAAAACAAACTGTGCCATCACTCCTATTCTTCTGTGTGAGTCACATCACTGGTCTCATTGCTTTGAAATAGCTGTGCCAGTTACAGTGAGGCATGACGACAACAGCTCGACAAATGGAAAGAGGCTTCTTCAGGAAATTATATTATTGTATTATTGTGAGGCGGCGCGCCATAACCTGAACACATCTAATCTGCAGCCAGAGGAAGGTGGTGTTGGCTTCTATTAAACGTAAACAAGCATGATCAAAAATAAATAATAAAGTGACGAGTTGATGAAGCTGTTTATATGACCGAATCAATGCATCACTCTTCCGGTGGTATTTCTATTGTATCTCACTTTATAGATGTTTACAGCACAGCTTAAAATGTTACAAATGATGCCTCTCGTGTTAAATGGGGTTCAATAAGGGTAAACACAGTGGATGGTCGTGCATTACGCTACTTCACTCTCGCGCAATACTCTTCAAATCAGACGGTGGAGATTTATCAACAAATGTGTCCTTAATTAAATGGGGGAGAAGCTTTTCACACAGAATGAAGAAGCTGTGGACAACAAGTGCTGTAAGAATCACTTATACTAAGTGATAGATCACTGTGCTTCACCGATGTTCCTTCTTCAAGGGCAATCATTTTTTATGCCGATTTAAGCACATCTACTGGCTGGGGAGTTGTTAATTAAAATGGTTTGTTTATATGTCAAGCATTATCCTGTCGCATTTGCCACTGGTGTTTTACTTTCGATTGTTGATAGCATCACGAAAATGACAGCAGATTGATGTTGCGCCAGAGACAGATTTGGTTCAGAGATTTTCATTTGCATATTTTCCAACAAAAGTAATTTTGCGTTGCTTCATTTGAATGGAAATCCCACCTATTTGGGCCTTTTCTCCCATCTGTGCACACAGCACCGAAAAACATTACACAATTTCAAGGTCAGGGAAATACCGAACTGCCAAGAGCTCTGCTTGCACCGGTCCTAACAAAAATAGGGCCCTACAAGATAAGATAAGACTTTATTGATCCCTGAAAGGTAATTCACATGTTACAGCAGCGCAAAGACTGGTTAAGAGGTAACAAAACAGATCGAGGCACTCTTAAGAATAAAATAAATAAAGATCATATCAGAAATGAAATAGAGTGCCAAGCATAGCCGGTAAGATACCTACCTACCTAAAAAAAAAAAAAATTCCCCTCGGGGATTAATAAAGTAAATACCTACCTACCTACCTACCTACCTACCTAAGATGCTAGGAATCCCGTTAACAAGTATAGAATGTATCTACAGAGAAAGTCTATTCGACTTTACTTCTTATAATGGTTAAATTTAGGTGTCTTAATGGGAAACTGAGATTTACACATCAGAAACTGTGCAGGTTATGCTGTTTATATCTTGTTAAACACGTCACAGGGGCACACCATCTCTGCTTTGAGGTTTTTAAGCATTCATTGTACTTCCATAACTTCTCACTTAAACTACGCTTAAGCCGCGAGGGTGAAAAAATCCACTCCTACATGGTCACATTTAATTCCCTTCATCATTTTTCAACTGGAATGAGTGAAATTGCTCCTTACCATCAGCAACTTTGCTCATTAAGAGCTCGGAGAACATTTAAATATTTCTATTTAAAACGCCTTCCCAGCAATTCCCACAAGCCTATTTTACGCTTCTCCAGTAAGTGGATTAAACTGAATTAAAAATGAAAAGAAAAAAGGAGAGACTTTTTGTAGTGCCTTTTATGTTTGGTGAAATATAGCTTGTGTTTTGTATCAGACAAATAAGCACACTGCAGATATACCTTTAGTGCAAGCTGTTTAATTGATTTAGTTCAATCTACATGTAAGAGAGGAGGAAACTGTTGAGAATGTTAATCAAATCTTAGAGTTGGTTTTCTGGTGGAGGATCACCCCTGTCTTGTCACCATTTTTTTTTTTTTTTTTTCTTATCTGCCTGTTCTCATTAGACCTGTCACTTGGCACTTGACTTGAATCGGTCTGAATATCTGCTCATCAAAAATCCTCTCTTTATTGATACATATTTGTTGCTTATTATTTCCAAAGCAGCTGAGACAACAGTCAGTTTCTCAATATCTCCCTGTCTTTCTCCATCTAAAATCTTTCCCAAATATGTGTATTTATTGTGGATTCAAAGAACCTGAACCTGTACCTGAAGCAGAAATAAATGAAATAGTGGGGTTATGGGCTGATAACTGTACAGTATATAAAGACCTTTTTCTTCCTGGCGACTGTCTATCTAGGTAAACCACAGCTTTTGTTATGATAATTTGCTTTGGCCCAAAGTCCATATAAAAAAAAAAATACATTAGTATACTGTGCATTCAATTATTGTGACACAACAGGAGATTACGTGGAAAGGTAGCCTGCTAAATATTGAAACGTTCAGTCTGTATTCTTGAATATTAAACAATGTCTATTCACATTCAGCACAATTCATTTGAACACATAAAGAGCATAAAGCTCCCCCATCAGGTCCAGCCAATTGATACTGACAACAAAACCAACCATTTTTTTTTTGGTCAATAGAGACTTTTCTTTTGTCACTCTGCTTTTGTTTGGCTCAAAAGACTTTGATGATTTCTTTTCTTTTTCTTCAGCATAGTGATTTGACAGGCTGAGCTTGCAAGTTAGTGTCCTTGTATTGCAACACTGAAGCACACACAGCTATCAACTAACTCCCAAATTGCACACACCTGCACACACACACACACACACACACACACACACACACACACACACACACACACACACACACACACACACACACACACACACACGCATACATACACTTCCACAGGGCAGCGTACACACAGATCTGTGACAGACAGGCCAATCTTCCTGCTAGTCCAGCCAAGGTGAAATAGCTAATTGGTGTGCGATGTGTGAACGGCATATTGTCGTTTACACAGAGGTTTGCGGTGACAACTCGCCGTTTCCTGTCCACAAGTGAGCAGAGACTGACAGAGACCGTGTTGGTTGGGGGGGAAAAAAATACTAATCATGTCCTCGATTAGAGAAGTGAAACACTAATATTTGTGCTTTCACCATCACATTTTTCCTTTTATAATTGATACGTTTTCTTTTATTATAGAAATAATCAGATAACTAACAAGTTTCAAAAACCAGTGTCTCCTATTTTCCTTCTGTTCTCCATCTTAACCTCCTCATCCTGTTTTTGTCTGCAGTCATGCCCCGTTTTGCCGAGCAAGTGGAGGTAGCTATCGAGGCACTGAGCACGAACCCCCCACAGGCCTTCGAGGAGAACGAGTTCATCGATGCATCCCGTTTGGTGTACGATGGCGTCCGTGACATCAGGAAAGCTGTCCTCATGATCAGGGTATGTCCACTACCTTCTTTAAAAAGGAAGACACTCCATGAAATGCTTTAAATGCTCAGCAAGTGTTTTGAAATGCTGACTAAATGCAGTGATTTATTTCTGTCTTCCTCCATATAGTCAAACCATGTATTGGATATTTTTTGTATGCTCTTCTGGATAATGTGTCCAATTTTAGTATTACTAAATAGTTGTTGAGTATGTAATAGCCTATGGTGCTTTTTTGCAACCTGCAATCACTTCACAACATATATTTTGGTATGTTATAGACTAATATAATAATTTCAAAGGTAGAAACTTTTCTATCATACAAGATTTTTCCTCTTCATTGTCATGTTGGTCACACATCGTTCATTTTGGTAAATTCTGGTCATATTGGTACAGCAAACTGTGCTGCTGGCTTTCATCCATAACATTGGATTTTCCAAAACAAAAATATATCTGCCCTCAGGATGAAGAAAAGTCTAATTGAAATCTACAATTCAATAGAAATTCCCCTTTGAGATGTCGCCGCTGTCACATGGTCTGTTTTATGATGCCTGCATAACACCGTACATCATGACACGATAAAAATGCTGCATGACAAAAAGCTACCAGCAGCTGTACTGCCTCACGTACCCACTCTGAGGTTACAGTATCTGCATTTTTCACCCCAACTGGCCCTCCTCTCTTCACCATGTAATTCATTTATTCAACGTTATGCAGGCTGGAAGGTTTCCCAGTGCAGCTCTGGAAAAAATCTAATTATGGAAAATAATTTGATGTTTGTAAATAATGTAAAACAGGCAGCTTTGAACTGCCCGGGACCAGCTGGCTTCATAATCCCATCCAAGTTCAATTACTTTCTGAGGAAACAACTTGGAAGATCCTTGCTTTCTCTGTTGTCTGACTGCATCATAGGTAGCCAATATTGGTGCCACATGTAATCGTTTTTTTTTTCTGTGCCTGTGTTATTTTTTTCCTCCACTTAAACCAAGTAATAGCGCCTTTAGAATTTTTACAGCACAGATCTCATGAGCCGTCAGTGGATTAAGAAACCAATTCTCCGCAGTGTTTAAAACTTGAGGCAGGTCTTGAGAACAGTGTGAAGTCATAATGGAAGTTCTTGGAAACATAGTTTTGCCCTGGCCTTTATGTACTCACGGACAAACACACACACACACACACACACACACACACACACACACACACACACACACACACACACACACGGTCACGCATATGTATGCACAGCAGTGTAGTGGGATAAAGCAGCCAGCAACGATCAAAAGTGAGCATGTATAAAATTGAACGGTGGCTGGAGACTGTCGTATAGCCAACATTTACACTGTTTCCCAGTCTTAACATACTTACCTCAAGCTACAGCTGGTCTGACATAAAAAGTTTAACATCAACTGGAAGTTCAGATCAAAAGCTTCCCTGCATAAAAACAATGGAAAGAGCTGCATTGATGGGGTCCTGTTGTTTCAAGTACCGTTGAGATGCTGAAATGTAATCTTAGAAGGATGGTTATAGTGAGTTCAAAGGTGTTTTCATATGCTGAACACTGCTCAGCAGTTTATAACAGAGAGGTGGGATTTTTACAATCCTAAAAAAAATGATCACAATAATGACAATTTCCTCCTCTGTTGCAAAGATTACAAGATAGACTGCAGACTCACGCCGTGCACGTAACAAAGCAATCTCCAAGGAAACCCGCCCCCTGAGCTGACACATCTGCTCTACTCCACAGTGACCTCATTGAAACAAATGAGGGGGCTGCATTTTTTTTTCTCACAGTCCAAATGTCTGTGTGAACATGGCTTTTAGTCAGACTGTGCGTTACATGACTTTGATCAAATTCGATCCTAGGTTGTGGAAGGAGGACAAGCTTGACTACACTGACCTCTATGTTTCAAACCGTTATAACTCTGACCACACCCGCTCATCACAACAAGCAGGTGCGGTGAGCTGTACATGTGAGCACACCCAGCTAAGACGTAGCATGTTGCTGCATAGTTTATGTTATTTTTACCACAACTATAATTAGACTTGTTGCTGTTACTCTTTAAAGTAGCTCTCCTGAATAACTGGGCCCACAAAACTGATCAATACCTGCCTCCATTACCCTGGATACTGTTGTCAGTTAAGAGGGTTGTCACATGCATCCAGTCGTCAAAAACAATAAATCATCTATTTTTAATTTGAAGAAGAATGAGATCGTTTTTTCCTACGGGAATATGTCTATAAAGAGGCAAAATGATACGATTTAAAACAGCAAAATAGGAAACGAGGCCAGCACGAACAGACAAAATACATGAAGTATCAAATAAATGTTAAAAGAATGTTCAATCAAATAATATAATGATTCTAACTATAAAGACATAATCATCATGTGTTGAATAAACTGCCAGAATTTGTGCTTTTATAAAGGTTTTATTACACAAATGATTTCCGGGACATCACAGTGTTCCTGCTACTGTAGACAAATAAAGAGACTTGAATAAAGAATGCCTAATGGAGCTCCATATGGCCTCAGCATCGTGTGAATAAATTAGCAGTTTTCAGTATTGATGCTCCTGTTTAAATTTAATTTTTTTTCCAGTTGATCAATGACCCTCATCAGGGCCCAATGGGCACATGTTTTATTTTTATTTATATAATTGTCATCTCATTGAGCCTGTCGAAAGAAAAGAGGCCGCACAGTATCAGGCTCTATTGGGGAATTCAGCACCATTACGAGCCTGTGCGACTGTAAATTTCCTTCATTGCTGCCAATATGGCCTACCAGCAACTTGTCATTTTGAGAAAGTCCTGTTTTGTAGCAACTGCAAAACTAAACCACTATAAATTTACTCTGATATAATAAATCAGGCAACACTGTGCTCTGAATTGTGACAGCACTGGGCTTAAATGTCACCACCATGTAGGAACTTAACACGTGTACCTGCCTTGATCTGAACCTCTGCTTTGCGGCAGGTTAGCTGTCCAGCATTGGTTACCATGGTGATGGAGCCCAATTCAAATTGAGCCAACTTAATGAGATCGACTGTGTTGAAGTTAGCCTTCTAACCTGCAAATCTTAATTAGTGAGGCAGCTGGCAGAGAGGAATAAAAGTGCTCATTAATCAATAAGTCAATCACTATGTGCAAAACAATAAGAAAATTACAGTACACAGTGTATTTCATTTCTTTGTTTGATGATAGGCCAAAAACAGATTGTTGTGCAAATGCTTTTGAAGTGGTGGAGTGATTCGCTATATTTGCTTTACTACATGACGTTGGTTTTTATTAAATAAATTAAAAAATACAGAAATCCAAAGACTGTCCTTTTTTTTTTTTTTTAGAGGAATACCATCTTCATCTTCATACATGCATCTTCAAAGAAAAAAAACAATGAAGGTAGGTTTATTGTGCAGCAAAAATGGGCAAAAATGTACATTCATAGAAAAAAGCAAAGCACTAATAAAAGATGAAACATGAGCACTTCAAACCCAAACTGTACGCCATTGCAGTGTTCTCACCTTTGACTTAGGGCTAGGCTAAAAACTTGAATGTATTAATGCGTGTATGGAACGACAGGTCTTGTACAAATGGGTTCAGATATTTACCTGTGAATAAGGCTCAAATGTAAGTTGCTTACGTGTTCATTATTCCGCAGTCATTCTGCAGTGTAATTAAAGGCACTGACAGTTGGCTTTTTCTTTCCTCTATATTTTTAACCCGCCACCAAAGCTAATATGTTAATTATTTTTATTTTGATAAAGAAGTTCCTATAATTCACAAGCAAAGAGAACTGCCTATTTTAGGTGGTAATTTGGGATTGTTTTTTTTCCGTTGCTTGTCTGACTTGGTCTTTGTTGTTCCCACAGACACCGGAGGAGCTGGAAGATGACTCTGACTTTGAACAGGAGGACTATGATACTCGCAGCAGGACCAGCGTCCAGACTGAAGACGACCAGCTTATTGCTGGACAGAGTGCTCGGGTGAGTTGATGTTCACTTTCCCTCTGTTCTGCAACTTCTTAGATGGGCCTCCATGTTGAAACCTGACATAAAAATAGATAATAAGAAGATATTTTTAGTTTGGGACAGGCAGTACGCCCAAATTCCTTATTTAATTTGAACTGCAGTGTTGGTTTTTCAGCAGGAGGCTGAGGTGCAAGTTGAACTGCACTCATCTCCAACATCCACCACTGTTCCCCGACTGTACTTAAATCTATTCGCCCGACTAGTTCCACATATATAGCATGAGAGTCCATTTGAATGATACTAACAAGTGGGATTATTTTTAAATAAACACTGCTCAGGGATGGCAGGTGTAAAATTGCAATCACAAAGAAAGAAGTAATTACCAAATTCCCTGCAGACACTGGCCAAAACACTAAATGCAGTATAACACTGTGCCAAGGCTTCAGTCATGATCACCGGGGTCGGAGCTTTGTTGCACATTAGCAATTTTTCACTTGGGCCCAGCTTAAAGAACATTAAGAGGGTATCAGTGCTTGCTCCCCTCCAGCAACACAGAGGCTCTAGCAGTGTGCTGCATGTTGAATGGATTGTGGATGGCAGGAGTGTGACTTGGCCCGGTGCCTCTCCCTGTGGCACAGGCCTGCATTATACTGCCTGGGTCTCTACACGGACTGCAAACATGGGGTGGGAAGGGGGCATTCACAAAAAATGGAAGAAATAAATAAAATCAAACCAACAGCTTATTTTAGCTGAAGATAAAGGTACATCTACAACCCCGTTAGTGATGCCTTTTTATAGTTAAGTAGCTGTGGACACCCCTAGCTATAATAAAATAAGTATTAATTCTTTACCAACCGAGACTGTAGAGTAGGTTCAAAGCCCCTGAGCAGAATAAATTCAACTTTTAATATGTAAGAGGAAGGTTGTTTTGTATTATTTCAGAGGTTACAAAGTTCTGCTAGTATGCGTCCTGTCTATTTTCTCTGTCATGTCGTCTCGTGCTGCGTTTCGGAAATGCAAATTTTCTCTTAAAGGCAAATCTATTTAAAAATGATATCAATTGTCAGTATCTTCAAGTACGTGCTGACAACGCATCCTTAAAATTAAATAACAAAATATGTTGGGTTTTTCTATCTTTGCCTTAGGTTAGAAAAATATCACTGTCATGGTTTAAAGAGAGCAATGTAGACTGTTGGCTGGAAATAGGAAATCAACAGCCATCTCCTCTGCACAAAATCTGACAATATGGAACCCATCCATCCACCCCAAACTCTTCCCTCCCACATGATGCTACTCTATAATCATACTACTCCTTCCTTTGCACTGAAGAGATAGGAGTCACAATTCACACTAAAAGCACTCACCAGTTAAACATTAAAATGGGTCATATTAAGTCTCTGACCAAACAACTGACACTGTTATTTTCCTTAGAAAGACATTCTCAGAAGAACATGAAGAGAAGTAGTAACATGTGGAAAAAAAATCTTAAAGAGCTCAGGAACATACAACTTATATGTTTTACATCCCTAAAACAGACCAATCTGATTTTACGGTGTTGATAGTCAAGAGAACAAGGCTACACAGCCACACTAATATGTATTCATTTTAAAACAAAAAATAATCCTCCATCCACACAAGTGTTTTAGCACTGTTTCAGAAATAATTAATGTACACTGGACCTGCCACATTCAACCATTTCTTGATGTATGTCTGATAACCCTTCTGGACTTGGAAAGTGTAAAAAATTGCTTTAATAATCGCTTACATCCTGAACATTTTGGCAGTTTTAACATTATAAAAAGCACAATTTAACTGCACCGCAGCTGCTAGCATATAAAACAAGGTCAACAATGACTGTAATTTGTTTTCCATGTTGAATAAAGTACTTGTCGTTCCAAAAATGTACTCTTTGATGAAAGATGGAACGTTTAGGATAAAATGATTCAGGGAAGTACACGTTTTGACTGATAAGACCCAATCAGGAAGCAAGTACGGGTGTCCGACTCACTGTTTTTAAAGGTCTCTGTTTTTAGCCCATCACGAATAAAGACTACCGAAGCGTGTTCAAACTAAAATGAGGCCAGTAGCGATTTCAAAAGTCTCTGCGTTAGGGATGTTTAGTTGAGTGGATGCTTGCTATAAGTGTAAACGTAGCGAATGTTAATACGTTTTAAAATAAAATTGTATCGTAAACTTAAGTGATCAGTTCAACTGATGAACTACAAAAGTTTAATCTGCAATCCAAACAATGACAATAAGAACAGACCTTTTGGGTGCACAATAGCTGCTCCAGAATGACTGTGGGGGTCCAAGGTGTGAAGTACATTGAGTTTGTTGTATGTATACTCCCACTAAGGCACCCGCAGCGTTAACATCGCAGTGCCATCTGAGCTTAGACGCACCAGCGCTTGCACACAAAGGACCTTCACAGCACCAAACTGTTAACTAGCTTTCCTGGCACTTAGCTGAGCTCTGAGTGGGCAGCTCGTCTTGGGTACAGCCTGAAGTCGCAACATGTCCACTCGTCTTAACTCGCGACTGTAAATCAGCGCTATTAGGTGGATTGAAAGGTGACGTGACGCGAGTTTGCAATGCAATATACCACGGCACGTTGTCAAACGAGATCACTCCGATTTGTACATTTAGTTTGCATGATCATGTAGTGCATGCTAACGAAGCCTCTCGCACACTTCATTGACGTTGCCTGTTTTTCCATTTTTACACACTGTTATGCCCTCAGTGATTAAACATTAAAACACGCAGAAGGCGAGCACATCCATAAAAGATGTGTTTGCAGCGAACCGCTGGTGATCTGCCCAGCATGCCTCCGCCTGTCGTGTCAGGATAAAGCTCGCTGACCCTCTCATGGTCATGCCAAGTCCATGCCAGCGCTGCATGTTCCAATTCAAACAGACAAGGGAAAGCGTAATCCATTTTCTCCATAGGAGCTGACATGAGCACACTGAGGTTTACAGCCATGATCCCTCCAAGCTCTTCCAGTGTGCGGGTATCGCACCCAGGACACATGCGTGATATCTCCCTGTCACAGTCTCTCACTTGCTCAGTGTAGAAAAGAATCAAATCAAGTCCAGTACAGTCCCGTGAGCCCTTGTTTCCCTGGGCGTTGCCTTATGTGGTGCTCCACTTGTTACTTGTATTATGCTTACACATAAAGCTGAGTTATTAGAGCAAACATGCATAATGAGGTGGCGGAAAAACACACAGGGGACGGAGGCCTGTAAATGGTATCTCTTTCTATTCGGACACGCGGACGCAGCTCCTTCCATAAAATGCTACAGATAATGCACAGACGGCGTAACACAAAGCCCCTCCCCAACACGCACCAAACATTTCTTAACACTATGATTGGATAACACTGCTGATAGGTCATCCATAAAATTGAACTCTGAGTGTCTGGGCAGTTTATTTCAAATGAAACAAATTAAAGTCATTTCAAGACGCTGCACTTGGTGAAGAAACCCGGAAAGCGCTCTAATCCCTGCAGACGTAGCCTGAGTCGCGGAGTGTATTGGCACAGCTCTCCCTCGGCCGGATTTGCCACTATGTTAAGCTCCCAAGGCCCGCTCCTTGTTGTTATCAGTAAAGTAGGGGAAGGGATTTGGGGATAAGTGAATTCTAGAGAGCGGGGGAGGGGGGGGAGAGGGGAGGGGCGACTGGGAGGGGGGGGGGGGGCTGATGAGGCTGCTTCACCGAGGGCCTTTCCTGCTCCCCTGACGTCCCAATTGGCTCGTGTGTTTACCCCGGCGCTCCTGCTTGCCTTTGTGTTTTCAGAACCCCTTTCTCTCTCTCTCTCTTCCTCTGCGACGCTCCCTCTTTTGTTACTCCATTTTCAGAGTGAATTGGTGTACTCACCAAATCCCTTCCCCTCTCTCCCCAGCCCCCCTTGATCCCTACATTTAGAGAAGGAATTTTTTTTTTTTTTTTTAGTCCAAACTGTTGAGTTTCAAGAGACTTTTTGCTCTCTTTGGTGGTTTAGCAGAGTAGTTTGCCCTGGTTTAATGAAGTTCTTATGTGCTCTGTTTGTTCTCTGATTCTCCGTTTATACTAACTTTGATCTCACTCATTATGGTAGCATTTAGCAAAACCATATCATACGTACCATGTATTTATTCACTCTCTTTGGAGTGAATAATGGATGCCTCAACGGTTAAGAGAAGGTGATATCAATAGAAAAAGGCACTAATGACCACCTTTGAGTCCTGATGTCAAAGAGTTTTACTTATCGTCACAGGGCACACATCGTTGTCGCTATTGATAAAGCAGCAATTACGGTACCGCCCACATTGTATTTTTGGCCACACTGAACATAAAGATGTAATCAGCAAACCATATCAACTACTGACTGTGTGCCAGAACCACAAGCTGAGAAAACAAGCATCCTTAAAGTGTCTGGACTGCAATGACTTTTGTAGTTCAATACTTGAACTTTTCCTCAAACTGATTTTAACTTAAAAACTGGTTGGTATTGTCTGCATCTTATTATTATTATTTTGTTTTTTGTTTTTTTGTTTTGATGATGACAGTCCAGACTACCAGACAGATTAGGCAGAAGGCATTCATAGTGATATTGAATGGATAAAGACAAATTAATAGTAAAGTTCAAATCTTGCATTCACATTAACACAGAACGGAACAAATCCTCCAACAAGCACTTTGTTAATCTGGTGTAACTAAACAGAAACAGTTACGTCACCCATTGGTTTAGGAACTGCTGCTATAAAGCCTCGCGTTTGGGGTTTGGCTGTCGCCATCTTGCTAGTTTTTGAGCAGAAGTGACCATATTTGGATGAGTTGGGAGGGAGCGAGTAGTGGATCTGACTCAATCTGATTAGAAACCAGCCAACATAACGTCCCACCAACTGAAATCTGTCAATCAAACAGACACGCCCCAAACACACTGCTTTTTGAGGCTTATTTTCTAATTAATGACGGGATTATTTTCAGATGGACGATCCGAAAACTAATTAAAAAAAAGAGGGACTTTCGATAATAACACCATAATAACTGTATTGTATTGACAAATGTATTGACTTTGCATTTCATGAGAGAAGTTGAATGAGTGTCTATGGAGCCAACTCCAAGAGGCCTTCAGTCGTACTGCAGTTCATGGCATTTCTGCGTTGGCCTAATTTTTCAGACCCGGAGATTCATTCCACTTTTATATACAGTCATTGGGTATAACCGGCAACTTAAGTGTGATGGAGGTGTATTTCACTTGCGGATGGGCAAGCGCAAACCCAGTAGTTGCCAGATGTTTAGTCATAGATTAAATAAACAGTGCTGCAGATGCCTCAGAGGCCGTGCTCCATAATAATTCATAGCGACGCTCGCTCGCATACCTGCAATGCGAATCCAAGTGTACCCCGCTGGAATTACTTGTATGTTTGAAATTGTTTGTTCGCCATTGTGCATTCTAAATACATATTAACTTGGTATTTGTTTTAAATGTGAGCAGTGTTTCTCACCCCACACGCTGTTTAATGGGATTTGCCTCCACGCTGTTGTTTGTGTGTCTTGGCAGCAGCAGCAGAGGAAATCTACACGGGGCTTGAGGGGGTTGCTTTTGCTTGTTTGTTTATGCTGTTTTTCAAGCTAACCGCCATCAAAGCTTTGCACCTCTCTGCTCACAGACTGATCAGTGGGCCAAAGCTCGTGGACGCATCTGTTGGCCTCTGATGAGAAAGTTGTGCCTCTGTTCTTCTTCTGTCTGTAATTTCATTTTCTTCTGTTTCGCCGTGTCTCCTCCCTCCCCCTTCTTTTTTCTTTCGAAGAATTTCAAGAGGACAAGTCATCTATATTTTTGTTTTCATTTTGCTCCTAACACATCTCTCAGGGGACCCAAGCAAAAATGATGTCCTTTGTCACTGAGCTCACCCCACACCCCCACACACCAGCTTTGCTGTGAGAGAAGGAATAAGGAAGAGGGAAAAAGGAGGACTAGGGTGATTATGCCATTAAGAGAATAGAACGTCTTGGAGAGCAGTCAATAACAGATGAGGTTAAAAAAAACAATCGCAATTTTTCTTTCTTCTTTTTTTTTTTTCTTTTTTTTTACTGTACTCGTTTTCTCTCAATAGAATCGACCTAATGGAAACCAGGTTACTCTTCCTTCCATCTCACCTCCCTGACATAATGTTGAACAAATGCATTATTCATTCTCTGGTCTAAGAAGCAAGGTAATTATACATTTATCTCCCAAATAATACTGGGTCCTTACTGCGCCTGTGACCTTGCCACAAGATTTATGCCATTTTGGACCTGCCCCCTAAAAGGCAGCTGAGAGAGTAAATGTATTCTCATAGAGAGGAAAAAAAATGAGGGCAACAATGGATTTTCTTTTTATGGGTATGAGATGTCGAGGGGGTTGAAAAGGTCCAGTCATTAAATGTGAAGTTTAGAACTTTTATTTTGAGGCGTTTCAGAAGGGCAGGAATAGTCAGACTCCGAACTAAATGTTCAAGTTTTGTTGAGCAGATTAAAAAAGTACACTGGACAGAGAAAAAAAGAGCAAATGGTGCAACAGTTTTCCTTTTATATTCTTTCTTTTATGCAATTTCTCTTAAACTAATCTCTTTTCTTTGTCACCCATTTTCTCATTTTTCAATCATTCTCTCCTCCCCAACTTTATCTCCCTCCTTTACTTTAATTCTTCTCCTGTGGGATTTCCCTTTTTTTGGGCCTTTTTGCCAATTTATTCAGCTCAAGTGTACCCTTAAAAAAAAAAAATCCTCCTCTTCCTACTTTAACGCTTTTGTTTTCTCCATACTCCTGTGTTGCCCGCAGGCCATCATGGCACAGCTTCCCCAGGAGGAGAAGGCAAAGATTGCCGAGCAGGTGGAGAGCTTTAGACAGGAGAAGTGCAAGCTTGATGCAGAAGTCGCCAAGTGGGACGACAACGGCAATGACATCATCGTGTTAGCCAAGCAGATGTGCATGATCATGATGGAGATGACAGACTTCACCAGGTAAAAGTGGCGAACTGCATGCTGTTTTCTCAGATGCAAAGTGACCAAGACAACCTTTGCTGTGATCAGACTACGTCGGGTTCCTGTGTTTTCGAAACATATTGTAATCTGTTTGTATTAGAGTCCTGTCACTTGTATTTAGTGAAAGCCAGCAGCTTTCCTCTCAATATCCCCCATCTGAGCTCAACATATTTTGGAAATCCCTAATGTCTAACTGATGGCTGTCTGTCTTGTGCAAGGATCTACTACACAATTATAAGGCATGGAACAACCAAACAAAACAACAAAAATCTGAGCCATGATTAGTCATGAGTGTTTGAGACTGTGGTGTTCTGACTGCACCATTATTACTTGGCAACCTCAGTGAGTAAGATTGGTGTGAACAAACTGAATGGGAATTTCAGTTTAGCACTAACTAAAAATGAGACATCACACACAGGCAAACACACGTATCTTAGCCACATTAACTGATCTTGTGGTTGCAAACAAACAAAACACAACGCACATCACAGGCGCTCCGGTTTCCTTTTATGTTTTACTCGAACTGTTTTGAAAATTCTCCCGTTGTACTTTTTAAACATAAATCATTTGTTTCCTTGTGCTTCAAACCCCATGTCTAAGATGCATCATTAGGGATAGAGGAAGACTGTATTTGTTTCATCCATCGTCTGAAAAATCTTGCATTGTTGGTTGATTGTAATGCCTCATGCTCCCGCTGTCAGCAACAGCAAATTAGCTGCTGTAGAAGCTTGTGTGACACAGAAGTGAGCTCAGTCTTAAAAGGGAAGCTCTGCATGTCCCCTGCCTCTGCAACTCCACCCACCATGTCGTTTTCCTTCTTTCTCACTTCTTGAATTTTGCCAGAGGCAAAGGCCCCCTGAAGAACTCCTCAGATGTGATCAACGCGGCTAAGAAGATTGCCGAGGCTGGTTCCAGGATGGACAAATTGGCTCGGGCTGTCGCAGATCAGGTATCTTGGCAACTCCATCGCTGTTATTTTTGCTGTTCTACTTTCTATCAGTCTGAAAGTGTCTCCGACTGTGTCAAGGTAGCTGGCGTCCTGGCAAATTTTGAGTTACAGTAAGTGAGCGTGGTCAATGGAAAACTTTAATGTGGGCATTGACGAGGCGAGCCAGAGGGGCGGGCTGTGTTGCTGCATGACTTTGTCTCCCAATGGGACCAACACGGAGAGAGCAAGACAGCAGAACCAAGTTGTGTCTCCAATATAATTAGCTCCCAACCGAGGTGTTGCATTCATTATCAGATGAGTACCTCTCTAAAATGCGCTGACAGACCATTTTCAATATCTAATCAATCAGTGCTGTGCCGAGGGAAGAGGGGGGTGAAGAGAAATATGTGTGTACGCTGTGTATGTGTTTGTACGGCAAATGAAGTGGGAGGTATTTCAAAATGCTAGCAGCACTCCAGGTAATGCATAATGTTCTTCTTCATTTCATCTGTCTCTAATAAGAAATGAGAACAAACTTGGGCTCAAGACTCACTGATTTATTAAGGCAGCCTGTTGTCATTGTAATTGCAACTGCTGTTTGCCAGCAAAACCATGGAATAATTATGGTTGGTTTCAATATCACACACTGGGCTCCTATCCAGGGCTGCTAAGATGAAGAAATGTTGGAGCTCATAAAAATTTTCAATCACAATATTATTATTTTTTCTGAGGTCCTGCAGCTGCCAGCCACCATGTGACCTGTACACCTGATCACAAACAGAGCTGTTTTACTTATAGTATCATGTGCCAGATTCTAAACAAGTCTCTATGCTTAGAGTTATTTTGTAGTCCAAGACGTAGGGGATATATCTTCATTATGTACGTGATTGCGCATATCCATGCAATACTACGAACTAAAATCCACAACATAAATCCTACCTTTCTAAGGTTACATTGCCTTCAGTCCTATTTATACATCCAGCCGATAGAGGGCGATGTCAATCTAATACTCACTGTCCTTTTAATTGCTTTTCGGCCTTTGCTAACTGCTGAAATCCTAAAACGTATCAGACTGTTTACCTGTTAAATGCTCCGTAAGGTTCACAAGATAGTCACAAGGTCCCACCACTGTTTGGTGCTGAGCATGTAACACACAGTTGGTGAATTGGAGCTGAGAAAATGGAAACGATGCTGATGAGAGCAGTGAGACTGAACCAAAACAGTTTTTTAATCCAATTTAGATTGGGTTTACACATAAACCAGAAAATAAACACGTTACTCCATAGCCCATGCCTTCATTTTTTACTAAATGAATTCCAAACAGCCTAAAAATCTATTTAAGATGTCCTGCTTACAACCTTTTATATTATTACCTTGAACTTATGAGAATGTGAATTCACTGCAATATATCAGCAAACATTCAGCTGTTACCATAGCACAGTTTTTTTGGACTTTGAGAATATTTGGCTTCCATCGGTCCAGAAGGCATCTTTAGTCGAAGCTTGCACTTTTCTGCTCGTGTCACAGTCCTGGTCACCCAGCATATTGCATTACAGAACAAAGTTTCAGGCTATGGACACATAACTCCGTTTTTGAAATACAACAAACGGATAGATGCAAAGTCAAATAAAATTCTGTGTTAGCCTTGTATGTGAACCGTTTTACTTGTTTCCATGCCTCTTGTTTGGGGTCATTGTTCTTCTGGAACAGAAAAGACAGGGTAAGCAGGAACTTGTTTACCCATGTATTCTGTTCTTGGCTTGTAGACTGCCAAGTGATGATCAGTGTTTAACAGGGTTTTTGGTGGGAGTGAATCTGTCACATGGCAAATTACTTGCCGAGCCTGTATCTGAATCCACAGTTGCTGTAATGAAAAGAGCAGGTGGCTTGCCATTTTTAATTCTCACTTAAATGTTTCCTAGACCAGTATTTACTGAATATTCAGAGCCTTCTGCTTCACTTCCAGAGACATCAGGGCCGTGTACAGGAAATAAAGTGGGGCTTGAGGACCAACATGTATAAAAGGGTTCATGTGAGGCTGTTGGGGCATTTGTTAGCCATGCCATTCACTGGTAAAAGTTCAAACATAAAAAGTTTCCTTTTATCCAGCATCTTAATGGAATTATACAACAAACAACGTATCTTTGATTAGTTGTCCTTATTGTGGACGGAGAAGACAAGTATTTTGCATTCACACATTATGGCAATGAACCTGTGCTTGTCGAGAGCACTGTGGCTTGACAGTAAGTATCAAGGCCGCTCCACTGCTTTTAGACAGGTCCCTTAAGTAGCAAACCTTGTCGCCATGACTCCACATCAGGACTATTGATGAACACATGAAGCAGAAGGCAATTCTGTGCAGAAGGGTGGGAGGACAGCGAGCTTTTTCATACTCATTTAAGCACACCACTTGACATAGAAAAACCCCTTGAGGCATCTCACACCATTTCACTCCCGCAATGCTTTTTTTTTTTACTCTATTTCTCCCACTTCATTTCTCTATGCTGCTTGATTTGTTAACCCCCTAAAGTGACAACAATTCACATGTTTTCCAGTTTGACAGCACAAGCACAATAATAACAAAATGTGCTAATATTAGGTCACTGTCATAGTAACATGATGGTGCAGCACCTGGATATCAGGTAGAGTGCAGAGCAACATTTCTTACATACTGGAGGCTTTTGATGACAGCAGCTCTGAATTTGTAAAGATTCACCTGGTGCCACTGATAAAACAAATTGTTTGTGCCATTTTTTAATCAAACGAAACATCCACAACTGAAACATCAGAATGACAAAGTCATTTGACAAAGATGACGTGAGCTCCAAATGGAACAACAGTCAAAATGCATCCAGTTAGAAGCCTCCAGGAGAAGTTAAATCTTGTGAGGGTGTGTGTAATGGAAATTCTCAGTCATTATATTCTGTGTGATACATATATTCATTCTCTGTGATACATATATTCTCTACACCTTTATTTAATTTTCTCACCAAGAATTAGATACAGAGAAAATCCACGACAGTGTGTCATATAGTTACTTCAACTGCCTTGCTACCTTCCTACAACTTGTTTCCCTGGCAAAATTTCCAACATGGGAAGCCAGAAGATCTCTCAAGTGAGAGACTTCCCTTTGCTGAACCTCAGTCTTAAGTTGTTCAAGGCCACGGCAGGAGAAAAGAGATATTGTGACTTCCAAAAGTTGAGCTTTAATTTGTCCAAAAATAGAACTACTTCTGAAGAACTCCCACAGAAACTGAGGTATCATATCTATCCATTAGCAATTGACTGTGGCACCATGTGCAGAACTGTGCTGCCATAACCACATTTGGTTGGTGTCAGTCAATGAGAATTTGTAATAGGCTATATGTAATAGGGATAGGCATTTTAAGAAAAAATACTATTCGAGCTCAAAAAATGTCATTAAACTTTAAAAAACCTCGCTGATGGAAAGCATGTCTTCAGCTATCATCTTTGAGATGAAGACAGTGTTTACCTGACATTTACATGTACCTTTTTTGAAGTTCCACCCAAAACCTTTTGATGGCTTTAGTAGTCTTGGCATGTTTTTCCCAGTAACATCTTATCTCACAGCGCCACACATTGGATTTTTTACGATTTAATGACCTTTAAAAAAATTCAAAACCCATCTATACTAAGTTACAGTACAGTACTATGCACGATATACATGAACAGGCCACGCTAAAATTACAACTTTAAACATTCTAATTTGTTTGTTATACTTTCAGTGATAGATTATCAATGGTTTAAAATAAATGCATATACTGATTGTAGTGCCTCCTGCAGTCACAGCAAAAACAGTGGAGGAGGGCAGCTGGAGAGCATGAAGCACACCTACTCTGAGTGTTTTGCATAGGAGTGGCATGTTGAGATGGGGTTTGACTGCCGAGTAATTCCACTGCACCATGTGGATTCAGACTTACTTGTGTCTACATATCAGACGGTAAACAGTCCAGGAACATTCCAGGTTATTATTTAGTTTCAGATAAAACAGATTAAGCTGGGCACTAAGTAAATAGTACAATTCTTGGAACCTTTTTTAGATGAGCATTACGTATTTACTGCAGCAGAACAGTGTATGTGTCTGCCTCTAAAAAAACTACATAACCAATATTCATCATAATAAAGGAACACGTCAGCCAATGCTAATGTGTGCTCACTGTTGTGCTTTTCATAGTTTTTGGACAAACATGGATATCTGTTAGATTTGTTGTATACAACAAGTTGTTGTAGCCTATCAACTTGTCAGTAGGATCACTTTCTCAATTCCTGTCCTGATAGGTGATAAAAAAAAAAAGAAAGGTGGGGCTGCTAAGAAACAATAGTAAATCTGCAAACTTATAAAAATGAACATTCATTCCTCGTCAGCCACAGCCTGTCCAAAAAAAATTGGGCAAATAAAACTTTAAACACATTGAACTTAGCTTTATTAAATGTCAGATCTCTGTCAGGAAAAACGTTTTTAATCAATGATTTTATTGTTAGGCACATGCTTGACTTTTAGTTTTTAACTGAAACTTGGTTAGACCAAGATAACAGTGCAGCTGTTCTTATTGAATCACAACTTCAGCTTCATTAATGAAACAAGAACGCATAAGAAAGGAGGGGGAGTTGCTATTTTATTTAATGATTCTCTCTAATGCAAGCAGATGTCCTTTGGTCATTTTACTTCTTTTGAATATGTGGCTCTGAATTCCTCTCAAGCTTTATTCCTGAACATTTACAGACCACCTAAATACTGCGCAACCTTCTTTGATGAGTTTACTGAGCTTCTGTCTATAATCTGTATTGATTTTGACTGTGTTGTTGTTGTTGGCGATTTTAATATCCATGTTAATAATCCCCAGGACAGAGGGTCTATAGAACTATGTGGTGTCCTTGATAACTATGATCTGACTCAGCATGTGACAGGGCCCACTCACAACAGATGACCCACTCTTGTCCTACTCATCATCAAAGGTCTAAACATTTACAAGGTTGCTGTGACTGATGTTACACTCTCCAATCATCTCTGTGTTTGTGCTATCTCTTTGCACACAAATGTCCAAACCGATGGTTGTGACAAAGCGTTACATCTCTGAAAACACCAGTGAACTATTTATTCAGGGGTTCTCCTCCACTGCAACCCTCTCTCGCATCTCAGTCAATGAGCTTGTAGATCGCTTCAATTCTCAAGTTAGAAATGTTATTGATACTATTGCACCCATGAAAGTGAAGGTTGTCTCTGGTAAGCAAAAATCTCCTTGGAAAAATGCCATGCTGGTCAGATTAGAGAAAAGAGAGTGTGAAGAAGCTGAACGCAGGCGGTAAAAAACAAATCTCCAATCCACATGGGCCTGCAATCAATTTGCCTCCTTTTTCACTGACAAAATTCAGAAAATTAGACAATAAATCAGTGCCTCCACACCAACCACAGGATATGTGTTGTCCTCGTCCCTAAATAATATCCTCTCAAATATAATGGCACAATTTCATTCAATCAACCATGGAAATCTGGAAGACATTATACAACATCTGAAGTCCTCCTCCTGCAGCTTGGATATTCTACCAACACACTTTTTCAAAAATATTTCTAACTGCATGACCACTGCTCTTTTACAAATTGTAAACACATCCCTTTTCTCAGGTGTCTTCCCACAGGCCCTAAAAACTGCAGTTATTAAGCCACTCCGAAAGAAAGCCAATTTAGACACTGCAATAATGGAAAATTATAGGCCAATATCAAACCTCCCATTTCTAAGTAGAATAATTGAAAAAGCTGTTTTTTAACAGCTGAACAACTTCTTGGCCGTAAATAACTGATTTGATGTCTTCCAGTCAGGCTTTTGACAATACCACAATACTGAAACTGCTCTTGTTAAGGTTTTCAATGACATCCATAGACAGTTGCAGAATTTCAGTCTTAGTATTACTGGATCGCAGTGCTGCAATCGACACGTTCAACCACGACATACTACTAGACAGACTAGAAAACTGGGTGGGAATTTCTGTCATGGCACTAAACTGGTTTGAATCCTACTAAGGAACGAGAATACTTTGTGTGTAATTACACATCAGAGCGGACTAAAATAACGTGGTGTTCGCCAAGGTTCAATTCTGGAGCCTCTTCTGTTCAACATCTACATGCTTCCACTAGCTCAGATTATGGAAAACAACAAAGTGTGTTATCAAAATTATGCAGACGACACACAAATTTAGATAATTATATCGCCAGGGGACTATAATCCCATACAAGGGCTGGGTAACTGAAAATCAACAACTGGATGTGCCAGAATTTTCTTGAATTAAACCAAGATAAAACAGATGTAATTGGTTTTGATACCAAGGTAGAACGATTAAAAGTCAGCTCTCAGCTTCAATCACTGATGGTAAAAAACACAAACCAAGGCAGAAATCTGTGTGGTCATGGATTCAGACCTCAATCTAAACAGTCATATCAAGACAATTACAAAATCAGCCTACTATCACCTGAAGAATATATCAAGGATTAGAGGATTTATGTCTCAACAGGATTTGGAAAAACATGTCCATGCATTTATCTTCAGTAGACTCGACTACTGTAACGGTGTGTTTACAGGTCTCTGTAAAAAGTAAATCAGACAGCTGCAGCTGATTCAGACCGCTGCTGCTCAAGTCCTCACCAAGACCAAGAAACTGGATCACATCACTCCAGTTCTGAGGTTTTTACACCGGCTTCCTGTCCAACAAAGAATCCACTTTAAAATCCTGCTGTTGGTCAAGAAATCACTGTGTGGTTTGGGGCTGAAATACATTTCTGATCTGCTGCTACCTTATGAACCATCCAGACCCCTGAGGTCGTCTAGGACAAGTCTCCTTTCTGTTCCTAGAGTCAGAACTACACATGGAGAAGCAGCGTTCAGTTCTTATGCTCCACATATCTGGAACAAAGTCCCAGAAACCTGCAGGTCTGCTGAGAACCTCAGGTCCTTTAAATCAAGACTGGAGACTTTTATGTTTGCTACTGCCTTTCACTGAACCAGATTTGAGGATGTCTTAAACTGCACTGTAACTTTTATCCTATTTTTAGCTTGCTTAATTTTTCAATCACTATTTTTAATCACTGTTCTTAATTTTTTTTGTCCTTTTCTTTTGCCTTATGTTTTGATGCTTTTAATGGTTTTATGTGAAGCACTTTGAATTGCCTTGTTGTTGAAATGTGCTATAAAAAATTAACTGGCCGAGCCTTCCCATGCCTTTATTGTTGGATGTGGACGATAATATAACGTAAAATATCTTTAAAATATTGAATTCAAGATTCAAGACTTTCACTCAGGATTAATAAAGTTCATTTTTGCTTTGATTTCAAATGACCTTTATTGTTCTATATACTTGACAGTCAAAAATTGTTTTCATTTGCTATGGACTCATGTGACCTTTTCAGTCTGAGCATTGAGAAATATGTAAGAACTTTCATAAGTGTCAAGCTATTGTTTATAAATGCTGCAAAACACACAAGTTTAAAGCTAAGAATTCAGACTTCCAGGTTGCACTTTAGTTGTCACAGCGGAAGCCTTTGTCGAACTGAGTGCAAAACAACATGAGCAAAAGCTCCAGTCACCTCTGCTGACAGTAGTGAAATCAAGTGTGACTGATGTGTCATTAAAAACCTTCTCAGTCAAAACAAAAACTACAGTTTAAGAGGCGCTGGCTGGAGCCGAGTCAGAACCACATATCCTTACCAATGAACGCTGTTGCTGGGTGATGTTATTTCAGTAGGAAAAGTAGCTTTGGTTGTGTCTTGATCATTATGATTTTTTCAGTTTATTTGGTGAAGTTTTCAATGAATAGAAATATCAGTTCAGGACTAAAATTGTAGATTTTAGAGTCCAATGAAAGAAAATTCAAAAACTGTAGTATTGAGTTTACATAATTCTGTAATAGAACAGCAGGTCGCTGGGGTTGTTCTTTTCATGAATGGTGGTGAAATTTACTTTTCTTTTTGAGAAGTTTGATGTGCAAAATGCCACATTGTGGAATATAACAACAACAACAAAAAGCAGGTGTATTAGGTAGTGACTAATATACAAAAAGTGGTTTCAGTGTCTACTAGAACATATAGTAGTCGTACTGAGTCTTAGGTGGAAATGCCAGAGACTGAATGAGCAAATAGAAAGATTACCAGCTTTCTTGAAGTAACTGACAGATGACGGCTTACCATCAAAGAGACTGTAGTTGTCCAGTCAGCTAGAAGACATATTATGTAACAGAGTGCAACATGCTTCATTTATAGCTGTCATCTTCATGTCATCATTCTCTATTGCAAATAGCTTTCTTGTCTTGGTCTACAACCACTAGTGATTTAATGTATGAGAAATTCAAACTAGGAAAAAGCCACGATCAAAGAGGAAGCATAGCAGCAACAAAAGGTTTTAGCATAGCAGTAACAAAAGGTTTTATTTACTAATTACTACTTTTTACAAACAGAATTAATAAGAAGGAACGTCTAAGTCTGCTTATAAATGCAGCATAAAGAATGACTTGTGTTTTGACAGACTGCCACACTCTGATAATGTATTGCTCTCATCTTTCTGAATTAGTTTGATTAGTTCAGGGCTAAATTATAAAATTAAAACATCAACACAATAAGAGATTTATCACCTATTGCTCTGTAACAAAAAAACATTCCTGAAATACTGAGAGAAGCATGATGGTCAGGAGGAGTTTTGAAGAGGCCGAACAGTCAGGCAGTGAACCACACTGTGTTTTCTGGCTAGTCTGTAACGCATCCTGTTTCACTATGACAGATAAAGAGGGAGCTTTAATGAGGCTGGCATTGTAATGGGTCACACAATTTATTTACATTTACTGGGAATGTGGAAGAACTGGGCTATTAGTCAACTGTACAATAGGGAACAATTGTGTCATGTCTGCATCAAATTTGCCTGGGGCATTTGTATACGTGTGTGGATGTATGTGTGCAGATGTGCCAGCAGTGTGAAGTGCAGTTAGCAGTAATGCCAGCCAGGACTGGCGGTGCAGTGATAATGCCTGCGGAGAAGCTTCCACCCTGCCTCACTGGCTGCTCTATGAGCTAGAAGCTCCACCTCAGCCTGCATTCAGGGGCTATTATAGAGAGGAAGTCGATGCAAGTGGCAGCTTTGGTATAGTTTAAAGTGTTGCGGTGATACTGGCCATAACTATAAATGAAAATGTTACCTTGAATGGCTCCTTGCAACTAAATTTGTAGCTTGAAGAAAACAAACATTTCAGCAGATGACAAAAGACACTGTTTCACTGGCTATTTGAAACAATGTGAGAAGGGCACTTGTCTCCAGTCAATACTATTTGTCTTAGAATGGGAGGCCCTATTTCAGAGAGCAGGAGAGAATATGGGTGGAGGGGCTGTATTCATATCACTGCTAGATGTTTAACTTGCCATATCCCTTCTACCCGATTCCACAAGACAAGGAAATGAGCTGTGCATTTCCCCGCACGGTGCTACTGAATGTCCTAGTTAGAAGCGTTTAATATTAATGACGAGAAGAAAAGGTGTTGCTACAAAATGATGCTCACAGTGTTTAAGTAGCTGATGCAGTGTTCTTAACCTACTGGGAGCTTAGTGGGCCGTAGCTGACTCCTGGAAGGCTTCCAGATGCAATAATAGGGGCAAACTGTGTAATAGTAGGACACCTGAGGAGGCTGTCGTCATGTTCCCTGTTGGTTCATTTGCTGCTCTGTATGATCAGTTTCTACCCTGTCAAAGTGGCCGGTCAGAACTTCTGGTTCCCAAGAAGCAGAAGACACAGAGTTGACAGCTGTTATGGAAGCAAGTTATTAGCTTCAAAGTATTTGTCCATTATTGTTGATTGATCTGTTTTCTTCTTGACAACATGCTGTGACAAACACGTTTCCTGTTACTCAACATGCCTTTGAAACTCAGGCCTGCAACAAACCAACAGCTGAACAAAGATGTTGAGCGACATCTTCCATGTTTAATACAAAGAAGTGTAATTATGAACCCAAAATGCTGGTACCCTACTGTTTTTGTTTGGATTTTTGGTGTACTGCTTTAAAACAACCTCAACATAAGAAACCATGAATCATAGAGCACTTTAATCTCAAATCTATTCATAAAAAATGTTTACCCTTTATATTCTATGACAGACAAATATCTGAAATAAGGCCAAAAACCTTATTTCCTGCCACGTTAGTATTCTAATGTGAAGTCGAAATGTGAAATGTAAGCATTATGTAATGCCCTAAACATTCCCCACTGTGTCCATGACCTGCACACCACTTCCTGCAAACAATCTCACACTCAGTCTCATTTTGCAGATGCATGAATTATATTTGCGCGTCACTGCGCCTCTCAGTGATGATGCAGAATGATGATGACTCATAAGTGTCCTAAATCCGAATGTACTGCTCACTGAAAAATGATTGTTTCTATCACACAGGGAATAGTGTTTTCTTTTTCTACCGGCTACAGAATCTGAATATTGTTAGGAGACTTAAAAAATATCCCTCAAGGCTTTGAAGACTGCATCAGGCCATTTTGCTTCTCACTTAAATCCAATGGCCACTTTTAGCTATTATTTTTTTCTACGTGTGTTTTGACTATATTTTTTGACTCTTTTCTATTCAGTGCCCTGATTCGGCGTGCAAGCAGGATCTGCTGGCCTACCTGCAGAGAATTGCCCTGTACTGTCACCAGCTCAACATTTGCAGCAAGGTGAAAGCTGAGGTCCAGAATCTGGGTGGAGAGCTAATCGTGTCGGGGGTAAGTCTGTCCATACAAAACAGCACACAGCCAACCCCCCCTCCTCAGGATGGGCTTTTAGCATTGAATCCTTTCACTTGATCCATTTAAGACAATTTTTATCCTCTGCACTGCGGGTGGGCGAATCTTTCAGTTCAAGGTCATGGTGACGCTCAGACGATGAGATGAAGGGTCATGCAGATTAAAGCTGATGCAATTATTTCAAACCCATTACTATCTAATAATACCTGAAATATGCTCCACAGGCTTCCCTCCATTTGTTTTTTTTTCATGCCACATGAACCCTATTATTACAGCTCGAACTAGAACCAGACGTATCGCATGAAATGTAAACCTTTCATCAGTGTTATTTCTTCTATATAAAGAAAGTAAAAGTTAAATGTTGTAGCCATGTTAGATAATGACCAAATATTTGTACACATCTTAACGAATATTCTTTTATTTCTTAGAAGAGGAAAACATAACATTATACATTTTCTGCACATTTATTTGTATTCAAATAATCCCCTTAGTTCAGTTATTTCATTAGTTCTCAACTCTTTTACATACAGCTGATGATTAAATGCATGTTTCAGCTGCACACCGATGTAAATGTCAGACTTTATTTTTTCTTTAAAAAGGAATTGTCCTTCCCAATCATTAACATGTAGTGAACTGCTCATGCAATAGAGCTCTCTTTGTTGATCATAGATGGCGTTTACAATCTTCATTCACAGCATAGGACACATGCTCTCACTTCAGAAACCAAAAAACTCTTTAACAGGCCCAAAAAAAAGGAAGAAACCGCCTGGACAGCAAATGGATCCCTTTTTCAGGACAGATGGACATGAAATAAAAGTCCACATTTAACTGATTAGTCACTGTAACAACTTTTTTTAAACAAATTCAACAAACTAGAATTTGTAAAACTTTTAAAAGAATGTGGGCGTATGAATGTTTCCTCTCGTAGAGAGAAAAAGTAAAAGTTGTGCATTGCTACAGATTTTTCTGTGAAAAACGTTCTTATTAACTGCCTTAGTATGACTTGTTACTCTAATTAAAATTAAAATGGACTTTTATCTATGCTTTGGATTTCTTGCATCTTGGGTTGATGCACTACTTCATGGCTTCTCAGGACTCTAGTACAGTTTGTCTCACATGAGATATGCGAGCCCTGCTGAGATTTTAACCTTTTTATGGTGGCCTGCTGGAGTCCACACTCATTAAATCTAAACTGTTGACTCGTCTCAGTGTGATGCATGAGGAGGCCCGCTGGCCGCCGACCCTTAAATGTCAGCCAAACAAAACAGACGGAGACAGAGGTACACCTGACCCCTGCCTCCGCTAATTAAGATCTCCTAAAATAAGATGTCATACAGTGAGAGCCATGTTTTTTATCCTGCTTAATTGCCAATTGCAGCTCAGACCTCCTAGGTGCTCCATGCAGCTAATATGTCCAAATGTTATTATTGAGGGCAACAAAGTAATAACACGTTTTCTCTTTACAGACTCATTGACTTTTTTTTATGTGACCTGTAATGTTTGTCTCTCTCTCTTTCTCCTCCAACTGTCCTTGCCCTCTTGTAGCTGGATAGCGCCACCTCCCTGATCCAAGCAGCCAAGAACCTCATGAACGCAGTGGTGCTGACTGTAAAGGCATCTTATGTAGCTTCCACCAAGTACCAGAAGGTGTACGGCACGGCAGCCGTCAACTCACCCGTGGTGTCTTGGCGCATGAAGGCCCCTGAGAAGAAGCCTCTGGTAAAAAGAGAGAAGCCCGAGGAGTGTCAGACACGTGTACGACGAGGGTCCCAGAAGAAACACATCTCCCCTGTCCAGGCCCTCAGTGAATTCAAGGCCATGGACTCCTTCTAAACAAAACAAAAAAAAAACAAACAAAAAAAAAAAGTAATGCTTAAGAAAAAACAGCAAAACATGACGGTGACAAGTTGATGAAAAAAGTCCCTTTCTACATTGTGTTAACCCACCTCTGTTTGCCCCGTGTGTGTTTGGTGACACCTCAGGAGGACTACAGTATATATGTTAAACTGCCACACTGTGGCTCCTGTGAACACTGTGGTCTTCGTGGCTCACAGACAGCCAGCACACATCACAACAGTATTTATCGATCTTATTGTAGCTTAATGTGTGAGAGCCAAAATATGACACAAACACAACTACTTTTGAAAATATGGGAGTTAAAAAAGAAACATATCAGAGGAAGAAGAGCGGCTTTAAAAAAAAAAAAAAAAAACGTGGCAGTTGATATTCTAGCTATATTTACGTGCTACTGACTGGCTGCTTGTATACACACTTAAACTGTCAAAATGGAAACCCTGAATGGTTCAGAAGAGAAGTTATTGTAAAGGGAAAATATCACTGTTGGTATGATCCCTATTGATATTTTTCTTTCAATTTGAATGTTAACTTGTAGTGCTAGGAATAACTTATGTTTAAGATACCCGGAAGTGTCAGCATCCAAGTAGTTTCCTTGTTCCTGACAATTATAATAATAATCCATATGGTGTTTTTTTTTTTTTACCAAAGCACACTTATGGTCTAATGTATTGCCTTTTTAAATCCATTTTATTTAATGATTACATCACTAACTATGATGACCTTGTTTGAAAATTGTGTAGCGTATAATATAGACAGAGAGGTTTGAGTAGTTGTGGTTTGCTCAGAGAATAGAAATCCCTGCATACAGTACCTTTATATTCACCCTTCTCTAATAAATCCCTCAACTTGACCCTCCAAGTTTCTGGTGTCTTTCTTACCGCCATACTCAAAGTACTGCTCTGTAGTTACAGTTTTACAGCAGTCTTGTCTTTTATTAAACTGAAGGATCTGACACAATCGTTAGAGATTTTCATGCAAGATCTGCAGATGAAAAGATGAAGGCGGAGGAAAGAAAAATCTATTAGTACTACAAGAATGAGTGTATTGATTGAGGGTCACAGGTCAACGCTCATTACTTCACGACGACAAGATAATTGGTCTTAGGTCAGCACTGTTCATACTGTCTTTGTGCCTTCGTTACCACTTCCCCCACGCAAAAGGTTTTGACAGACGTATATGCTCATTTTAGCCTGCAGCTTTTAGATTGATCACCGTTCAGGTTTCCTGTGTAAAAGCTCGTCATCCGCTACAAAATATTTTACACCGATTTGAATGTTTCCTCGACTTGATTTAGTGATCCTCTGACTTTTCTTCTTGTGCCACAATGTAACTTGATATCGCGCCATAGCAATGTAATATACCTCTCAGTCCACTAGAGGTTACATTATCACTGATACATTTTGCCTCACTTTTAGCATGGAAAGCAAATGTGCCCAAGGTTTGGACACTAAAAAACACATGGTTTGGGTTGAATGTGACAAAGTCACAGTTTAGTTAGGTTTAGGCAGAAAAACATTGTGATTAAGGTTAGGGAAAGTTTTGGTTTGGATTGGAATATCAAAGTTTTACGCAACTAACATTGTGTAACATTGCGTCACATAATACGTTTCTTAACATAACTTATATGTTCAATTCATTACTTTCGGTAAGTGACTTACTTTCATTTCTTAAAAGAAATCCACATTCACTAACTAACAGCGGCCGTATAAGTGAACATCCCGTGTTTGTTCCACCCTGCCTCCTAACGATCCATCCTAATTGTACCTTATCACTCTTTGTACTTAAATCACGTGACCAAGGAGGTCACGCCTTTCCGAGGCAAAACATGACACTGACGCATTATCCTCAAGTAGACTGTCTGGTGTATTACACGGTTTGCCTCGATGAGGCCTTGATTTGGTACAGAAATTCATGACCTGTTATCAGTTTAATGATGGCAAACATGGTAAATATAACACCAGCCCAGCATTAGCATGTAACAATGGTAACGTTAGCATTCAGCTCAAATCAGACTCTTGTTTTATTTCCTTCAGATACACGTCTGTTAGATTGACATCCATCTGACAAGCAGTCAAAGCTGCATCTATTTCTCATCGCCTCAAAGTTAACTGCTGACTCTATGTCCGGTATACAAGCCGGTATTGACCACTGAAGTCCTTATCAATCTCGCTTAAGCCCGCTGAGTTGTCGAGGGAAGGAAAGGAAGGTTTGGAAAAGAAGAACAGCTTCAAACGAGCTGGGATTCAACAGCTGAGAGATCGCCGGTCAGCAAGGCAGGAAATCCCACAATGCTCTGGTCTCTGAATGGAAAGTTTGAGCTCTCCAAAGGCAAAGATAGATCAGTGTGCTTACTACTAATGTGAAGTTTCTATAACTTGTCTGGCTTTTGGAACGCCACTGAGACCTTGCTGCAACCTCCCTTCATGCCGAGGGATTCTAGTGAATTAGTTCATTTGAAGAGACAGCACAATGCATTCTTTTTAGAGAGCAACTCTATTCAGTCCCTAAAGGCATCGCTGGCCCACCGTGCCATTAAAACAAGGAGAGCAAATCAACTAATTGCTTAACACGACCTTGATCTCATGTGGATCACATCAAAAGCACCGACAAACATAATTGTCCCAATAATGGCTCATGACACACTATCTTAAATAATTCTGCGGTTCAGTCAGTGATAACGCTTCTTTATGTGTCCCCATTTCACTGCTAATGACCATTAAACACAACATGCATCAGGCATCCGTGCATCACCAGAGTACCCTCTGTTTAGGAAACAGGGCCACGAGGGAGAAGTAGTAACACAATCCAGTTAATGGAGGGATTAATTCCTGGCTGTGCTGCTGTCTAAACTAAAATAATCCCTGTGTGTATGCATCTCTACTAACCAAATAAAAACATGCCACGGTGGCTGACAGCCTGCTCTCTTTGAAAATTAAAAATAAATCATGATGGTAGCAGAAATGCCAGTGCAGAGTTGGATTTTAGCACTTTGATTCGAAAGATGTCTACATGGGATGTGCTGTATTAAAAGGATTAAAACACAGTTCTAATCTAGTTAAACAAACCTCCCTCAGACCAACTACAAAAATAGACAGAGAGGAAAATGACTGTCGGAGTTCCAGAGGGAGGTTGGTGATGAACAGCACACAACCAGCTGCTGCAATATGTTTCTTCTTTTTGGATTTCGGTCTGTGGTGTCAGAATCTGTCTGACACTGAACACTTTGCCATCTGCACACATGGACATCAGTGCTGTAAAGAGAACTCCTTTATGGCTGCAGTTGTTTTATAATGCAACATGAAAATTACATCAGAGGAAGTGGAGCCGAGTCATCTTAGTCTGGCATGAGTTGAGTGCCTTTTCTTGCCCAATCACCAAGATTTGAAAGACCAGGAAGGTTATCAACTGATTATTATTTTTGGAGACAGCTCGAGTGTCCTCAGCTCTGTGTGAAGCGGAATGAAATGTTTTTGTTCTACTTTATTTGGAAAACTGAAGACTGCAAGGACTTTTATTTTATCTAACCACAGTTACATTCACACGTTTTTGCATACAAATTCTGCTGATAGGGAAGAAATTGCTTTTACTGGGCTTGCTTAAAAGGGAGCATAATCAATCAATTTTTATTTACAGTGCAAAATCCCCATGGAACATAGTCCCAATACACTTTACAATTACAGTAAATAGAAAATGGGCAACTACATTAAAATATCAATGTTAAAGAAACATGCGGCAGTGACAGCAGTAACAAAAGAATAAGGGACTTAGTCATTAGAATATCAGAAATATCAGTGTTAAACTATGAATAGCAATACAATATTGATGTTAAGCAATTGTGAAAACAACATGCAAAACTGTCATCAAATGCATGAAGAGCAAAAGAAGAGCATAACTAAGGTATGGTTCAGGGTCATCTGAGATGTTTTTGTGCACAAAAACATTTCAGATGCAACACACAAATACATATTTTGCAGTGGATGAATAATTTCACCTAGAATCCACTGACACATTACTGCTACAAATTCATTGCAGACACTTTTGGGGAGATATGAAATGAAACCTCTGGATTTACTTGTTTTTATTTATCCATTTCTGCTTTCAGCTCTTTAAATGTTCTTCTTGGAAAGGGTCAAACATGCTTCTAATTCCAATTTTTTTTTTTCTAGCAATCCACCAGGTGAGGAGAATCCAGACAATGCATGCCCTCCTCTAAATGCAGGGATATGCTTTGCAAAAGTCTGGGTATAATGCACACGCTCGCTCACTGCTCATTTCAAAGTTTTGTGCTAGAGATTCTTTGTTTCCTTCAGCTCCAACTCAACTCCATGAATGGGTCCAGAGGTCAAGTGGGCTTGCATGGCAACCCAATTTGCGGCTCCTCTGCCTGATTCATTCTATATGTCCAATTTAAAGATCCAGACTGTGTGGTTGTAATTAGGCTTTGGCCGTACATGCAATGATTAAGCAAATATGTGACCATTTAGAGCAATGACATTTCTGGTTTTTACTACATTGTTAATTTAGACAATTAAAACACAATGGGAATATAGACATACTTTTTACAAAACAAGTCTCACTCACTTAAACTGAAACGCTGAACTAATCAGGACATATCCACAAAACAACCATTGAACTCTGCACCTTTTATTTGTGAACAAAAAAAACAAAAAAAATCATACCCATTCCCAAATACAGCATATTCTTCAGTTTAAGACCTTCAAATGGTGCCTAGTTCGTAGAAATCTGCAGTGGACAGTACATTGCCAGGACGTACATGAGTAAAAACTGAGCTCAGTCTGATTCTTGTCTATATTTATCAGGTCTATATTTAGAGTTTAGTCTTGAATATACTAAACTAGACCTACTGCTACTACCATTATGCTATATCCAACGTAAATTGATCAAAGTGCTGCACAACACCAAACAGAATTCTAACATATCAGATAGATTTGAAACAATTAAGACATTCAAAACAAAATAAGCATAATTTAGTTAGACTGAGGTTATGGAACATAATGTAGGGTTAGTGATGCAACTAAAACAATTATTTATTTAAAAAAGGATGAATTTTAACTGATTCATTGTAATAGAATGAAAACTGCAGTCTCCTACATTAAAGTCAGATGTGCTCCATACCCATTCACCGTACCATATTTATTCCTGTGCTGTAAAGGGCACACTACTTGCTGCATTTGCATGGAATATTTGCACTGGATATAAATCATGCACTGCACGAATACTCAAATATGAACTTAATGGCCAGGTATACTAGATTGGATATATACGTAAAGGGTCATTCTTTTGGAAACACATCACAAGGTCATTCATTTTACCAGCGTTGTGCAGATCTCTCTCCATGACCCACCTTCCAGGTAGCTCTGCCACACATCCTCATAGTCCTGTATAATTCCACAGATCAGTTCCATAATGAAGGAGATGTCAGAGAAGAGCTGAAGTGTATCTGGGTTCTGATGTGCAGAGAGTGAACAAAAACTGGATTTGCACAAAATATTGTTGTGCAACACAATTAAATACTTGTACTTGTAATGAGTCAATGATGTTGTTTTAAATGTGCAGCACCGGCCTCCGGAGAAGCCCTCATAATAATTGGAGATGTGTAGCTGCTGTCAAACCAACGCTAGCTGGCTGTTAACATGTGCACTCTGGATGCTGTCAGAGGCCACTGTGTTGCTCGGGCAGAACCTCCCCAATTACCTTCTTCACCTGAATGGCAGTGATGGACAGCTGTGAGGGGGTGGGGTTGGGGGGCAGGGGCCACAGCACTGTCTCCAGGTATAATGGACAGTGTGCTGCTGGGTGAGGAGTTTGGCAGGGGACCAGGGCCACGGGGTTGTGCTGACCTGTAAAGTGATGGACAGTTTGGGGATGGAGGCCTGTTTTTTTTTTTTGTCAGTTTCAGTTTTGTCAGTGAAGAAGAAAAAGAGGGTTTGAGACGGGCACGTGAGTGAGGGGAAGGTGGTTGTAAGTGGCGTCCCATTACAGTTGAGTGTCGAGGTGACCAGCGATAACTGGCCCGGGGTCTTCTTGTCACTCCTTTTAAGAAACAGGTTTAGAGTTGACAATGCTGGTGTGTGGCGTACGCCTTAGCAAGAAACCTGTTTAAGCCTAATTGTGTCTCCCTGTTACTTCTGGTAATGGCAGACACAGTAACTGTAACTTGTACATGAAAGCAGGGTCAGATCTGGCAATTCAATGTAGGTTGACTAAAACTTTGTGGCTTGCTTCTTCAGATGAAATAAATGGTCCGTGCTCGTTGTCAAGATATCACAAGGTCCATTTAGCAGATGTTCTGTAGCTTTGGATCACATCATATGGTGAAATGTTTTCTCACTCTTCATGAAACTAAAGCTATGTTCAAAATTAACTTTTTATCAGTTTCTCTGGAACACAGTCAAGAGAATAACGTGTCTCTTCATCAGACATTGTAGCAGCAAACTGAGACAATTGGACAAAGTGTTTTCACTAATGAGTTTCTCACAGGCTTTAACAAAATATCCCATTGTAGGAGCGGCTTGACATTTTGGGAAATACGCTTATTAGCTTTTTTTAGCCGAGAGGTAGATGAGAAGATCAATACCACTACGGCCTCTCATTAAATATGAAGCTACAGCCATAAAAGGAAAAAAACTATCACAGGTTAATTAGGGAAATTTCCAGGTGCTGATGGGTGTTTCTTTTTTTTGTTTTTGACCGAACCAGTACTCATTTCCTCAAATTGGTTCTCCATTGGTGCTACATCGCTCAGTATCACGCTAAGATATGTTTTGCACTAGTCAGTATATTGTGTCAGTGTCAAGTTTTGCCTTGCCTGTGCAAGAAAAGCGTATGGATGTGTCAACATTGAAGAAAGAGGTTATGTGTCGAAGTACACAGTGATAAAGTCTGAGAGCAGGTAGGGTGTGGTTGTGTGTAACAAACAGGACTTTGGCCCGAAAGCCCAGTGTTTAAGTCTGTAAATTACATACATAATGTATTTAGCTTGTGTAACTATCGTACACATATAATGTAGTGACGTGAAATTATTTGTTATCTTTTCCTAAACCCTACCCCAATATATGTGTGGTGCTGCTGGAGCTTTGTTCCAGCGCGCTCCACTTTTTTTTCCCTAAGTGAGAAAATAACATGTCCACTGTTCTGTTGATCTTGTAGAGATTTATTTAAAAATGTTTAAGTGCTGGAAAAGCCAATCATCACTACAGCATATGTCATGCAAGCGAGCCAATGAAAAATGACACCAACACTTCCTGCAGGCTTTCTATTTCAAAGTAAAAGTCCTTTAGCTTTTCGGTGGACAGAAACCCTTCATTTATTAATCAGGCTTTTATTCTGAAAGATATGCAGGACCGTGCCATGACTGAAATCAGGCAATAATAAATACAGATAAGATGAGTAATTCAAAACAACCATTGCAAATAGTATGAATATACTGTTGACTTATTGAATTAAAGTGTGCCCTGGTGAGCGCACACATTTCACATTTATTGTACTTCAACAAATAGCACTGCATCACTGCTAACCAAGGATAAGTATTTTTTGGTGTGCAACCCTGAAACTCTTTTCTTTTTAGGCTTAGGCAAGGCAAAACTGGACGCTGACATGGTATTCTTTTGTTTTGTCAGGTTGTGCTATAGTACATTCTATGCTATAATTTCCCGTACCTAGTAAATATCTTTGGGTGCATTGAGAAGTTCCTCACATTGTGTTCTGTGTGTCACAAACAACTGAGAACAGCCCATATACAGTATCTACTCATTGAGAGCTAAGACTGGGGATATGTTTAGCCAAGCCAATGCATGGTCAAGAAACATGAAAAATAAATCTTTAAATTGAACTGCCCTGTGACAATCAGGACAACTTGTAATGTATCGGGCAGGCTACGTTGTTGACTGTAAACCTAATAGTAAGTAACAGAGCTAATTATTAGACCCTGTTGGAGGTATGCACACTCCTATGTGCTTTCTTCTTTAACTGTGTATTTCTCCAGATGGTACAGTAATGAGCCGCAGCTGTCACTGTTTAAATTACACAGCGCAAGGGACTGAGTGGCAAAGAGTAAAATACCCTTTGCAAATTTGAACAAGGTCATAATAAAGTGGTCAGCAGTCGCCCAAAATGGCTGGAGAAGCCAGCCTGATTTATGTCTGCCTGTAATTAAATGAGGAAAGAGAGTGACCCACACTGAACCTGAACCTCGGCCAATCAGAAGAAAAAATTCTATCACACGCGAAGGATGTTGGAAGACTTATTTCCTCCCATCACAAGCTATTATCATCCCTGCAACTATTAACTATATTCTATTAACATTAGCTTTCAAAGAGAGTGGACACAAGAGGAGCTCATCTGCCGGAGTCCATATTTACCCATCAGGAGCGATGTGCTTTCATAGAGGGTAAAGAGTGGATAAGAAGTGTCTGACTGATGAAACTTTAAACATTTCTCTGCCTGGTCAGCAGCTTTTTATGGGTTTTTCAGCTGTAACAGTAAAACACAGATAACTACTGAGATAAATCAAGCTGTACTATAAAACCATTTGTTTTAATGTTTCATCATATTATGAGGTTTTTCATTTTTTTTCTCTCCCCCAGGCAGTGATTCAGATTCTGAAAGGCACAGTGGACTGGAGAATGTCTATGTCCCTCAGAAAAACAACTACCCGATACAATGATAAGCAAGCATGTAAACACACTGTACTTGGTGAGAAACCACTCACTGCATGAAATGAAAAATTAAAACCCACAGTGGTGCTTTAAATGACTGTTCAATATTTTGTCAATCTATCCAAGATTGAGATATTTTACGAGATGTGAAAACGTGAAAACCTTGACCTGCCATTTTTTTTGTTTTCCTTTTTAAAGGCTATTGTTTTATCAAACATTTGAATGTTTCTTGTTTTATTTTTTAAATATATATATATATATATATTTTTTTTTTTTTTTTTTTTTTTTTTTTTTTTTTTTTTAAAATCGTGTGGTTTTACTATTCTTTCATGAATTATATTTTGGTGTATATCTGCCTGAAAAGTTCTGCAAAAATTCACAATATTTTCAGGAAGTTGGGGCGGAACACAAATCGTGTGAATTTTGTCCACTCAGGTATTAATTAATGCGACAGGAAGTGGACGCCACAACATCTCTTAACGCTTAAACTCAGCTCGCTAAACCGCACCTACTTATTTGCCTTTTTATTTATTTATTTATTTATTTATTTTTTTACTTTAAGAGTACACTAGTGCTTGGGAGGAGAGATGCTGCAACACCTGGAATACACAAGTTGGAAACGAGACAAGTGCAGCAAGTGAAAAAAAAAATCAACTTCAGAAACAAACATCAGTCCAAGCAAACACCTGGGCTGCTAACTACAGGTGCAGACAGCCCGTCCTCGTCCTCGTCCTCCACCCCGGTCGTCCTCGTCCTCCACCCCATTCATCGAGAGATGCGCGAAGGGAATAACGACGGAAGTGTTCTGGAAAGCTTCCACTTTTTTTTTTTTTTTTTTTTTATTTAAACGGTGAGTAAAGCTTCATTATTGTAATGCTCTGTGCATGCTACAGATGTAGCTCCATCTGCATTCACTCAAACTGTGAAGCCTTGTGGCCGGCTGCGGTTGTTTTTCTTTAATTGTGTACGTTGCAAGCAGGTTTGGTGTTGCTCAGGTCAAGTTACCCCATCTGTGCGCCTTGACTTTTTGTCCACCTCCTCTTTCTCTACCATCTGGTTTTCGATTTTCCTCTTGTGGCCACGTGCAGGGAAGTTGGCGAGAGTCCCGTGCACTTTTTTGTTGTTGTTTGTTTTAATCTTCTTAATAATATTTGTAACTGTGGTTAGGGGATCGTGAAGCTGCTTGGAGATGGGTTTTTTTTTAACAGCCTTTACCTTTATCATACTTTTCTACGAATGTCCATCTGATCTTCCCAGACAAGCTCTGTGTTTTGCTTCCACTGGTCCATGTTCAGCGTGGCGCGCACAATGATTACACGGGACTAAAGAAAACAAGTCTGTTTGAAATGTCCCTAAAATCCATAAGTTTGCAATCTAAGGCTACCGACAATGCTGCTCAGGCCTTACTAGAATATTTTTTTTGTAAAAGAAGCGATGTTTTATCTTTTTTCTTTCTTTGTTTTCTACGTCGTACCGAAGGCATGCAGACAGTTGCTTGTAATTTCATCAGGAGGAATGAAGCGTGATTTCAATCAGCTGTTCGGGGCAGTGACAAATGTGTCCACGTGTAGGGTGTCAATTAATACAAGAGGGAAATGGAAAACATTTTTTTTTAATGTAAGTAAGGAAGTAAAGTATATTTATATAACCGTTTTCCCAGACTCAGCCACAGTGCTTTACAAAGTAAAAACAAAATATTAAAGGAAATTAAAAAAAAAAGTGGTGAACCACATTAAAATCACGAGAACACAATGCAAGATAAAAACAAGAATACTCATTGCCTATGATTAGGTTGTGTTTATCTATATCTCCTGATCTGACAACTGACATGTTCCCTTTATTGTCCACCTTAGTACGTAGATTAATGTCTGCCCCATTAAAATAGATCCCTCGTATAAATGCCAGTTTGCCAAGGCCAAGCACTTTGAGGCGAGGTTAGACGATGCACGTTGACCCGTTGAAATCGACCGCAAACGCGGGTTTAAGCTGTTCACTGCGGTCCGAGAGAAGTAGAACAGGATCTATCCTGACCTGACACTCCACTAACCTCACTACTTATTTGAGCTGCATGAATGCTTTTGTGTGTGTGTGTGTGTGTGTGTGTGTGTGTGTTTTTCTCCTACAGAGAAGTAGTAACATCCTAAGGCTTTATATATCATCACATAAAAACAGACCTGTTGTGACTGGTTGCTGTTCCATTGAATTCAACCTTGCCAAGGCTAGAATCTAATTCCGAGTCAGTTTTCACAGCATGCTACTGTCACGTTAGCCGGTGCCTAATTATGTCTAATTGAGTAATGACAACAACTCTGCAGAGTGACACCTCCACTGCAAGGTCAGTGGAAAGCATTGCCAGTTTCACATAGAGAAACTGAGTCAAGCCCACTTGTACCACAGAGCACACCGCAGGAGAGACCCCCAAATCCAATAAATCTAACTGCGGGGATATCACACACACACACACGCACGCACACACACACACGCACACACACACACGCACACACACACGCACACACACACACACACACACACACACACACACACACACACACACACACACACACACACACTGAGGCAGTGTTGGTACAAGCCAGATTCTACAAGGGAGTTCTAGTGACTCCGTGGTTGGCAATCTATCAACACAGTGAGATGCATCTGACCTGATTCATGGGCTTTTATGTGTGGTGTTTGCATTCGCTCCTGTTTATGCCGTTAGTCTCTTGGTATGCTGGATTTATCTTCGACTTCAAAGACACTGTGGAAATTGTGGAAATTGTGGAATAGTGGAATGTCTGCCTTCCTGCGTTGGTCCTTGTATCTAAACATTCAAGAGCCAAACGTATTAAAGCTGAGCCATACCGTTTTCAGGAAAAGGCAGAAACGACATCAAAATTAGAGCATACAGACCTGCGTACCTGCAGCCCTCCCCCTCCCCTACCCTCCCCAAGCCTCTCCCACCAGACAAACACGGCCGTACGCATGCACTTTATACACACATGCAACATATTGCCTGCCTGCCTGCCCACACCTGAGCAATCCTAATCTCCAGATCGTGCCGCTCTCGGATGCGACGTCCGGCACCACTCGGGCCTCTCGTCGCTCCCTATGCACCTGCAGACTTATAATTTACAGTTATTAATCATTATTGCATTCCTACTGAGGTTTATTGTTTAATTGTAAAATATCCCACCTCCACTACACATCAGCCGACCTATCGATATTGTATTGTTGTTGTTTTGTTTTTTTTTACTCCCCTAATACGGGCATCGCTCTGGGTTCCTTGTCCAGTTACACCAGTCTGAACTTCAGTGCAGGAACTTTGCCCTGTTGACCCTCCGTACATCTCAGAGGGAGGAGAGTTGAACCGGGTGGTTTGGTGTCTCCTAGTTTTCGCTGACACTTAGCGACTTTTGGTGCTGTAATTTCTGCCACTGAATCTGGTGTACGATGTAAAGGGACGTACATATGGATCTGCATTTGTAGAGAAGCCAACAGTATCGCCCTCTCTCTGAAGTGACCTATTATACCAAAACAGACTTTGCAAAATTTAAAAGATCGTTAACAAGATTTTTCAATCATGTCTACAATGTGAATTAAAAAAGTGTATGAAAGATCTAAAATGTTAAAATGAAAATATTAAGCAGGCAAAGAAACAGTGGAATACACAATATTCCTATACGTAGGTGTTTTTATGTATTTAATAATTGAATGAAAAGACATTTGTTGTCTCTGCATTCAGTTCAGGACTCAGGTTGGATAAATTGTAGCTTGTTTCTAACTTCTAAAGGAATCAAATAGGAAGAGAGAATGAACATCTAAAGGCTTTAGATGTGTCAGCTTTAGTCCTCCTGTTGTATCTTTTCTCAGGTATAATGAAACACATATGCTGTAAAGCAAAATATCAGTTTGTGATATTGGATTAAAAAAATGTTTTCACTGACTGACACATTGATGTGAGAGGATTTCTGTCTCACTTGAAAACAGTTGGATAACACAGTACCATCTCACTGTTTGTTGATTGATATTCTCTGTGGTCAGGATTTAGAGTACTAATTTTCCTTAAACCTTATTCAGACCTTTTATAATTCCATACTTGTTGCACTTAATAGCAACACAAGCTTAGAGTAGGGCACCGAGGTGCTCCTCTATCCATTAAAATGCTCGACTGCCCATTAAATGCATTCGTACCTTTTTGTAAGTAGCTCTATCCATCACTATTATGACTGGTATATTCTCAGAACATGGTCCTTGAAAGACCATTGATACTTAATTTTGGCTGAACACGGAGATATGGTCTACTTAAAGCCATGTGTGATCAATGAAGACAAAAAAAAAAGAAGAGTAGAGCTGGGCGATATGGCCAAATATAGGAACGCTGTATTTTTTCAAATGAATCAATATTACTGATGTTCACGCAATACTTTTAATACCATTAAAGAGAAATGAACCATATTCACTATATCTGTTTGACCTTAAGGATACACAACGTTTTTGGGGGGGATTAACAGTAAATGTAAATAAAACTTGTTTATTCACAAGAAAACGCCAAAGGAAGCTTTTAATTTGAAGTTGAATGGGTATTTTCAAGTCAGGATTAAATCCTAAATAAATCAAATGCATGTTTGATATGGTTCCAACCCATCTGTTTTTGAATCAAAATCTTGATCATTTCTAACTCAAACAGGGTCTTACATTTACACCTCAACATGTGTTTAAATAAACATCTCACAAAAGATCAACATGTCAGCTGTTGCACTCGGGGACCATTTACTTTTATGGGCAACATAAAAACACAAAAGTATATAAATATAATGTGTGTTTGTGTATATATGTGTGTATATATATATTGTATATAAATGAAAAAAAAAAACTTTTAAAGATACAAAGAGAAAAAATGGATAATTGATTAGTTAATTTACTTATCAGTTTAATAATAATACAGATTGTTGTATCACCCAGCCCTCCTGAGGACCAGACTTAAATTGGCAACAGTCAGGTCTTTTATCATCTGGTTTAAAACCAAAATGCACCCGCAGCAGTGCTGTGGTGTTTGGATTTGTAACCAATTTGATCCTGTTCATGTCAATAAATGCTCATCGAAATACAGCCAATCAAAAATGAGAGGTTAAGGGCCTTCAAATAAACAAATTGTGGCACTAACTCAACACTGATGTGCCATTAAACCATAGAGGAAGGTGGTGCAACGAAATCATGTAATCGAAGAACACCAGTCAAATCTCAAACGGTGTAAAGTGATGTAGAAATAGTGATGAAAATATGACATTTCTGTGTATGATGTTTCTGTTAGTTTCCTTCAGCTGTTTTTACATGAATGCAAAAGATCCTAACTATTACTTAAAATCATTGCGGTCAGCTCAAAGAATCCCGATCAGGCAATTTTATAATAATTGTGACAGGTCTAGCCGTTGGATGTCATTTATTTGTTTATTGTTTGCTTACTGTTAAATTGACTTTCTTGTCTAACCACCGGCTAATGAAGTTGCCCAACATGTGCAGATTTAGGGCGAGTCTAATCAGCAGCTGACGGGCGAGCGCAATTATTTCTGACTGACAATCCAACTGTGACAGTGAGGGGGCAGCTCTAATATCTTGCCTTTGGCCAGCATCACAATACGTCTCGTCTCGACAGCATACGGAAATCACAGGTGTGACGAGTTTCCCAGGAAGCCCACGACGGTGTGTCGGTGAACCGACGTGCACAGTATCAGGACCCCGAAACAAAAGCAGCTAACTGGAATTCAGCCGTCATTGAATTTATGATTAACCCTGCTCTTCCTACGGTGACTTGTGTGACCATGTGCTAAATGTCTTATGGTTTGTTGTCATGTCTCCAGGTATTTGTTGCTTAATGCATTACTTAATTTCCTCCCGGGATTGATTATTGGTTATTCAGATCGGGGCAGTCTTTTTCTCCTTTCCTGTGAATTCTATCGAGGCGTGTTTGTAACGTACAGCTCTGAACACGTTTTCACACGGAATAGACTTATTTCTTTCTATACTATTGTCTGCTCATTTTCTTTACATAAGGGCTTTTTCCCCAATCTGGTCCCCTGCTTAGTTTTCTATTCAATATCTTCCAAATGTGGTTATAAAAGCCTGCAGTGGAGAGCTACTATGTGAAATCTGTTGTGCACATACGGAGCCCTCCCCGTACTCTCACGCTACTGCTGCCGGCCCCAGATGTGAAAATAATAGCTCTTATTCCGAACGACAGGCACTTGGAAAGGAATGACGATTTAAAGTTTGAAAATGACCCAATGGAAAACTAAAGGAAGACAAAACTTCAAAACATGACATCTGAACTTATTTTCTTCATGGAGCTGATCCCAGGTGCATCTCTTACATGGCCATGCATATAACTTGCAATTTCCCCACATCCAGAGTTTGGGCTGGGCGGTGGGGAATCAATACATTATAGTATTTGTGATATTTTCATGGCAATATACACCGATTCCAAGTATCAATATTTTATTATATAAATACATGCATTTGTCAGGGGCATGCAACAGTAATGACAGTTTTTTTATGACACGGCAGTCACGGTGCGACAAGAATGACTCAAGTGACATGAACAGAATAAAAGCTTTATTTTATTGGAGGGAAAAAATATTTTGACAACGTTTTTCTCCTCGGACAAAATTTGCAGTTCAAAAAAGGTGCTACATTGCAAAATACCTTGTTGCAATACTCGGCTTATTGTAAAATCGCAATGACATTGTATTGCGATAATACCATATGGTGTGGCCTGTGGTGATTCCCTCCTACTGTCGGTGTGTTTGGGCTGCACTGATGAGGCCATTTCGAACAGGATTTCATCACCATTCACAGTTCCATCCCCGCATTCTCTCCATGTTTACTTTGATTCCCCCAAGCCGCAAAGTAAATTGTACACAGTGTGATGGACAATAACATGCTCAGGAATGTCCTATGGTCAGACGGCATCCTTTTCATGTGATAAAAGGCTCCGGATGGCAGAGGGGTTTTCACACGTGTCTAGCCAAGTGTTTCTGACAGGAGGACGAATACAAGGCAGCCGGTTGAGCACACCAGCACTAACGACTCCAAAATGGAGCCTTTCATCTCACCCGCAGTCACCGAGACACATCATTCAAAGGCAGCAGAGACTCTGATGCAGCAGAGCAAAGGCCAGAGATGTTTAAAATCTACAGGCCCACACGTTCCAGTTAATCTGTGTTTAGGGATCTTAATAAATACACACTGTCATATAAACACTAACCGAGAGATTTATTATCTAATATCTGACGAAAACCCTGTGTCTCCAGTCTCTCCAGAAATGTCCATAGCATTCGGCTCTGTTCCAATCCAGCTCTGTCGTGGCTGCCAGTGTTCTGCTGCCATTCTGGCCGGTCTGCGCGTGTCCACTGCGTGTTCGAGCAACGCTTCACCCGGGCAATTTTCACTTCATACACTGCGAGGCATCAGTGTTTCAAAGGTTTTCATACAGCCACTGAGAATGCAGCAACTAAAGACTATTTTAACCAGGAGTATTTTACAAGCTTTTGTGCTGCAGATAAAAATCCATATTTTATTTTTATTAACACTACGTACGTTGTTTGACAAAATGAACAAAAATACATGCTAATGACAGCAGCTTTGCTTTGAAACAACGTGTTGAAGCACTTCCCTCTTTTTTTTTTTTTTTTTTTTACTTTTTAAAATTTTTTGTTGTTAAATTTGGTCTTTTAGCCTGTGGGCTGCTCATGTTAAATTTGAGTTAAAAACTCCTGATCAGCTCACACAGGCTACACATAGTTTGTCAAAGTTTGGAACTCACATTCACGAGGAGGAGATATCGAATTAACCAAGAATAGTCTCATGGGTTGTTTGTTGGCTTGATATTCAACAGACTAGTTTTAGCTATCTGTCTACAAATCTCAAAGTAGCACAGAAATGTAGGTTTCAGGGCACGGCTCTCTCTTTTGACAACAAGCTTTCAGTGCCGCACTGACCTTGAGAAGGTCATACATCGCGTCTTCAGTATTGTAATTTACTGTACTCAGAGTTGAGCCAAAAAACAATTTCACGCCTGAAGTTAGTTCAAAGTGTTGCTGCTACGCTCCGAACAAATTCAAGAAGACAATAGCACATTAGCGCTTTTTTATTTTTTTTGGCCTCCTTTCGCTGGTCAGTTTTCGAATTGATTTTAAAATTTGACTTCATGGTTTGGCTCCAAGCAATATTGCTGAATTGCTAAAGCCCTGCGAATCAGAGCTTATTCTCCGATCCTCAGGCACGACCCCTCTAACTCTTTCTGAGACCTGCCTCAAGACCGAAGGTGATCAGGCTTTTTGAGTCAGGGCTCCTCAGTTATGCAACTCGCTGCTTAACTTTTAGTGGCCTTTTAGTGTTGTTTTTATTGTTCATGTCCCTAAGGAAAGCAATTTGTAACAGTGTTTTATTTTTTAAAGTGCTTTATGAAAGAAGTTATTTTAAAAATGAGTTATTACAGAAAAAAAAACAGAGGTTCTTCTGTAGCAGAAAGTAAAAAAAAGAAAGAAATGCAACGTAGCCCCTTACAGCCTTGAAAAGGAAAAGAATGTGGGAACCCGAATCCAATCTGCCAGAGGAGGGGACTGAATTGTCTATCAGAGATCTCTGGTAAAGAAAATATGATCATATAAAAATACAATCTGTTGCCAAATTGTCAAGTCTGCAGTATACTCAAGTGAAATTTGCATTTGGAACATCTGCATCTACAAAAAAAAAGATCACTTGGTACGGGATGAGATTTATTACGCCAGCACAAGTATGCCTTAAGTGGCTATTTCTACGTTTCCTCTGTTGCAGTGGAAGGAGCTCTTTTGCTTCACATACATATGTGTAAATAACATGGCACTCCCACATGCACACATATATACACACTAATCTAGGTGAAATAAAACACTACCATCCTCTGGGTGGTTCAATATTAGGCTGCCTCTGAGAGCAACAAGCTCGATGTTGGCAGTGGGGCCACTTTGATTTCCAATTTGCAGTCAAATTGGAAAACACTGAAATTGCCATTGTTGCACAACTTGCTTGATTACATTTTTTTTATTTGCGTGTTATAGTTTCTACTCAACAGGGAACAATACTTGATGTCTACATTTGGTACATTTTGCTGAATAGTCTCGCTTTGAGCTACTACAGCGAGTGTCTGCCCTGTTTGTGCTGATCATGCTTGATTTGTTTCTGTATAAACTGAGCCTGTTTTCCCTCAGAGAGGAGACTGATGTCATCAGAAACACAGGAGATTCAAGTCACCTTAATACCATATAAAATGTGTCAAATGCAGTCTGCAGGGGCTTTTCAATTAACATTTTTAACCATGCAGCCACTTAGTGCAGCTGCAATTAAAGTGGAGGTAGGGAACGGCTTCCTGATGGATATTAGGTCTTGTCATAGTGCCACAGAAACCGCAGATTAATAAGTCTATTGTAAATCTACTGTGCAAATAATGATGATCATTTAAGCACAAACACAGATTCCACAATGCCATTAGGTTGGAAAATCAGCTGTGTTAACATAAATTGGAAAAAGTGGGTTCAATGTGATTCTTAAGGATATAGCAACGGTACATTAGAAGGTTATAAAGACGCCTTTGAAATCCAGCTTCTTTAATCTATCTACTAGCATTGTGCTCCTTCTCCGGTTGCACTGCAGCACACCCCCATCCTTTCTTCATTGCTCTTGCCTTGGGAGCCTGAATGTCTCCAGAGGCCCCCACTTCAGTACAAAAACGTCATTAATGAACCCTTTAGCCCGCGCAATTGCTTTCAGGAAAAGAAGAGTACAAAAAAAAATATAATACTTCTAATACTTTGTTTTTTCTCTTGGTTTTCTAAAACGATCAGAGACATTCTTGAGTCTCTAATTTCTGGCAGTGATAGGAACATTTTGACTGTTTTATCCCTGCAGAAATGGGGAAATAGTGAGTCGGAGGCATTGAGAGCAAGATCATTCTGCTTTGAATGTCAGATGTGGAGAATGGCAGGACTTGAATGAGCCCGGGGGCCCGCACTCTGGATTCTCTTTATAGCTCTGCCATCCCATGCAAAAAGGAATTTTGAATGTAGCTCCTGCATATTTAATACACAACTTGTTTCACAGATGTTTCTCCAGACATTTTCTGCCTCATAAAACAGGTTGTATTATTTTTTAATAAGCCAACATCTCCTGTTGTTACGAGGATAGGTTATGAAGCCCATCAGAGTTGCTTTGATGTGAATGTTGACAGATATATGCATAAGCTGAAATGACAGGGGAAAAGGAATGCAAGCACAATGCTTACATGCAACTTTGTGTGCTGTAACGCGCGATAGTGATTTTCAAAGAAAATCTTAGAAATTAAGGACGTCACCAGAGCTAAAACTTCTGTGGCAAAATTCTGAAAACACCAAAGATACTGGATGACGACACCATATGGATGGGCAGCAGCTCGCACCGCAACTCGTGAGGGAAAAACAAAAAAATCACCGAGACGTGGAGGATCGGGGACAAGTTACAGACGACCAGATCCAGAATGCAAACTGTATCAAAGAGCATTTGGAACAAAAGGATTAAACTCCTCAAACTTATCTAAGCAGCTCGACGACAAGCATCCAGATCTGTACATGGAATTCAAGGCAAGAGAGTTTCAGTCATTAAATGGATATTCACGTGTCGTCACAATGTTCACGTCCTGAAACGTTACCTTTATTATTTGCGAACGACGACAGCTGTTTCGGCTGTATTGCTTCGCAACGCCACATCCGCAAAGGCCAACGTTGTTCAGGCCAACGTAGCGACAGCCGTGATGCTCGGAGGCTACCGTCGTTACTGTTCAGTCTGGCAATGCGGAAAGTTCTGCGACAGTGTTAGCACGCTGTGCGCGCGGCGGCTTTTTCAATTAGAGGTTCAAAAACCTCCCTTTGTCTGATTTTACATACGTTTCTTTTTTGGGGGGGGGGAATTGTGAAATTTTCAACTATCTGAAGAAAACGGCCCATTAAATGGGCTTAAATCTTTTAAGGTTATTTTACACTGACACAGAACCCTCCTTGATGATGTGGCGAAGCAGGGCAGTCTGTCTTTAAGAATCTTAAAGCCAATTCCTGCTTTCCTCGTTCACGTGTCCTTAAGTCAATTTTGTCATCTGTCCACGCGGACAGGACGGGCCAGGACGATTACTATGATCAGCAGCAGAGCTTCTAATTACTGCCACGCTACTGTCGCTTGATCCAACGATTGTTTTGGCCTGATTTTCTTCTGCAGTTTGAGGTCGACATTTGTCCATTGATGAACTAATTTTGGTCTCCTGTTGCACTTTTATTTTACTTACAGTAACGCAACGCAGTCAAGCCTTTGCTCCATAGCTTTTGAGCTCCGAGTGTGGAGCTCTGTGTGTGTGTGTGTGTGTGTGTGTGTGTGTGTGTGTGTGTGTGTGTGTATGGCAGGGACGGAGCAGCCCGTCGTGGAGGAGAAATAATGGAACCATCGGTTTAACTTTCACACTGAGCTGAAAACCTGGAACTTAAAGCGGCTTTGTTTGCAGCCATGTTCGTTCCCGGATAAGCTGCCGTCGTATGTTATGTTGTTATGCTGCATAATGGTATAACATCCTTACATCAACGGGTCAGAAGTATTGCTGTTATCACGATGTACATTATCGATTATATTATATCATTATTATCACATAAAAAATGTGATTAAAAAAAGACATTTGACCGCAGCTGGAGATTCATTCAAAATAAACGGACAATTCTGAAGAAACGATTGTAAACTGCCCTTGTGTCGGTCGGATGCTTCTTGTTTCATGCAGGCTATGTGGATATTGCTTTGTAATAGTTTTATTTTTTATTTTAAAAGTCTTGATGTTATTTCAGTATACCACTGAACATACTCTACTCGAACTCTGATCCTTTTTTGTGTTCTTCTTTACTTGGACTCAATTTATTCATTTTGTTTTCTTTTGAGACCACGGTCTTAAAGGCAGAATAACGGGATTTACGTTATTTTAGTTGAGCAGAAACAGAAAAACCTATGACTGCAGTTTTAAAAACGGTGATGATATTTTTCTCTTCTCTTTACCTGCATCTATCTGCTCTGCTCTTTGTGGATGATGTGGCTCTGACTCTTTAGAGGTGTTTAACTTATATATGTTTGTCCATTTTCTCGTGTTAAAATGTGTAGTTAAAACAGCTAGTTTGGTGAATCGATGGTGGATTTACATTTCAGGAATTATGACCGGCTAAAATTCACAGTATTTATCAAATAAAACAATATTTTTAAATCCCTGATTATTTTAAATGCACACAAAATAGAGTACAGCAAGTCTGCAAATATATTTAGCTCAAGTCTGCTTGCAATGAAAAGACCTACAATATACTTTTCTGGTGAGGCCAATTTTTGGTTGGTGGCTATTCTTCTCACCCGGCTCGAAAAGAGCTTTCGGGTCGCACCTTTTGAAAGTGTTGGACGTTTATTATAAGCTTTTTAGCAGAGTGGATTCATGTTGAGCTGTGAAAGGGCTGAAGGAGAACATAACAGTTGTGCCTGCATCTAAAGCTTAGGAGAAGGTTTGATTGCTCAGAGCCATTAAACTACCACATTCTGTTGTGACGCCATCACTGATGCACACACACACACACACACACACACACACACACACACACGCGGTTCATTCACACTCCATACAGATTCATATGCCGGGACCCGGGAAACGTCACAGTTATTTTCGGTAGTTCAATCGTGACTTTACACCGCTGGTCACTTACTGTAGGTCGAACGGAGGCGGAGGTGAATCGGCTGTTTAACACGCCCGTAGCGGTGCGCAGTTTTGTGATGTCATCAGTATGTGATGGCCCCCGTTATTAAAAATACAATTGTTCATCATAAAAGACAGATTTATCTGAGAGCTGTTTGTTACGCTCAGTGAAGGAAAAAAATGTGTTGTTTTCTGTTTGGTTTTCTGCGGTAAGCAGACGGATGATAACCTCTGGGTTAAGATATTTGCTTTATTGTATGGATTATTATAATCCACTAGCATGATGGGAGCGGCTTACTACATTTAAAGGGGCCTCCTCAGGATGGAGGGTCGAGTGGGCCAAGTTACAGAGAAGGTAACAGCTATTTTGTTGAGACACCATTGACTTTTATAACTCTTTGGTTTAGATTTTGTCTTTTTGTTTTTTGTTTGTTTTTGCAAACATTGTTGTTGTTTGTTGGTACCTTTTTCTTCCTGTAAATATATTTTTGCCATAATCTAGAAAACAGGAAGAGGGGGAGCTTCATTTGCGAAACATGACTTGTTAACGCAGTGAACTCTGCACACAAGTCGTTAACCCGCGATCATTACAAAATCTAATCCACCAGTATACCGCCTTTCTCATATTGTTCTGAACCTATTATGCATAGCACAGGTCTCACTAGGCTCAAAGCTTAAAAATCCATCTAACTCCTGTCTCCTCTCTTTCATGAATGAAATTAGTGGGTGAATCTGGAGAAATAAAGACTCTTAACTTTCACCGCTGATCCAGTCAATCTATTCATGGAAGGAGCGGTAAATCCTAATATTTTGTACGGGATATAATAATGGAGTTAGAATTAGACCATGGAAGATGGAAAGTTGTCATTAGTGAGGATAGAGGTGTGGGGGATTGTGAATGAGGATAAGTGGGTGTAAAGGAGCTGAGTTTTCAAACAGGGATGGTTCAGTTGTAGTATCCTGCTGTCCTCCTTTCCAATATCATTTTGAGTTGTATAGACCATTTATGATAACGATGATAATGATAATGTAATAACCGTTTTAATTACTGTGCCACAGCGGGCTGCGTTTTCTTTTTTTGGTACTTGTAGTGTGTAAATCTGGCGAGTTGGCAATAGGAGGACTCGAGCAAGGCTCCTGGTTCCATCCACAAGCAAGGAAACTAGTTTTGCTGTATGTAAAGACAAAGCTTTTAACAAATGTCATACTTTATGATAATTTTCTGTGAGTTGACAAGACATGTAGGAATCTATATTTGCGCAGTGATGTAACATCATAGATGAAAACTTCCCCAGCAAAAAGCAGATGTGCCATAAAAGATGGTGAACAGTTGAAAAAAGCTGACAAGACATGGCTCACAGCAGATGAACTCTGAAAGCGGCAAATGAGCCACAACGCAATGAAATAATGCCTTTGTAAAGCAACATATGTGCCAAAGCACCTAACTTTGTTACCCAATCTGAAATAAGACCAAAATCTATCGTGCTACCCTGTTAAAGACATCTGACAAGTGACTGCTAAATAACTCTGGCCCAGCAAATGCCTCTGCTCCGTACAGTCTCTGCGCTATCCGAGATATTTGATTGACTCTTCTTTGAATGTGCAGTGTCACTCATCCCCAGCTGTAAACCAGAAGAAATGAATGACACTTGCCATGTGGATTCATGAAGCAGTGCTTCTGTAAGTCATGATTCAAAGTGGAGATATCGAACCGGCCTTGACACATCCTCGTCGTTATCTGCATAATATACTGACAAGATTAGAAATGTGGATTTTCTTAAACCCTGGTTGGAGTTGCAGTGGTGTCCTTCACTTACTGCTGAATTGAATCATGGTGCCGCTGTGACAAACTGCCATGTTAAGAAACTTGTCACACACGAGTATTCAACTCTAATCAGTTCCAAATTCTTTATTTCTCCAAAAGGCACCATGATGGTAGGTTAAAGAGTTTCATATTTGGCACAGAGCCACAACATAAGAAGAAGCAGAGCCGTGCCAGCTCCCCTGGGGGGGGGGGGGGGGGTTTGGACTTTCTGATGAATTATCTACAGCTGCAGAGCCTTCTGGGCATGTTGAGATTGGACAAGGTGCCCTGCTACACTACGCTACCATGACTGAAATATGTAGTTGGATTACAGTGCTCTGAGGTGATCTTATTTTAATCATATTTTGTCAAAAATTAAAGCATCAAAGTTTTCTTTGAGACCACAGTGCATAAAGAATAGGGCAGCAACACTGACTGGGCCATAAAGCATATTGTTGTGGTTTGGCTGCGGCCCAATTCTGTTCTCTAAACTCCTCTTTTCAGGGTCACCCTCCAAAAATAGTGGTTAAAGTTGTGGTTTAACTTTTGCAACAAAGGTTTGAAGGGTCATTTTATTTTTTTTAATTTTTTTTTTTTGTAATGTCTTATAGCAGGTTGTTTAATGGTGCTGAACTGTTGCTGTCTATCTTTATTCTCATCTATTCAAAAGATGTTGAGTTACTCGTGATGCTCAGCCAACTGGTAGTGAAAAATGCCATGAGTGAAGGGAGGGCTAGAATTATTCCTCAGAGTAGTTTGAATTGTGAAAACATTATGTTTAACATGAATGGAAAATCAAAGGGCGTGGGGGGGGGGCAGTCCAGGACAAGGACGAGGAGCATCAATTACACTATCTCTTTCCTGTGTCAGATGATCACAAAGAGTATTCTTAACAAAGATTAAAAAACTGTTTCAGTGGTGGATGTTTTGCCCATTTTACTTGTTCCTTGATTTTTTTTTTTTACTTGGTGAGAGCAACTTTAAAGCTTAGAGAAAATTCAGTACTTAGTTTTGTCCTCTTCTTGACCTGTTTTACTTGTATTAAGACAGAAATTGGAACAAACTCTGAGAGCGCTATCTATCGCCCAGAGAGTTGCTAGTTTTTTTTTTTTTTTTTTAATAAAAGTGGCAGTACACACACACACATAGGTAGACATCCAATATATAGTCAGTCCCTCCAGTATTTTGGAGAGTTTTTGGTGATTGTTGCGATCAAAAATGCTCAAACATTGAGAGTTTTAAGTGACATTTTTGTGATATAATTGTAGGAAGTTGCCTACTGAGCCTTGGTGGCAGGTGGCAAACAGCTTGTAGGTACCGGAACTATTTTAGAATTAACAAATAATGACCCATCCCTAGTTAGAATAACTTGATATTCAGGGACATTTTACTCTCAAAAATGTAATATGATCAGATTAATTACACATGCAGAACCCCCAGTCCTAGGTAGATGGATACTGTCGGGTAAAATATAATTATTATTATCATCAAGATTTTCGAGCCCTCTTGAGAATTCATGGCCGAGAGAGAGAGACCCGGTGCCCTCTTCATTTGCTCCTCGATTGTCCTCCCAGGCACAGTGAGTGTGTGGGATTCATGAATACTGGTAGCTCTCTGGCAAACTTTCTGGTCATCTTGCACTGTGTGTGTTTCATGAGTTCCATTAAGGAATGCACCAAACCACACCACTGTATGAGCCTGCGCTGCCGAACCTGCTTGTTTTCCGGCAATTATATTTAATCTTTAAAGCCATACTTTGACGACATTGTTTCTGCGTAAGCAGTAGACCTTGGACCGCATGATCACCCTGTCATTCATGGAAGTAATGAAAAGCTTTTTTTGAGAATATGCTATTGCTATGGGAGAACAATCTTAGAATATGCATAAATGACATGGGTACCAAATTTGGGCAATGTTCTGTCTTTGTATTATTATTTTTTTAAATTTTTTTTTTCCACTCTATTAATCCCCGAGGGGAAATTTCTTCGCTACAGCAGGGGGGCTCTCGGGGGGAGCTGCTGCAACAGGCTGCCACTAGCGTGGCGCCAGGTAACCTGACCTGAGGTGCATGTTTTTGGATGATGGGAGGAAGCCGGAGAACCCGGAGAGAACCCACGCAAGCACAGGGAGAACATGCAAACTCCGCACAGAAAGGCCCAGGACCGGATTCGGAACCTTTTTGCTGTGAGGCGACAATGCTAACCAATGCACCACCGTGCCGCCCTTCAATTTTAGAAGGGATTAGAATCAGCAGGACCACGGATGCTTACAATGTGCTCCTTTTGTAAGGTAATATGGATGTCTGTTTATTTCAAAAGCACATCAAGAGCATGTCTCTTTCATATTTTATACTTTGCGTAAGCTGTTTGGTTTTCAGATACATATATTTCCTGTTTGATTTTAATAATCTTAAAATGTGTGCCATTATAAGTTCTAGGATTTTAAAAATGTATAAAGGAATATCACAACCAGTTATACGCTTTATTGGAAGTAGGGAAAATCTACAGTCTCCATGCACCTGCCCTCTTCATTTGCCCCTTCTTCGTCTTCCTCCTACTTCTTTCTGCGACTCTCCTGTTGGTATTCTGCAGGACATGAGTTGTGATTTGAAGCCGTTGATGTGCAATGTAACCCTTCCTGACATGTGTGCAGGGGTCATTTCCATTCCATCTGTGGTAACTCATGGATTTTCTTCCTTGTGTTGAAGAGCCAGAGGTTGTTAAATCTACCAGCTTCATTCTGCTGTATATTGCCTTACCTCGCGCTGAATTTCTTCCTGAGAACGCTACTGTGTGGTCCACATCAGTGCATTACTGAGTAAACGGAGGCACAAACTCCTTGAGGTGCAGAATTTAACTTTAGTATTTTAATTCTTCCAATCCATTAATGGATTTTTCAAGAACCCTTTCATGAATACCATTAAATGTATATTTGCAGCCCCCCCAAGCCACTACCTTTTTTTTTATCTTCTTGCCAGTCTTATTTTCTGTGGGATTTTGTTGATTTTATGTCAGAGGCTTCAATAACATTTGTATTTTTTTGGGGGGGATTTTTATTGTGAAACTATAGTAGGCATTGTTGTAAGGCCCGACGGCATCCTTTCTGCCCAAACAAAGTCAACACAACTCTGTTTCCTGAGTGAAGAGAGCAGGTATATCACTGTTTTTTTTTTGTATAATAGTGAAATGGAAAACAGTCATATTGTATATGATAAGGTAAACCCAAAGTGTCAGTGACAGTGAACTGAAATACAGTGTCATGAAACCTGGGCTGGCAGGTCTTGTCTTTTCAGCTTTCAATGAACCTTGGGATGAAAGTTAACTGTTAATAGACAAAGTAAATACAAATTTCAGACTTTCTGCTATAAATCAGCACAGTACCCGAGTGTCTTCTTAGCCATGCTAGTAGTATTCATCTATTTCAGTGAACTATCTAGCATTGTGGAACTACCGGAAGGATTGCTTTTAAGTTTGATTTAGACATCCATGGCACTCAGAGGATGATTCCTATTGACAGTGGTGACTTTTACTGTTCCGCAAGCGGCAGCTGAGAGATTTCTCTTATACTCTAAAATGTCTTCGTATCTGTCAGATAGACTGGCACAGACTCTTTTTTTTTTTTGACATACATTACCAATGACTGACTTTGTAATCCTCTGAACTTTCCTTTTGTGCCAACACTTTACTTTTTTTGTGAAATACCTGGACAACTTCTGTAAGAGTTATCATGAAATGCGGTTCCTTATTCTCATCTAGTGCCATCATCAACTCAAAAGTTTCATTAGTCAAACACTTTGGTTTATGACCAAATACCTTTGAAACTGATGGAACTCCCATAAACGTTTCAGCTGTGCTACTTTATTCTAAAGGGAGTCTAATCCTGATCTCATATCACCAATACTCAGTAGTTGTGTTGTAGCGCTAGAAAAGTACGATTATTATATGCAATTGTCAAGATTCAAGCATGAAAGATATATCAGCATGTCCGTAACAATAAATGTGTCCGTAGCAAGGAGGCACATCAGGTACTTGTAATATCCAGGGCCACCTGCAGTGAGAGGTTGAGTCAGGTTAGTACACATAATGTTAAATGAAGGTCAGGTAGGTGTTGATCTACTGCACAACAAAAACATGAATTAAATAGGACACGAAGGCAGCCTATCTCTAATAAAATAGAAAAAAAAAACAATAAATGGACCTGGACATGTTTATGACTGGTTACAGTATGAGATTTCTTTAAGTTAACTGATTTGATTTTTTTTAACCTTGAATCATCATATTCATATGAATCATATTAGTGAGTAATAGGTTACTAATGGAAAATGAAATAATACAAACTTGTAAGCATTGTATACTCATCCTATCTGTGACAAAAACATTTCTTGCACGTTCTCAAAATACATACAATGAAAACTGAGTACTGAAGCTATACATCATATAAGCACAAATAAAGTAAAACAAAATCCAAAGTTTGAATTCAAAAATCAAATTTTGTTATGAAATTAGTATAATGACATAAATTTGCAAGATAATAATGCCTAAAATATACCGAATTCAGCAAGCTGCATGATGCATTGTATTGGAAACTATTTACCATACTATGATTTAAGAAGCTTAATCACTCACAAACCAGCAGACTCCGGTTGATATTTTTACATCATCTTCTATATTCTCGGGGCATCACATGGTGTTTTTAAATGTTCAGTGAAACCGTTTCATGATTCTTTTATGTCTGTGTGGGAAGGAGATTTTAACTTGGAAGTGTGCATGCGTATCCCCACTTAGACAAAAGGCTGGGCGTTGAATGCTGCGTTTCCTCAGAGGGTTTTGGGCTGTGTGCATCGGTCAGGCCAGAATGCTCGGCTCGGCCAGAGTCAGCAACAGACAAGGAGCTGACGAGGGAAGGCTCCGGGTCCGTGTCCCTGGAGAGCATCTGTGGCTAAGGAGCTTGTTATTGATCTAAGTAGGGGGAGGATTGAGAGACGGAGGGCATGCGGGGAAGAACCCCTGCCCTGTTCTGCACTCTAGTGTCCCATCGGACTGGGCTGTGAGTCTTTATCAACTCCACAACCTGCCCAAGTCAGACTAAAAGTAAAAAAAAAACAAACAAAAAAAAACACAACCAAGGATGAGGAGGTCCAAAGTCTTCTAAGGCCAAGGATAATGTAAAAACAAAATACAACCAAAACTTTTAGACAACCTATTCTTAGCAGTATTTCTCCCTCAGACTTATATTTATACGCATTCATTTGGTATGTCCAAACAAATGAGTTAATGAATAGATTAGTCGATCAAAAGAAAATCCTCTGTTGAACATCCTTAAATCAGCACCACAATTTGCTTCATGTTTATCGTTTCATTTGCTTATCAAGAAAAAGTGCCAAACAAACTACCGAGTAGCTCGTGAGTACGTTTCTGTTGAGTATCGATTTGTTATTGTTCGCATTAAATAAGCTTATTCAGCTGGTTGGCTGGAGCTCAGCTATGTGACTCAATGTAACTGAACATGAGTAGCCTTCAGACTCTTTCATTTTGTCAAAGTAGCTACCAGAGAAAAAAAAGGTTGGAGACCCCTACAGTACGCTTTCAGCTTCATAATATCAACGGTTTGTATTAATTTGACCTGCTTAAATTTGATTAATAATATTTTTAAGTTGGCATTTTGCACAGTCTGGAACCAAGCAGCATGGCTTACTTAAAGCAGAGAAATTTTAGTATTACAAATTCCACACCAGAATTTGCAAATAATATTTTGGGTTTTAATGAGACAATGAGCAATGTAACGGCAGAAAGGAAACAATCTGAGAGAGAGACATGAAATATAACACGGGTCCTGTTCACGAATTCACAGTGTGGTCATGCAATAGAAGCTGTGACTATTTAAAACTGTATAATCACTGCATATTCACTCAATAATGATATCTAGTCTCCACATGATGTCCCAGTGGAAAACTGCTATTCATGCCTTAGAGAGCGCACAAATGAATGTAAGCTTTTTAAAGATTGAGGATCCAGATCGAAGCATTTACGTCTCATTGTTGGGTGGATGCATGAAAGGAGCGAGATTAAATTAACCTTTCACAAGGCAAAATGCATCCTGTGTTGCTGTCGAAATGTATAGGAGTTGTACAAAAGGACTAAATTACCGTTGTAGTTGGATGGGTACAGAGTTGATGTTACTGATCTTGACAGGGATATTTTTTTTAAAGTTCAACACATAAGATTGAATTAGAGTGGATACGACTTATGGTCGTGAGTTCTGGTATGTTGCACAAAATTAACACATTACTAGAAAACAAAATATGGCATTTAACTTTAAGGATTATTAGTGGCTTATGACATAGAAGTAATACAGAAAATATTATAGAAGAAGATACATAGAAGAGAGGTTATATCAAATAATGAAAGCAACTACTGTTGGTGGAATTAATGCTTGTCCCAGCTTTTTAGAAAGCTGCATACGTTCAGTACCGCGAGACAACTACCCTTACTGAAACGTTTGGGTCCAAAGAAAGCTCCATTACAGTGTTTTGCAGCCCCCAATATTTAGCATCCATTCAGGTGCCTCCAGAGATGAAGAGAAAAGCCAATTTGATTACAACATTTTTATTATATTGATGATTTATGGTAGGTTATATTTCCCTCAATCTGGAGAGCACTTTGATTGTATTGCTTGCAAAGTGCTCTAAAAAAATATATGCAAAACTTCATTTTAAACTAAGTATAATTTTTTATCAGTAATAGTTGCACATATAGTAGTATAATTGACTGATACCATATGTGGTACCAACAAGCACATACTTTGAATTTATTTTTGAACTCGTTTGCATATTTAAAGTTTTAGTATTTTACTTGCTATCGAGTGACGTTCTAGAAAATAGGAGAATTATATTTGTGTGTCAGTATTTTAAGGCACAGTAGATACAAGCCTTAGGTGCTTTTTTTTTGTGTGTGTTTTTTTTTCAGTTGACGCATCGTAGATCTAACTCGCTTTTAAAAACAAATTTCAACATTTACATCAACATGCTTTTTGTTTGACATGTTTTGTGCTCTTTGGTTGGAGGCAACTTTCAGTGACTGAAAGGGGAATGAAGCTTGACTTAAAGAGAACGACAGGTAGTTTACTGTTTAGGGAAAACGACAAACTAGGCATTACATAATGCTGTTTATTTCAAAGAAGCTCCTTTCCTGTGTTCGTACCGTGCACTCCGCCAGCTGTGCCACCCTCCTCTTCTTGCTTGTCACTTGTCTTCTGCGCCCACAGGAATTGCTCTGTTGACTCAAGGGTGTGGGAGGAGTATTTGTCACAGGCACCTGTACAGTTTATTAAAAATATATTGTGAGGAAAACAACATGCATTAATCCAGTGTCTTCATTACAACCCTGCAACGCAAGTACTCAATATTACTCTTGTTACTAAATAAGCACGTGCATATTACAGCTAATGTAGACATTCTTAAAACACAACATGGCTTACGGTCTAGTGTGTAAAGGCCACACGTGCTGTAGATTTGCTTTTCCTTCCTTCTCAGCCTCCGTATCCTACAGAGAATAAAAGGATATAATTATTTGCTTCGTACCTCATGTGTGATGTTTGTGCGCTGATGACATACTTAAGATGACGTTGGTTTTCATGATTGCGCAAAGGATTTTTTTTTTTTTTTTGTTTGAGAGAAAAAAAACAACATCTGGATTCATTCAGGGGACTGTTTGTGAGATAAAGATAATGTCGAACTGTTTCCCAGTCGACTTGACTCCAGGACAACATGTCCATGTTCTCAAGATTTGACAACTGAAAGCATTAAAAATGACTGTCATCATTTTTTCCCCCTTCAACAACGTCTGCAACAGTCGCTTGAGTTGAGGCTTCAGTTGTCCTGCACCTGGTAAAAAAAAAAAAAAAAAAAAAATAGGTTCAGGGAGGATGCAAATTAATTTTGGAACACATTTGGGATGCTTAGCTAGCACAGTTCTTATCCTACCTTGTTCACAACATTAACACACACACACACACACACACACACACAAACACACTTACACACAGTGTGAAGCTGCTGGTATTGACTGTCAGAGTGATGCACAATATCCTATCCTGTGGTGGGTTCAATGTTTCATCAAGAAAGCAAACATTAGGGAGAATGCACAGCAGAGTCCGACCCTGTTAGCCTCTGACTTTGTGGCAGCCGCAGCTGCAATGGGGAACGAGTTACATGCATTACATTACGCTTACATGCATTTTAACATTACCAGTTAGCTAACAGTAGACTGTTCCATGTAATCCGAACTCTTTGCTTGCTTGCTTCCTGGCGACCTAGTCGACTGCTGGCATTTGCATTTACAGTGAGCTGAGGATAATGTTATTGTTAGGTAGCGGTAACTATGAAGGTGTCTGCATTTGGCAGCAGCTCCAATCTAGTTACTCACGCTAGACACACCACTTACTTACCCGCCTACTCTCCCATGACAGGTTCATGTTGTTGAGCTCCTCCAACTTGGACACACCAGCTGTCACCTCCCCCCCATTTAACCAACTCTGCATTATATTCCATATGCATATAAACGACAGAGATGTCACTTTTGCAGTTAAGTTTGCAAAAGACATCTGGATTGATAATGAGTCAAGAGTGAATGATGAATGATGGCTTTGACTGAATGAATGACATATCTTTTTTTTCCTCTTTGAAACTGTGTCTCAAAGCATATTTTTTTGACACTCAGCTTTAAGCCAAGGTTTTCACATACAGTATCTTTTTTTTTTTTTTTTTTTTTTAATTTTTAAACCTTTATAAATTAAAGATACAAGAATAACTCCAAACTTTTCAGCTCACACAGCCATCCAACGTGCAGGCATGAGTGTACTCCATACCGTGGTACGCCTGCATGCGAACGTGTCCTTGAAGTTGTTGCTCTATGACATATGTGAAGAATATTTATAAGAAAAAGCCCCCGACCTGAATGTTGTGAACAGTGCAAATCTTGTCTTGAAGGTTAATGGCAGTGATAAATATTTACCCCCAATTTTTTTTTTTCCCTTGCTGTGGGAGTTAAAATATGGCACCATACACCTTGGATTATTTTCCACACAGCTGCACACTCTGATAATTAAAACCAAGGGAAGACACTTCATCCACGATGAATGCATGTGTTCTGAGAGCAATGAACCGGCGCGGTATAATGGTTCACGACCCAATGACTGCTCATATCCACAAACATGACTCGTGTAAGGCGTCATTTACGTGTATGTGTGGTTGCATCAACAAGTATGTAAAAAAAACAAAAAAAAAACAAAAAAAACGGACAAATGTCTTGAGCGATGTTTAAATTTCATTTTACGGTGTCAAAATAAGGTCAATCTGGAAAACCATGTATATACCTATAGAATTATCCATCACCTCACTCAATACTAGTTACTTGGCAAAAAAAAAAGCAAAAATGAGTTCCATCAAAAAGTCAAATATTAGCCAGCTGGTCATTTTAAACAAATGCATGCTTTAGAGAGGCATGTCTAAGAGAAATTATCCCCTTTTTTTGGACAAATCATAAATAGTAAAGAGGCAATTAGAATATATATATATATTTTTTAAATGAACACACAGTTGTAACAGCAATAGAACTTGATTACAACAGATTATAGTAAATTCCATTTAGATGTACAAAGACCACGTCCAAAAAAATGAATAAAATAATTCTGCTCACCTGAAGTATGAATGGTTTTTAATTCCATGTAAATTAGAAAGTTGTTAGCACATGTAGGGCAGCAAAAACAAATCGGTTTTAAATCTTGATTTAAACAACACGAGGAGTCTTCAAAGAAACAAGGCGTAACAAGAAAAGGCTTTGATTTACTGCTCGACTCCTTTGAGTCAAATCATCAGAAGAAGAACACAGACTCGACTGTTTTTCTGGTTTAGTATGGCGAAAGAATATAATTTACTACTTCATACAGTATGGGGAGACCATTAAAATCCTGTCTACAATAGATCCCAATGCAGGGACACCAAGACAGACGATGTTTTCCCCTATAATAGCATTTCGGCTGGAGAAAATGATTTTTATGGAACTTAAGTCTGGAAGTTAAAGCTACATATTTCTCCATTACACAACTTCCAGTAGGAATTGGAAGTGAAACACATTGACATGAAGATAGAGATTTGCCATCTGTCAGTTTAGCCGTCTCTGCTGAAGTAGCCGTCTATTCATTTCTCAAGTTGGTTTGAAGTGTTATAAATCAGCGTGCATACAGCGTATCAAAGCCCTTTGTTTACCAACGCGGCGGTTCTTTAGTTATGCTAGCAGGCTACGCTTTCTGCACAGTTTGAAGATGAGTTGAGCTTTTTTTTGTTGTTGAGGATTTACTGTATGTGACCAATTTTTTAACGGCAATGATTGGAAAAGGTTTCAGTTTTCTGCTCTAACTGTCGGGAACAAAGCTAACCAAAATCACATTTGCTTTGTGGGTTTAATACGAGTGTGCAAGTCTGTTAACTGGAGGAGTTTGACCTCTTTTGTCAATTGAAAAAAGGGCCTTTCGACGAAAATGCGTTCGTATCTCTTGAAGAAAGGTTGTGACAAAGTGTCTTTTTGATATATGTACTAAAGCTCAGATGCTTAATTATAATATAGAAAAAAAAAAGTTTCAGACCATAGCGGCCCTACATGACAGAGGATTTGCTTCACTGGGCGGTTTGAAGAAATATGCCATTTACCATGAGAAGAATTTTAGCAACGTCTGCGATGTGAAATTAGGATTGTCCATCGTCTTCTTACATATTTTGCAGATGTCTGTAGAACATACTCCAGAGTTTCACGTTTGTGTGTTTTTTTCCTGCTCCCTCAGCCTCTGTGAGCACAGCGTGCATCGTGTTCAGTTGGAGTAACCCAGCGCACCCTTAACACACCTGTCAAGCTGCTGCCGAGCCTTTCAGGAAAAGAGCTGGGTTGTTGTTAAACACGTGCTGACAAAAATAGAAAATGTCTTTGCTGGCAAGTTGCATAAGTCAAACTGAATGAGGTCATATTTCAAAAGTAAGATACAGGGTTACTTGTCGCCGGTGTAACTAACAGGTCCTGACTTTGGATCACAGTTAAATGAATCTACAGCCAAGGTAATGCGGACACATAGTGAAACACGCATGCTCTGCGTTGTCTTCCAAGCTCTGCGCGTTTAAAACCTTCAGGCCATCAGCCAGGAAACGAACGGAGAGAGAGTCTCTTGGAGTCAAAACCTTATGTTTGTCACTTTATTAATTCGGCGTATGTCATAATTTGGTGCCGCAAAGAACATGCCGTGAACTTGTGCTATATCACTCGGCATAACATTTGCATGATTTTTTAAAAAAAAAGAAGAGGATATTTAGTTGGCCTTCTTTTTTCAGCAATTTACAAAAAAAGTCACATGAATTAAAGATATAGTGCGACAGCTTTTAGTTCGTGGAGTTGGCCAAAGGCACTTCTGAACTGTTTACTGTTTTGTACCCAAATAACATAAACATAAACCCCTCTGCAATGACTGAGGAATTTTGTTTTCCCTTGGGAGCCACAGACTCTACCATGCTGTCCAAAAATTGAAGCGACACCATAAAGCATGACTTAAGGATATAAACGTTATCCTGGAACGGGAGCGTGTTTAGTCTTCCCTGCATTTATCGGCTGTCTGTGAATTGCAGCGTTTTTTTTTTTTTTTTTTTTTTCCAGTAAAAATTGATTAGCTCCAGTTTTATCAAGTCACCTAGTCACGTCAAGTCAATTTGACTTTTATAGCCCAATAACACAAATTTGCCTCACGGGGCTTTACAATCTGTACAACATATGGAGTTCTTCCATTCTTGAGTTGGAAAAGGGAAAGACGATGGGAGTATATCACCGCTGTAAGTCAAGAGCGTGCCCTCTCAATCTGAGAGCATCATTTCTTGTTTTTACAATCAATTATTGTAATATTCTTTCTCAAAAGTCTCCCCTCGGACTCAAATAGTCGCTGCTGACTCACGGATTTGCTCCGCTCTCTTTTAAACCTGCGCACCTGCAATCAGATCCCCCGTGCGCCGGTTTAACCCTTCCTCCTTGCGCTCAGACTGCTTCCGTGCTCTTACTTACTTAAACTTACTGCTCTCAGATTTTTGCCAAATGAACCTGCCAAAACTCCCCAACCAATAAAAAGCCAGGTATGACATGAACCAATGACATCATCACTGCCTCCTTTCAGGTACGTCTTGCAGCGTCCCGTGACTTTACTGTTACCGGCCTTTGCCACGGCCTCTTTAGACCTTCCCTTCCCTAATATGCAGTACAAGATATGTTAAATATATTCTCCTTCCTCCCAACTGTGTGACTCCCCTCTCCCAATTGTACATTTGGTTGTGCTCAAGCTGTGCTCGTTAGCCGGCTAGCGCAGACCTATGAACAACCTTGGTGCGAACTTTGTCACTCTGCCTTTATGTTGTACAGAAAGATTAAGAGCTGTAACCTAGAATCATCATCTAGTAAGTATAGTTATAGGTTAGGTTAGGTAGTTACTTTATTAATCCCCGAGGGGACATTTTTTTCGCTACAGCAGCATACTGGAAGCAAAAAGATAATACTAGAATAATAGAAAAGCAATAAAATAGCAGTAAAAAATATTAGATATAAAATGCACAGTATATACAGTATATATATATATTGTATATAATATATATAGATATATACTGTACTTTATATACTGTATATACTATATATATTATATACAATATATATATATATACTTATAAAATATTTTTTCTAATTTTGATGACGAATCCATCTCTGCCGTGCTTGCCTGGATTAAACTGTCCCTACTGCTTTAGGTCTTGTGACTATGACGATTAGAGAGAGAGAAAAAAAAAAAACAGCCCTGAAAGAAGTAAACGATATCGAGACAAATGCGCCCTATAACAAAAGAAAAGGTAACAGCAAGACAGACACATTCAAATAACAGAAGAGAAGAGAAGGGCAGAGAGTAATGTTGAGCCTTTGCAGCAGAAGAAATGCACATGGTAAAACTGTCGTGGCGCACTAGACGGAGATGAAGTAGACAGAGCTCACAAGAGACGAGGCTGAAGGGACGGGTATTAAAGCCCTCCACATGCCACCGCAAATTCTGCCCCCGAACAACAAGACAAAGGAAATGGCAACCATAAATATATGTGGCCTGTCGCTTAATGTGTGTGTGTGTGTGTGTGTGTGTGTGTGTGTGTGTGTGTGTGTGTGTGTGTGCAAATGCAACACAAACTTTGTGTGTGGTTGTTTCTGTATGAGTGATTGTGGACTGAATGTTGAAAGTGCATGTGTCAATACTACATGCTCCCACGCATACACTCTTTGCTTTCATCTTTAAATGTTAGTGTGTGTGTGTGTGTGTGTGCACGCGCGCCTGCCTGCCTGCCTGCGTGCGTGTGTGTGTGCGTGCGCGCATGCTATTTTGTGTGCACACTACACCTGCCCGAGAAGATTTTTTTTCTGTGGTCATAAAAAAAAAAAAAAAAAAACATCCAACTATATAATAAAATAACAAGTGAAATGTTAGGGTATGTAAGAGGTGTAAAAGCTGCCGACAAAAAGATCGATACCCCAGCAGATTTATGTGAAAGCCAAACTTTTTTCTCCTCACTCCCATCTTTCTTCTACTGACACTGTTGTTTAATTTACAGGAGCAAAGAGGAGCAGAGAACAGAGACACATAAAAAATACAAAATCACTATCCAGCAACAGGCACCGGTGACCGCTAATTCAAATTAATGACAGCCATAATCACAGGAGATACTGTGTTTAATCCATAAAGCCCAACAAACACTCTCCTGCTGCTGATTGTGTACAGAGGAGAAGGCCTCGACACACATTGCATCAGCTTGAGTTTTAAGTGTGCTGTTTGACACTACTGTCCCACAATTGAGTCCGCAAAGGAAAAGCTTCTCGCATCTCTTAAAATAACTCCAGGAAGGTCTCAGGAAACACGATAAATAATTAAAACTGGAATTACCGCCGCGCGGTTTGTACGCTTCCACCAACCTGTCAACTGGCATTCCATCCACGTCTGTCCAAACTCACAACCTGACAGCCAGAACAATATTTTTCCAGAACACTTTGATAGTGACAAGACCTCTGACTTTTTGAATATAACATCCTATTACACATTTATGTGACATTTTGTCGTAACTAGCGTATGAATTATTGCGTTATGGACACAAATACGTTTTGTGTGGTGACCCTGACCTTTCGACCACCAAAATATAATCCGTTCATCATCGAGTTCGAGTTGATGTTTGTTCCTGAGATACTGCATTCGTGAGAATTGGGATGGAAGTGAGGTGACCTTTGACCTTTGACGGCCCAGATCTAAAAAAAAAAAAATGCTCATCCTTGAGACCAAGCGAATATTCTGGCCAAATTTGAAGAACTTCCCCTGAAGGTGTTCTTGAGATGTCGTGACCATGAGAATAGGAAGTTTGGACGGACGTGCAGCCCAAAATCATCACAACGCCCGCCGGCTCCGGTCGGGAAGGCAGAACATTTGTTATTCTCTTTACATTTAACAGGGCAGCTTCGTTTTTAATTGGTGTTCAATGAAACGCCTCTTTTAATTCCCCCCCCCCCCCTTCCCCCTTTTCTATACACAATATTAATGTTTAACGTCATGCAAAGCAGCTGCAGGAGAGACACCGCACTAAATTGACCGTATATATCACAAAGTGTTATAGCGTATGCGGGTGGGACACCGAGACGGAGGGAGAGGAGGCTGTCCTCTCCCCGGTCGTCACCTTGATCTCTCGCGGCATGCCGTCTCCTATTTCCTGCCCGCCTCCCTCTCCTGCGCCGGCTGAGTAAGCCGAGTGTTTTCGACGACGGATGCACACGGAGGTACAGAGAGGTTAAATTGGAGAGAGGCAGAGAGCATGCGATGGGAGGAAGCAGTCGTGTGCGTAGGCTCTGATTTTCCTCGCATGACTCACTGCTGCAGTCTGAAGGGTCAGTTCAAGTTCCGGATGCAAAATTCAGCGACTCCGTGAGGTGACAAAAAAAAAAAAAAAAAAAAAAATCATCCTTTTGTCTGGTGGAAGGCTCGGAGGCTGACGGCAAAGCCTGTTAGCTCTCGACCCGGAGCCCCGGGCCTCGCCGTTTGTGCGTACGCGTGTTTTGAGTACGCCCCCGCGTGTTTGTGCGCGCGGCAAAAACCCCGCGTTGCCATTATGTTTTCAAATTGTTACTCGGGAGCACGCTCTGCCTAGTGACAAACGAGGGAGAGAGATATTCTTGTGGATACGCTGTGCTTGTTAGGGATTTGTAAAATGCCGTGTGTCTTCAATGGCGCATTTGTGAAGAATTTCTCAACAGACTGTGGCGGGATAGCTCTGCTCTGAAGTCTAGACTCGCTGCTCTTTCGTTTGTGTGCTGCAGCTTATACGACGTCATTGATACGTGTCTGCATAGTTGAATCGAACTCGGCAGTATGTCCTCTCTTGTAGGACACGCCATACAGGTTTAGTCCTGTGTGTGCGTGCGTGTGTGTGTGTGTATGTGCGTGATAAATCTTTTATATTATGACATATGATGTATTTATTAAAAAATAAAATTAAAAAAAATATCATAATATTTGTATAAGTCACTCTCACATGTGTTACATTGCAGTAGCCTGCAGTGTGCTGTCTGATAGCAAATACTTGGACTTTGTACCGCATGGAAGTTATGCTGGGGTTAGTTAACCTCTACTGTGTTGTTGCACTGTTAAGGCTGTTAAGGGAGTAAAATGATCAGATTCAACTTTTAGGTCCTGCGTAGGTTATGGCTGATCAAAATAGGTCTGTACAAATCAATAGAAACATGAATAGTTTAAAGTAGTTCATTAACATTTCTTATTCTGCAAATACAAACCAGCCAAAGAGTAACCGGTCATCCTTTTGGTTTAGCTTGCATATGTGTAATTGACCTGATTGAGCAGGTTTTTAGGTTTCTAATATAACAAGCATTGCGTTGCCCTGCTTATTAGATGACCCTCTCCTTTCTAGCAGGCTGTTGCAGTGCTGTCTTTCAAGCTGTCTTTTTGAGCTCATCATTCATGACAGCTGTAATTCTTGGCTGTTCTTCTCCCAAGCTTGACAGATTTTTTTTTTCTCTCCGTTTGATTTCTGAAGTAAAGACCTCGAGAGACACTATGAACCTGTTTTCAGTCGTCCGGGCAGTAAAACATGTTCCATGCTTGTAGAAACTCCTGAAGGTAAAACTGGGTAAATGAAAGACTTTTAGCATTGACTGACTCTGAAACACGCACCACAAACACTGCAAGCCAACATCAAGGCTACAAGCGACCCATAATGCAACACTGAGAGTGAAAGACCTGTGTGGAATAACATTAGAATTACATCTCTCTCTTCAAAAACCATATCTGTTCTGAACATGCAATTGTTTATTCTTCATCTGTAAGATCTGTATTTCTGTCTCTACCTCTCCCCCCCAAAAAAATTAAATAAATAAAAATAGGAGCCTCATAACTATGTTGGATCTCAATGGGCTTACGCTGACAAAGCCAACCTTTATCCTTAACTTCCTGAAAATGTTATAATTAAAAACATTATGATTAGTTATGAGTAATTGTAAGATTACCATGGTATCACACTACCATTTTATTTATTTGCAGCTCATTGACACCCACCAGATTGTCTCATGCCCTAAAACAACAAAAAGAACCCATCATTGAGATACCCGTGAAAGACGTAACGATATTCAAATATAACAAATGTCCAATCATTTAGATGTATTATCATATATTGCTGCTGAAACTGGAGCCTACCAGATGCAAGAGATGCCATCTGATGCTGTCCTGATGGTGTTCCATCGTGATGGGCCGTTCCAGGTGCTCTTTCCTATGTATAACCGCTACATACACATCAAAAGCCCTTTTTGCTCGGTCTGTCTTCTGTGCAGGCTTGTTGTGGCTGCACATTCGAAGAAAAATCAGAGCAGTCATTTTTTTTTTTTTTAATTTGCTGAAAAGCCACATTGATTTTTATTTTTTTTTTAATTGTTTTTATGATTTATTAATTAAGTGAAAACTTTTTCATCTTTAATTTATATACACAAAACATAGCACAGTTGCATCACATATGAATAGCAATAGATAAATAAAGATAAATGAAAACATGATTTATAATTATGTATTCATTATTGCACAAATTATGTGGATGTTACATCTATCGTGCTGTGTGTGGTACAGCCATCTTTTAAATTGAGGCACATTCAACCACTCTGGATCAAATCCAGTGCCTTGGTGCTGGCTGCCTGCTGATGTCCTGCAAAGCAGAATAGAAAAGAAGCCTCTTCCTCTGAGAAATCTGCTTTTCTTACCTGCTCTGCTTTTACATCTCTGTGTTTGCCGCCAATCTCACTTGTTGCTTCTTCTCCAGCTCGCTCTGCCGCAGCAGCATGTTGGCTGCTGTCCTCCTCATTCTCTCCTCCGTCTTCTTCTTCATTAGCAAAGGCTATCCCTCGCTGACCCTCTCCTGCTGCCTCAGCTGCCACGGCGGCACTGTTTGAAGCCTGGAAATATTCAAAACAAATCAAAAGGAAAGCTGATCACACTGAGTGTTGGCTTCCCCCCCCTCCCCCATGTGTGTTCACGTCTTCAGAGTCTACGCTCTGTTTTGCTATTATGTCTGTTGAAGACTGCCTTTGTGTCTCTTCAGGATGTGCTCCTTTGAGTCTTTGAAAATATTTCTCAATAGTCATCTGGATTGAGAGAGCAAATACTCAGCGTCATAGTTAAAGAAGTGATATTAATCTTCTCCAGTTCTCGAAACCATTTCTAATGTTACCTTATGATTATCCTTGCCAGCGAGCTTATCATGAACTTATTTCAAGAGTTGGGTCTCTGAGATTGACAGTGTTGTGTTAACAACATAGATGAATTGATTTGAATGCATCTGTGAATGCAGAAGTTTTAGCAACCATTTGCGAACTCCAGATTGAATCTATTCAGGAATTTGTGCAGCCATCTACATAACACAGCAACTTCACCGCATGACCCACCCCGCCAGATAACTATCACTAAACCCTAACCTGCACCCTCTGTTGCTTGTTGTCTTTTCCTTACCTTAACCGGTGCCTTATCCTAACCAGAGAGCAAATATGGGACCGCAAAAACATCGCTACACAACTATTCCAGTTGACTCAGAATGTCCTGAAACATGCTCCTCAACAGGTCCTGCTTAAAGTTCCACTTAAAAAATTTTGGACACAAAATACTGTAATATTTAGCTTTTTTTTTTTGCACGGAGGGACTTTAAGGAAGCGTGAAGGGACCTCTGACATGCAGATTACATCTCCCTGGGATCATCCAACTAGGGAGTTATGTAATAAAAAAAACAACAACAACGTAAGTGCATTATCATGTTTGGATTGAAAGTCTGCAAAGAGAGGAGGGTACGTTCACAGACGGTCTGTTGTCAATGTGTTTGTGAGAGAGAGAGAGAAAGAAGGGCAAGGACGCTCTGAGTGAATCAATGAACTGCACACAGCTCTAGAATAAAATCACGTTTTACCCATTTTAAATGATAAAAACAACGTAGAAAACATTTTAAGACCATAGAAAATCAAGATGTGGTGATCAGAGTTGATATTTGGGCAATGTCTCCTTGTGGTCAACCCCCCCCCAAATAGAATGCTGTGCTGGCAGAGTGTAGGCCGGCTCAAGGTTCAGAGAGTTTCTAAGATTAAAATGGGAGAAAGGGCTTTCAGCCATCAGGCCCGCTTCCTGTGAAACCAGCCTCCACCTCGGGTTCGGGAGGCTGACACCCTTTCTATTTTCAAATCTAGGCTTAAAACCTTTCTTTTTCATAAAGCCTATAATAAGAGGAAGGCTGAGATGACCATTGACCACCTCCCAACCACGCTCCCTCTTTCATCCGCATTTCCAACTTTGCCCTGTTGCTCTGTTATTTCTTTTATTATTCAAATTCTTACTGTTATTGCATTTATGATGATTGTCTTTTCTGCATTTTCAAAATGCGTAACTATAATGCCTGTCTGAATAAATGAATGTAGACACTTTAGTTGTAGACCTTCGGCCTTTTTTGTGTTTGTTTACACTCTTCTTCTCAAATTTGTCTTTGATATTATATTTCATTATGGTGTTTTTACTTGTCTGTGAAGTGTATTGGGACCATGCTACATGGTAATACTATACTCAAAATAAATTGGATCGAATAATACATAAATGTTCGATAAACACTTGCTTTTATCTCACATTGTAGAATACAGTCATTTCCTAGACTTGCATATCAGTGTTTGGATCAACTATTGAATCCACAGAAAGTCATTGTTGAAAAATGTAGATGATCTGCAGATGCATTACAGCAATTCCCTCAAGTTAATTTGTTTTTGTTTCCCCAATATTTGACATGTACATTAAGTTTTGCTATTATTCACAAAATACTTTATTAAATCCGCAGTTTTTGTTGAATGAGCTTAATGAAAATAGAGGAAAAACACATCCAAATACTGTAATTAAAGCATTGCCTCTTCTTACCATGTTAAGCAACTTTATGTCTATCTGGCAATATATCTGTTGGGAAACATGCACAGAAATAAATTGGGTGCAATCCGATGTAAAGGCCGACTCTCTTTACTCATTATGTATACAATCTTTGGTGTGTTTTTAATACATTGCAATCTTCCCTTTTTCTTATCTTGATGCATTAGTGGGTCAAACAAAAGAGACGACCTGTCAGCCGGCATCCCTTCCAGGCATTAATGACAAATGAATGGGACGAAGCTGTCAGGGCTTGACCTTTACAGTAATGTGCGTAAAATAACAGGAGAAAGGCTTCTTCAGAGGTTCAAAAATTGTTAATGTGACGTCCTGATTATGGCATAACAAGGGCAGAGCTACGCTCCTCGTATGGGTACAATAAATTCTAATTACCCCACTAATGTGGAAGGTTGGAACAGATTAACACACCTAGCATCAAAGTCCAATATTTCACCCTGTCCATAGTGAAATCATTTTTTTTTTTTTAACCAATTTATAAACACACAATTCCCATTAATTCATGAAATTGCATCTATATAGAACACAATGAAGCTAGAAAGAAACTCTTGTCCTGTAGTTTTGCCTGAGTACAGAGCAGATAAAACCCATTTCAAATTTATGCTGCTTTATAATTCAATTATATTAGATTTAATTAGACTATAATGGATTAGTTTAACAAATTGCATGGCAAAATGTGATCATGTTTACTTTAATGGGTCATACATGTGGAAGGAGTGTTGCTCCTGAGGAGTGTAAGGACTTGCTCTAAAAGGGCTACACGCCCTCAAATGTTTAAGGGGGGTGCGTGTTTAAGTGTTTACTGTACAGCCATGCAGATTTTCAAATGGAAGACATGGAAAATGTTTTTAGTAAGTCGCACTGTCTGAGTAAGCATTCCTCCAAACTGCAACTTTACAATGACATCTCAAACAGGTGTGTGCATATGTGTGCGATGGAGATGGAAACGGACTGCATGTTGCTTTTTGTAGGACCCACAATAGCTTTTCGATTGAGCTGAGATCAGTTTACATGTTGTGAACTAAATTGTCAGTAAAAGAAATAAACAGTCCTGTTTATGACTATCACGCATCAAAAGCTTTTTCCACTAGTCTGCTGTTTTTGAGAAGCTGCACAAGATGGCAAACCATATTAATCAGTATGCAATGTTTCCTTTACAGCCCTCAGGGAGACTGCAGCATAAATGGGAACCACTTTTTCTATTTTACTGTAGGACTCTGTTGTTAATAAAAAGCTGTCTGAAACGATCATAGCTTAACCAGGGAAGCTTGTAACCTGTTTGGATATATTTCTATGAGGCCCTTTACTGTCATGCTTGCAGCACACCCATGGCACCCATTGCAGCTTTGCTTCCTGTATTTCAACTTCAGACCATAAAACATGTGGAGGCAGTGAAAGTTCAATTGACATTTATTGTTGCTATCACCAGGAAAGGGTTTTATTCTTACAAATAAGGACAGATATTAAAATAGGCTTCATGGGGAAGCAGGTTTTTACCTATAAAGTCTGCAGAGAGCAGCTGGCCTGTTTTTGTTGACGAAGAGGGAATTCAACCTTGGTTACCCGGGATACCCAGTTATTGAATTGGTATTGGACATCATACAATTTCCGTCCAAATCTATTGTACAATGCCAGTTCAAGTACTTTTGCCTGTATGTAGTTAGGTGGAGGATGGAGCGGTGGGATGGTGTGTAACAGTGTTGTTCCATGCAGGAGGCCCGAGTTTTTCCCTCCGTTGGCATTTTTAACTGTAACCAAGCGTAAACCAGGATCTGTTGTTGTCTAGTGGTCAAGTGCGATATAATATTTTAAGGCACAGTTTGACAGGTTGATGTCTAAAAAAAAAAAAGTAAAAACATTCAATTTTTAAAATGTTTAGAATTTCTTTTTTTTAATAATTATATTTTTGCATTTTAGACATGTGGGGGATGTTAAAGATGCGTAGAACCAAGTTATTCTACATCCATTGTCTGTTAGAATCAGTGAGTGTATCTGATTCTTCGGAAAAATGTTTGTCTAACATTACAGCAAGTGTATGTTTGAGGATTTCTTATTGTAGTTTTCCCTTTAAACGCTTCAGTGACTCCCCTGCTCAAGCTTTCCACTCACCTGCTTCAGTGATTCAGGCCTGGTAGGTGGTAGCAGAGGGAGGCCAGGAGACCATTTGAAATTCATGAAGGCATCTGCCAGCGGTATACATGTGGTAATTGGTTCAATAATAAAAGAAGAACATGTCACTCCTCATCAGGTGACATTGTGAATGTTGTTTCTGTTTGTGTGAACAATAATAAACTGTTTGATGTTACTACATCAATGTCACACCCAGTGTTCTCCCCAGACATTTGGTGATGACACCTTACCGCTTTCATTTATCTTTTAATATTTCTTCTAAGACTTTGGCTGACTGCCACTGATATACAGGGGAAATGCACTAAGTTGTGTGACAAATATCCGTCAGTCCATGTAGAGTACAACCAGTGACAGCTGGCTGAGAAAGAACTTTGTTTTTAAGTAAATTAAAGGGTCAATCCACCCAAATTATAAAAATAAAAGCATTACCCTGCTTTTCCCTCGTGGTTTTAGTTTGATTTGCCAACATTTTTAGGTAACAATAACCTCCATGTATGCCACAGTAGAGAAAAAGTAGAAAAAAAAAATAGTGAAGTGTTGTTCCGAGCTACGTGATAAAGTTAGTATGCTAACATGCTCACGATATAAATAGTTATATGCTGATGTCTAGGAAGTGTAACAGTTACACCTTCAACTTCTTAACAATTACCACTAAACAACAAATACAGCACATGGAAATGTCAACAGCTGTGCAGTTATTTGTATAACATTTTTGTTTATGACCAGAATAAAAATCTGATTTGCTGGTGGTGCTCGAGGGAAAGTCGGGGGATCAACGAATTTAATGTGCCTTTAATGATGAGTTACTTCCGCCAGAAGGGGGCAGTAATGCACTTGAAAGCTGTTTGTCAACTGCCATTAAACAACAAGAGAAGGGTGAGAAGATTATATGACTACAAGGCTGCAGTAAAACGTATTTGGTGCTGAGCGATTAGATGATACGTTGGTATATTCATATATAATAGTATATATTGTATAGTAACAGTGAAGCTAGATAATGTCAGAGTAAAAAAAATGAATCACACTCCTCAAAGAGAAACAAGATCAGAGTTTACCCTATTTAATTGACAAACTCAGTAAAATACACATAAAAACCGTGGATCACTTCTGCAAGTATTCTACATTTGAACTTATTTTCTTGATCATGGTTCAGATGGAATTTGATTAATTCCACCAGGGTAAATGTGTTTGAGAACACAGAGTACGTTTGCCTTCCTCAGAGTACTAGGCTACATCTTGCATGTCTCGATGAAGTACACACTGTTTTCTTGAGGACATTAGTACAGTCTTTTGAGAAGAGGACTCGGGGTGTGTTTATGTTTGTACACAAGTAGATATATCAAATACACGTGTGTGCGTACAATCTTTGTATCTTTGTACTTAAAAGTAAAGGGCGAGTGTAGATTTATGGTTAAACTCCAGTGACAGTAATAAAAAATGATTTTGCAATTCCTTCAAATTGTCATGCAGCTGAAAACTTGAGGTATAAATATTGTAGTGAAAAATGTCTGTTACAATTTCCTAGAGCCCAGGGTGAAGCATGCATACTGCTTATTTTATTAAAAACCCCAAAGATATTCATTCTGCTATCATACAGGGCAACAAAATACATCAAATCTTCACATTTCAGAGATGGGGGTAGGTTAAAATAACAGATGGTTGGTATTTTGCTTAAAGAATATCAACAAGAATAGTTGCGGATCAATTTTACTGCTATCCTGCATTTCCTCAACAAAAGGATACTGTAATAATAACCAAGCTGTAAGTCATTGCGCTCTCTTTGTTTCCTTTTCTGTTACTTTAATTTACCGTGTAAATGTTGAAAAGCGAAAAAGACAATCAAATGAAAAAAATCGACAAGCCCACACCACTTCTAAGACCATCAGGGAATAGTCCTTGATCATACACTCAAATCCGACTCCTTTCAAGATGCAAATACAGATATGAATTTCATCAACGTTTTTTTTTTTTCTTCTTCTTAATAATTTCAGTGCACAGTAAATGGACAGAGTAATGAGACCAGTATGGAGCTCATCTACTTGTGAATCCATGTGATGTATTTTTAATGCTTTCCCCACTCTCTGGCTTTTGCACGTGGGAATGTCTCTATGACTACGCAGGCACACATTGGCAGAGTCCATTATGGCATACTATATAAGGGTTTCATTGCTCCAAACCAAAACTGTGACCTAAAATCAGAATTTCTCAGTTAAAATGTAAAAATAGTTGGCCTGTGTACATTCCACATAGTGTTGGTTACCTGTAAAAATAGCTTGTCTGTATCACATCATAAAATCAGATTATACTGAGTGGCTCATATTTTATGGAAGTAAGAGGAGCAAAGATGGATGGGAGTGAATATATTGCACAATCTAAGCATTATGATAATAATGAGCATAATTGCAGCTCTGTGGCAGGAGTATTGTATGAATCATGTAAGAGGAAACACCAGCTTATGCTCAAAATATTAATGTAAGAGCATGTTTATTGCTTTGGATATTCTTTATGCATGGTTGTGATACAGCATGTCACATCTCAGCTGTTATCATTTACGCAAAGTTGTTGCCATGACACTAGAGAATCCTTCAAATATGGATATTGATGCTTAGAAGCTACAAATTCTAAGGGGGGATGCTTATCATGCATATTTAACCCAACAGCACGGAAGATCTTTACAATCAACACAGTTTCAAACTGGGCACCCAAGATTAATATCACCAATTCAATATCTGACCAAGTATGAAATATGGTCACAATTGCCTCTCCTGTTCCTAAATTAAGATGCTGAGTAATGGCCAGAAATGTGTTTCTCAACAGTTTGTCAGATATAAAATGTCACCATTTTATCCAATTAGAGAATAGAATCAGTTCACCTTTGAATCCAAATGAACATTTGTGGTAAATTTGAAGAAATTCTGTAAAGGCTTTCTTAAGATATTACTTTCGCGAGGATAGGACAGATGGAAAAATCATAAAACATAATACCAATACATGAAAACAACACATTGTTTCAGTAAAATGTTGAACACACCACAGGCAATCAGACCAGTTTCAGTGTTCCGTGGTATTGGTTTGAGAGAGACAAGTCATCGCAGCTGCAGGGGAAAGATGGACCTTTTTTTTTTCTTTTTTTTTTAAGTGGTCTTTCACAGATATTTACTCGTAGGGTGTTTTAATGGTGGTGGTGGTATGCTATTGGGTTGAAATGTGGTGACTCTAAAGTGGAAGGAGCTATTTCAGATGCCCCTGATGCCTGTCCTGTTCATTGTTCCCCATAGACAATGTTGCTTGATTTATAGTAGCCAGTCCACTGTGTTTCAAGCTTGGATTGGCTTGGTTATGGCATTCCAAAGGTACAGGCTTGTGTACATAAAAATCTTTGTGGGAGAAATCAATCACGACTCCCAGCGTGCATGTCATCAAGAAATGTATAATCGCTGACCTCAAAATTCTGTGGCAGGTGAAAGTTAAAGATTACAGAGTGGATACCACTGATGATAAGACCTGCACTTTAAACCAACCATTCAGTTGATTCTTTTTACACAATTCAATTTTGGTTGAATTCAGCAATTTCTGTGACATTTCTGCTCTGATTGGTGCCTCAGACCGGTTTCTAGCATCAGTGGATAAATGTAATTGTATTATAATATTTAGACTGTTATGCCATGCCACAACGGTGGTCATGCCGAACATGATTTCAGAGAAATGAGGTGGAAATGATTAAAACTGTAGGAAATAGTGTGGAGCTATTTAACCATTGCAGGTAAAATGACTGACATTTACGACGGATCAGTGAAATGCCACGTCGCAACTATAAGGCACACGATCCGCATCAGCGTCGTACTCATCAAACCATGCACCCTCCGTGGCCTGTCAGAAAACATCTGCATTTGACGTGTTTCTCCACTCATTACTCAGGGCTGTCATGTCATTTTCTGTATGTGTAAATTGTACTGTAAATTGCACACTGTATGTGTGAACAGACAGCCTCCACTTCAAATCGAACATCACACCCAACATAATGTCTTCACACACCCACACCTCCTTTTCCCTGGCGTTCCCAGCTTTGCACTGGTGACCCAGGTAACGCAGCGGCAATGGAAGACCTCATCTCAACTGACCTTAACGACTTCTGAATCCTGACTCGATTACCTTCCTTCCCCGCCCACCCGCCCGCCCTTCCTTCCTTCCCTCGCTCTGTCTCTGTCTCTCTCCCTCCTTCTGTGTCTGCCTCGATCTTTCCCCGTCTCACACGCAACCTATTAGCATAGTGCTATCTTTAACCTGCCTCTCTCATTCATTAATGAAGCCAGGGAATAGGTGAAGCGTATTTAATGAAATCAGAGTGTGACCAGTCCTCCTAAATCATCTGCACAGGTTAAAGAGCAGATGGCTCTTTACGTTTGATCATGCAGAGTGCGAAGCCGTACGTTCCAGTGAGATTTTGATGAGTTTGTTCCGGTCAAACTAAATGCAGAATCCAAAAGTCGTGTCAACACGGCGCGATAAAGACGAGGAAAAAACAAAATAATAAGAATGCGCCGTGAACATAACGACGAGTTGAAACAACCGAGTCCCACCTACAATAGGAAGAACTTCCCCGTATTACTTTGACCAAATATTTACTGGAAATAAATTGGGGTGAGAGAGAGTTCATGTCAGTGGAAATAGAGGAGCAATTTCAGAGTGAATGGAGCGCGAAGAAGACAAAAGAAAAGAAGTGACAGGTTGAACCCATCTCGTGGTGTAAAACTGTGATACAGAGAATGTGTGGAGTGAAAGGTGTGTTTGAGTGACTAAACCCATGAATAATTACATTCAGGTGAGCTGTCAGTAAGTTATTGTTTGCAAGAAACAAGTTTGGTAAAAAAAAACAAAATTTGTATAAAAGCTTCACCATGAAAGAGCTGCTAAATAATTCAGTTCAAAAAAGAGATAACCTGGTCTCAGATCAAAACAAATAAAATAAAAACGTGTATGTGTATTGTGGAATATAGATCTGATTAAAGCATATGTGGGCTCATATGATGTACGTTCAAAATGCATACTGATTGTAATCATTGTAAAACACATTGTTTATGCAGAAAGCATTACGGGTATGAAATATGGCCAAAAGTAGGATGCAACTAGTGCATCATATTAGGAAATGAAATGTGTTCGAGGGAACTGAATGTGTTGATTGTTTGTATTATCATAGACAACAGGAATCTGTATGGAAGGGTCACGTGGGGTGCAACTCCCTATCAGGCAAGAGGAGGTGTGGCTTAAACGGAGGACAGTGGAAAACAACCAGACGAACATAATATGCAAATGTTCCCGTCACAGTATAGGTCACGCCTCTTCCAATAGCATAAGGGTATGTGCCGGAAAGCGGGAAGTTAGAATCCAACAAAGAGACCTCAGGTTGATGTTGGGCTCTCCAAGATATCTTGTAAACTACGCTTAATAAAAATCAACTAAGACCGGTAAATGCCTAAAGACTGCTTCTATCAACGGACTCGGGGAAAACAATTGGGGACAACAATTTGAGATACAACAATTTGGGGGCTCGTCCGGGATAGAGGCATATTCGGACCTGATTCAGTGAAGCACAGGCACTCAGAGACCAGGTCGACCGCACGAAGGTAAGCAGAAAACCGAGTTTAAACTGAATTTCTGCGATTGACTACTACTAAAAAAGTCTCTGTGAATCTGTGTAAACTGAATCGCTAAAAAGGCTAAATAAAGTTGTGGAGAGCGGAATCTCTCGGGAAGAGAAGCGAGTAAAGTCCAGGTCGTGGCGGACCAAACCAGGGCCTGACGGGGCACTGGTAAAGCTGGGTGAAAGGCCCGGGGGAAGTAAGGAAGCCCCCGAATTAAGTCCTGGTGGTGGCGGACCCTACCAGGGTCTGACGAGGCCTTGGCAAGCGCTGGGTTAGAGGCCCGGGGGGGATTTCAGGAACCCCCCGAATTCTGTGGGTTGGAAGACCCGGGAAGCGTGAATCTGAACAAGAGAGTTAAAAAGAGTTGTAAAATATAATACTCAGAGAACGGCGACTTTCAAAAATAGAGTGGTTGAAATGCCCGGGGAGTAAATCTCTCAAAAATAGAGTGGTTGAGATGCCCGGGGAGTAAATCTCTCAAAAATAGAGCTAAATAGAGCAGTAGCGAAGCTCAGAGAGCGAATCTCTTAGAAATAACGTTAAATAAAGCTGTAGTTTAATACTGGGAGAGCGGCGTCTCTCAGAAATAGTGTTAAATAGAGCTGTAAGTATAATACTGGGAGAGCGGTGATTCTCTCAGAAATAGCGTTAAATAGACTTGTAGCTTTAATACTGGGAGAGCAGTGATTCTCTCAGAAATAGTGTTAAATAGAGCTGTAAGTATAATACTGGGAGAGCGGTGATTCTCTCAGAAATAGCGTTAAATAGACTTGTAGCTTTAATACTGGGAGAGCAGTGATTCTCTCAGAAATAGTGTTAAATAGAGCTGTAAGTATAATACTGGGAGAGCAGTGATTCTCTCAGAAATAAAAGTAAGTAAGTGGAGCACACGCCAGGACAGGCGTGGGGGAAGGGTAGCAATAGAAAGACAAAGGAAGTACAAAATGGAGGGAGAATTTGAGGGTGAGATGGACGACAGTGGCTGGGGACCCTATGAGTACCAGATGCAGCTGGTGCTGGCAGGAATGGGTACTGCAGCAGGCGATAAAAAGGAAAAGATAAGACAGAAGAAGTTGGAAGACTGTAGTAGAAGATGTGGTAAAAGGAAAAGAGGAAAAAAGGGAAATGTGGGTGGCTTCCAAGAACTAAGCAAGTTATATAGAGACATCCAGTCTCGGCAAGTTCTTGTTCTGTGGGGACAAAGGGTGGTGTTGGTGAAGAAGTGAGCGTGAATTAAAAGATTTGTGGTATCTGGGGTGACCCCTAGAGTGAGACCGGACTGAATTTATTCAGCCTAGAAGCTTGTCTCACTAGATCCACAAATTGACCTAAAGGAGTCATTCACACTCGATCTCCACGTGTGTGTTGAATTATCACTGTGTGGTAGTGTTGAATAAACAGTAAAAAACAAATTAAAAAAGGAAAAGGAAGAGATGCAGGATAGGAGAAGAAGTTTGCATAATATGGCATTAGTAGGCGGAGCCACACAGCAATTGTGGGAGAGTAAACGGAAAGAGCAGGTGAAGAAAGGACTAGATGAACAAAATTACTGAGAGAGAAGGATAACATAAACAGAGGCAGAATCTCAGTCAGAAATAACAAAAATTGAAGTAAGCAAAAAATAAAATCAGAACACAGTAAAACTAACGCTGAAAGATCGCGCTAAAAACTTAGAACAACGGAGACAGACAAATGACTAGAATAATCCAGAACATAACAATATATAAATAAAAGAACGGGAACAATTAATAAAAGTGATAGTTAAAAAAACGAAATAATAAAAAAAAAGATAGAGAAACAATATGGTTAAGAAAGCCAATTAAAAAAAAAAAGAGAGAAACAAACAAATATGGGTTAAAAATTGAAGAAAATACATGAATAAACAAGAATAACCTAAGATAAGTGATAGCATAGAGATAACAGAGGAAAAAGCAACAGGAGGAGGAGCTGAGACAGGCACAGGCTCAGCTTTTAAAATTCCAATTAGATGACGCCAGACGCAAAAGCTACTGATAAGTAAAAAGGACACAAAACAATGGGGAGAGTAAGGGAGAAAATTAGGTTAGAGACAGCAAAATCTGCATCACAGCCCCGTGAGAGCCCAAAGGTGGGAAAATCAAACAAACCCACAGTAAAAACAAGAGATATTATAAGATGCAAAGATCACGGACAGATTGAGAGGGTTTGGGTGTGGTAGCCAGAGAGGGAAGCAGGAGGACTCTACCAGTGCAGAAGAAGATGAAACTCTGCGACAACACAGTCAAGACACCCTGAGAGCAAAGGAGGCAATACAGCAGACCAGCACCATGTCTGCACCGCAAGAAGTGGACAGAGAGAGTGAGGACAGAGACAAACACTCCTCCTCGGAGCAACCACAAGCAACAGGCATCAAAATAAAGACCAATAAAAAAAGAAAAGACACTGAAATCATGACAAGAGGCAGTAAAACACCGAGATGGATCCGGTGGCACAAGTACGGGAGGCACGGACAATCTGGGTGTCAGAAACAGTTGGCTGACCTCAACAGACTCCACCGACTCGAACTCCTTTTATACCTGTCACGTGATCACTGCTAAGAGACGCTAACAACAGAATACTACAGGGGACAAAAGGGGGCGGTGATGTGGAAAAATGCGTTAAACAATCAAATAGGAAGTCTGATGAACCAGCAATTCAACTTCTGAAACAGTAACTGTCTCAGAAGAAAAGTTGATTGATTGGATAAGATAAGGTAAAATAAACCAACTTAAAATAATATGAGATTAGTTAGAGATGAGTTAATAGAAAAGATAGAACGAAGTTAAGAGATAAAAGTTAAGGATAAGATAGATCAAAGAAAATAAGAGAATACTGAGATTTAAGACGTTAAAGTTTAAAGAGGCCCAAAGACAGTGTAATATAGGAGAGCGGTAGTCACACCAGAAGTAGAAGGGCGGATTAGAATAAGTAGATAAATAATAATAGAACATTAGGACCACAACATAAAAGAAATAAAAGAAAAGGTAATGAGCAAAAGACTAGGAGGAACCTCACTGTAGCCTTATTCTGGACCACACAGGCTGAAATGGCGTTTATATCACCCAAGAATGCCCTGAGCAATGCCACTGACCTGTCGGTACCAGATTACATGGATCCATTCTATCTGGATGTTTCTGAAACAGCCCAGACAGCAAATGATGTGCTGTTTCAGCAAATGATGTGCTGTTTCAGAAAAAGGGGGTGACAGGAAGGTGCTGATGTATGTAAGTGTGACACTAGATGCCACAGAAGCCAGACATCCCCTGCAGGACATGCAGCAGGAGTGTCTAAAATTTTACACGAAAAAGCACACATAGTTATGCAACATCAACTGATAGTACTCACCACACACACAGTCGTGGCATAGGTGAATTCTACAGAGTTCACCATGTCATCACTAAGACAAACCAGACTGGACAAAACACTGACAGCACCGCACATCACATACACACATGAAGGCAGAAGGAGAGCCGCATGTATGTGAAGAAAGGGTGCAGAAAGATATCAGGGTGAGAAAATCTACAGAGTACTCCCTTACAGGAAGCTGAGGAAACATTGTTCACCGACGGCTGTTGTTACAGACATCCAGTGGAAGGGCTGAAAGCAGCCCTAGCGGTAGTCAGGAGAACGCAGGCAGGATTTGAAGAAGTGGTGGCAGAACCAGTGGAGGGAAAGGAATCAGCGCAGATTGCAGATGATTAGAGCGCTGGAATGGGCCGAAGGAAATATTTACACAGACGCAGTATATGTGGTGGGCGCTATTCACGTAGAGCTGAGGCAATGGATCAGAGCAGGATTCCTGACTGCGGACAAGACACCCATCAGAATGAATTAGACACTGAAAAGTAAAATCAGTTAAGTATGTGCGCAAACCAAGCTGTCCTGGGTGGAGGCTCTGCCAGTAGCATTGATGGCAGTGCGCAGCTCTGTGAATTCTACCACAGGGTTCACCGCTTTTGAGCTGTGTACTAGACAGCAGTTTCCAGGTCCAGGCGCAGGAAACCCGGTGACGATCGAAACAAGTTCCTGGATGAAATATAAGCCATACTATGATCAACTAACAGCTTTGGTGTCAAGTTTCTCTACACAGGTAGCCGAGACAGGCTCCCTGGGAAGCCAGGAACGCCGCACACGGCCGAGTGGGTCCTCCTGAAGGACCTGAAACGAAAGTGGGACGAGCCACGGTGGACCGGACCGTTCCTGGTGACAGAGAGGACCTCCCATGCAGTGAGGCTCAAAGGAAAAGGAGACACGTGGTCTCACTTGATCCAGTGCGCGGCGCCAGCACTGGAACCGCAGCGGACCCTGGAAGAGGCGAGCACCGACGTCGCCACAAACACCTCGAGCCCGGCTGGGCCTGAAGACATCGCATCAAAAGGGGCAGAATAATCCCCTCAACGTTTAGATACCGAGACAGTCTACTCTCGGTATCCGAAGCAAGAAGACAGCCGACTCGAACGAGGGAGGGCTCGTTTGCATCAAGTGTCTGCCACGTCACTAGAAGATCACAAGTTGAAGATACACATAAATAAATTTTAAGTTTTGTTTGGCTATTGATACATGTGCTGTTAATTGATACAATAATTCTGTTGACAAAGTAGGATGAACAAGAGAACCAGCCTCTGGGGTGACTGGAGATGGCTCATGGCCTTGGGACTCATCTCTGCAGGTGTAGTATGTGTCATATTATGGGAGATAGGAATTTCAGGTGTGCCATTGGGACCAAAGGAGCACCATAACCAGACAAGGGAACTCATCAGACGAAAAAGAGGACAACCAAAGAGGGTACAGTTCACCTACGAAATGGGCACCCAAACCACCTACCAATTTGACCTCTGTAAGATAATTACATGCGGACATGACACGGGTGCATGGAGAAATAAGAATGTTTACATGTGTATGGTTTATCCAAGAAGTGATGGGCAACTAAAAGGCCCTTTATGCAACAGTTGGAGTAAAGTATGGTGGACCACTAGCTCTACGGGTCATAAGCCACACATTCCCGGTAAAGGTAACCCATATAAAGATTGGAAAAAACACATTAGCCTAAGTAGAGGTGAAGGAACCGGTAACCCATTAATTCTGACAATACAAAACATTACCTTGACAATAGACCGCTATACCCAGTACTTACCCATAGGAGTAGACACTACCGGCACTGACCCAATTGGACTATTTAAAGTCACAATGATAAAGGTAAGCAACAAGCGAACATTATTACAGACTAAACAATTAGACGAGAATGGGAAAGAGGTAACTATAGTAGCAAAAGTTACCCCGGTAGTACTGTTAAGAATCGCTACTGGCTACAGTGAAAGAAACACTTGGTTGGATTGGATGTCAGCCACAGCTCTGTCCCAGAATATGTCTGAATGTGTGGCATGTTCTTCTGCACGTCCCACTTTGTTCACAGTGCCTGCTCCCTTATTTCCAGACACGGACCCGAATGGATTGAGGTGTGTATTAAACCTTACTCTGTCAGAGAAACCAGACGGATGTGACATTCTAGGGAATGTATTTCCAGTAGTGAAAAAGAACATCATTCCACCTATGTTCACGCCCAAAGCCGGTAATTACACCTGCTTTAACGGGACAGGAACAAACGATGTTGGATACATAAATTCGGATTGGTGTATGAGATATCTAGACACCTCAGACTGGGCCAGCACAAAAAACCAACAATTAGGACAATGGGGACGGGGTGATTTGTTCTGGTACTGCGGAGGACTAACGATTTTGGTTCGAATGCCACTTAACTGGCGGGGGAGTTGTGCACTTATAAGGTTAGGTACACCTCTCACCTTGATTGGACAAAAACTAAATCAGCACAGAAGCAAAAGAGATGTAGGCCCATTCGATTTCACCTCTACTACATATATGGATTCCATTGGAGTGCCTCGTGGCGTTCCAGATGAGTTTAAATTGGCAGACCAGGTGGCAGCTGGGTTCGAAAACCTACCCATCATTTCAGCACTATTCCCCATCACTCCGAATAAAAATGTGGACAGAATTAATTTTGTGCATTATAATGTCCTCAGATTGGCAAATGCCACACGAGATGCTGTGGCTGGTCTCTCAGAGCAACTGGCGGCCACCTCCTTGATGACTGTACAAAACAGAATGGCATTGGACATGTTATTAGCAGAGAAAGGGGGCGTCTGTCACATGTTTGGTGATCAATGTTGCACATACATTGCGAACAACACTGCCCCCGATGGATCAGTGACTAGAGCTTTGGAGGGCTTGCGTACATTATCACAAGAGATGCATGAAATGTCTGGTATCGATAATCCCTTTAATTCTATGATGACTTCCCTGTTTGGAAAATGGAAGGGTCTTATGATGTCTGTCATGATCTCCATTTCTGTGTTCTGTGCTCTACTGGTGATTTGTGGTTGTTGCTGTATACCTTGTCTCCGCGCTCTACTGGTAAAACTAATCAACAATGCAGTAGGTACTACTGATCCACAAGTATTGATGCCTCTCCTGGAAGACGACCAAAAGGAGGTATTTGATTTGGAATTGGTGATCTCTTAAAAGAGATCAAAAGGGGGAATTGTGGAATATAGATCTGATTAAAGCATATGTGGGCTCATATGATGTACGTTCAAAATGCATACTGATTGTAATCATTGTAAAACACATTGTTTATGCAGAAAGCATTACGGGTATGAAATATGGCCAAAAGTAGGATGCAACTAGTGCATCATATTAGGAAATGAAATGTGTTCGAGGGAACTGAATGTGTTGATTGTTTGTATTATCATAGACAACAGGAATCTGTATGGAAGGGTCACGTGGGGTGCAACTCCCTATCAGGCAAGAGGAGGTGTGGCTTAAACGGAGGACAGTGGAAAACAACCAGACGAACATAATATGCAAATGTTCCCGTCACAGTATAGGTCACGCCTCTTCCAATAGCATAAGGGTATGTGCCGGAAAGCGGGAAGTTAGAATCCAACAAAGAGACCTCAGGTTGATGTTGGGCTCTCCAAGATATCTTGTAAACTACGCTTAATAAAAATCAACTAAGACCGGTAAATGCCTAAAGACTGCTTCTATCAACGGACTCGGGGAAAACAATTGGGGACAACAATTTGAGATACAACAGTATATATAGATGCACAAATGAACCTAAAACTGACTTTTCGTCAGAATTATAACACCGCGCATACGTCTTTTTCTGAACAGTGAAAAGACGGCTGTTTACGTTTGAAAGTTCAAAGTTACTCCAACAATACCAGAGTGGTTGTAGTTTCGTCCAACGGTTGCGTTGTGTGCATTGTTTTGTATCCAGTTGCAACTCATGATTATTTTCATTCGAGATTAATCTGTTGATTATTTTCTCAATTAATTCATTGATTGGTTGGTTTGTAAAAATCCCAAAGATGGCGAGAAATATTGTCACAAGCGGTCTGAACGGTGTTTTCAAATTAGTCGCCGTTGCGGAGGTGTGTGACGGCTGAACCGCGAACTCCAATCACACTGTGCGTCGGCTGGCCGGTCCAGGGGAGTTTGGACGCGCGTGTCAGTCTGCGAATACGAGGTTACAGATCGGTCAGACTTTTCAGATACAGCAGGGAGTAGGGATGCGCATGCCATTATTGATGCTTAACATACGTTTCTTTCTTCAGGAATTACAGTTATAAACGGGTGCAAATTCTTTGATCCGCATGGAGGGATTTTAAGATATCCCAAATTGTGCCATGTGGATTTTCATTACTTTTTTTTTTTAGTTTGGAGTTGGTGATTTTATCGGTTTTGCTTTCACTGCTTGTGATGTTTTGTGATGCCCTTTTCCGAAGGCCTGACAGGCAGGCAGGCGGTGGAGGAGGGAAGGGGGATGCGCGAACGCGTGCGCGAAAACATCCTTTCGTTGCATTTTTTTTTTTTTTTTTTTTCAATACGGGGAATAATCATGAGTTGTCATTCCCCGGTGTACCGTTATGCTGCTGCAGCCCTCGCCGCCGTAGTTTTAGTCCCTCATTTTTGTACATACATCATTTACGCATTTGGTACTATAGATGTCGTTTCTAAAGCCATATATTCAAGGTCAATAGGCATTAGCTGTGCTTTTGGGGAAAAAAAAAACCAGTATGCCAAAGGCACCCACTCACATACATTACACATACAACCCCCCCCCCCCCCCCCCCCATGATGACTAATAGAAAAACACCCAAATCACAAAATCCCAATTCACACATTTCAGCCAAAACGCAGTTTAAATTCGAAAGCAAATAAAGCTCATCTGTGTACCTTCCAAAAAAAAACCACATTACATTTGGGTGCTAAATGTGAGTGTTTGAGAAAGGTCACTCTGAAAGTGGGACATGATTGGCGAGTGGTTATTTGCAGTCAGTCATCGTTGTGACGTGAAAATCCATGAGGAAGAAGAGTCGCCTCTCTCTCCCTGGCTGGAATGGACCACCAATCGATGGTCAAGGAAATTGGTCGGTGGGGCACGGACCAAAGGGGGGTGGGGGTGGGGTGGGCTGAAACTGTTTGGTGAAGCATTAGGTAAAGATTATTTATGATCATACATATATTTCTGCTGACACATCGGCAGTTAGATCCTGGATTAGGGGTCTTTCATTATACACCAAATGTTTCTGTTTTCTTATTCCAAATGGCAGACACGGAATTGTATTTCATGGCAAATGGCTACTCTGTGATTACATGCTGGAGTCCAAATGAGGATCATTTTTACTCATCTACATCATCCTTTTGTCTGGGCTCGAAGTCTGCAAGCCCGAATGTGATGAGCCCTCTTTGCCGTTTTCTCATTTTGTCTCTCTCCTCTGTCTCACCCCTCTCTCCCTCATTTTTGCTGTTTCCACTGGTCTCATTTCCTTCTTTCATTCGCTCTCTTTTTCTCATTTTCTCTCTTTTCTAAGTACCACAGAGACCTGGAAATGAGCTTATCACTTTCTGCATCACAGGGCCAAGCTGTCATGCTGGCTCTGGATAAGCCTGTGTGTGTGTGTGTGTGTGTGTGTGCGTGTGTGTGCGTGTGTGTGCACGTGTGTGTGCGTGTGTGTGTGTGGGGGGGGTGAAATAGAGGTGGGGAACAGCTTGTGAGTGTAGGTAGGCTCTAGAAAAATATATTTTGTTTCACTTTAAACTGTCCTCTGTCTGGATATATTACCAACACGATACCTCTGACGGCATACTTCCATGTGTTTTGACCATTGGTTGCTTTGCTGCTGTGATAGACAAACTATCCAGAGTGCACTCCACCTCCTGCCCAATGTGTGCTGGGAGAGGCTCCAGCAGTCTGCGACCCTGGAAAGGACAAGCAGTTTAAATAATAAATGGATTCATGGGTGGATGTAGCTTGGCCATTTCGTGGCGTATATGTCACTTAACAAGTACAGTAAATTTAAAGCACTACAGTATTGCAAATTCATCCCACAGTACGGAGACCGGAGAGATCTACATTTAGTATCATTAGAAATGATATAGCCTCCAAAATGTTGAAATAATTACAAGGTGTGATCTAAAAGTTCTGATACAACCAAATACTAAACCTGATTTACATTTGGCCTCCATTACCTTCAAAGTGCTCCCTTTGTGCAGATACACTTCTCCCAGCAATCCTGCCACGCTCGGAATCTCCCTTGGATTTCCTCAGCGGTGTTAAAACAGCGAGCCTTCATCTCGAACCTTCATTTAGGGAACAGAGAGAAGGTGCAGGGCGCCAAAAAGCATTGAGAAAAGGGATGGTGGGAAGGAATTATTGAGTTGTTGCGTTCTCAACACGCTGATCTGGTGCGTTGGCATGTTGGAGAACCCAGTTTCATTGCGCCACAGTTTAGGCTGTTTGAGGAAAAAAAAGTTTTCCCTGAGACGCCTCAGAACCTCGCAGTAGATCTCGGTGCCGACTGTCTGAATTTACAATGCACATCCCCTGACAATGTCCAACAACACCACCAGCATGCTTTTGGTTTCCCACCTGACCTGGCGCGGCTTCTTTGTTCTTGTACAGTGATGTTCTTCCCCTCTTTAAATGCGCATGTTGCTGAAAACACCTCGCCTGGCTCGTTGCTTTGGCTGCTGCAGGCTTTCTTAAAGATTTTAAGGGTCTCGGTTGCTGATTTCTACAGTTTGACACACAATTTGACGTCCACTCTGCTCCAGTTTCTGGTCTACGGCAATATCGCAAATGCGCTGCCACCAGTGGTTACAAAAACGCACGATAGTCAGGTGCTGGCGTCGATCAAGAGATGCAACTTACTCATCAATGAATTTTGTGGTAATATCTTGTAAATAGCAGTAAAGAAGAATAATTTGTTTGGTATTGCACGGAGAAAGAATTTCCGGCTGAGTCCTACAGGGATATAAAGACTTCAAAAAGCAATAAGAAGGCATTATGGACCCATTATAGGATGAAACAGCCTGAGAAAAGCTTCATTTCTAGGAGCAAACCAGTGCAATGTTTTTTTTCATTCCAGAAGCTGAACATTAACGTCTATTTTAGTCAACAATTTCTTCGAACAAAACCAAACCAAACCAAACCCCAAATTGCTAATTCAAAAGTTAAATTCCATCTTGTGGCTTTACATGAAAGGATCCAATCTCCCCGCTGTGTTTGTACATTTCCTGATTTCTTCATAGTTGGAAAGAAATCCTTCACAGTGGTCACAGCTAAAGGAAGTACATCACCACTAAAGAAAATGCCTTGTTTTCCAGGATATATTGATAGATAGACTATACATAGCTTTAGCAGGCAATTTAGGGTTTTCCCAGATTATCTCCAAGATGTTTCTCCCAGGGTTCAAAAAGGGATCCAACTCATACTTCGCGAGTTGACTTCAGCTTCTCCATCTTGTTGTTGTTGTTGATGATGTATAGGACTGTGGCAACAAGCTTCCATATATTAGCATATTCTGTGAAAATGTCCTTTTCTTCTGGATCGAACCTGGAAAAAGCAAATAGCATCGAAAAAGATTGCACACGATGGATATCAACTGCGAGTTGTGGGCAGGTACCAATTTATAGCATTTAAAAAAATATATATTGTAATGATAATAGTCCAAAACTGTGTTTTCAGTCTTTAGCTTCAGCTTTTAGTCAAAAAACTGCCTGCCTCTCCCCTCCACAACCACAGTACCTAAGCCCTTCAAAACCAAGAGAAAACCCTGCTGTGTATTCATTGCAGTTTGCATTTTCACCTTGCTCGTTTTGGTGGCATAAAACTGATAAGAAACAGGTACAGAAAGTTCCATCAGGTGTCCCTGACATTAAGGAGCTGCACTTTGCATTCATGTACCACCGTTTCAAAGAATATGGTGGCGAGACATTCTCTTGTATGTACCACAACTTCTGCAGCAAGTGGTGTCAGCTGCTGAAGGAAGATACAGGTAATGACATACACAATTATGATGTGGGAGTAGAAACTCTAAAGCCGCCTTCACAAAGTAAAGTAGCATGGTCATCCTGATATTCCAGGTCGAAGTGGCTTTCAAGTCCTGAAGCACCACCTGAACAAGCGTCTCATCATTTCCGGAAAGTCTTGTGGAGGCTTAACCGGCTACCCGTTGCTGTTCTGGTCTACATCAAATACGTGCGAGCCTTTCATTTGCATCTGCAGACCAGGGCAGTGATCTTTGGATGTTTTTTCAGCGACATGTGACGCCCACAAGTCGAAACTATTATGTCTGCCTTTCCAGTGAACTGTTGTGATGGTGCTCGGTTTTTCATAATTGGTCTGTTACTATTTGTATCCCACAAGTTAATGGTTCATGTACCCCTTTAAGTTAAATGGGCGTGAGGCCTCATCATTAAAGAGACATTTTAAAAAGTGACTGAACACCATACCAAGAAGTGTTTCGCGGCCCTCACTGGTTGAAGGTTTAAATCCTGGTTCACGTTTGTGTGTTTTATTGCAGATGTCCAGAAAATTTCTGTACATCACTGTAGCAAGATAGGAAACCACTGAGGGTTAGCAGAAAGGTTTGGAGGTTGTGTTAAGTTACTAAACATGTCTGACAAGAAGCGCCATAGGCTGCGCTCTTGAAAATGTGCGTCGTCATTGTCAAAGGCTCGCAACGTAGCGTCATTGCTTTCCTAATTTCAGACAAAATCCCTCTTGACGTATTTACAGAATCACATCAAATTAAAATCATTGTGTTAACAAAACATGTTTAAATTAGTCGGACAATATCAATCCTCTGAGGCAAATGTGCACTCCTGGCCATCTGGGCAAATCTTCAATAATACAAGAGGCTCTGGCAGAGAATTCATAATTAAATGAGATACATGGGAGGACAGAGGAAGCATGATAATATAGTGAGGTATTATGAGCAAAGCTTGCGGACATGTGATGTGTGTCTCTCTTAAGATGATGTGTCTATAGATCCCGGTCCTGAGAACTTTGACCTTTCGATGTCACTGTTCCTTACTAATGATGAATGCGTCATAGCTTCCGTTTTTTTGGACGACAGTGCGAAGTGATTCAGGGGCTGATGAGTCATAGATTTCACTCTCCAGAGCTTCACAGCATTTAAGATTAAAACACAGCATATATTTGAAAATATAATCACATAAAAATATTTAAAAAAAAATAATCTGATGACCCAAAATGATATTTTGATGTCCTATCTGTTAGCTTTATCCACTTATCCTTATCTGTAACAGTGCTGTAGTTGATCCCAGACGACATTCTGACAAAATTATTTTCTGCTTTGCCTCGTTTTTGTATGCAGCACTGTGGAAAAATAGTCAGACGCAATGTTCAACACATTACATTGAACACTTTATTTCTTGTGGATGTCTTGAATTTTTTTTTTTTAATTAACTGATAGTAGTAGAATTTGCTTGAGAAAAAAAAATATATTGCATCTGTTTGACAAAATATGTGCAGGCCACTGACATGCTCTTACTCAGATACATTTTAGTCAGAGTGCCTTCGTAGGTGAGTAGTTAGAGTGCAGGTCACATCCCTGAAACATGCCTGTTCCTCAGGGGTTTTGTTGTGTGCGTTTATTTGAAGCATAATAAACATGTAGTTACACTAAACAATGCAATTATTTCTCTGCATTAGTTCTAGGTAAAAGAAATAAAATTATAAATATGGAAGAAAAAAAAATATATATATATAAATATATAAAGGAGCAAAAAAAAAAAACAATAAAGAAGACCATATTATGTGTATTTGAGGCAGGCTATATTGGGCATGTAAATTGAATTCATGCTCAGGTAATTGGTCATTTGCTTCGATAAGCTCCCAAATAATCCTGCATATGAGCAGCTATCTTCAACAACAATATATGAGAACAGTTAAATAATAATTACATGCAAGGGATTACACGTGGATTACAATGGAGCAGAACGAAGTTGCTGAGGAAATGATTACATTCAAGATAGTCGTCAACTTTCAGAAATAGCATTCTCTGCAATAAGTAGAGCACCGCTGTGCATTGAGCACGAGGGCGGATCTAAAAGTTCAGAGACGGCTCCTGTTGCGTGCCAACGGTGCGCAGCAGCGAGACACGCACGGAGCGCAGAGAAGCTACAACCTTCCAGAGTATGTTTCGTTAGTCAAAAATAATGTAGACAATTTGAAAATAGTGTTTAGATGAAGGTTCACTTAAGGGAATTCTCATTTTGAACAACTTCCTTAGAAACACGTCCTTTGACATAAACGTATCGATTATAGCCACGTTAAATACAATTGATCGGTCTTCAAATTATTATATTAAATGGAGCAAATAATGCAGCACACAATTATATAACTGTACCCCCCCCCCCCTCCCCGATAATTAGAATTACCACGCTGAGCACTCAAGTTGTGGTTTACATTAAGTATCGACCGATGTGGCTTTTTCAGGGCCGATTGTTGGTAACCAAGGAGACCGATAAACCGATATTTGGAAGCGATGTACATTTGCAGTAAAAATAGAAATCTTTGTGTCAAAATTTGGGGGTAACAAATTCTAACACAAAACTTAATTCAAATGATTTTAAATAAACAAATGCTGCCGCTATCTAAATCTCACCATGAAGTTTGATCCATGATTTTAAAATGTTTTTTTTTGTTCATTGATAGCTTAACTTTGGTCTTCTATTGCGCTTTTATTCTTTTTTTTACAGTTGCATAACGAGTGTAGTTGTTATAAACTGCGTCTCCTCTTTGCTCTGCCGCAGTGTGTCTGAGAGCGACACACAAACCTTCATGAAACACAGAGAGCGAACAGAAGAGCAGCAGCACAGGAATTAGCGCGACTTTCGGTGACAGAAAAATGCACGAGCCAGTCTCGCTGAGCTGCAATGAAAGCGGGATCACAGGGACGCAGCACATACCATAATATCTTGTTTGGTTCTGGCGGGGCAGGAGGTCCCCGTCGGGCGGGGCCGCTCTCCCCCCCCAGACGGTGGTAGGAGGAACACGGGACGACGAGTCGCTTTCGGTCTGAAACGAACTTTAATGAAACACAACCGCGTGTCCTTAAACTCTTAAAAAGAACAAGTGAATAAACAACGGAACTGCATGTCTGAGGCGACGCACTCTGTTGCTCAGTCTGTGACTCCGTAATGGAACATTAATTATAAAAATGAGTAATGAGTGGGTGCATAAAGAATGCAAAACATTTAAATTGTTATGCAAATATGATACGAAGCCTTCTGATAAACTGCTTGTGGTGGCTGCTTGTTCCTCACACATTAACGACAACACCATCATTTACCTTACTCTGACAGGCGTTCTTTGAATGTTGCCCCTTAAAACTACATCTGCCAATGGAACCGGCAGCACCGTCGGCGTACACTTGTGGCGTGCTCCGAGGCCGCTCATGCAATCTCGGAGTGATTAAATGAGCCTGACGTGAAATGAAAAATGGTTGTTAATGAGTAATTATTGAAGCACGGCAGATATGAAGTCTACGTGCACTCAAATGTGACAACAAATATGAGGTGCTTACTTCCTGCAGTCCACCCTCCGCCTTATGTACCCATATAAACAATGAATAATCATCGATTTGAAATGGGCTGATAAAATAGCGGCCCCCTCAGATAAAACATTTAATCGCGTATTGCAAAGTGATGACCATGTGTTCGTTATAAAACATATAAGGAAATAAATTTTAAATCACGTTACTGTATATGACAAGTGAATAACAGCTTTAAAGCGCTCTCCAGTAATTACCCCCCCCTCCACCACTCCCTGTGCACCATTAATGAAAAGTGACGTTAATGTTCGGTGGCAGGGGAAGTATCTGATGAAAGGATGGAGATGCCACTTTTTTCATTATTGCTATTTTCACTCCGCATTACCTTTGTTGTTCTTTGTTTGGAGATGAAATGGCTTAGATCCTCTTGAAACTGACAGGCTCGCTGGACAAATTATTCTGTTCCAGCTTTGATCCCGCTCATGGCCTTCCAAGGGCGCGGGGGGGAGGCTTCAAAGAGGTATATAATGGAACACAGGCATCCTACCTTACAGGAAGCCTTCTCCATGTCCTTGTCAACCAAGACCCCAACATGGATAACACACTGGCAGTCAACCACATACAGTGTACTGTGTGTGCTATTTCAATATGCGGTCAGTGACTGATTTAGATGCTGAGTCAGGCTTCCTCTATTATCTCATCTTGTTATGAGATTGCAGGATGAGGACCCAAGAGCAAACACAGAAGCGTAGTTAGAATGCAGTAACCGATAGTTTAAATGTGACGGGTGGGGTAAATGAATGAATGGAAAGTCCGTAGTTTCCTCAGAGAGTGGAGAAGGAGGCTGAGAGACTGAGAGACTGGAGGTGAGTCTCACAGCTGAGTCAGAGTACATTCTGTCTGTGGAGAAGTCTCCCACTCGGAGCGGAGTCTGCGCAGTCCACAGACGGGATAGTCCGGGCTGCGCCGGAGCAGCAGTTAGGCGGCAGGGCGAGGCGGTAGGTGGTCAACTGGTGGTCTCCGAGGACCGACGCAGGACTTCAGAGTTCGTCGGCTCGAGTGGTCTCCGTGGACCGACGGAGATCCAGCAGTTAGCGGGATCTTCGTGGAGCTCCGCTGGGCAGCGGTAAAGTCGAGGCGTTGAGAATACGGGGCTGGCGGACCGGCAGGTAACTGAGCAGGCAGACGGAGAGACAGGTCAGAACCACACAGGGTAACGGTGATCGAGAACTTGCAGCGGTTGAGGCAACGTGGTACCGGGAGAGCCGACGGAACGGACTGACGGAGGTGGAGTGCAGGACCGGGGTAGATATACAGCCAGGCGGTGATTAGTAGAATCAGGTAGAGCTGTGCCAGCCGAACAGGGGGAGGGAGTGGGAGGTGTCTGGAGGCGGGCAGTGGAGAAATCCACACCCTCCACACGCAGACCAAAACACGGAGCACATGGAGGACCAAAACAAACAGGGGAATGTCAGAACGCACAGGGAAAGGTGATTGGGGGGGGGGGAGGGGGGAACGAAGGACGAAGGGAAAAACACAGTCAGACAGAGATCCTGACGCATCTATTTGTTGGAGTAGCACTAAATACTTTTCAAAGGATAGTTCAATATTTTGGGGAAACCACTCTCATGTCTGTGTGTTACCTTTGGAGTAGGGCTGTGCCTTAATGTATTGTTTACAATATTATCGTTATAAATTCTAAGATGATAAAAAAAAAAAATCATACAGCGATACTGAAATTATACCAATAAATTACACACCACAACAACAAGCACGACTAAAAGGGGCTTTCTCATGTTGTCAAAAATGTCCTTATTGCAGAAATACCCACAAGTATTGAGATATAATTTTATTGCCCAACTCGAGTATGGAGTTCAAGCCAGCAGGCAAACTAGTTACAGACTGGGAACAGGTGGGAACCAGGAAGCCACCTCCCAACACCCTATGAAGTTATTTTTGTATCTTTTAATGCAACGAGAGAGCATATTTCTTTCACTGCAATCAAAAATCAATTTTGCAAGTACAAACATGACTGACAATAAACTTATTTGGAATGCTTATCGGTTCAGTAGCCGACTTAAACATTTTGCTTACGAAGCTTCTTGTGTCACTAAACGTTTGGATTGTGAATCAGCCTTTTTCGGTTGTAGGTCAAAAAGTTTTGCTTGCAAGATGAATTGGACGTATTTGGTCAGATTTATGCTGATGGAGGAAACAAGAGTTTCGATTGGTGTGTTTGACTTGGAACCACAGCATGACTATATACACATTGATGAATTCATATTGTTTGAAGTGAATATTAAGTGAAAGAACTTTTCCCCGGAAACTAATTTTTATGTTTCCATTAAAAAAAGAATGCGAACATGTTTAATAACGTGTTGAATCTGTTCACAAGAATACATGTACAAATTACAGTTTAATGGGGATTTAAGTGCCATACCTAATTTTTGCAGAACTACAAACGGGAACTTTCAGGTTGCCATGGAAGTACCAGACAGGTTACAAAGAAGTTTTTTAAATTTAAGAATTCGTTTCAGCTTGTATGCCCTTTTTCACATTTCTGGAAATGGAATAAATAAATGTGATACACCATTTTAATGAATTAGGCTGCAGAAGCGCTGTTTGGTGTTAGAAAAACAGAGGCAGTCTGGCTAACGGTCACCTTTGCTTCTATTCTCTATGCTAAGCAAAGCCAGTGACCTCAAGGTTCTGATCTAATCTTCTCATCTAAAACTCAGCTAGAAGGTTTATAAGACTGAAATGTTGGACTGTGCCATTAAATATTGTCTACAGCCACATAACAGCAATGATATAATCGCAAGATGTCATACAGCCCAACTGGCTTTTGAAATGTGTGTAGATGTAACTGATGGGCTGTGTAAGAAATCAAATGATCCACATTTTTTGCGCCATTATCTCACTGTGCCACTTAGTGAGACCTCCCCTGGGAATAAGTACAATTAATAATTACGTCCGAGAAAGCTTGTTTGAGAGGTGTTTTTCTCTCTTTACTGTTTAATAGACTCTTTGCTGGTACAAGTGGCGACAATCCTGAATTCACATCTCAAAGTCTTCAGCAATGTTTAAAGACAATATGCAGGGGGGGGGGGGGGGAGCGCAGCTTTAATCCTCTCCTAATTCTACATGAGTAATTTTGTATCTGAGCTGAGATGTGATCTTTAAACGGAGGGTGAAAAGAGGTTTCCTGCCAAGACTTTGATGGGAAAAAAAAAACCCACTTATTTGATTATCTCTTTGTCATGCAATACGGGGGGGGAAAAAAAGGAAATGATGGCATCACTTCAATGCAGCTTTTCTCCTCCACAAACTTTGCTTCTTACAATTGAATCAGGACACCAGGGATGAACCAAAAACAAGGACCAAAACAGAAACTGGTGAACTGAGAAAACCTTTTGATCGAAGTCTGTAGTTTGTATTGTCTTGGATAATTATATTCAGATTCAACTCATTCATTCAGGCCGTTTAACATCATGTGAAAATAAAAAATAAAAAACACCCACTGTGCTGTAAACACAGCCAGTGAACAGTTTCATGTGGCTCACCAATTATAGATATTATGTATACGTTTTGTCTGTATTGTGTATATTTTCTTAGTATTTGTTAACCGGTGTTTTATCTAATAGTGTCAAAAATGTGCGCCATACATTTTCACAGTTTGTTGATTTAACCTAGTTGAATATTTGTATGCTGCAGGGAGCAACAAAATTCAGCTTGCAGCAACTTGAAACTTCAGAGAAACAGGTGATCCATTGCAGTGAATCTGTAAACCACTTATCAAACTGAAGAGTGAATACCTTAAGCGATAATGTTTATGAATGGTTTGTGCCAGTGCTGTTTTTTTTCACCAACTCTGCGTGACTTTTACAGTCCAGCATATATACGGTGTGGCCTGCGGGCTGGATGTGGTGCTTTTGAATTGTTCTACGGCTCGCAAGAGGCTGCTTGCCAATCAGGCTGACGTTGGTGTGATACCATCAATAAAACGTATTACTAGTTATACATTTCTGACTCAGTTTGAGAAATCTAAACCATAGACATATACAGATATAAGCAAGTAGGAGTGTGCCTCTTGAGTCACCGTTTATGGACGTGGGTAACCTTGGCGACAAGATATCGTGGACGGAGAGGATCAGGGAAGCCCCGTGTGTGTTGGCGACAGATTGTGCTCAGATTCGCTGCAACGAGATTACACCCACTCCGCACCTGCCGTTCGATGAGTCAAGCCTCACGTTACTCGTTGGGCCGGTGAGCCATAGAGATGCGGATGTTAGCTAAGCTAACGGCAAGCTTAATAATGTCGCCCTCAAAGCTAAAAGAGACGTAAAGGTAATTGTGGAAATTGACGATTGCGGAGCAAACAAACTGACAGCCATTTATTTACCCTGCCAGCTGCAACAAGTTGGGCAACAAATACATTTCTATCGAATAACGGTATACTGTAAGACATGCTTGTAGCCGTTAATTGACAACGTTTTCTGTGTGGACCATCAAGCCCCAGATATTTGTTTTCTATTTGCCCCACTTTATATTTAGTTTAAATAGGCCGGCAGCACAAATAAGTGTACACATTTCCCTCACCTCAGACAAATAGATGTTTACTCCGTCACTTTAGGGTTTGCTGAATGGCCTTTGTGGGAAAATTTGCAGTCACTGGCAGAAGGATATATACAGAAATTAGGTTCAGAGAATGAAGAAAGTACACTGCAGCATTATACCACACGATAACTCCTGGGATGTCTGAAAAATCACAGATTGATAGCAACAACAGCAACTACATAGCTGACGGTGAAATTCCCCTTAAAGCATTCTCATCGATTATTCACATTGATTGTTTTGATACAAATGCTCTGTGATGCTCATTAGGAACATTATAGAAGCGCAGATGAATATAGCTGCTGGGTGAACAAGAGAGTGCAAACCCTGATACATTTTCATGCTTCTTTTATTCCTTAAGAATGGGGCGTTTCATTATTTATGGTGTAACGTCACCATGAACGCGCAGAACTGTTAGTTTATTTTACCCCTGGGCACATCGGCCTTGTCATGCGGGGTCACTGCCATTTGACTATTTAGTGCCGGGATCAATGTCTGCTCATCTTTTCTCAGAATCTTTTCGTATATACTTAGTACTTGCTTACATGCTGTGTATGATTGCATGGCAGTATGTTCCTACTCAGTTAGACGAGGAACACGTTTCCAGTCACGTGCTGCAATATTGTAACACACGTTAAGCCAATTATCTCCCCTACTTCCTATAAAGTAACTGAAGATGTGGTCTCAATGCTGCTGAACTGCATTTCACACATCAATTGCAGATCTAGTTGCTAATGACAGACTGATTACCTCGTGTATTGATGACCCAGTTTAGTTTAAAATCAGTATCCTGCACAGGGAGTAATGAGCAACGATGGAGCGCATGCATACAAAAATAACCAGGTTTAAGGCACATATAGCCTTTTACTGTATCAGACAGTTTGGGGATTTCAACCATTCAGCCACTCAGTAATGTTTGGAAGTTTATAAAATAGAAACAAACATGTTTTAAATGGCTGTCCAACTACTGCACCAACGCCTCTTTATATTTGTAAAGTCATGTAAGAAAATCAAACCTATAACTAAATTACCCGTTGCTATTGACAACTTTCTCTTAACCCCCCCCCCCAAAAAAAAAAAAAAAAAAAAAAAAAAAAAAAAAAATCGGTCTAGTGCTATCTTACCACCATCCCCCGGCTGTCTGCGCAGTACTGCAAAGACCAGACATTCCCTGTTGTTTATATTTACCTCTACTGCAATTTGTTTGTATAACAGGGTAAGCGTCGTCTCCCCTACATATACTTCACTTAGGCGGCCCGCCCCAGGCAAAATTGACGGCGACCCACTTTCGCATTTTTTTATGTATTTATCTGTACGAGAGGACGGTGAGAGATCCGTGTCGGCCCTCGCTGCAGCAGACACTCGGACACGGAGACACGCCTCTGCTCTACAGGCAGCGGCGGAGAGAGTAAACGGACAAAAGTGGAGTCACTCTTCACTACAGTCGATGTGGACAATGGTTTGGATGTAAAAGGCTGAAAATACGAGTACTCTGTGGAGACGTCCAGAAAGTCCGTCGCATACGGGCCGAGTGATGGAAAGTTTTCGAGAAGCTCGAAGTTGACGTGTCGCTGCTGCAGTGTGAAATCAGTGTGCGGCTTCACACACAGCCAACTGAATTATACCAACATGGGTTAACGCTTAAACGGAACCAGCTGATGGTAATCGGTGCGAAATGAAATGGTCAGGCTGCCGTCATCTGAGCCGTCGCCCAGAAACTCGCAGTTTGAGTTTCATATCGCTCAGAGCCGGCGGATCAATCTTTCAGTGGCAGGTAAACGGCTGCACAGTAAAAATACGGTCAAAGAAAAAGTCCTGCTTAAAATAATGCTGCTGCAGTTTGCTACTCAGGACTGCTCATTTATATACAGTACATGTTGTTGTTTTTGTTTTGTTTTTCTCTTAAAATACTCAAAACAACCAATTAGAGTGTTGAATCAATAAGTAGAATCATTAACATTTTAACAATATCCATCCCTGTTCCTCACTTACTGTATGTACAGAAAACTCAAGAAGCAATTTAAATAATTTATTGTAATGTATATATTTATGAAGTGTATGAATAAGTATCACGGTGATACCCCTGCTACCAACCACCACAAGTAAATTCGGAACCTATGGGAAACACAAATTGTCTTTACCTTGATGTCATTAGGCCCCAATTTTGCATCCACACTGCCATAGTTGGCAATGAAAAGCACAGAATTCTCATCTCTCCTCGTGCGTCATAATAATTCACTTCAGTTCTGGAGGACCAGAAACAGAATGAAAAACAAACTGGAACTCCAGTAAGCAAACGCTTTTAACAGATTATTACGGATTTGAAGGACAGGAGACTAATTTTGAAACAAACCTTGTGAGAAGAAATTGAAAAAAATAATGGAGCATCACAAATCTTTGTTTATTGACTCTGCCCCTTGGCTTTATTGACTTAACTCTCAATTTTTTTTGTATTCATCCATCTCAAACACATGCTGCCATTTTAAAAATAAAATCAACACTGTCTGTTAAGATATGACATCAAAATTTGAATGGAAATGTTTTGGAGCAACGAAGAAATAGCATTCATACAATAAAACAGTTCAATGTTCCCCTAATATGAAATGTCAGGCTGCTGCCTCCAACCGGGAGGGGGTCCACAATCTGCAAAAAGCCGATAGTTGGAAGTTGTAGCGATGGTGGAAAACAGAGCAAGACGGCCAGCTGAAGAATTTGTCATTACCTGTTTGGTTGCACTCATCCTGGCTGTCAAATAAAGCAGAGCCAGCACTCTGAAAGCAACACATTCTGGCAATAGTTTTGCGATTTCAAAAAACCCAAAATATAAACCCAGTTGTCTCACAGTTTCCCAGTCTGGGTATGATCCAAGTTTTGAAATTATTGATTGAAATAAGCGGCAGACTTCCACAACAGTTTTACCCATTTTTGCCATTGAGCTCTCGTCGTGCAGAGAGCAAACCTAAAAAAATGTAAGCTTTAAAGTTTACAACTGCATTAACACATGTACTGAGTTTACTCAGCTTAAAGGTTTATCATTGTTTGTGCCAAATACATAATTGCCAGGCAACAAGCTTTCCTCTGTAATTAGGTTATTAATATTTATTTGTTTAGTTATGTCTTTTCCATTTATTGCTTAGCAACAGTATTCACAAAAGGATGATGGTGGTTCAATAGAGCCTTAACAAATGTTCTTGTTACAGTTGTTACTGAGGTCAGAAAAAAAAAAGAACGATCCAACTTGTAAATTCATACTCTTCAACTTGACATTGAGACATTTTATCAGTTCTGAGAGAATTACTAGATATTTGAATAAATGTAAAGCCTTTCCACCTTTGCATACATCTTTACTGTAATTCCCCAGGATTTTGTTCCTTGAAGTATTCTTAGAGCTTTTCAAATACACTTTTATATAGGTCACTTGATAGCATGATAAATGAGGAAGGGGTGCACCAAGGGACATTAGTGTTGAGTCTTCGGAGGCAGTGGGAGTCCCTTAAGCAATGTTCGCCTTGGGCTTAGCCCAACTTGCCTCCCCGAGGAGCTGTGTGACTGATATAGTCTCCAAGTTTAAAATTAATTATTATCTCAACTTTCAGCTCGTAAAGGTTATGTAAAGTGCTGTACATTGTCTCACACACTACTTGTACGCTGTGTTTCAACGGAGGCGTACTGAGCTTCATCTTAAATATGCTTGTGTTTAATAGATACATTTTGAAATGTCCTTCAGTTACCTTTCTTTGCTCAACCTTTTCTTTAGGGATCATAATGTGTATATTCTGAGACATTTAATGCAATATACTTCAGAAGGTAAAAAAAAAAAAAGACATCCTACAATGTTACAAAACTAGCCTGTGCTAAAATCACTTCTTCCCCCCCCCCCCCCTTTCTGTCCCAGTTTTCTTCCCTGTCTGTTTGTCTGTCCCTTCTCATTTGACCCATTAATCCCTCTTTTGCTGTATTTTTCATTGTCTCCCTCTGAGTATTTCTTTCTGAACCTTCCTTTTTCTCTCTGATTCTCCCAGAGGCTGGTCACAGCACTCCACCACAACACGCCATTAAATTAATGCTCAACAACTCTTTTTCACTCGCTCTCCGCCGGAGTCATTTGCGTGTGTGTATGTGCATACGGAATGTGCATATTGTGGAAAGCCATGCTGGTTCTGCACCTATTGAGATGGCCCGGGCTGAAAGAGAGTTCCTCGAGGGTCCTTGCATATGCCAGTCTCTTTCAGATTAGGATTTAAATACAGTTAGCCAGGAATGTGCTCCAATTTTAGGCTGACTGGTGAAAGTGGGTATGTTTGGAGAGAAGCAGAACATGTGATGGTTGTATAATTTTTGAAGCTGTCCCCTGGTCCGGTTAGAAAAATGTTGCAGTAATGTAAAGGAGAGGACGGAACAAATTTCTATGTATTTTCATTTCTCAATTTATTAAGAGTGAACACGGCTACCATCCCCCCCCCCCCCCCCTACTGCTGCAACTGCTGATAGCAGTAGGTGTAGTGATGAATTGGTGATGTATTATTTCAGTTATTTATTGATGAAAGATCAAAGTCTTAATTATCTCTAAACAGCATTTATCTACAAGCAGCAGTTTGATCAAAGATGATAGTGTGGCAGAGGACAAGGGTTCATCACTAAAAAGTACTTTGGATTACTTCTGTAGAGATGGTGCTTTACAGATAAATTTGAACTTGAACAAAGTCGCAACATTGAGACAACTTGGATAATTAATCTCAGAAATAAGAAGCTGCTTCTGCTGATGGAAAAGTAATCAACATAACTGTTAGGTCATCCAAATTGTACCTTTTGACCTCTCAACCAACAGAACTGCTTTGGATTTTTGACAATGGTGGAAAGCAGCTACACTTATCTCACTTACTGTACCCAGTGGAACTTAAATTCTGTGGTACTTTACTTGAGTATCTCCGATTCATGATACTTCATACCCTCTACTCCAGTACATTTTAAAGAAAAATATAGTACTCTTTATTTTCCTACATTTACCTGACAAATACAATTACCTGACAGTACAACAGTGTAGTTCCCTTTAGATTTGTCTGTTTATGATATAAGAACGGGTAAGAACACAATTTATGATAATAACATTTAAGCGAGTATAGTTGACCTTGATAATAAACTGGTGTCAAGAGCCGCCACGATGCTTAGAGGTCTCTGTGTTTCTCACAGGTTGAGAATTTACTTGTGGTGGTGAATGTTATGGCGTGTGACTAATGTGCATGCAAAGACTCATGCAGATTAGAGGGGAGTGTAACCCAGGTCATTTTCTGTTTCTACAATATACAGATGTCCCCCAAATGCCTCATATGCAGACTATCAGTAGATGCTCGGTAAGCTGCTGTGCAGAGGAGACTCTGTTAGTTATTACAGCACACGCAACTCGGATATGTGTTTGGCCAAAAAAATAGTTGGTTTTTTTGAAAATAATTAAACAAGGTGTTTTAATGGGCCACCCAAATAGAACCTATGTATGGGAAGAGAGAAAGAACATAATGCAATTCATCTGTGTGCACGTGTTCATTTCAAGTTCATTGTCTGAATCCTCCCGGATTGTGAAAAGTAGCCTTTCAGTGTGTTTACACTGAGGTTGGTCCTCCAGTCTGCCGTGATGCGTTTCATAGCACTGAAAGAATCCAGGAATCTGACAAATGACGACATCACATAGAATGTGCACAGATTATTCGACTATGTGCCACTGTCTATTTTTTTTTTTCTCAAATTGGCTGAGCTGACAATTTTCTGAACTGTCAAGATAAATATACAGGCAGCATAACTGGGGGGTGGCACTATGCATCTAAACTAGTTATTGATCTCTGAGTAAGCTGCTGAAAATTGATTACCTTGATGAGGTGGGATGGCTGTGGTACAGTTCAAACCTTGGTGGGGTAACGCAGCCTAAGTGCGCTAAAGCATTGTTTTCTCTTGTGTTCTCACATTAACTGTTGATTGAACAAGACATGAGAAACAGTACAATGAATCAACTTGTTCTGACGTGGCTTTAATATGAATGAAACATAACTTTTAACCAACTCAAAAATAGGAATGAAATATTGTGGTAATGGAATGTGCATTAGTGTGATGCTTGTTCCGAGTATTTAATGAAGCAGTAAATTCATACATCGTCTGCTTTGATAAATATATTTTTGTGCTATATTTATTGGAGATAAAAAATAAATCCATCCAAATGAAACATAGATCCTTCATTTTCAAAAAAAACTGTCCACACATCCAAAGTAAATGTGTAAAATTCTACCACACTGTAAATACATACCAAATAATGTGCCGAAACTTAAATTAAAATCTAACCATCTCTAAGACTCTGCAGCAACCTATTATCTCTGGGATTCAGTTTCTGGCATTAAGTTGTCAGGTTTCTGTATGTCACTGAGGACAAAATTAATTCAACAATTTTAGCAATTTAATACTTACTTAATACTGTACATACTGGTTTGCTGGTCACCGGTTTCATCGATGTTTCATTTCAAGACGTTTCTGGATCATGCATATGCTTTCTTCTTTGCATTGTAGAGCTTTATCTGGCATTTGTAGATGCATTAATGAATTGTGTTCACATGCAATGGTTTTCAGAAGTGTTTCTCAGCCCAGACAGTCATTTCCACTACAGCTACTGTTTTTAATGCATGTGTCATCTGAGTGCCCAAAGATTAAGGCCATCCAATATTATTTTTTTGGCCTTGTCCCTTGCGTACCAAGATTTCACCGGATTCTCTGCTCTTTTAAGGATTTTATGTACCGTAGATGATGAAATCTCCAACTTCTTTGCAATTTTACATTGAGGAACACTGGACCTCATTCACCAATATCTTTATTGAGATTTTTCTTAAATTTGTTCATAAGAAATGTCCTAAAGCACCGGACTCCAAGAGGAACAACAACTTCAGTAGTTCTGAAACGGACGTGCCGTTGCAGGAAGTGAACAGCAAAAGCGCTGTCATATTTACTGGCGTAGTGGATGTACTGGATGTAGAACAAAAAAAATAAAAAGATGCATGTGATTGGATTCCTCATTCAGTGAACGCTTTATCAGGAGGACAGCACAAAACCAATTATGTAAAAATAATCAGCAGCTCACAAACTGTCCCCTCCTGCACCTCCAGACCTGCACCCAGATCCGGTTCACCTGCCCCATGTCTGGTCTCAGACGGTCCTGGACATCCAAACACTGACACGGGCAGCCTCAACACCGGTTACAATCCCAGAAACACATCCAGAAATGTATTTACAAAAAATGTTGAAACTAAAACGTCTTTGTTTTGTTCGTGATGTGTTTCCTTCTTTAGATTAATTGTAACATAAAGAATCACACTGTAAAAGTTGAATTCATTTTAATTCACTGCTATACAAGTGCAGAATTGAAGGAAATGCAAAAAACTATTATTTGACGCAAACATATCAGCACTCTAATGTGCTTTTGAGTGTATGTAGATTTTGTTCTTACCTAAGAAAAAAAATCCCAAATCAGAAAACATCGGTGAATGCCAGAATCTTTGCAAGATCTGCGTACGTGTGTTTTAAGAAGAAATGTATTCTTAAGAACTGTTGGTGAATTTTCAGTGTATTTTCCCACACAGTCTTTGACAGAGTGGTGAACATCTCCACATCTTCACTGGTTAGACACTCTGCCTCTCTGGGATACTCTTTTTAAATTCAAAATGAGCATATATTTTTCATAAAGCAAAACAATGTCTTTGTTTCAACATTTCATATGTTGTCTTTGGTCACATACAGACACACACTCAAATAATTGGTTAATTGTACCACAACACCAATGGTATTGAAATTATTTTTGAATAATCAAAATTGGTTAGAGAAGTTACGGTAGTATGCTTTCATTCCATTATGATTTATTTTCTGTACCGTGTCCCTGTATAATTTTTTTTGTTTGTGTACTCTTTCATTTCATGAAATGATAATGCTGCTGTGCATGAATATACACTCTCAGAAACTCTGATTAGATGACCCTGATATAAATGATCTTTCCGGTATTCCCAGTGCAGTATGGTTTATGGCCCAGCATAGTATATCCATAAGTGCTTTTATTCACTTAAATTTCCTATATGCTGAAATTGCCTGAATGCATTTCATCTTGCCCCTGCACTGAGAAACAGCTGCAAAGATTGTATCAGGTCGTCTTATATATATTTGCATAATTGTTAATATACCTCACAGTGTTACAATACATGTACAATTTCCTACCAAAAACAGTGAGCAGAGGGGAGCACCATGTATTTAATAGACAAAGGCAGGCGCAGTGAAAATGGATAGCACTGAAGTGACATCAAGAAAGCCTGCAGGGCATTGTGGGTCCACACAGTGTTATTAAACTCTAAGACCCCAGGTCACATTCAATTAGCTTAGCAGGTATTTTTGCTAACAGGTTATTTCAAAAAATAAGTCGAGCACTAATTAGCTCTTCCGCATTAGAATGAACAAATTGTTGTGCGGTAAATCATTAGGAGTGACACCTCAACGTTTCTTTCCCTACATGCAGCAGGTCAAAGCATGCATGTATGTACCTTTTTGGTTCTAAACTTGTGAGGAACAAGATTCAATTTCATTATGAAACCACGTTTTTTTTTCTCCCCGGGGTCGTTGGTAATAACAAACAGCCTTTTGTCCCAATAAGTTGGTAGCACAGCAACATATCACGCAGTTTTGTGAAGACATTTCAAGGACTTTAATTTTCAGTGCCTTCCGGGGATGAAAACGACTGTATTTTGTACAGCATAGCATATAAGGTTATTTTAGCTTCCATCTGCTGCCCTGCTTTTCATCACAACACTACCATATTGAAAATGAACAGCATTTCAGTCTATAAAGCTGTATAGTACGTGTCTGTGCAAATATGTAGATGGTTGATTGGGTGTGAATGGAAACAGAAACACATGATTAGTTAAAGAATTATCCATAATATTATAAGATAGGTGGTTATGTGGAGGGCTTAGTAAATTTGCTGCAATCTTCCCTACAGACTACATTATGTTGAAATGATATGGTGTGATACAAGTTGGTTGCAGACAATCCACCAGTCTTTCTTAGGGTCTGTGCGTGATTGTTTTTTGTAAATTCATGCAGGTACTATTGTTAGGTGCACTGGGAATTTTAGTTTCACTCAATTTGTTGAGCCTTAAGCTTTACAAAAGACCTTGAAATTTACTCAGGAAGCATGCCAAGTGTGCAGACACATAAGAGGCTTTTCACGTAAAGGCTTTTTGAGGAATGTTGGGGCGAAGAAAGAGATAACACATGAACATCATCGTTACAATTGGGGATGTACCAAGGGGCTGGGCTATATGGACAAAATCACATATCACGTTGTGTTTGACATTAATATTGTTATTGTGTCAATATTAAAGGGATGATTATATCTTTCCCAAAATATTTACACAATGAGATTATTGATAAATAATCATCACTAATGACTAAGATAGAATTACTAAGTGGGCAGAGCCAAACAATACAACAACTAGAAGAATCTGGTAAATTGCATCACTTTACTGTAATGCAGCATTTAATACCACATAAAGACACCGCTTATACCATATTAAGAAATAATGACAACCGAAATCTAAGATGGTATATATTCACACATCACAAAATCGATATAATATCGAGCTGTTCCTGATCAGAAGGTCTAATCTGACAGGCAGATCGGTACTGTGGATGGTAAGCCTGTTGTCCACTTGTTTTCTTCTTGGATGCCAGTATGTATTATATTAGCATTTAAAGTAAATTCATTTAGCTTCAAACTACGTTTTTGAGTTGCAATTAGTTAAATACTCATTAGTTGATGGATCGAAAATTAAACAGAAACTATATCGATAATCAATTATTTGTTTGGATAAAATGTGAAAATTCTGGTTTCAATCTGAATGTTATGAATATCTGAATATATCACACTGTGCTTTAAGTTTATCACTGCAAGGTAAATCTCTGTATTTGACAGCATACAGAGTTTTTATGTGGTGTCTGGTGAGACATTCCAGCACCGGTTGGATAAATGCATTCTGGGGAAGCTCTATGAGCAGAGCATACGATCAAAGTCTTTCCCTGGCCAAGCCGTATAACTTCCGGTTCTGTTAATGTGATAAATCTCAAATCAAAAATACCATATTTGTCCTGAAAATAGCATTCATAGATTAATATATTTAATGGACTAGATATGTATACATTGCTTTATTTATCTTTTTTTAACTCAAGACAAGAAAACAAAATGTGATGTGCCCCGCTTTGATGGAAAATATTACTCATATGGCTCTTCTGGTTGCTGGTTTGCACATCAATTTTTTTCTTAATGACTTCTGACTATCAGTGCATTTGCTCTGAGAAATAACTGTTGAAAATAATGAAAAAACATATGCCAGAGCAGTGACACAAGAAGTCAATTCCAGCATAATATCAAAGTGGATTGCACCGTGAACAAACTGTTATCAAGTTTGTTTTGGCAGGTTTGGAGGTACTCCAAATATATGATATAAAATGATGTACAGCCACAAAAGTGTTTTGTGGGTACTTATTAAGTTACCATGACAGCACATGTTGTTGTAGTTAAACGTTTATATGGTACTAAAAGATCATACATACATCCAGTATGTACGAGAGCGATGTTTGCTGAATTAAACATTAAACTGTGGGTTACATGATGCTGGAAAGGTTGCTAAGTGCTTCATCCATCTTTGCGTGGTTACAGCACTAAGTAGAATTTTTTTTTTTTTTTTTAATATATAAATAAAATGCCCAAAAGCAAATGAAGTGTAATTACTGCCTCTTCCATAAAGCCCCAAACCGAATGCATTACGAGTCTAAACAGAGTTGAGGTCAATTTGTGGTACGCAGAAGAATCGATGCCATGCAAAAGACAGTTGTGAAGAATTATTGAGGTCACGACTTTTACAGCTGGGCTTTGGTTTTTGAATAGCTGCTTTTGACACTTTGGTTAAGGTTGGACTTCTTTTAGTAAGAAGCTGTGTAAGGCTTGTGTTTCCTCAGCTTCATGGGAATTTGTTGTTTAGTTGTCTCAAAGCACTCCTGTACGCTACCTCAGTCATGTCAAGGCGAGTGCAATATTATGCCAACAAATAGTTACCTCAAAGTATAATGGCCAACTTTGACATTAACGTCCAGGTTAGTTGTATTTCAATTATCCCTTATATCCTTATGTTTCCTAATTAAGTTAAAGATGCAGTGTGCTTTTGTCACATGTTTGCTCCAGGCTGCAGTGAGACACAATTAATTAACGTAACTGTAATTAATGAACTGGCTTGATTGCTGTTATTATGGCTTATTACGGCTGCAGCTCATGAATATTTGCAAATATCGATTAATGGATGTTAATTCATCTTTTTCTTTTATCCATTCGTTTTTTTTAGTATGTAAAATGCTGGCATCTGATATGTCTGAAAATAATGAAATATGCCCATCAGAATTTCCCAAAGCAAGGTGTCTTCACATTGCATTTGTTCAAGCTAAAGTAAAACTCAGAACCAGAAAAGCAGATGATGTTTATTATTTGTTCTTGATAAATGACCATAATTATGAATCATTACCATTATAATTAGCTTTAGCTAGTATCATCAGAGTAGTTGATTTGGTTGTTTAGTTAATTTTCTTTCAACAAGTGACAATTTCAGCACTAATGCATATATTAAACAATACCAAAAGAACAGGCAGGAAAATTAGTCCAGACTTTAGTTTGAATTGCATCTATAATACATCTTGCGATAGCGACTGTTCATAAATTTGGAGAATTCAGTGCTCATGTTAAAATTTCATGTCATTTTGATTGCTGTGTATCTTGATGATTTATGTAGCAGCACACTCTGTTTAACACAAAAAACGTGTCTAAAAGGCATGTGAAACATAAAAAAGTGTTTGGATTTATGCATGAACAAATGGTATTCACTGACACAGAGACAGCTGTCTTCCCAAGACAATAAGACAATGTGTTTGCACACAGTTACATGGGAAGATAAAAAAATATTTGTTCAGTTTTGGTTCTGTAGTCTTGGGGAAAGAAAAAGGCTGTTGCGAGTGTCAGGGACCTCATTCATGATTTGTCTGTCAGAAAAATGTTGCGGAAGATTGCATAACCCTTAGAAGGCAGTTGGGCAAAGATTTGATTTAGATTTATGCATAAAGGCTTAAAAAAGACAATTTTCACCCAGTTGGTTATTCCTGAATGAATAAAAGAAGCATCATTTATGTAACAGTAGCTTTGACACCTAGATGTTTTGAATTGGTTCAGGTCTGAAAAGTCGGGTTATATTTAAACAAAACGGATTTGGTTAGACAAGGGGTGCACAATATTTTGCTCCATAGCTTTTGGCACAAAAGATTCTGGATCTAATCCACATGTAGCACAAATATTTTTTTCCATAGAAGCACAAATCGTACATGTTAATATAATGTGTTGATTAAATAAACATCATTCGTTTAGCAGGTTTAATATGAACTGCTTCCTTAAAAAAAAGTGTGTTTGTTGGTTTACTTTGTGTTACACAGCAAAAAATTCTCAGATGAGTCATTTTAAATTTTACAGAGTTGAGACACACCAACTGTGTTCTAAATCGTGCACGTCCCTTAGTACACTAACACATGGTACTCTTGCATGTTAGTACACTTACCAGTGGAGTCATTCAATTTTGACGGTAGTGTTTTCTTAAACTGCACACTGCCAATCTGCACTTACCAGAAATAACCACAGCATTTAAATGTATCACCTGCCCACATATTTTTCTGCCTCAATTATTTTACCCCAGGATTAAATGAGTGTGTGTGCCTTTTGTTTAATGCACACAATAAGTATATTCTGTCCAACAACACTATGATGGTACTTGGCAAAAAAAATAAGCACTTTTGTATCGTGTTCTACAACAACTTCAGCTTTCTTGACCATCACAGTTTAAAAACACTTCAGGTCAATGGCCCCTCCTTAGCCATAATGGCAACCATTGAGTGTGAAGTGTGGTGTGTGTGAGTCGTTTCAGTCTTAAGTACATCATCCGTAGTACTCATAGTGCACTGCATGTTTCCATTCTTGACGGTGTAAACGCACTTATGTAAGTTTGCAATTTGGAGCAATTCTCATTATAGTGCAGAAAAAAGCTACTAGCCTGTTGCATTATCACTTCATAATTATTAACACGGCACAGCACACGTAAAACCTGATTAATAATTCAACTTTTATGTACCGAACTACCGCACACATTATGTAGATTTAACATTGCATTTCATGGAGAACTAATGAAGCGTAGAGGAGTCATCCACCTGTGATATTTATATATGTTGGCTTATTTCACTAAAAGGAGAGAAAAATCTAGGTCTGTTGCCTTGAACCAATGTTCTAGGCGTGACAAGATGATTTCCTTTGGAATTTTTTTTGTCTCACATTCAATCATGTTGAAGATCATTGATTAAAGTGGTGCCTTCAACAGTATACCATATTTCCCTCCGTAGTTTTTAGCATGAGAAATGCGAAGAAATCATTGAAAGGGATATTTGACCATTGCAGACACCAACAGAAGATAGTTTGTAGATAGTAAATTCAGGGGTCATTTTGAAAAGGTCAATATAATTTAGAATTTGGTAGGTATGCGCTATTAAAATTAATAGCGTCATTCATTTTTAAAAAGCTGAGGTAAAGAAATCACTGGCAGTGGCCTTGGGTGCTGAAGACGATGATGTAAAGAAAGCATTGCATCTTTCCATTCATTAAAATTAATAGAGCCAAGCGCCTGTACTCACCTCCAGCCAAACATATACGTTTCTATAGGTGAAGGCACCCAGTAGCTCACTGTTGACTGATGAAATTGTACAAATAATATGAGGCCGTATGAGGGACTGATTGGTGACTGAATCCAGTCAGAATCCAGCCTGTTGTGTGACGATGCTGACAAACAATTAAAACAGCAACCTGTAGCATAATGTCAAAATTGTGCTCAGAAATAGTGGAATTATGTGGATTTAGCCCCACCTCATTGACATAGATGCATATATGACAGTACGCCTAGCAGTACTTGGTTTCAGGCACTGTTTTTGACACATCTGAATAGAATGATGAAATTATGATGCATGTAAACATTGCTGCAGGGCCTGTACCAAGTTTTACTTTTGTCTGGCTTTCTTTGGGTTGACCAACAGTTGTCAACTTTGTCCATCCTGGATCACAATCAATCAAATTAAGAAGTTGGGTTATTAAATCTTGGATACAACCTTGATGCACTGACAAAAGTTGTTCCACATTTTTATTAATGTAAGATTGGCTTATAGTTATGTAGCACATTCACACGTCTAGACCAAGAATTATTGTACAAAACAAAAAAAACACCACCACCAACAACAATGTAATCTAACATTTTCTGTATTTGGAAATCCAACGTTAGTCTATTTTTCAATTAAAATGGACCAGAACACATTCTAAATGAATATAAAAACATGAAAAGCAATTTATGACCATTCAAATGAAACACAAACATTCTGAAGATATTAAGGTGCAATGACTTACACAGAAAAAGGGACAAATGAAATGAAAAATTCACATTCCTACAATCTTTGTTTAAAAAGACGCTTTGTGTGGCCGTACTTTTTTTTTTTTAACTGTTATATCTGTAGTCGCTTGAAGCCTCAATTGAGTGAGATTAACAGATTACTGACAAGAGTTTTTAAGAGAAAGAACGTGTGGCTTCTAGCAGAGCAGAATAAGATGACACAGGAATAGGTAGTACAGTGCTCATTATGGGTATTTTAGGTGCTCATTACTAAGACAAAGCACCTTGCTCTAGATGGAGACCTCACAAAGATGCAAATACACCAACACTGCATGATTTTACTGTTGCTGTCTTGCAGTTTTGGAATGAATGGGTTCTGACCCTCTGAGTCGTTTGTAATTTGCCCAATTTTTCTCTGTGGCTACAGCATACATTGTCTCTCCTCCTCCACATTTACTGTATGCAGCATAACACATCCATAAGGGCTACACTGCAAAAACATTGATTTAAACCTTTGCTGAAAGCAACCAGAGAAACCAAATAATGGATTGAAAGATTGGGCAAATATAGGAAACAAGGCAAGGGCAATACAGGACATAAGTAATTTTTCACTGCCCCTTCAATATATACTCCTGGGCACCGATAGTGTTGTTTTACAGTAACAATATTTATGAAATGCCCTCCTCCTCAAGGGATGTTTCTTGGCAGAAAACAACCTTTTTATACTGCATTCCTTTTTATACACATTCACATTCATTAAGTGAGGGTCAGGCGTTCCGAAAACTGAAATATGTATTACTGGCTTGGTTTGAGTACTCTCTCTGACGATTTTATTAGAATTATCAAACATGTTCAAAAAATAAACATTGCAAAATCTTGATAGAAACCTGCTTTCAATTGTATCATTTGTTCATTCAGTTGACCACAAAGGCAATTCTATTCATGTCATTATCTTTTACATGTCGCTGCTCAGTGTGCTCAGAACAAATGGAAGTTGTATGATTGCTCTCTAAATGGATATTTAAAAGGGCCAAAGACCTCTTTACTATGAGCTCTGCTGATTATTCTTGGAAGCAAAGGCAATTCTGCCTGTGTAAAGATGTAAAAGACATTACCAGTCTGGGGCATTACACAGCAAGGAAGCAGGAAGAAACACAAAAGTGCTCTTTATTTGTTTTAACCTCCTTTGTGCCAGTCTTAAATAGGTCAGAGTTATCAATATTTCATCAGTATCCCGTTGAACACGTGACATCAGAGAGTTAACGAATAGCATTAAATCAATAACCAATTTGAACGGTTTAAATTTATAATGGTATTTTTAACATACATTAATTTGAATTTACGGTGTCTGACAATTTATGCACATTCTAATTAATTAAGTCTTTTTCATCTGAAAAGCTTTTATTTATGTAATTTTGTCAGCTACATTTACTCTTACCGCAATAACTTCAGTCAAAGAGTGTTCTGTACTTCTAGCATGATGTGGGTCTGGGTTTTTATTACGACATTCGTTTGCGTGGAACTACTAAATTAGAAAAATATATATTTTTTTGTGAAAGTGAAAATGTCGAGAATTAAGTCAAAATTCCGACAATAAAGATCAAATTATATTTTCAGAATAAAATAGAAATTTTGACAACAAAGTTGATATTGTATTTTAAGAATAAAGTCACAATGTTGAGAAGCATGGGAAGCACGTTGTGACCTCTGTTGTGGAAACGCCGGCAGCTCAAATGCAGCGCTCGTCTGAACTCCAGCTTCAGGATCGAACAACTTGATCAATTGTCTTATTGTGTCCTGTAAAACATATCGTCTTTTCGGCAAATAAAACCAGAGGGACGGTGGATGAGATCCTCCAACAAACACCGATCAGCAGGTCCAGATCTTTCTGTGATGAGCAGGTGACTTTTCATTCAGTGCCTCGCGAGTGCTCGTGAACCTTATGGAGCTACCTGAGAATTCTGCGGGACACATTGAGGACCTGTGACAGCACACCTGAGTAACGGGACTGGGTGGGATATCCAAGCAGCGATACGCCGGAACGACCCAGAGGCAGGAAAACGCTGAGTCGTAAGAAGTTTTGACATTTCTGGTATTTTGTGGTTCCGCCTGTTGTTGGCTGTCAATCATCATTCAGTTAATCCAATAACTCATAAATGTCATCTCTGGACAGACGAAATGTTTGAATAGTTTTTCCCTCTGACATCTTCAAAAAAAAAATTCCACTGCTGTAAAACCACGTTCTCAACGTGTTCCTTGGTTTCCCTGCGTCTCCTTTTCGCCACCACCAATACGTTCCTTTCAGTCGTACTAAAATACACTCGCAATCACTTCTCTTGTTTCTACTTTCAGGTTTAGTAAACGTCGTTGCGGGTGCTAAATGTATCTATTTGCATTTACCCTCCAAGTATGTTGCACGTTCAAGTGGAAACGCCCAATATTACATTACACATTCAGGCAAACACGCAAAACAGACAACGTGTGTTAAAAAAATGCACATTTGAAAGACGCAATCCTCACTGCACGTCGTTTAGTAGATCAGCTTGGGCTTTTTTTTTTTGTGGGTGGTGTGGAGTTTGGACGTGTTTTTTACGCACACAAATCTTCAGTAAATCAGGCCCAAGGCATTTTGGAGAGGCTAGTAGTTTGATTCATTCTCAAAAGTTTCACTTCTGGAAATATATGTAACTTTATCCTCAACATTTTGACTTCCTTGAGAGCAAAATTTTAAAAAAAGAAGTCCTCCTCTTATTTCTTTTTTTTACTTAATGTGGCCCTAATACTCCATTGTATGGAACTTTTACAGCTCCACTCCAGAGAAAGCGCAGTTAAGTTTATCCAAAAGCCTTGAAGCACATATCTCTTTTATAGTAGCTTGCATTGTAAAATGGCAAACTGTTGCAGATTATCTTCTGTATGCTGTGTTTCACTCTTAGTCCTATCAGACAAAAACTTGTTTTGAAATTTATTTTTTTAATTACTATATTTATGTAAAAATATGGTGTATATGCAGGTTGTGAAATCCCATTATGGAAATCATGTCGCACAAGGCCTTTGGGACATCTGAGAGCAGCTGAGAGTATGTGCAGATGGTGGTTGAAAGTTGCAGGGTTTCCTCTCTACCCCATCCACAGGCTTAGTTTGGAAGGGAAGTGTTCAATCTGCAGAGCAAAAATAAGCTGAATAATTAACAACTTTGTGGGTTGAATGATGTTGTTTATATGCCATCTTAAAATTCAGAATTTTCTATTTCTCTTCTTCATAGTCCCACCTGCTTTTCACAACATATGTGTGTGTGTATATATATATATATATATATATATATATATATGTGTGTGTGTGTGTGTGTGTGTGTGTGTGTGTGTAAATTACCTTTAGAGTGGAAAGATGACAAAAGTTCTATAAGCTTATATGAGGCTGTGGCTGGTGTATTTATGGAAAGTGCTTATGATCAGTCCATTGTGTGAACTTTTTAAAACGGCCTCCAGCTGAGTGCTGTCTCTAACTAGTCGTTAGGGTTTAAGTGAAGTAGGACTGTGGTGTGTGGGTGTGCAGGATAGAGAGCGAAAGAGAGAAAAGGTGCAACTTTATTATTTCTCCTTGCTGAGTATTGTGTGGTCGGCCCTTAAAGTGCAGCAATATTCTTCTTTTAGTCACTGGAACAGAACAGAAAGTGATTTAATGGTAGAGAACTGAGCTGAAAGTACAGAACAAGTCTAATGAAAAAGTTATGCTATAAAGGAGAAAATGTTTTGGAAAATAAAGGTTTGGGGTAAATTGAAAATGGCACGCTTGTTTGGTGTCTGTAATAACCTTCACTGTTGGTGTGTGTTGGTGCTCTTTCAATTTGGATTCCAGCCACATAGTTCTATACTGATGTAAACCCACTGAATTTAAACTTGAGACCTGGCTCTTTACTATCCGTTGTAAAGAATGCGTAATTGTTGAAATATGGTGTGGACTGTTCCTGTCAGACTGCTGGTTTGTTCACTCTTTGCTTATTTAGAAGCCAAACGTATTTTTCTCTTTGTCAGTTTTGTCCGCACGTCAGTTGAAGCCTTCAGCAAAGGTTGTCTTTCCCAATCTATCCATCGCCTTGCCAAATGACAATAAATGTGAAATAACAAGGAAACCTTCTGAAAATGCATTTTTTTTCTTTTGAACTTTTTATTCTGTTATTACAAACGGAGAGCTGGAGGTACTTACAAGATACCGGTGAGCATCGATCGAGCAATATTACTATTCATTGCTGTTTCTCACTGTCAATGGTGCTGCGATCGTGTAAATGCTACCCGTATCATACTAGTTTAGACAACGATCCCACACATATTTTTTTTTCCTTTAACTTAGATTTTTGTCTACAATATCCATAACTTGTAATTACAATAAAAGGTAAAGGTGGTTTGCATTATGGCCCTACCTAATATGACTGTCTGTTCTGTAGGCGGTCGATGTAATGCATATCAGCTGTCATCATTAGTGTACGGGTTAGCGTTTACTTTTTGGAAGTATTATGAATAATGTTGCATTAATCGTTAAAAGTTCCCACCTGTGTAAACGGATTAACACTGACTGATGAATCGTATTTTCATCGTCATATTGACGTGAACATGTGCAATAAACACATGGCAAAAGACTGCCTGAAACGTGATGAATGATCAAGCCTAGGGTACATGGCCTGTACCCTAATGTTCTGTTTGATTGGTTTTGGTCTCATGTGCAATTTGTTTATTAAAAGCAGGTTTAAATGATTTCATCTCTTTATTCAGTGAACTCGTCAGTGTTTGAGGTCTGAGTTAGCATTGCACCTTTTAAAGCAGAACGACGGAGAAACAGTACAACTAATGTGCACGCGATGATATTTAAGTTCTCCAAAGTTGTATTGTCCTCGCAATATTGAACATTATTGCACATTACAAATTTACTCGGCCTTGATGTCTTTTTGTACAAGATTTAGGAAGTGTTTAGGTTGCCATGGTCACAGTGAGTCAGTTTGTTTTTAGCCTATACTTGTTTACATTTTGGAAAATTTAGTACGTCATCATTAGCCATTAACTGTTTTTTCTATGTACTAAAAACTATCCCTGAAATACTTTGATCCTGAAGAAATCTTAAAAACCTGATCATTCTTGGGCAAATTCTGAACTACATTGAGACAGTGAGTTAAACTGCGGACTCCGACTTGAGCCTTGTTTTCAAGCCCAATTTTGTTTACATTTTGGCAAATAATGCACACTGCAATTGCTACTGGCATTTCCTTTCTGCTATCTATGAGATAAGGTCTCCATTTAAAAAAAAAAAAAAAAAATCCTTTTATGAATGCAATGTGCTTCTACAATTCTAAGATCAGGGATGGCTCGGTAGGTGTTCAGTGATGTACAGCTACATACTGGCTGTGAGCTTAAGCCCCTGGCGAATAATACTCAGCCAGTTGGAGTGACTTTTATGTTAGTGTCACCGAATTGATTGTGATGCTCAATAGCACTGCCCATGTGTTTCACACAGCTGACCTGACTCCGCCCTTTCAAGTTGTCTGGTATCGGTTGCATAGCTTTACCCTCTGGCAAGGAGAAAAAGTTGAAGGACCTCATGTTAATGTTTCTTTGTTTAGGTTTTAGCAATCAAACCTGCTTTTAATCGTTTCCTATGTTTTTTGTTGATATTATTTTATTACTATTTAGTTTTTTTTTCCAGCTATAATATCAAGCCTCTGGTAATATGATTGTTTTATTATTTTTTTTAAACATGTACATGTCATAAAACACCAGTCCTCATTTATCTAAATTTGTTAATGTTTTCACCCCTATTCTCAACATATTGCCTCTGAAAGTAGCCAAAGTTCTTAAAGTACATGGTCATGCCCTTCTTCTCCTATTTGCACATGCCCCGAGGTGAGTGGATGAAAACCTGAGCTGGAGTGCAGCCAAGCCATGGCAAACACATTAGACAGTTGTAAGCACAAAGTAAGGTCATGCTCAAACTTAAGTGGCCAAGACTGTGAACCCGCGCCCTGCCCACTGGAGAGGTTAATAGGGATTAACAAAGAAGGGCTATCTGGGGAGACAATGTTGTGTGCCTGCTTTTAAATGCAGCGTAGACTTGACATACCATGGCAGCCACAATGGAAAATAGGACATTGTGATTCCTCTTGTTTCTTACACTGTTTTTGTGTGTTCTCATAGCTACATCGTGTCTCCGTTCATACATAGTGCAGTAAGCTCTGATGGAAACAAGTGCATATCAGTCTCGGCGGGAGTGTGGCGAGATTGATAACGGTGAGATATTGTGGCACGGGCCTGTGGCACATTGGGCTGGGTCAGCAATCTTACCCCCAAGGCTTAGGTAATGAACAGATAGAGCTGTTATCATTATTGTGATAAAAGCAGGATGAAGCCCCTTTATCAACACAGGGACGGGCTGACACGCTTTGCTTAATGTTTTTTTCGGAGACATTTTTAATTACCTACACAGGCTTTATATCAGAAAAATAGATATATTACTTAGCAGCCATCTCACTGAAGCATATTAACCGACAGAAAGATTGTTTCCAAACGCAAAAAGGAGCAAGCAACAATAATAATCTTGCAATTACATCACACAGTCTGTAAACAATGTTTAACTAATATGTGTAAGCACTGGGTGATGATGTAGCCCATAATAACAATCTTTCCCCTCATGGTCCCGTCCACTTTTCCTACCGTTTCCACCATTTCATCATTAGTTCTGCTTCCAATGATTTGTTTCCCTTTATCTCCTCCTCTTCTCCCTCTCATTATCACCCTCTTTTTCGGCTCACTCTCAGCATTTCAGTTCTTGCTCTCCGTCCTTCTCCTCTCACAATCCGTCCATCATTTACTTTTTACCTACCTCTCGCCTATCACTCCCCCTCCCTCCGTACTTCATCACTCCATTTTTGTACTGGCTCAGCTGCAGAAACCAGACTTGGCCGTGACTAATCTGCTGGCAAAGCCTCCGAGGGCCCCTTGTGGTGGTGCCTCTTCACAGAGGACACATGTGATTGATTGAACCGAGGGAAAACTTTGTCAGGCTGGCCATCATGACTGGATCTTTTGCCTGATAATAGATTCCCTCCTCTCCTGTACCAGGGGGAGGCACAAGTGCCATGTGGTGCATTTTCAAGACGCGTGGTGCCCTGGGCTATTATGGTTGATCCACATTGCCAGGTCCTACTTTCTCTTGTACATGCAGTCTTACTCTCCTTTTACTCCCATGGTTCCACGTCCCTGACCTTCAGCTAGTCCACATCAGTGTGTGTTTGAACAGGACTGAATGTGCAAGAAAAATGACACAATGTGTGTGTGTAAGCACGCGTTGGTGTGAATCTGGATGTTAGTATGTCCAAATACGGAAACACAGGGCATGTATTTCAATAACACATTTCTTGGTGCGAAGCCCAGTGTGCATATCAAATGAGGGCTGCGGAAAGGGAACGGGGGGAATTACTTCTATCGGCAAAGTGTCATGACGAATTGATTTTCTCACTTAAATCCCAGACAGTGGACAAGACGTAGCAGGTTGACTGTTTCTCTCCCTAAATGGCCCATTTGCTTTTTTCCTTCACAGATCAACGGCACCGAGTCATTAAGAATCGTGAAGTGGACCTCAGCGAAAAAACATAGCAGCCACTGTGCCAAGTCTCTCTCTCTCCCACCCGCCCCCCCCTTCTCTGTCCCACACATGTTCATTTATCAAGTTTGCTGCTGATGGCTCTGGAGCACAAGTCCATGTGTTCCATCACAGGCTCAGTCATCCATTGAAAAGACTCTGAGGTATGTTTGTCATTGGGCTGCTGGATTCTTAGTGGTGTTAGCACTAGCGCTTCAGCACACAACCCTTCATGCACATTTCCTTTAGGGTTGCAGTAAAGCACAGAGGAGGGATATCTAATTTATTGTTTAGCTTAAAATGACACCTTGTACTGTAGCAGTATTGCTACCTCGAGCTATCTTTTACATTCAATGGGCCTGCTGGTGCTCATAGCGATACTTACACTTTGACACCAGTTTCTGAACAATACTTTTGCAATACAGTTTTTTTTTTTATCATCCATTTTTGATGAAGGAAAAAAAACAACTTGAAAACATTTTTTTTTTAAATCTTTACTTTTCATGCAGTTTAGAGAGGGAGAGTGTAACCCAGGTTGTTTTTTGTTACTACAATTAACAAATGTTCCCTAAATCCATTGCACGGACGTTAACACTAGACACTACAATTTTACCGATGTTCCCTAAACATATGCTATCAGTAGACATTTGCTAGCTGCCTGTGCACAGAGAATGTTCCTGTTACGCCAGCGCACACAACTCAGACAGTTATGTGGCCAAATATTATTTTGAAAATAATTAAATAACGTGTTCAGTTGAGACTCTGTGAATTTATCCGAAGTAGAGGCTAGGTAGAGTAAATGCTGTGGCTCACTGACACTAATGAGATTTAAAAATGTGCAAACATAGCAAATATTGTGAGTATTAAAATGAAAAGGTGTTCGTGTGGATGAAGCCTAGGTATCAAAATGTGGTACCAAATTGCCAAGACATTTTTCAATAGAAGACAGTACCGAAGCAAATCGGTTGCAAATGAAAGTATTAAGGTTCAATGCCCAGCCCTATTAATAACTATTACCATTACAGTGGACACGTGGTGTGCCCATGTTCTCATGAAGTCTGTATTTTCAAATGTTACATAAATCTGATGAGGAAACTTAACCAAAATAGAAAACGGTAGATGTTAGTGATTGTAAAATCTTTGCATATGGATTTTATTTTAGTGAAATTAGGAGACTCCAACAGCTACCTGGACATTAGAAAAACACCGTCAGTAGTACTGCTCCACTGCACTGCACTGCACTGCATTTCCTGTCACAAATAATGCATCATTTGTAACAATTGATAAACAAGATCACAATAGCTCTCAAGTAATTTGTAGTAGTAAAACACAATGAAATTTCTGGGCAAAAAAAAAGCTTACGGGCAAAATACATTGATAGGATCGATAGACACACCATCCCACAGTGACATATCAGAATATATCAATAACCGACTCAACACTCCCGAGAATGGCACTTCAAGGCTACTCTGCCTTGATTACTATCTATGTCCCGGCTCCAGTGTCTATTATGATGTGTCGTGTCACATGCCTGTGTTCTGCCCTTCAGTCCTTACACCCGATAGAAGTGATTAAAACAAACAGCCATGTTCTCCAGTTTCAATCTGGGCATTTACTGACGTACTGAAATCAGCAGTATATTGATTAGTCCTTCAACCGTTTCCCAAGGTTGAAGCCCACAATACCGACCTGCAAGATTTAAACGTCTTCCTCCAAATTAACATACCTGTATGTTTCTTGAAAGAAAAGCAGAAAGATTATTTTCAATTACCATTTTAATTGCATTGCTTCCAAATAAATGTATTACTGAATGGGCTGCAAAATAGAACATTTTTGTTTGAAAGTGAAAAATGTTTGTGCTTTGCTCCACAGTGTCTTTAGATGTGGGAACAGTCCTGATAATTAGATGTACATGCGGTTGTATAATTGATGCAAACCGTGGCATTTGCAACCATATGTTGTTACACAAAGCAGGCAGGTCTCGTGGTAATTTTGTGGGACGTCAACTAAAAAACCTTGCACTCTGCTTTTGTAAATTGTCCATAATTCATGTGAACAAAGAGACATTCAACAGCCTCAGCGAGAGCGTCCAATTGCCAAAAAAAAGAAATAAAAGATTGGAACACAATCAGAGGTACTTGCACGATAAGCTGTCGTAGTTTTGTATAATTTCAAGTCAGTGGTTTTGTCACTGTTCTTACCAGCTTTTTGTGTGCACACTAATCACAAACACAAATGGTGTATTTGAGTAGTACACAGTAGTTCTCTGCTGGAAGGATTGTAGGGACTTTGTGGAAATTCCCCCCTAAAATATTAAGTCATAATTTAAATAAATGTTACCAGTGGCTCTGTTGTTTCATTTTATGATAAATATGCTGCTGAGTGAAGAAAATACAATTTGAAGGAACTATTCTCAAGTGCAATGAACCGTGACGAAGTCTGATAGGTCACAGTTATAGAGGTCAGACTGACCTGAATGTTTCTCTGCAAAACCATAGTGCGCAAAGTTACCCTGACTGATTACAGACCTGGATGTCACACAGTGCAAGAAACAATTCCACACTTCAGGCTGCCCACAATCAGTGTTTTCTAACACTGTAATATTAATTACAATTATGCTAGTGAGACTCATTTACCTCCTTTTCTCAGACGGCCCAAAATCATACACAGCCACAGTGAAGTCATTAGGGCCCTTTTACTTCAGCCTCTTTGTATTACCAACCCAATTATGTGTCATTTGCACAACAAACACATGGTATGCCGAGTTCCGCACGTTTAACCACAATAAAGCAAGAGCAACTGAAGCCAGCCATGACCTCTAAATTACACATCGATAACTGGCTTCCACACTGGAGGGAAAACAAGTTAAATCATGTTCACAATTCGTTGACACACTAACAACCCTATGCATGCATTTATAGAAGAAATTTGTCAAGGCATATATCGGAAAACCGTGAGGTACAGACTCTGTCAGAGGCAGCGAAAAAAAAGGAAATTTTATTGGGTTGTCATCTCAGTTCCACTCTGTGTTCCAGCTTTTCTTGAACACTACACATGAATAGATCCTGCAAAAACTCCAGTAGAATAAGAAAAAAAAATAATGCCTTCAGAATCAGATGTCATGCACCTAAATTGCTCAATAACGTGTACGTGTGTGTGTGCATATGTGTGTAGTTTTCATTTCTGGCCCCCAGTGGTTAGCTATATAGTGATATCCAGCAGGCTGCATTTCTTAGAATCATCTCCAATGGTGTTTTTTTTTTTTTCCCTCTCAGAGGGGTGTATTGGTTCACAAGTGATGTGCTGCCAGGAATTACAGAATAGCTACAGGTTACTGCTTTACATGCAGCGTCCGAATGGAATCCAACCTTTACATTTGAGAACGCCCTGTCTACTCATAAATGTTCGTGTCAAGAAATATATAGATGCTTCATTTTAGTGCATGTCGTTTTAGAATTACAGAAGGGGAAGGGGAACTGCTGTGATTTCTATTTTTGCAAAGAATTTTGTAAAACAGTGGCTAAATTTGAGTTGGCTGCAATTCCATATCCACAGAAGCTCTTATGACATCAATATATGAGGTTAAAGGTTAAATGAGAAAAATCCAGTTTAGGAATAGGACGGCCGCATTGTAACACGTGTGCCAGATGCTGTAACTGTTATTTCAGAATTTACAGTGACAATGACTTATTCAAACATTTCCCAGAGTTTTGTTTAGTTTCTAATCCACATTTAACACATTTAGTTTTCTAATCTAAATCATTTTTGTATATAGTATATAGTATAGCCAGGGCGATGCGGCTAAATTTAGTGTTTCTTTGTGACGCAGAAGTTGATGTTTAAGGTCAAACGATGCTCCAAACCTCACGGAACTTGCGTCGGGCACCAACTTTCATGAGTTTTTGAAGATGTTAAAGCTGCCAAAAAAAGACATTTTTTTTTAAAGAGGAATAAGGAACGAGATCGAGAAAAAAATGTAAGGTGCCAGGGGGATTATGCAGACCCTCGCGTGCTGCACGTCGGGGAGCCGGCGGCCCCGACCCGCTGGATCCCCGACGTGCAGCGCGCGAGGGCCCGCATGTCACTGCTTGCAGTGTTAATTTTGTTTTGTTTTTTTGTCCAGAGAAAAAAAATACCCAGAGTTGATTATACTATCTCTGCTTAGCTTACTTGAAACTCTGAGTTTCCCATATCAGTGTTAGTCACCTTAGAGTTCAGAGTCAGATGAAGAGTTTGTTAAGGCACCACGAGACACCAACCCATCAGCCACTAGACTACTGACCGATCCACCCTCGCTTAAGCTTCATGATTTCCCTGATGAAGTGCAATAGGGCCTCTATACATATAACGTGACAAGCAGTTGAAACAACTAATTTAAGACACTAATTAAATTTACCAACTCAATTGTTGGCTGACTGACTTTCTGTGTCGCTTTGAATGCAAATAAAGGGTTAGGGCAGGTGAGGCCATTTAATGTGAACTGACTGACAGCAAAACAAGGCATTTTCTTCAAGTTCTTATTACTAGTAAAATAATCTTCTTGATATATATTCAAATATACACAGGTACTAAACAATTGGAAATAGCAAATCCACAGATTTACTTTTGGCCAAAAGGCATTCCATGCCTTTACAAAAAAATGATGGAGTGCATTTTTAATTCAAGACACAAATGGTAAAAAGTAGCGATTACAATTACAAACACAATCAGTATTTACAAAAAGATCAGTCACATTCTTTCTCACATAATCACATTGGGACTTTTGTTCCTGAATAACATTATTTAACAGGAAACAACTAGAACATTGAGTAAACATGAGATTCTGATGCAGTGCTGTGTCTACAGGAGGCCTCCTGCCTGCACGTAGGTGGACACCCCTGCTGTTAGCAACAGTATTATTAACACCTGCCACTGTATTCTAATTCCTCTAAAGAATTGTTTCAGTTTCTATGCAGCAGCGGTAGATGTTTGCAAGTTTACTGTAAATCTGTTTTTGTCACCAGTAGTTGATCAGAGTAGGGCTTTCTGTTGCCATGGCAACCTCTTCCTTGCTCACTATAATTAGCAAGCAAAATGGGGATGCCCACTCATCTTTTTTGTACTTTCATAAAGCAGAAAGCTGCTTCACACTTTTAAGCTTCTATTTTATTAATGGGTCATCAACCACTCGATACTGTTGATGAGTTACCATCAACTCTGATCATCATGTTCATCTGAACGTACGTAGCTCGTACACCAAATGACATTTTGACATTACATGACATTGTCTTCTTCTCCCGTTTTGGCTTTATTTCTCTATCAATTATCTTAACATACCCAGCATGGCATTAGAACAGGCAGCTAGTGGCCCAGATTGTGATAGCTGTTTAAAATATTTCACTACAGTCCACTTTAGAGCTGCCCCCTGATGAAACGTTAGTCAAAAAGAAAAGTCTTAATCGAACAATTTTGTATTTATTTAGTTGCAGGAAGAAAAAAAAAATCTAAACAGGCCTTGTCAGAGGCGTTATAGATAACTTTACCGCGTTACCAGCTGAGCCCTTCCCTTTAGGAAGGTGGCCTTGTGGGTAACCCGGGAGTGACGTGTCCAGTTGGTTCTTGTGGGAAGTGAGCAACTGTCCCATGTAAGAAGTAACATTAGCAGCACTGTGGCGACAGCGGTGATTAAGTTACTGTAATCAGTCATAAAGTGTTAAGTTTCATTAGAACGGCTTTCCAAATGTTGTGTACCAATGCTCGTTGTTCCAGAAAAATGAAATAAAGGCCCCGGTTCATGCAATGCTACGACCGCTTCTCTGCCTCTCCTCATCACTGCAGAGGTGGCGCTATAGTAGCTTAGAGACAGAATAAAAACAGTTTGGATCTGGATCTCATTGCGTGCAACAGGCTTTCTGAATTGCGTGCTTCTTCCTCCTTCTCTTTCTCCCTCCGCCACTGTCTTTGACTCACAAACACCAGAGGATGTAGGTCTTTTTATGCCCTGCCTGTCTGACTGATAGTAGCCTCAACACGGACACTATTTACTTCAGATGCAAAATATATTCTGTTGAAATAAATTAACTTCATGCTCAGTCTCCTTGCTAGTTGTTCCGACACATTCAGACTCATTACTGCTTTTTCCATTAGCGTTGTTTTTAACTGGCAGCTCGTTTCATGCGTGTGTTTGTGGAAGTTATTTTTTTTAAAAGCTCATTATTCTGGTTATTATTTCTCTCACTACAATTCCATAAGTGATTTATATACAAGTTATCATGCTTCCCCTTTAGAATCATGTCACCATTTGAGCATCACGCATTCTTACAGTGGCTTTAGGCCTCCTCTCTATAAGCTTGTCATGGCTTTGCAGCCCGTCAGCATGTTCTCACTGAGGTCTCTCTGGAGGGGGTTCACTCTGTGATGACCATTCTGTAAAGCATGGGTTCCCTATGTAAAGCTGCCTCGGTTTATCACCCGGACCGTGTTGCTCTGTTCTCCTCAGCTCTGTCCTCCCCGGTGACCAAGGCATGACATGTGTCAGTGGTGCATGTTAGTGTTGGGAGATGGAATGGAGAAAGGGCAGGGTTGGCCTCTCCTGTATCAAAACTCAATGAGTCACTGGGGTGAGAAGGACATTCTGCAACAGTGAACACTTCCTTTAGAGTGCTCTCTTTCCTTTCACACATTTCAACCTTTTGCTTAATGCCGTCTGTTTTCCCCCCACTAAACATTATTTATCATCATGAAAAAAAAAAAAAAAAACGCCACATTCAAGTCTGCTAATTATCATACAACAAACGTTGAGTAGCTATATTATGAAATAGGTGCTGCATTATTTCACATTATGAATAAAATATGTACGAAATCCTATACAATTGTCAAGTATAGCTCAGTAATTTTAGACGAAATAACTTGTGTCTGTTGAGACTGCTCTTATAAAGTATAAAATAAAGCAATGTACTGTGCTTAGAACATAGATACAGTATACCAGTACAGACAAATGATATATATGATATTGGAAGATTTAACTATTACAAAAGGAAAAACAATGCTTTTAGTGGGAGATTTAACTCTGGTTTATTTCATGGTAGGCTCAAAACACACCAATGACTAATTAAGAGAATAATACTGTGTTCCAAATGATGTACTTTCCAAAGTACAGTCATATAGTACTCTTGCATGTTAGTACACTTATTTGTGTAGTACTTGAATTTCAACGTTGTCTGAAATCTGCACCTACTGGAAATAACCTGAACACTTGAATGCATGAGCCGTTGACATATCTGCCGGTTTATGTCATTTTTATATGTTTCTAAAAAAACGGCAACACGCACGCTTACATATAGTGCTTAACTGGTCCTTTATCTCACTGTCTTTACAGAAAAACAATAGAACTGGGTTTTAACACAATTACGCTGGCAATTACAACACAACTTAATGCTATTTCATAATATCGACCTGTAACCTGAAAATTATATTTTCCAACGCTAGTCTGTTAATTCCATCTGCCTTTCCTTTTCTTAAGCGGAGCATACACCTTCCTTGTAAACTGCAGTGTTTCACCTCACTAAGTGGAGAAATTGAATAGCAGTTCTAAAAAAATTAGTACTTTTGACCAGTGACAATGTTTTTAAACACTGATTCCAGTTATTGATAATTGATTACTTTAATGGTATCTCCCAATGACACTACAGTATGTTTAAGGTGAGGCGGTAGAAAGACAATGAACTTTACCCGAAGGAGGGTCAGACAAAGTTCATCATTACTGAACTTTCTGTAGCAACCCCTGAGTACTACCTCGACTCCTGTGCATACTGAAGTGAACAAAAACACGTGTGTATGTTTAAATTCATGCCTACATCTGTTCCGCATCTCAGTAGCTCAGTTTGTTGTCCAATGATCGTGGCATTACACAAGAAAGTCCATGTAATGTACACTGTTCACTGTTTGAAGCCTGTGCAAGCTTCAGAAGCTTAACGAATGTATGAGGTTTGTAAAATCTGGGGGTCCGACAGACTCGGACCACATTTGTTTTGCCATTATTTTGCTTTCATTTCAGCAGCACTCGAGCGGTTTAGGCAAAACATTAAAACCCATGTTATCCCAGCATGATCGGACAATATTTTAAAGAGCTTCTTTTGATGTCAGAAGTGCTCAGCTTTCTCAGCCTTCAAGTGCCCACATACATATTCAGTGGGGTTGAGGTCAGACTGTGACTGTGGAGGAACGTCCACGACAGTCAGCACTCCTCAGCCTTCCAGTGGTTTTTACAAAGCTTTGAGGCGTGTTTGGGCTCGCTTGCTATGGTAAGAATCCTTTTCCACAAATATGCAGACCAGGAGGGGGAGCGTGTCTCTTAAGCAGTTGTGGAGAGTAACTAAGTACATTTACTCAAGTACTGTACTTGACTACAATTTAGCGGTACCTGTACTCGAGTATTTCCATTTGATGTTACCTTATACTTTTACATCACGACATTTCAGATGGAAATATTGTACTTTCTACACCAATACATTTATCTGACAGCTGTAGTTACTTTTTAGATCAATATTTCTTACCCCAAATATATGATCAGCAGCTATATATGCATAAATATACATAGATTGCACACTTTAACAGTGTTATGTGTTTAAATAAGTTTCACCTTCACAATATTAAGATACTGCTCTATTTAGGGTCATCTGTATAATGAGTACTTTTGTTCTTGATACTTTTAGTACTGACAGTACTAATGCACTTTTACTTAAGTAAGATTTTGAATACAGGACTTTACATCTACTTGTGTGTTTTTAATCATGGTATTGCTAATTTTTTTAAGGAAAAGTTGTGTACTCTTTCTACCACTGCTTTAAATAATGTAACGCTACTTCTCCTTTAATGTGATGCACTTCCTGGACTTGAATGTTCCCACCACCATGTTTCACAATGGCGTTGAGGCACTGTGGTATTGTTCTCTCTCCTGTTAGTCTCCTTGCATACTTCCCTCTGTTACTGATACAAATCAAAAACTTTCATTCACCAGCAAACAGGAAATATTTCAGTTATCCACTGTAAAATTGTGGTATGTCTTAGCCTAACCGGAGCATTTGACCTTGCTCCCCCTCCTGAGATGCTCAGAGACGTTGCCTCTCTGAAACCACTAGATATCCAGCTTTTGACTGGACTTTTTCTGTCGGAGTCTTGCATTTTATATTTAGGAAATTCTGTATGTAATGAAGCAGCTTTTCTATATCTCTGTGAACAAAGGTTGGTGTATTGATTTCCTGATGGTGTAGTCACTTCTGGTCTGCCTGATCGTGGTTTGGATACAACTGATCCAGTTTCCACAGAGCGTTTTCTCGTGTGACGCACGTCATTTTTAGAAAATTTTAGTCTAGTCATAATTTGATGTTGAGAAAGCCCCTCTTTGTTTAGAAGAACAATTTAGCCTTGTTCAAACTACTAGCACAAATCCATTTTTTTGTCGCATCGAGATTGACTTTTGAAAGTCTGAACAGCAAAAAAAAATGTTTTTGATGTGGTTTGAAATGCAATTCCGATCAGATTTCTACGGCTGCATCTCAGTCCGGACGCTTTGGTGGGTCAGATCCAATTTCTTGCGTCGCTCCGAACGCAAAACTACATGACAATGTCAATTTCAGAGTGAAAGAGTGAGCAGAATCTATGATGCTTTTGTTTTTGGCACTATGGAGGACAACAACACCAACATTTCAGCAGCAGGCCATTTCTTTCAGGTTCTGTCCGTGGAATGTTGTTATCGTTGTCCACTACACTGCCGAAATCGACGCTTTCTGATAGTGCTCTGCTCGGAGTAGCATAGATTCTGCTTACTCTGACTCAGAAAATGACGTTCTCACTGTTTGTCGCGTTGCAAGTGACACAAGAAATCCGAAGTGAGCCAGCAGAGCAGCCGGACTGAGACGCACCTGTAGAAATCTGACTGGAATCACATTCCAAACCTTTGGATCTGCATTTTATGTTTTTTTTGCTGTTCAGACATTAAAAAATGAATCTGGATCCAATCTGGATATGACAAAAATCTGATTTGGGCTGGCAGTCTCAACATAGCCTCAGTTCTACTTGTCTACTTAGGAAGCAAAGTTCTGCTGTAATCTTGAGGCACAGCCGTATTTATAACAGGTATGGCTGCAGGCTGATTTTGTTGAACAAAGCTCTGAGGAGTCAGTGAAATCCACCAGTTTCATCTGCTTTCATGGAAGGATACCACCTTAAGGAAATCTAACCTTTTGTACAAAACAGTAACAGGGTCAATGCCACACATGATTGTTGACCGATAAATAGCACAGAATCTCTGATGTATTTTTTCCTTATTTTACATGTGTTAAATGTTTCTAAATCCTCAAACCTTTCCAGTTTAACTTGAAAATATGACAGATTTGGTCTCACAATTTTGGACAGCATTTTGTATTCTGATATATGTCTACATTCTGTATCCACACACAATCTGTAATGCATTTTTGTAGATTCTTGGCAACACCAGAATCCAACAAAACAACTGCCAGCACTTGGCTTTCACAAGTGAATTTTGTCGGCAGCCTAATGATACATACTGATTTGAGCGCAGCAGCAGTTGAAACCAATGCTCTGCTGCTGGCAGTCTTCTGTGGGACAAACATTTCAGCTTGCTCTTAATGTGACAGCATGAATAAACACATCGCAGTCTGCTGACCATCATGTGTATCTCTGTAATTTCAAACGTTTAATCACACAATGCAGAGGAAAAAAAAAAGCCAAAAGATATTATCGATGTAATTTTCTTAGACTCTAATTTTAGACTCACTGCAGCATCAATGTAGACTCAAGTGAATAGAAAATAATAGAATATAACAGAGAAAATATATATGCATGCTATGGAAGTGAGAAGTTATCTTTGTTAAAGCAAAATGGGAACATGTCAGTTGTATACAACCTACTTTCTTGGCACCCCATGAAGCCCCTCCTATTGTGTAGCAATGTCTCATAGCAAAAAAATATGCCATTCTGGAAACAAAACACCTTATTTCCTGATTCATGCTTTACTGCTTGAGCCCTGAGGAGATTTCCTGCTGAGTTTCTTTATTTTCCAGCTATGAACTTTGATTTAAATTATGGCTATACTTTTCAATTACAAAAAGAAAGTTACATAACACAGACTTACGTATTCTTTTCAGAAATGTAGCTGCCAGAATTGTGTGAACAACAAAGGGAAAATGGAACAGAAAGTGAATATTGAAGAGAATATAAGCTGTTAGATAAATTGTTTAATTATTAATTTCTTATTTTTGAGGATTTATCTGTGCGTGTGTCAAAATGTTGAGGATGGATGTGTTTCTCCGTGTTAATGTAGCAGCCATCATGTGACACTCTGCTGTCTCCCTTGAGGGGTTTAAGTGTCATAATCACCCTCCGCTCGTTGGACTGGCCTTGAGGATGTTAAAAATGAGCGCCTTGGCGATGGAGGTGACATGAAACTTCTTTAAAAATGATGCGGGAACTTTGATAAGTCTTCAACAGGGACATGAACTGTCAGGAAGACAGATACCTCAAGTGAAGCAGGGACCTTTCATTAATGTAACACAATCCCTCTGCCATCTGTTTCAGCTGACATCAAGAGGATTCTGTTGAAGCACCCTATGGCACGGATATCATTGGCTCTCCTAGGACTCTCCAGGTGATGAACCATAAAGCTTTGTTCTTTTTTTAATACCAGTACATGCATACTTTCTCGTATCTGTTTTTAAGCAATTTGGAGGATTGTTTACGGTGGGAAAATATCTGAGCGGCAGCTAAAAAGAACAATTTCTGCATCTTAAATTCTGTGTAGCTGTTTATCTGAAATTATTACCGAGATATGGTTCACAAATCAAACGTCCCATTTTAATGTGGCATGTTAAACAAATTAACACCATATTTGGATAAAATAATAAATATGAAAAGTAGTACATGTAAGAATATATTTTTGGAGAAAGATACCTGATGTTTAACCTAAATAATAGTGAATATGTACAAAATGTGTTGTCTCTTTGTCTCTTTCGTTTCATTTCAAAAATGAAATGTTTCCTAAAGATAAACAATGATTAGCAGTTGACTGGTGCACAATGACAAAAGCTTGACGGAAACAATCCTTTATAGTTCTGATTTGGTTTTAGAAGTACAAACAGCACATTTATTTCCCTTTGTAGTAACTAACATTGAACCGTTGATGTCGGCAGACCATTTTCTTGCATAGTACAAACAAAATGTAGACATCTTTCTTTCAGTCGTGAGCAAGGCTGTGCGAGCATCCAACATACTGTCCACCACATGTCTATAAAATCCAACTACAAAAACTACATTGGTATTCCGGCAAACAATTGTCTGTACTATCACCAGGTTTTCATTTCTCAAGTCTCTGGCCAGCGCACTACTTGGGTAAGATGGTGTTGTTCATGGCTATTCCCATTATCAGTATTCCAGGCACAGGGCACAGACACATTTTTAAAACAAAGCAACTGCATCAGGCCTCTCCAAAGCAATCTTTAGAGCTCACTGGAGAAGGCCAGAGAAGGGGATGCAAATTTTTCATAATCAGTGACAGTTGCACTGATGTCAGAGCTTAAGTAATCATTGAGCACAAGCACAGCACATCTTAGGAGCCATCTGTCTGAGTGACTAGTGGACTCGGTGTGAGTGGTCTAAAAGGGAAAAGGATGGAGTGGGAAGGCGAAAGCATTAATGCGTGTGACAGGTCAAAAGAGGGAAACGAGAAGCAAAATGCAGAGGCTCTAATGATGGAGGGTAGACGCTGATTCAATTTGAGAGGAAATCTCAATGTAAAACTTTATTCTAAGGGAAAGTCTGATAAAAGGGGCCTCTCCTTAAACGTGTTGTCTCTTTATTTTTCTTTGAGTGAGGGTCAATTAAATCGGTGGCCATGCATGATTGAAGGAGATGTTCAGTAAAGCAGACAGGCATGTACATGCAACCCTGAGAGAAGGGCTGTTCACTACGCACACCAGTTTGAATGTTACCATTTCATTACGTGGCCATTGTCAGAGGTAATCGATCCCATAATTATGCTTCAGACTGGGGAAACTGCATGAAACATGTGACCCCTATTTGCCGTATTTACACAGGACAAACACAGGACTTTTGCTGCGTTCACCTGAGGTCGCATTTATAAACGGCGCCCTCTTGTGGTGTTTACGGTGTTGGAACTCAACCTATTATAAGCGCCGAGTTCATGAGTTTTGACGTGTTTGCTGACATTTACGGAAATGGCAGAGGCCATGGAAATACATTTTTCCCAGGTTGTTAAGCTAATATATGGTAAAAATTTAGTGAAGTAGAGGAAAATGTTGATCTTCCTAACAGCCTCATCTTTTCCCTCTGTGACTTACCATTTCCTGCATTACGAGCACACAACTGCCATTTGAACGCAGCATTTGACCGAGGAGAGCACTGTTTGTGTAATGTACATCATGTTAAGTATGTCATGGAACATACCTAACACAAATGGTGATCTTTTCCTAAACCTAACCAATTCTTTTTTTTTGGTGTTTAATCCTAACTAAACTGCGACCACACAGTGATGGGCAGAAAAAGCCCCATCCTCATTCGGGACGACCGTTCACAGGGTGAATTGTTATATATAACTCACCCATTTAAAGTGTTGCAAGGAATAAAGTTACATGTAATTAAAGGCAGGGCTGCTTTGAGTGACGAGTGGGGGGCTACCGCGGTTGGCTAGCTGCTACGTTTTAGTGACAGACTTTAAGCCAGAGCCATTCAGAGAGACTTTATTCGGCCCCCATTGAATGCCTGCATGGAGTATTCAACTCAATACTCCATGGGTTGAAGCAAACTGAGCTTCAAAACTGCTCTTCAGATTGCCTGTGGGTGACATCATGGAAGCTACCTATATTTTTTTTTACACAGTCTATGTTTTCTGCTCATTGATATGGAGAGTTGCAGATAAAAGAAAAAAGAAAATTGCTCACAATGGTAAGCTAGTAAATAATAGCATGGTATAATGTACACATTGTCGCTGCCGCATCATACGTCATCTATAGATATACTGTGCTGGTTTATTGTTCCTTGGTTTATTTGATGAATGACTGGAAAAGCCGTTCAATTAATCACCATTCTATCAAGGATTCAGTCCGGGAACGCGGTTCACATCGATGCAAATTGGAAAATATTGCTTGTGTGTTAAGGTATGAAATGTGGTTGGATTAGCATGGATAAGGCTACATGACGCATGGCTCTGAATGGTTTGGAAATTAAAATCCAATACAAATAGTGTCTCTGCCTGAATTTGCTCTCAGGGAGAAATAGACCATACGTGTTTCTCCATGTGATCAATTCACAAGACTCGTTTGCCTCGTGGGGTAACGAACATGTGTGTGTATAGTTAACGCTTTAAACCAAATGTGACGTAGCACCTCAACACATCAGTTTATGTAACTGCTCTCCGTTGCTTCCTGCTGGCCTTGTGATAGGATGTAAACTGACATATTGTAATGCTGCAGCTATTTCTCTTTCATGTATCTCTCTCAACACACACATTCCACTTTGATACAGTGTGCTATTATATGACGCAACGGAGTAAACTTTACTGACGTGGTTTGGAAAACATGAAGTCTCTTGGACCCTTAATTGGAGATGTTCCAAGCCGTCACTAAGGATTGGTGTTGGGGACGATCATAGATCGGTACTGATTGAAGTAAAGCTGATCAAAATCCAAACCCCACTGTGTTCTGTCCACCTCAGCCTGCCAGTGTTGCTGCACCGCTCTCAAACATTTCAAAGAACATGAGAATACAAAGTAGAGTAATATCAAACACGACATTGCATTACGTTTCATTTAGCTGACGCTTTTATCCAAAGCGACTTACAATAAGTGTAACTTACAATAAAAATGTTTTGGTCTCATAAGTGACTGACTGTGCTCAGATAGTAACACACCTGCTGCCGCTCATTTCTCTTCTCATTAGAAAACATCAGTGTACAAAACCTTGAGGAAGCAGGTTCTCGTTACAGCCAGTACTGATCATCACTTTTACTGTTGAGGCTGACAAACGTCGCCAGTGGCAGGACATATCAGCTGTCGCTAATTAAGCTTAATTCACTCCGTGATTTACTTGATGACAAGCCGAAATGAAAAAACTTGTTGGGTGCGTGCGTGTGTTCTCTGCAGTCTTTACTCTGCCAAAGATTGTTTGACGCAAAAGAAACATATAACAATGCTGTAAAACTGCGAATAGGCCGAGTGAGACTCGTGCAAAGCGCATCACAAATGTGTCAAATATCGTATCAGTTTCAGGAGTCGCATAGTTTTAGTTCAACTATTATTTGTATCGCATCAATAATTTCGGTTAATAAACGTAATCGTTTTCATCTAAAGGGCCTTCTGTATTTGAATCATGTAGCTCGTGAAAAATAAGGTGTGTCAAATATTTAAGGCTCCGGCTGGTATCAGTGTGTCTAATAGTATTGGACAAAATTATATGGCAATTTGATGATTTCTGAGGGGGCATGCATTTTTGTAGCAAATTCTGTGGTAATACATTAATAGTTGAGATACTTGTCTCAAGCAAAACAAATATCAGTGTTGTTTGTGTATATCAGCAAATATACTTATTACAGCATATGATCTTCTACATCTGCCATTGGCGTACACGCATGCTTCACTGTCATGAGATGAGTAAATGTTTGTTGATGGTTTTGAAAGATCCTGAAACCTTCACCAGAACATAAAAATTGGAATTTGCAGCACAGGAAATGAATGGGGTCGGAAACAATTTTCTTTGCCTATCTGATATCAGGTTACTAATATAGTAAATGGACTGAAGAGACGGGTGCTCTATTATCTTCACAGCAGTCTGTGCCACACAAGTAATTTGAGATTTCGGTTGTTCAGACAAATTACTATTACTGTGCTGTCATCTTGTATCTTACAATGCTCTCTCGGACTGCGTTATAATAACAAAACATAAAACTTCAGCTAAACATCTATGTCAGTACAAAAACATTTATCTGCAGTTGCAGGATGGAGCATACCTTCAGCATGACTCTAAATCAGTGTATTATCAAGAGTAAGCTCCAACGTCAGACCCAGGTGGTAGCGCGGTATAAATCATCCTCTCAGATTAGTTATTATTTTTTGATCAATTATATTCTGCAGACAAACAAAATCCCTTCCGCTTTTTTTACTGACAAAATCTGGGCCCATATTTATAAAATTCCTTGATTTGACACAGACCTATAAGTGAATCTGCGGTACAGAAACAGCACAAACCTTTTAAGACATATTATGGAATGACTGTACGAGATGTCATTGTTTGTCATTGATTGATGAATAATATATTACTTTGCTATGTAAGTAGGTAATACATATATAAATAATTCCGAAAAGGACAGTATGAGTAGAGTATTTGCATTTGATTTGAACATCCGATTGGATGTTAGACCACTTCAGTTACTTTTTTGTCTCTATCGGCTAAAACAAAGTATTTTGCAGGCACTGACTTGGTTGGCAACAACTTTTCATAGATCTTCATTTTGCTTTGTGGCACTAAACTCTACTTTTATCTAATTTCTCTGATGTACCGCTTCAACCAGCTGCATGATTTCCTGCCTGCTACAGTTTGGCAGTTTTTATTTATTTATTATTGTTTCTGCCAGTTTCCTACTATTTTGTACATATTTATTAATCCCTATTTTTGAGATTGTTGTTAATTTAGTGTTTTTTTTAGGAATTATAGGCAAATCATATTTAAAAAATATATATATATCTCTGTCAATATTTTCACTGTGGAGCTCTATTGGCATATCTTTGCATGATTTACAAATTGAGACACTTATGTATGTATCTCACCCTGGCCCTCATGCTGACCCCATCTCCTTAAAATCCCCCTCCTGACGAACCCACACTGTTCTGATTGGCCAGCTTCTGAAAGCTGCTCCTCTACAAACTTCCACTGGCTCGACGGGCAATGAAAACAAACAATTGCAGTCAGATTTCCAGTTTTTTTACCTTCTTTGCTCAAAATGACAACCTTTCAAAGAAAAAACAAAAAAACATACATGTTCAAGACTGAATCTGATCCAAAAGAAGTGCACAAGGTAACAACACACTTGGCAACCTTAGCGACAATATTGCCAACAAAGGCTAGAGAACGTACGGGTGTTTGTCGGCATGGTTGGGGTATTTGACATCAGTTCAATAGGAAGGTCGAGGTAACATTGCAGATGATTGATTCGGAGCCGACTGTGTTCCGGGCTTTTGCGCGTTTAAACACTTTAACCTAAAGTTGGAGAACTTTGACCATGTATAACATGGATTTCTGACATAACAGTATATCACGAGTATGCGCCTTCTTAAAGAATAAGCATTGGGATGGATGTAGGGTGAAGCCTTGTCTTTGATTGGAAATTGCCTCTGAGCATGCATTGGATTAATCATCATCACTTGAGAGTTGCTCAAAAAGGTTGCACCTGCACTTATGCAGTGAGGAGCAAAAGACTCGTGAGGGAGTGTGCGCGCTGTGCACAAACCTATCATGACCGTGGAAGCATAGATTTCGCTTCAAGCTACGACTCAGTGCTACTCATACTGCAAAAATGAAGTCAAACAAAAATAATGAGCAATTAGTCTTATTCCAGTATGTTAACTCATCACATAACTCTGCTCGTGCATGATGGATGATTTGATGCTGAATGCAGCCATATCTGCTTTAATTCCTGCTGCTGTGAAACAGCTGCTTTTCTGTTGATCCAATCAAACACAATTAGTATCTCCAGCCTATACGCTTTTCTCCTGATCTCTCTGAGTCTCTCTTAAACGCACACATTCGCACAATTGTATGATCCCCCCCCCTTCCCTATTAACACCACTTTGCCCGTAGGGAGATGGCAAAGTTAAGTGAGCTCTCAATCTGTTAAATTAGAGAATGTCAAAACTTTTAGCTGCTGAGTGATCCAGAGACATAATCCCATGTCTCCCAGGATAATGAATTGTACTCATGCTAATTAGCATGCACGTGGCCAGCAGTGGCACTGCGAATGTCCTAATCAAACAGACTTGCGGTTTTGTCATGTCTTTGGTTACTCCCTTCTCTCTGGACGGGCCTTGGCTCAAACACTGCTGCGCACACTTCCCCCAACTCATTCCACTGGAGGACATCCTTTTATTAGCTCGTATAGGACAACTTTAAACGTTAGCAGAGCGAAGTGGATGACATGTGACAGCGCTCCCCTGTGGCACTCGAAACAGGGACACCGCAGTTGCATAGTATATTTGTTTTTCTTGCTCGGACACTTTGATTGTGAGGGGCTGACTATTGCAGCAGTCTGTTTCTTTGATAGAAGTCGTTCTGGATTGATAATCTCTGAATAGATAAATATACTGCCAAAAGCAACAGGACTATACTTACACTTATTGGGATGAATGGATGTTAGCCAGCATGCTGTGGACAAGCAAAGCCCTTCAAAACCTGTTTCCTCTCCTGCTTTGTGTCACTGCCTTAACCAGAGGCAGAGGCTAAGATACACACACACACACACACACACACACACACACACACACACACACACACACACACACACACACACACACACACACACACACACAATGGCCAATTATGACTTCAGAGGACACAATGGACAGAATGAACCAAACTTTGTTACATGCAGTGCTCCAATTGGGCCGGTACTCACCAATACACAGTACGGGCCCTTCTACATTTCACTCTTTGGTGTTGCATGACTGTCACTTCTCACAAGTTGCCGATACCCCTTTCCATCCTCTCTATATCAGGTAATCTGAAGGATTAATTGTGGCGCTAAATAATTACCTAGGATGCACTACGTGATGCCCACCGCTTCATGTTTTCGCCAGGTTGCCTGAATCTCCCGACAATATCAGAAGTTCATGTGAAAAAACATCTGAAGCCACCATTGGTCAACTGAATGCCACAAATTCCTGTATCCATTTCAAATTAAAAGCTCCCTTGGTATTAGGTTTTGACCTGTCTTGCTACCCTAATAATTAAAATGGTTGTCCCCATGATTATATATATTTATGTAATGCGTATCAGCAATATCTGCTAGTATTTCTTCTTTACTATAGAAATTCAAAATGTAATAGGTTATAATTTTCTGACACCAGCCAACATGTAAATAAGGGGGGGGGGGCACTGGCACTTACCTTTTTACACTTTTCACACACAACTGGAATGCAACAGTGCTTGTCATCCATAAGTACAACAAGTTCTTCCAGCAAGGAAGACAATATGAGCAATTTATCAAACACTTGTTGAGCAAGCAGGATATGAACTGGGAGAAATGTAATTTCTCTCCCCGTAGTCAGCCTGCTGCCTCAATACCTGATATGTTTTATACCTCACACAGCCATAACGACCTGTGAATGTTGAGCACTGGTATTCAATTAAAAGGTTATGTCCTCTTAAAGTTCATACTGGGGCATCTCAAACAAATAGAAAAACAGATGCTCAAAAATGGCCTTTTTTGAACCAACCTTATGCATTGGTATTATCAGTCTGCACAATAAAGTGATAGAACATGAGATTGAGAGTGACACAGACAACGACAAAGTCTTCAAGGGTGAATGGAGCGGAGGCTGTCTATGTTGCTAAACACTAGCTATAATAGAGGCTAAGGATTAGATGGCAAACTTTATACCCCTGCACCTCAAACACACACACACACACACACACACACACACATACACACACACACACAGACATACACACACACAGACACACACACACACACACAGACACACACACACACACACACACACACACAGACACACACACACACACAGACATACACACACACACACACGCACACACACACGTGCGCACACACACACACACACACACACACACACACACACACACACACACACACACACAGACATACATACACACACACACAGACACACACACACACACACATACATACACACACGCACACACACAGACATACACACATACACACACACACGCACACACACACACACACACACACACACACACACACACACACACACACACACACACACACACACACACACACACAGCATTCCATCAGGGCTTTATCTGGCCTTTTATTTGCCTTTATCGAGCATGGCGGAGGCAACCCGCTCAGCGTTAACAATGTCGGGCTAAAGTCATTTCACACAACACTACTTGGTCATGTAAGCTGACAACTTTTATATTCCCTTATGTCCTTGGCTTGGTCTGTCGTGTGGGCTTATCAGGAGCGGGGAGTGGTGCAACCAGTTGGTTTTCAGCACCAAGACGTGCCACAGAGTGGGGTAAATTGTGCTAATTTCAAGCCTGGAGGAACCATTACTGAGGGGTGAGCATAACTCGTAGTGGCAGACAAAACTGCTTAGAAAGAGAGAGCGCTCAGTGCTCATGGCTCTACTACATGCTGCACTGAGTTTTAGTGTTCAATACTGGGCGTTGGTGTGCATCAACGCTTTCACATGCAATTTATTCTTTGGTTGATGAAGGGGGGTGTGCGTGTGTCTGTATGTGTATCTGTGTGATGGTGGTGGTGCTTTTGGGGGGGGGGGGGTGTAAGGGGTTCATATGCATGGTCTTTTAATTAACCTCATGCCCTGTTACTATTCACACTGCCAGGACGCTGCTGACCTTACACCGATTTATGCCTCAATAAAAGTGACAAGGTTATGGAAATACAGGCTGATGCAGGACATGACAGAGAGGTTGCTGGATCAACCTTTAACAGGCTGACAGAGGCCATTATCCTTGATGTCAGATGAGGAGGTGTAAAATGGAAATTCCCCATGCATTTCATGCTGCGCTGCTTGGTTAAAGTTGGGACTGCACCCAGGAAGATGAACTCATGGTGCACACTTGAACGTGTTCTGTTGACTCAAGAATGACTCACAAGAAAGAGCCTGCGTCATCTCTTGAGGGGAGTGAAGAGGAACATTTTCTGATAATCTAATAATCAGAAATTAAAACTCAAAAGGCTGCTGTAAATAACGTGCTATTTACATGTTAATTTTCATATACAATCTTAACCATTGACATGGGACTAAATTCATTCCTTGATTATTGCTATTATTTTTTGATGCAGATTTGGTCTGAACAGTGAAAATGCCTATTAAAGTAGCCGTTTTGTCTACCAAACATAGGACCCTAAAATATTCAGTTTCCATCGAGAGAAGCTGAAATGACTAAATATTTGATATGTTTATTTTAAAAATGACTAAGTATCAATTTTCAACTTTATTACAATCAACTCATTGTGTAATCCACTTATTTCCTTTTTTCTACATGTAGTATCTTAATAGAGTGAATTAGGTAAGTACACGGTTACATACTTTATTATGTATGTGGCGCTGCCCTCCGTTCAGTCAAAGTCACATGTTTTATGTAGGTTTAAGTTTTTATACATAGCGGTCATTATTTCATTTGTTCTACATGTTAATGCCAATATGGGGCCAATATATGTATTTCTATGGCTGCCATATATTATTAAGTTTTCTCACTGAATCATTTCTGCACTTTTTTCATAATATGTCCTTGTTATACTTCATCGTCATTATTTAATCCTTAATCTGAATTGACATGGGACGCATACAGTGTATGAATCACTTGATAAGGGACCTGCCATAACAGTCTTCAAACCACAATGCTTATCAAGTAAATGATTAAAAAAATAAATACATTTTAAACATTTTAAATGAAAGAATACAACAATCCAATTCAGTTTTGGATTGCTTGTGGCTCAGTGGATTCAGCAGAATGATGATGTGTGATTTAATACCCCCCCTCCTGCCCCTCCCTCCCCAACCCCCCTCCCCACCCTTCCCCCTTTGTATTGCTAAATCAATGAAAAAAAATGGGATATTGGTCCATTCAGCAGCACATAATTATCTTGTCATTCCAGTTAATTAGCATCCTATAAGGACTCAGCCCACACGGTAACTGCCCATCAAACAGCAGGGCAGAGGACTACATAATAAGATGACTTGAGGGAAGTGCACTTGGGTCAAAAGGTAGGTCTCTTTCCCACTGGCGCTGTGCACAGCAAACCTGGGGTCATGCTGTATTCAAACTGAGAGGCATAAATATTAATATGAATTCCAGTGTGAGTCTTGAGGCATCCTCCTCTGTATGGGCACAGGTTGACATATGGACCAGATCTACTCAGTGGGACATAAACTAATAATGAAGACTGAAATCATTCAATAGTGGTCTCTAAGTCTCCAATTAATTCCTTTTTTTTCCATGCCAATGAAAGTAGAGTTTGGACTGCATTTAAGGAAAATACAGTAACTGAAGCTACTTTAATAAATGAAGGGCAGTTTTCAGCCCAATTTGATCAATTGATCTACTGTCATGATTCATTTATTAAAGAAAAAAAAATTGTTGTTTTGTCTTACTAACAGTCCAAAAGGCAAAGATCCTTAGTTCATTATGAAACAAGACAAAGGCAGCAGAAAGCAACCAATCCTCCCAAATGACTATATAGAACTGGGCAGTGTTTGTGATTTTTGCTTGAAGCGTTCATTATGAAATGTTTAAAATGATTACCAAACATCTTTAGCAGCTTCAATACTTAATTATTAAACTAATTGTACAGCTTCATCGTTTGATGTGAATTTTCTGCTAAAAAGTACAAAAAAGTAATTGAAGAAATGGTGTGTACGATTTTGCATAATCTCTTGGCAGAAATGACATATATTATTCATAATTATGTTTTCATTAGTGTGTAATCACCTGAAATAAATAATTGTTGTGCTTTCATTAGCTTAGATTGAGCCCTTCATATCTACATAGGGAGTGGATCCTCTTTCACGGAGCCTGTTTCGAGGCCACCATAGACTATCTGACACGGTTGGAAGGGAAGGGTGAAGCGGTAGTCAGTTGGTTGCGATCTGCACCCACACCACTAGAGGCCACTAAATCCTACAGACCGCTCCTTTAAGAAAAAATTTGGACCATTACCCTTTGCATTAATCCTAAAGGTTTAAATTGCGTCTTATCGATGCAATGTGTAAATTAAGTAAAATGATAACTGACAATGGCCAACACACGGTATACATTTTTTTTTTTTATTATTTTTTTTAAACGAGACAGATTAATGCATGAGGGTAGAATTGAAAGATTGAGATTACTGGACCATTTTGGTAAGGGGGGAGCTGAGCTGAAAGACAAAACTTTTGTTTTACCAGTCAATCTACGTTCCAACCCTCACATATGGTCATGAAGTCATGGGTCATGACCAAAAGAATGAGACTGCAGTTACAAGTGTCCAAAAAGATTTATCTTGTTAGGGTGGCTGGGCTCAGCCTTAGAGATAGGGTAAGGAGCTCCGGCATCCAGAGTTAGCTTGGAGTAGAGCAGCTACTACTTTGCGTCAAAAGGAGTCAGTTGACGTGGTTCATTTGATTAAAATGCTTCATGCGTGCCTCCCACTGGAGGTTTTCCGGGCACATCAAAATGACAGGACACCCTGGGGTACATCCAGAACATGCTGGAGGGATAATATATCTCATCTGGCCAAAGAACACCTTGTAATTCCCCATGAGGAGGAAAATGAGAAGGAAAATGGATGGATGGATGGATGGATGGAAGGATGGATGGACGGACGGACGGACGGGCGGGCGGGCGGACCGACGGACCGACGGATGGACAAGTCAATAGAACGGAACCATCACTCAAATGACACGTAATCAGCAGAAGGCAAGGCAAGTTCATTTGTATAGCACATTTCAACAACAAGCCAATTCAAAGTGCTTCACATGAAACCATTAAAAGCATCAAAACATAAGGCAAAATAAAAGGACATTTAAAAAAATTACGAAGTGATTAAAACATTAAAGAAGACAAATACAGTATGAAAGAAAAGAGAAACTATTTGGATAGTCGATTCTTGCTTCACTAAACATCTCTGTTACAAGTGTGTTTATATTTAGTTTGACTTCATTTAGCTTGCAGAAGTGCTTGATAATGTCTGGGAGAGGAATCAACCAATTTCTGTAACAGCTGTGGTAAAAGTTTCCTCCATGTTTCAGCCAGCAAAGATTTCTGCTAATCCCCACTTGAGCATACATGAGCTGAGCGTTTTTCTCTGTGGCATCCCATTTGTGCTCATGGGATTTTGGTCGGGGGTCCGGGAGGGCAATTCATAGAATTTGATTTTCTTCTGGACCAAATATTCTTTCAACAGGCGGCTGAAGTGCTTTGGATCATTATCCTGCTAAAAGATTCAGTTCTGTCACCTTTTTTTTTTGCAGGTTTCTTTGCATTTGCATCAGGATTGCATCAACAAATACACCACAAAAAAAAAAAACAGCCCAAGACTTTAACGTTCCTACCTCCAATATTTTATTGCACTTTTAGTTAAATCTGGTTGCAATTCTTCCCCCTTATTTCTTATTCTAGTAAGTGGTTTCCACTGTATCATTGTCCCTTGGTCTTGGTCCCGTATTGGTTTAAAAATGGGATTTTTCTTTGAGCTCACCTCCCGTTCTTTTCTTTTTTCTTTTTTTTTTTACCATTTTTGCAGCAGCTTCAAATTCCAAGGTGATATAGTGGATGTACAAAGTAATACATAGTAACCGAAAATATGCTTTACCAAATTAGGGATAAATGTTTTTTCCCTAAGTTTGACAAACAGAACTTGTCAAATACTTTTTGTTACCATTTAGAGAAGTATGTCTAAATGTGAGGAAAGAGAGCAGAGAAATGCCTTGCAGTAAAATTCCCGCTGGCTGGGAGTCTAATCTATTTTTTTAGTATGGATTAAAAATTACTTTATCTACCATTTAATGAAATAACTGTGTGGACCACATGAAAGCGTTCTGGTAGTTTAACTGTCCAAATACTTTTGGGGTCACCTTGAACAAAAAAATAAGATTCTTAACATTCTTAATACCCACAGGTCTTTGATTATAAAATCTTGCCTGTTTGCATCTTAACCCTCTTTAGACATGTCTTTTTGTCCTGCTATGTGAATAGCTTCTGGCAATATTTATTGATCTGCGACACGATGTGTCTGATTGTTGTTTTGGAGATTTGGCAGGATGAAGCAGTTTATGTAAACCAGAGTCGGAGCCGTCGGGGGGAAATGAGAGATTTAGCCATACATCTAATTTAGAAAGAAGAGATGAGATATTACCAATATCAACACATGCAAAATGCTTAAGCACATGCATGAATTCCAGAGCCCAACAGCTCATAGAGACGCTCCTGCAGAATGTCTAACATCACTGCTCTGCATGAACATCTGTTCATTACACTGAAACTGCAATATTACCAGCTGTGGAAATGAACTGGGAACTTTTGCTATAATATCTCTCAACCTGAGGGCAAATTAAGAGATCGTATAAATTTGGTGTTTCAAATATTATACTTGGAACTAAAACAAACATATATAGCAAAGATTAAATAGACAATTATCATCACACATATGTCCCTAATATACAGACTAGTCGGGGCCTACTTAATCTATTAAACCTAGTGGTAGTTTCAGGAGGCCGTTATCAATGACATGATGGGTGGACGGTGCCAGTGACAGGTGTACCATACCTCCGTCATCACCGTAACAATACACAACGTGGTAAACGTTGGGCTGGTGCTTGATTGGATCAGTGGGAGGGACATTCTGACTGTGATCAGTTGTTGCGGGAAGGTTAGGGTTTGGAACATTGACTGTGTATAAAAGTAGATGTAGCTTCCGGGTCTGAAAAATTAGGCCCATGCTGAAGTGCCTTAAACTGCGATACCACCGAGTGCCACTAGACGTTGGCTCCAAAAGTCCACCGGCTCCATAGACTCACATTCAACTCTTTCCATACACTTCTAAGAGTTGTTTCGGTTTTGCGAGCTAAAGTCACTCCTTGTTCGTTTTCTGGCCTCCATCTGAAAATAATCCCGTCATTAATTAGAAAATAAGCTCCAAAATAATGTGTTTTTGGGGGCGTGTCTGTTTGATTGGCATGCCTGTGGTGCAGTCAGGTTACGGTTTTCAATGGGCGGGACGTAGTAATGCAGGGTTTCCAGTCAGATCGAGTCAGATCTACCGCTCACTCCATCCAAATATGGTCACTTCTGGCTCCAAACCGCTCGGAATTAGCAAAATGGCGCCAGCCTGAATCCAAAGACTTTGACTTTGTCGCTTTTTATACTACGTCATCTGACTTCTTCTTTGCTCCAATCATGTGGATAACTTTAGTTAATTTTTGAATGGTTCAAGTCAAATATCGTACACCCTTCCCCTTTAAGGGGTGTCAAAAACTGGAAGCAATATTTCGTTGAAAAGGAACATATGCACATCTACTGTAACTTAAAGCCCCAGAACTCATTTTAATGACGGTCTTAACTCATTTTAGGGCACGATTTAGTGATTCAAGACCACATATTTTCAATTCAAGGAAACAAATCAAGCACTTATTTATTTAAGGGAAACTAGAAATAGCTGCTATACACAATTGAGCACCAATTATTAGAATTTGGTACGGCTGGAAGGAAACAATTACAAAGTGACAGTTCTCTTTCTCTGTAAACAAAATATGGAAACTGTAGAAAAAAAGCCATTCGCAGAAGACAGACGTGATGAGGTGACACATGCACAGAAAGAAAACACTTCCTGCTTATGGAAAAACTATAACAGGACTTTTTACAAGGAGAGACATGTACAGTCTAAAGTGCCGAGAACAACAGAACTCCTCTCAGATGGACGTAATAAAAAGCTGTCCATATTTACACTTGTATCACTACCTGGGTGATAAAGCTGCACTTAAAACAAGAGATGGCTTCGTTTTATGACCACGTTACATCAGCAACAGCCAAAGGTCACTCTGCGACAGCTGTTTTCTGGAACATCACATCCTTTTCGGGGTAATTAATCTTAGCAAAGTAGCACAGCTCATAACAGGCAAAAGCTTTGAGGACACTAGTGACATTTAGCTGTTTGAGGTGATTTTGTTTCCAGTCCATTGAACGATATCCTTGGAGAAATATTTGAGGATGTGATTGACATTATTTGCAATCATTTTACCATAAGCTTTGTTACCTCTGCCTTTATTTTTCAGTGCGAAGCACACTGCACAAAAAGCATATCCTGTCGTCAGCCATTATGTGTCCATTAAAATAGTCTGCCTTGAATGCAAACAATAATTCATTGTATTGACAAAACTAAAACAAACACCTTTCACTCTTTCAAGTCAATGTTACAGTAAATAGTAGAACTCAACTGAGTTTTGTACTATTACAAATAAAATACATGTTTTCTGTTTTCAATTGACCATATTAAAAGCATTCTTTGAAGAAATATGCTGCGAGAAAACTCATAGCCTATTTTTTTTATCCAAGACTGCAGAATTGGTGAATTCCAATTAAATAATGCCCTTGGACATTTGAATATGAATTCCACAACGCCATGACAGATACCTGCTCAAAGGAGGCACTGGTAATGAAATAAAAATGAAAATTACTGACAATGAAGTTGGCTGTAAGAATGAATCCAAAACCATTTGGGCAAATACAATTTAAAGAATATGATGCATGAGAGTAAATTAACAAGCGTCTCTGCTGCTTGTACAGAATTGTTATACATGAAACCAAAACTTTAGCATTTTCAAATGGTGTTCTTTTGCCTGAAAGCGGTGGGGGATAAAGTTAGAACAGTATATTCTGTTAGTGGTTTTTCATCATTCCTGGTATTTCATTTTTTTCATTTTTAATATTTTCATGGCTCTGTTCAACTCAGAGTAAAGCCCTGATAATATATGGCGTATCTAAAAAGTAGAAAAGTATAGTATTTCAACACGGCTGACTGATTACTGATGCATTTGCAGCCCTTTGGGGCTCAACTCATCACACTAGGATATATGCTGCACAAATATACACATACAAACATTCACAGCTCTTTACAACCTTCCTGCACAGCGCACTGCCTATGTATCGGTCCCAAGAGAAAATTGTCAGTGGATTTTATACTTTAATAGTTTTGGTGTAAACGTTTTGGATACTGAACGAGTAATCATTTGCGTTTTGTTGGTCGTGTTCAAAAAGGCATAAAATTGACCTGGCACACTGACCTGTAGTACAACTATTTTTAAATAAAAATGTAATTTTAGGAACTTATTTAGGAAATGAATTAATTTAAAACATCCAAAGCTCCATGACTGTTAACTAGTCGTCAGTCAGATGCATGCAGCCGCTAATGGGAGAGACACTATAAACACCTAAAACTTTAGTTTAATGCAGTGTTTTCTTTTCTAAATTGGTTCTTTTACTGAAACTGAAAATTCTTGTGCATGACAATTAAATCATTAATTTCTAGTGTATTTATTACCACACTGGTGGTTAAAGCTGCACGTGGGCTTGTATAAAAAAATCCAACCACCTGTTAGCTGTGCCTGCTTACTCTTTAGGGTCTCGGGAGTCAATCCCACATGACACTGGGCAGGAGGCCAACTCTACACCCACGGTTGTAGTTTCCAGCAATAATCAAAAGGGTTTTTAAGAGAAGAAAACAGATATTTGGATGTATCATATTGTGTGAGTTGTTAAGAACTTGACTACATCTTCAATTGTTTGACAAATTCACAAGAAAACAATTGTTTTTGATTATGACAAGAGAAGTTACTGCCTTGATTATACCATCTTTTTTACTTTTCTCCAAACACAGTAAAACTTTCTGTTGTCCCAGTGGCTCTAAAAATTTGCATTCAAAGGGATGTATTCACCCAGTGGGACATACACTCTTATAAACAATGACAAACTTGTTCATGAATAATGCATTTGGTGGGACTTCTTTGAGAATGCTAAAGTTGTAAAAGGAACGGCCCTGCAGTTTTTTTTACACTGAATATCTGTTTTAAAAAAAGCCTAAAATGCTTGAAGATATAATTTTTCACTTTGAGAAAGATCTCATAGATAACAAACATTACGGTAAATATTGCCATAAATTGTTTGCCTTTTGCAGCTTTTTCTTTGTCAGAGGTAACCAAAGCAATGGTTCAGTTGTGTGTGTTTTCGACTGTCCCCTCACTTAATTGCTCCATTAGTTAATTCACTATTTATCTTTCACCACTTGCAACCCACATATACATGCCATGCGAGCTGCAGCTGTACAGATCTGTTATTTTGGGGGGGGACAGTGCAACACTGGGAAAGAAAGAGAGTAAGCATAAATCCAAATTAACATCAATGAATTGAGTTATACGAGGGGCCAGCTCTCAAAAGACATTCAATATCAAGTGACAGAGGGAGGTGAAAGGGAGGCATGTATTAACACACAAGGAACTTCCTTCACACTTTTTAATTGCCACCTTAACCTCTTGTGTCGGAGTCATTTAGTCACCGCAAAAGCATCACGTGCAAAAGGGGGGAGGGGGGAGGAAATCCTAGCTGTGCACTGTATCAACCTCACTTATCCTCCTTAGCCTCTGACACTGTGTTCCCCTATAGTGCTTTGCCAATAAACCACTAAAACTCCCCCAAGGCTCTGGTACACATGAAAAGCCCATGCTGCTGTTATGACCCCTCTCGCTCCGCCTGGTAAAATGTGGCTCTTAATTGCCATCTTCTGTCATCTGGGCGAACTGTAGACCTCACCGGTTATGGAAAGTACATTACATAACATAAACTCTGTCATAATGCACAATAAAAGGCTCTTTTCTCTGTGGATTGCCGCTGAGGGAGAGCTGCCGTAGAGGAATCATGAGGAGTTACAAGATAAACGAGAAACTGAAAGTCTCTTCGGACCTATTTTCACTACACACCAATTATTATTTATTTTTCACATTTCTAGATACATATATCGATTTGCCAGTTTATTAGGCACACCAAGATAAAACAAATGCAGTTTGAAACAACAGTCCTGCAATAAAGCCAACCATAATGCCATAATGTCCAGTTTTTGCTGAAACTCTTTTAATGATATAGACATTGGAGATGTATTTGTCTCGGTTAGAGGTACTTGGCCCCGTTCAGAACACGTTCCACAATGTATCAAACCAAAGTCCCCAAGTACCACTTACAACTGCAGATACCAACAGTTTCCCCCTTAAAATAAAATCCACTGATTTAACTATGCAATAGCTTAAGAAAGGCTAACTAACAACCATACAAGGCAATCAAATAATATATGTATTGATCAAAGCACACACAATTAGATGAGGGAGGTGCCTAGAAAAAGCTATTTTTGGACTTTGTAGCCATTTCAAAATTGCACTGATAGGCTGAAAAGTCCAAATCTAGCAGCATCAAGCAAACGTTAGCATTCTGCTATGTTGGAAGTGGCACCATGTAACCCTAAGCTCAAGCACATTTTATTATAAAGTATTTAAATGTTGAACTTTTTATATCATTTTAATGTGATTGCATGATATTAAGTGCAATAATTTTATCTAAAACAAAATTAAATCAAACGGCAGTTTTTGCAAAACTGTTGTGTAATTGTTAGTTCGTTCAGCTCAAGCTGGATCCTTGCATACCACCAGTAATTCAAGTACTGCAGTTTAGCAATGACAGCTGTAGGTGACGTGGGGTGACTTTAATAATACCAGTTGTGCTGGTAGGTGAGTTTGTTTGTATCTAGAGTATATGTCCGTAACTTTTCATCACCCACCGCAGTAGTAATTAGAGACCCAAAAGCCAACTTCGGGTGCATTCAAACCTACCTTCATTGGTCTGAACCAAATCAGGAGGTGTGAAAGGTGCCCCGGAAAACGAGGTGGACCAAAGGAGCGAAATCTAGTCCAAACGGCTGCTCAAGTTAAATATTTTCAACTCGTGCGGATGCAAATTTGCGTCTTTTCGCATCGCCTGGTGCAAATTCGCAGACATTGCATACAAAGTCATTGCATTGACTATGTATGTAATCACTCCATGGGAGTAATTTGCTTCGTTGGTCTGAATACCGCTTCAAACCAATTACAGTAGGTTAAAGGAGGCTAGCGCCACCCATTAAGTAAAAGTGACCTGTGAGAGGAGGAAACAAAGTATTTAATTGTAACTAGATCTTCAAGAAAACCCGTAAAATTGCAATATCATGCTTCTGAGAGGAAAATAAGTGATGTTATTGATGCCATAATGATAACGGTATAGTCGCAACAAAATAAATCTGTTTATACATTTTTCTCCATTAAAATGAAAAAGGCTATTTAAGGATAGGAACAACCAACGTATGAAGTCATATGGTTGAAGGGCTTGTGGCTTGAGTCTATATTAGCTGCTGCCAAATATGTCAGCAGGCAGGTTTCATTGTTGGCAATGATGGCAGCAGATTTTGACAAGGAAGAGACATGCTTAGAATAAACAAGAACATTTATTTTTGTGTTGAATAGATTTTTAAACTTTTGTTTTAAACTTTTTATTGGGACTCCAATTTTACAGGAGTGCAAACGGGAATCAGGGAAGTGCTCGTTTAACACCAATCAACCTTTGAAATGAAGGAAAAAATAAATACAATTTACCCCAAGAAATTTTTTTCTGCTGGTCCACCTTTCCGTAGCCTAACTATATTTTAATGTATTATACTGATCAATAAAATTATTTTTGCAGTTGTCCTTGTTACATAAATAAATAATAATAATATTAATATAATAATACAGTCAGAGAATGGGGTTTCACATCTTGCTGTGACGACAGGAACATCTGTATACAGTTTGTATTCAAAGAGGGTGATGAACACATTATAGTAAAATATTTGTATAGATGATTAATGTTGTTTTTAATGACTAATCATGTTTTTTAATGTGATCTTGTAAAGGTGGCCCCACATTTGTCTGTGTTGTCATTTGGGTTCTGAAATTCTGCTCCATTTTTTAATTAGTTATGCGGAATGATTCGATAAGAAAAAAAACACCTCAATTTTGAAGACAATTACCTCTTCAATCTCAAAGCAATCAAGAGACCTGCTCATCATTTCAACATATTCAATTTCTCTTTAAAACTGAGAATAAATAAACCACAAAAATAATCATATAGACATGCCTCAGGGAAATATTCCAGTGGCAAACTCGTCACTTTTTTTTCTGAGGACAGTTTTTGACCACACTTAATTAAAAGACTAATCAAACTGAAAACTGTCAAATATCATTGAAAAAGTAAAAAAAACAAAAAAAAACAATATCACCATCTCTGTGATGTGAACGGTAATATACTCTTTAACATTGTATCCCAGTGCAGGATTTCAATTTATTCGATATTCATCTGTGTTTGTGGTTAGTCCTGGACAGTTCAGCAGACCATGATATTTCCTTAAACTAAATGTCATGAAGGCATTCAAGCATGAAATGTCAGACTAATTCAGGGCACTAGCACAAAATGTGAGCTCGCAAAGGACTTGCTGAAACCATACAGAGCAATTCATCAAAGCGAAAAGGTGGCCCAAGAAGAGTGATGTAAAAAACAAATGGTCTGCAGACACAGCTTAAATTGATTTTGCAACAAAAATTGTTCTTAAAATCTATCTCAATTTCAATGAAACATTGTTGTGCACAGATTCCAAGACCAAAATCTATAACTCATGCTATTCTATTATAGCTGTGTGAAATAATAACACTGAGGACATTCTGTCCTTGAACGATTATCGATTACATATTTAGCAAAGAATAAATGTATAGTAACAGTCAATGGTAATTTGGCACCAATTCCAATAGACACATCAGACAAGTATTTTCATAGTAATCCTGCAAAAGGGTTTATTTTATTTTTTTGGATAGTTGTGGGCCAGCCAATAACAAAACATCTATTGACAAGACCTTCCTACAGAGAGCAAAACATCGTGTTACTGAGGAGGACAAGCTGCATCATGTTTTCATGACGCTCTGAGCCAGTGGGAACAGTAATGATGAGATTTCCACCTCATTTTAAGACTAGGATAGACACTGTCAAATCAAAGGGGAATAGCCTCCCAGACTGTACTATTGGCCAGTAACACTTGATATTAATGTCCAGTCTAATACTAGGCCAACATCATCGCATTAATGAAGGATAACAGTTTTGTTTTTCCTTCCAAAAAAATATGTGGTGCTAGCCAAATTTATGCTACCATCAAATATTCAGTCAGAACTGTCTATTGTTTCCAAACTTCACGTGAGAAAATAGCTGACGTCACCGTGGGTCAGCCTAACAAAGCGACTTCCTGTAATTCTTTCAATTTAAAAGCCCTTTGGCATTGTATACTTGGTCCACCCATGTACTAGGTTTTGACCCAGTCTTGTTACTCTAATAACTGAAATGGATGTCCCTTTGGTGAAATACATTTATGTTGTGAACGTTAGCAACATCTCTTAGTATCTTATTCACTGCAGAAATTCATACTGACATACTCAATGACTTGCTGATACCAGCCAATGCACAAACAAACATGTGGATAATAACTGGCACTTATTTTTGTTCTACTGCAAAGCACTGCTGATGGCCACCGGTCATGTCCATTAAATCTGTCTAATATTTGTTCAACATTTGCAAGAATCTGATCTCCAGCATCTGCTGCACTGTTGCCTCAATCAACAGACAACTAAAATGAAGAAAACACTAGTGGCTGTTTGACCATGTTGTAGCTGTTGAGGCTGACATGTCTTTCCAAGACATATCATAAAGTACCCAGAAGGACAAGTACAACAAAGTGTGCCAGAGATATACCAGGGATATGTGCATGTTTGATCTTATAGTGTAGCTCACCTGGTCAAGGTATGCTAATCTTAATGTTAAGTGTGTGATGCATCATTATTCCCTTGTTTTACTATAAAATTAGAGCACCCTTTGGATTAATGAATAGGTAATCTGTAAAATTCACCCCTGCGTGTGAGATGAAAAGCTAAATTCAAAACTTGTTGGGATTTTCAAACTCAACGGAACATTAACATTCAACACTGAACATTAACATTGAACTTTGAATGTTTAATTTTAGTTTTGGTCAGTGTTAGCGTTGAAAAGCCACAATAGTAGCAGTAAATGAAAAAAAAAAAAATATTTCAAAGCTTTCTTGTCCTCATTCTTTTTTTTCTTTTTTATTAAAAACATGACGTGAGCATTTTACACAATTACACTTGAGTGCACCAGTTCTGTTGCAAGTTACAAGCTGAAATTTTCAGTGCTGTAGTCAACAGGAAAATTTGAAGCCAGATTGCCAATATTTCTTTGCGAGAAGATTTTTTTAAATTATTATTTTACCAAGACTACCTACAACTGAACAATACATTCCTGTTGGTCATATGTTCCTGCAACACATTTCCATTCACTGCTTTGTATTTTTTCAACTAATTTTGGTTTGTGAATATAACTTGACTTTTTTTTCAGCCCTGCTGCATTATCTTTTTTATCATGTTAAAATCCCTTTTTTTTTTAACACCACAGGTTGGCAAGACTTATTCTCAAATACTATGATAACAGGAATTTGTAATCACTGTTAAAATGATACTAGCTACCTCAGATTAGTAGTTTAGCTGCTTCAATGTGGAGAACAGCTGCAATGGGTACAGCGCGATATGGCCTCAGAAGAACTTGGAATGTGATTCATTAGAATATTAATCACCATTTTAAATCCAGCAGGATAATTCATTATTATTAATTTCTAAGAGGATGTAATTTAAATTGACTTTGTAAGTTTCAACCCACTCATTCGACATTACACACACACACTGAATTGGAAGCAGAGAGAGATTAGGTCAATTATAATCAAGATATATTACAGGTGCTAGACTAAAACTATTACTTACCAAAAGAGGCAGTTGAGGTTCAAATGTAAAAGGACAGTGGGTTATAATTTAAAGTCCTTCACGAAGAAGTTTCCCATCTCTGCATCTTTGGCTTTGTCTGTATTGCAACTATGCTGCTGTTTTGAACTTTTGCCATTGGGAGTAAAAAAAATAGTTTAAACAATCATCTGTTATTAGCCACTGAAAATTCATCAGCCTAAACCGCAGCATGCCTCAGGATTTGTAGAATAGTATCAAATATTAATAACAATGTAATGAGTGTAGCAGTTTATAGACGAGGTGAGATGATGAGAGCAGATGTTATTAGGAGGTTTGATAAATTAGACAAACACTGGTCTATCATTCATGCATACTCAAAGTCACAACACCTGCAGCAAGATTTCTGGGTTTTGTTCACTCAGTTCATTTGAAAATCTGACAATTTGAATATTAGAAAATAGTCTTGGTATCCCTATGTTTTATTTGGAGTTGATGGTAGTATTTAATAGTTCTGAATATTTCTGCTTTTTAATGACTCTTGCTATCTATAGGACCATCACTTAAATTAATTACTTACCTATTTGAAGTTTTTGCAAGACTCCACCTCACTTCCTTCAAATTTTGCCCGAGGAAGGAACTGTAGTTTGTTGAAACATTGCTCGTAAAATTAAAGAGATCTGCAATTTTAGTGTGTGGCCACTCCTTGTGTTATACAGTGACAGACAAACAAGCTACAGTAAGCATAGTTTAAAAAAAATACTGGAATGCAGTGCTGTAGTGGGATGCATTTTCTTACATATTTTCGTTGGAAACCATTAAGTGGTGATTTACGGACAGACTGAAAGACAAAAACAACCAACTGGAAGGAGGCCAAGCTATATTCCAGCACAGCCAGCAATCTGTTTCCTGAAACAAATCCATTAAGTTTTTAATTTCTTATTTATAGGGCCCATCAATTATAATGGAAGAGCGCAAGACAAAAATAGAAAACATAAGTTATACAAAAATAGAATATATGTATAAAGAAAACAACACAAGTTAAAATACTTTGCTTAAAGATTTTGTGCAGAGAAATGACACAAATGCTTCATCTGAGTTGTCCATTTCAGGATTACACCCTGTAATCATTTTGGTGAGGGCTGATATTTCTCTGTGACAGCGTTAATGTGCAACATCAACAGCCCTGCTGCTCTGACGGTCATTGATCACTGATATTTATGGAGAAAAATTGCTGAATCAGGCAGGGGGCTTATTTTACTGCTACAATTGACAGAAAAATATCAATACTCACGGAGAGAAGAGGTGGGCTGCAATGAGTAAAATGATCAAGAGAAGATGTGGCTTGTTTTCATTAGGGAGTGGCTGATAACATCAGATGATTAATCACCATCTTCCCTGCTGCTGTAATTCTCAACAAGAGCTGGTAGAGATATGTAGCAACCAGCCACAATAAACTATTATCTATGTTATAAATCAGACTCACTCAGTACATGTCTGGGGAAAAAAAGAAATGTGAAAATGTTGCGTGTTTTAGCTGTGACTGATTCATGACCTCACTTTTGCTGATACTATTATGAAATGTCTTTTAAAAACTCTACCATTTTTTACAAGCCTAGGACATTTTATGTTGGTTGGTTAGACAAGAAAAGGGGTTTAAATAAAAGGTACCTTTGAAGTTTGCCTTAATCCTTGAAACAAAATGGTTCAGAAAACAACTGTCATACATAATGCATGGTCCATTTCTCTAACACGTTTCATTTCTTTTTTTTTAATCTTTAGTTTTGCTGGAGGCACATGAAAAAGAGCTTGAACAAAGTAAAATCTCAGTTTTCCTGTTTGCACTGGACTAGGGCATGATGCTCTTACAATGGCCGATACGCCAGACTGGTTTGATTTCCCTAAGGATATGAAGGCTATCGTATCACCTGGCACTTCCTTTCAACTTTTTCCCAGTTCAATTTATCGGGTACAAACAGGGTTCAGATTTCTGCTTCGTGGGATTCAAAGAGATGGCTTAAAAACTACAATACAAATGTTGATAAGAATGTCTTTACACTGCAGTGTGAGCTTCATGATTCACATGACAAGGACAATCACTCAGGTGGTACTTACTACGGTGCTAAAGGAGAGGTGAAGAATGAATTAGATATGAAGGAAAGTGGGGATTAAATGTTGTGCGTGACTTTTCAATACTATTTTAAATACTGCTCCACTTCCAAGCACCTGTTAATATTACCTATCAGTGTTAAAAATGCAGTCTTTGACCCTTAACCACACAACCCCTGGCCATCAAAATTAAATGGTGCATCCCACCAATTTAACACATGAATATCAGTTTACTAATGAGCTTTGTCTTCTGTGACTCTGCAGTTCATTTTCAGAAGTCTAAGAGAGTAGAATATCTTAATTTGGGGTTGGAGTTACAACAAAAACGTACATTATTAACTCAAATGGTGTGGAGTTTGACAAACGTGATATTAAGCAGTAGGGAGGATCAAAGTGAGTTTGACCCATCGGGCCACCATACCAGGATATTCATTCTTTTTTTTTTTTTTTTATCCTCACACAAGTAATCTAACTTTATAAAAGTCACTACTAAATGATTTTCATGCTCCTATTTCCTCCTGATTAGAGTACTGCAAATATATGTATTCCTGTCTGATTCATTACAACCTATCCAAGCTTCAACTGGATGAGAATACCACAACAACAAATAACTCGAAACTGGAACGATGGACGATTGCAAACAACCCAACTAGAATATTATTTCATACGTATATTGCCAGTGAATTTTGAGTTGATTTTAGGGTTTTGAAAATGATCTTCAAGACAGATTCTTCTTATCCCTCTTAATATTATTGTAAGATTTTGTTGTGAGAACCTTATGTCAAGTTTCCCGAGATGACTTATGTTGTGATTTGGCGCAATATAGTAAAAAAAAAAAAAAAAATTATTATTGAACTATTGTCTATGTTTACATATAGCTAATTTTAATCTTACTTATTTATATGGTGTTTCAAAGTGGCGACGTCCGTGGCTGAAAAAGTAAGCAAACACACACGTTTTTTAAACTGTAGTTCCTCAAATGGCCACTTGAGCCTGGTTTTGAAAGCAATTGAATCCCAAAGCCTGTATATACAAATCAAAGGTGAAGCCAAGGCATAAGTGCCTTAAAGTGCAATACCACTGAGGCCACTAGGGGCTGGCTCCAAATAACTCTTTGGTTGAAATAGACTCCTATTCAACCTCTCTCGTGAAATACCAAGTCAATACGTTGTTTCCACAAGTTATTATATTACCATTAATTAAATTCCCTACTTCTCATCAGTATTCTGGTGGTCCTCCTGAATATAATTTCATAACTAATTACACATTAGGCCTCAAAGACAGACATGTTTGGGGCATGTCTGGTTTGATTGACAGGCCTTTGGTGCAGTCAGGCTTCTACTATAAGTGGGCAGGCAAAGTGTCCTCGGGTTCTCAGTCAGAACCAGGCAGCAGTACTGCCCGCTTTTCACCACCTTGTCCAAATATGGTCACTTTTGGCCCCCAAAACAACAAGATGGCGACGGCCAAAATAACAAACTCGAGGCTTCACAACAGGAGTCCACAAACTAACGGGTAACGTCATGGATGGTCAATTCCTTTAGACCCCAATGTGAATTGTATCATGTATCAGTTGCACATTAATAAGGGCGGGGCTGCTTTGTAACAGGTGGGTGCTGTCACACTCGGTATTTTAGGCCACCTCAGCTCCGCCCACGCTTCCTCTCAATCCCCATTTTTGGATTAGTTAAGAGTTAGGCGGAGTCTGGTACTGCCAAGTTGGCGATGGTTGGAATCACCGCACTGAGGTTCAAAACCACTCTTTAAAAAACCTATGGTGATGTCATGGAGGCTACGTCTATAGGTATTACACTACACATTACTGGGTTATATGTTATTTGTTAAGCCCCTTGTAACTTGCTTTTAAAAAGTAATATATGGATACAAAATCATGTCACCCTTTAACTTGCATTTCCTTTGAAGTGTTACAGAAGTTTTTAAAAATGTATCATAATTACTCTAGTTGTATATAACCTCATTTAAGGGCAGTACAAAAAACATGTAAACCTAAATACAGAAGAAAAACCAAGGTAACATTCCAGTCTGTAAGTGTAAGTATGTCCTATTTTTGGTGGGAAAATGCCATCTAACACAAAACAATGCAGCATAATTAGTATTTCCATATTTGCTGACCTTATTGAAGACAAGAAATCGCTTACTGAAGACCAAGTAATTCATATTTCTGTCAGAAAGAGAGTGTCCAGGCCCAGGAATCTGCTTATTAAAACTGCCTTGTAAATCTAGCATGGATGAGTCCTGGCCTTATTACATGGTGGTTTTAATAAAGCTGTCAGTTATTCATATTACGCTCGTGACCTCTTTTTATGTAAGCCATTTTAATGTTCTCCTGGGACCACTTGGGTTTATAAAGCTGGTGCCAAATCATCACACTCAATCAAACACCTATAGCCTTCCCCTCAATTCGGAATTTGTGATGTTTATAAACACAATATATCACTCAAGCCTGTTTGACTGCATAGGATATTAAAAAGAATAGCTTCTGTCAGCAAGGAAACACGTCTGAAGGTTTGCTTTTGGTTTGCCGTTTTTAAGTGTTGTGAATAACTATTGGCAATTAAATTCATTCTTGCGGTCTTTAACTGAAAATGTGATATGATAATGGTCTTTTAATAATCTAACAAACAAATCTGAACTGGTTCACAATAATTCATTAAAGTACTATTTATATTGTTTAACTCTAAAAAATACATTTTATGATATATTGTGTAATCTTTCACACAATTCATAATTCATCTCCTAATAATCATAATTTTCAGTCACTTGAAAAACCACAAATCATAATTAACAAGGCATATTTCGAAAGGGAGGTGTAACTTAAATCTTGGAGTTGTCATTTTCTTTTCTTTTTTATTTGAAAGAAGCTGAGCAGTGCGTAATTAGTGGGGATCATAAAACTGTGTGAGAAATTCAGAACTAATCAGTGTGATTGTTCAGTGAAACTCAGTAGTCTAAACCCAGGGACACGACCGCCGCCAATTTTCCCCTCTGCATTATAAAATCAAGCTATGTTCAAGAAACACAGTGTCAGTAGTTAAACAAGTGAGTCCCTGTTACCCACTACAGAGCGCAAATAAATGTGTCCACAGAACTGGTGACATGAAACAAACTGGATACTGATGCTGCAATATGCACTGCGGTTCAAGGGAGCGACTTGTTTTTCTTCCCCTCGTGGCACAAGACATGTTCATCAAACGCGAGAGTTAACCAACCAGGCTGGCAGGTTTGCTGTGACTAATCTACTTTATGCCACAAATGATGTTCTGAATTTATTAGGTTTGCCCCGTGCTAACAAAGCTGGGCTCCCTCTGTGCTTGTATCACAATATCTGCTTGCTGTTATAATGGCTAATCTGAACTGATGATATTAGTTTGCAGCTAAATGCGTAACTTGCAGGTACTATTCCATTTTTTGTTTAAAATTGATCAAGTCTGTCACAGACAAAGAGGACACTTGGGAATTCGGGGGCAGCAGATATGTACAACGAAGTGTTTGGGCCAAATTAACTACTTTTTTTTAAAGTTTTGCGTTTTGAGAACGAAGTCAAAATGTTGAGAATAAAGTTGAACTTTCAGTATTGGTGCCAGGCATTAAAAAAAAAAAAAAAAAAAATCAAAGAAGGGTTTTTTATTTTTTATTTTGTGAATGTAGTTGAAATGTTAAGAATAAAATCAACTCCTCAGGTCCATCAAATCGAGTGCGACTGACCACTATGCAGGCTGCCTGCTGACTGTGCATCCTAGGAGTGTAATGGCGAATTTCTGAAGTGGTGCAACTTTATTCCTAACTGAAAGCCATATCATATCAATAACTTAAAGCCTACTCCTTCATATCATATCAATAACTTGAAGCCTACTCCTTCTTGACAGTTTGATTTTATTCTTGACATCCAAAAATAGAAACAAGATTTTACTCATTGAAAGATGTCTTTGTTTTCATTCTATTTTATTTTATTGTGCCAAAGATGTTTTTTTTTTTGTTCTGCCCTGGGAGGTCTGAAGCACTAAGGAAGAGCCAAGGGTCTTCCTTGATTTTCATTCTACCTATTCCACTTAGTTTTCAGGGAAGAAATGCCCAGAATCTAGAAATAAGTATGCACCCAAAAAGCAGTGAAAATGCACATGGTATGAAAGAAATGGGACAGCTTATTTTGTGTGACATCTTGATAACCAACGTCTTAAAAAACTAAATTGCATTTTGGGGGTGGCTATTTGGGCTTCAGTGCAATGTTAGTTTAAGATAATAAAAGTATCATTCTGTAGTCAAGGGATTAACCTAAAGACTGCACACTACTGAGTGTGGGCATAGTGTCCGACTCAGCCCGCATCTCTCAGAGCTCACACTGCCATGCAGCTGCCTGGCCAGACTGGTCCAGAGAGACACCAGAGCAGGGCAAGCTGTGGATGTAGAAAGTAGCTACAATTCGTAGGTGTGCTTCACAAGATAGTGCCCTCAGCATGTTGGTTAGACACGCAACCGGGGGAGTTGGACGAGCTGCAGCAAAGCCAGGGCAGAACATTATCCAATAGTAATGGCAGCAAAACCTGACAAAACAGTACTCAAAGACAAAAAATGAAAGGTTTCAACCCACAAAGCACAATGCAGCAGATGTTTTCTTCCTGATACATGCCTGCTTGATTCTCAGGCTGCCTTTAAAAGCTCTCCTTCCCCACTGTACTTTGCCCACTGTTTAATTTTTATTTTTTTTCATGAATTTTTCTGGAAAGCTGAAATATGATTCTGTATTCATATTTTAAGCTAAAGGGTATCTAATAATGGACTGACAGTACTGTACTGAGAAAATGGGAACAGCTCATCATTTTAACAAAGATTGAACGACTGCCCTTTTTTTATTTGACAACTGCACCTCCTATGCATCTGACAGAAACACCCTGTCAAAACCCCCAATGGGAGCTAAAGCTGTTAATACAGTCATAACACGGCACTGTGCTCTAAAATACATGACATTTTGGAAGACATAGACTAATTGGTAAATTGAAAAATGATCACTGTCTCTGGTTGGGCAACTAATCTGGCCTTATTAATCGCGTGATTAATGAGAGCAACACAGTCACTATCAGGAAAAAGAAAAGGAGATGCTTCAGACTTTTCTCTCTTGCTCAGTCAATTAGTAACTAAATTGCATTTGATTTATCTTCAGCCACAGCAAAGAAAGAAATTAGCGAGCCTTGCCTTTTGCCCAAAATCTAGCTGTCCCAATCAAAGAAGACACAGCATTTTTAGAAAAGTCAGCTTACATGCGCAGGGTGAAGGTTATCACACACTTTTCTAATATATTTTACAACTGGAAAAGACAGATGAGAACAATCCATTGCATTATTGACTGCGGCTAATTACACATAGGTTGAAAACCATCTTTCATCCAATGTATCGAAGCCCTGTGGCCAAGGCATTGTTTTCCTCAGCGGCGTATTCCAGCCCAGTCACACTTAAACTTGCAGTGATATGGAGGGGACCTGCACTACTTCGGCCTATGCCCACCCAGCCACGCTTAAAGACAAGCCACATTTCCCAGTCTATCTCTGACAGCGGGCCATATCAGGGGACTCTTTCCCAAAGATGCTGAAGAGGACCCAGAGCAGTTTGCCTCGTGAGACCACAGTCTGAATTGTAGCCTTGCCGACACAGCTCTTGGGGTCAAAGGGAAATGCATATTCTCCAGACTTACATCACATTACAAGTCTTTTATAATATTTGAGCGGCATATAAACAAGAGATATTATTAGCAAACATGTTGTCAAATGCAAAAAAACGTGTTTCTTGTGTATTTTTGTGCATTTTCAGAATTTCTGTCATTTGTTTTTGTTGAGTGTGGATAAATGCACACAATAAATTGTTTTATTTGACATGCAAGTGCAGGTATTCTGCTCACTAGAACTGTGCACCTGTTATCATTTGAAATTCTTGAGGTTTTTGTTGTGAATTTTTTTGCATTTTCATATTATCTATAGTTTTCTCATTTGAAAAGAGGTACCAAAAGTGCAGCCCCTCAATGACGGCAGACTATGACTGGACACTAAAGAGGGATGTTTCTAAAGGCCAAATATTAGTGAAAATCATACAGTTTTACATTTTAGGAGTAACTCTGTATATATTTCAAATGCAACTGCCTTATTTACGGATTAGTAACATACACTCGGTTAAATAAAACCATGCCGGATAGAACAATTTCAATTCAGTGTAAATAGTATTTTAAGTTCCACAAACATCCACTGTAAACACAAAATCATGGAAGCATCTTTGAAAATAATGTTTTCTTCAACATTAAATTTCATGCAAAATTTACAACAGCTTAAAGAAAGAAATCAATGTTTCCTGCTCTATTCTTCCCCCTGCTGCTTCTTAGTCGGAATTCAAAAGCCATACAAAGTCACTCTATCAACAGTTGCACAATCTTTCATTTGTGCTCTTATAAAATCCAATCTATCTGGTCCCAGATGCTTCACAATTCAACAGTCCTTCTCTCAGATTGATTTGTTTTCAGCATCTGAACTATGCTGGAAACTTGTGCAGACATTCAGGGCCAGGGTAGTACTTTATTTTAGATACAGTGAAACGTCTATTCATTTTGTCATGGGTTTGTTTTTAGCATCCCTGGATTATATAAATAGAAATTCATAAAGAAACCACCCCTCTCCTACAGCCTGCTGTGACAGGCTCACAGTACCACTGACATATACCTCAGCACTTTCTTCTTCTGAGTATATACAGGAATTTGTAAATATATTAAGCTTATTTCTAATATTTTGTGGGTAATGTGGTTGCATTTACACCTGAAGTACAATTATGCCTCTGTGCTGTTTTTTCATGGGTAGGGTGGAACATACGCACTTAGAGCAGACCGGGCTAGACAGGGTTGTAAAAGCCCGATTAAAACAAATACGTGCCAATATAGGAACTAAGAATTAAGCAATATTACACTCGACGGTGTGTTTTAACGTGATTATTGGCACGATAGTGTTGTGGTTGTAAGGATCAATGTTTTCAATAGAAACACTAAACTGCTTAGCTCGCTCAATCTCGTTGGACTCATGATGACAGGTCAAACTAGCCGCCGCTATAATTTTAAGTGAGCGACTACCAGTGGTGTTATGGTACTGGTGCTCGGAGCGACAAAAAAGGAACAAAAGAGAACCGATTTCACCAAATAGGCCCCATTTGTTAACTATAACATTGTTAACTATAACAAGTAAAAACAACATTATACTGCAAATAATATGAAATTCATTCCAATTACACAGTATATTCCCATTGAGGAGGCGGAGTGATATTTCTAGTGATGAGCAGGGTGTGAAGTTATGCTGATTTGAGAACGTTCCAAATGTTCAGTTGACCAGTCAGATCGCTGGGATAGAACTGTTGTATAATGGGACATGGAGCTCAAAAGATTACTTTTTTTTTTTTTTTAAAGGGTGGCAAACAGTAGTGATACACAGCTTCACTAGTGAATGAATACACTGGAACCAGGTACAAAACACATATGTGCACCAAAAAATGTGAGTGTCATAGAGCAATTGTGTGCAGTAAGGATTTAGAGTTAGATTATAGTCTAGTGAAATCTTTTGACATATAAGTATTAAGTGAAGGCAAAGACAACACTAAATATTATCAACTGTTATTGGAAAAACTGATACATGTAAAGCTGATGTTAGTCTGCTGAATGACCAGCCCAGAATCACAGCAAAGCATAAAATACACCCACGAGTCAACTAGAGGACAGCGTGGTTTTGTCACGGTTTGCAGCACCTCGGTATGATAAGTAGATGAGACAGGTCATGTAACAGTGGTCATGTAACGGCAGTAGAGGGACCAGGTCCAAATAAACCAAATGTTTACCATGTTTACCAAATGTTTTCCAAATGACATCCATAAGCCACACTGAGCTTGTGAAAATGTTGTTAAATTCGCTCTGAAAATCTGGATCGCTGAGGTGACCAACAGGCGGCTTTAATACACATTCACATGTATGTTAGTGCAGTCTGCGGAATCTATGGTTTCTATGAACTTAATCGGTACGGCCTTATCTAGGTAATGTGATCCTATAGAGAACCGAGGAGGTTGGGATCAATTTCCCCGATGTACCCTTTCAGATAACGAGAAGCTGTTGCCCGAGCTGCTGTCTTTTCCTTCTGCGAAGCTCAGTTTTTGCAAGGGTTTTTTTTGTGATGCACACCATCTGGTCGCAATACAGAGTTATATAAAACACAATAGGATGCCAAAACTTAATTACATACATTGGGACCTGTATGATTACTTTGTGTCCTATCTGTGCCAGAACAGGCTTGGGGCAGCTTGTACTTGGTCGGGACTATCTTGCATTCATGTGCAGCGAGTACATCCAACAGTTTATCTGTGTCCACACAAAAAAAAGCCCCCAAAGCCTTCAAAAGGACCACTCTTTCCTATTGTATACTGACAACAAAAGGGAAACCTTGGAACTAGTGGTTGTAGAGCTACACAGTATACTTTCATGAATGTTATTATTAGTTGCACGAAGAAACTAGCTTGGTTCCAACGTACCACAAAAACTGTAGCTACTGCCTGCCATACTTCACCCTGAAATACATGCCTACTAGAAAGAGAAAATTCTGTCAGGCAGTCTCAGACTACATCAAGCCCTTTCCTTCCTCCAAACTCTCCATTTGGTAAACCAACTGTGATGTTGACCTCGGTTGCAATTATTTTTGGATCTTTTGGTCGGCTGATTAGGTCACTGACATAGTGACCTCTTCTTGCAAGTAGTGTTTGGTTCAGCAAAGTGTTTGTAGCAGCAGACAGTGACTCATCAACTGTCTGATAAGGTACGTCATCTTCTCTTTTTGAAATGACTATCTCAAGGTTTTGGTTCATCCAGTTACATCCAGCCTGTTATCCTCCCTTACAATAATAACTGTAACAGAACCGTCACCCGATGTTTGCTGACCATCACGTTGTAATGTTCAATTCCAGGATATCACGTGGAATCCACAACATTAATCCCAAGGTGGTTTGGTGACCTAAAGGTCTTTGCACACTATTCATTCCTACAGCGATGAGAATTTGTAACAACTGCAACACTTATTTCCCAAAAAAATGTTTTGAATAGGTTTACAGCAACTCATTTTTTAGACAAAATGATGGATTCAAACTGGCAATAATATCTGTGGATATGGATGGTATTCCACTGTAGGAGGAAATCTTCAATATTGTAGAATTTTTTTTTTCTCCAAACAGACACAGAGATGCTTTAACGTGATGTATCATAGTGCACAACAGTCACTCATGATACATTAGCTGGACAGGCAGGCAGTGTATCTGTGAGAGAGAAGGAGTTTCGTTTGGGAATATTTGGGGTTCAGCCTGATGATACGGTTGAGACGACAACGGAGCTGTGTGCCCTGTCTGCTCCATGAGAGCTGTCATTGTGGAATGCAAATCCCTCTGCATGTGACCTTCAAACGCAGCAACTGAATGACTGTACACCACAGCAAAAACTAGGGATGACACGATACCAGTATTGCATAAAGTGATTGGTTGATGCCTTTATTTGCGCTGCAAAAAGATTGGAAAATTCCACTTCCTTCTAAACTAAAAGAAGAAAAAGGTACTTTTTCACTGTGCAATATTCACAATTCTTGTGAAAGTACTCATAACAAATAGTTTAAAAAGTATATTAACGTCCAAAACAATTGCACAAAAAAACAGCCCCTGGTATGTAAAGATCCTCAGTCTACAGAGACTAAATATTTCGAAATTGATTTAGTAAATCATCAGTTTGAAACTACAGATTTACAATGAATCTCTGACTTTACGTTAAAACTTGATGCTGGTGTGACCCAATCCTGAACTCCTGCGGTGGACAGCCAATCTGGACATACTGAATTAATCAGTTTTCTAATCCTGTTTTTTGTTTTACTGAACAAACTGTTTTAGAGCCAGAGTTTCCAAGTAGTGCTACAAACATTTTATTTATTTAACTTTTAAAATGTGTATTAACAACCTTTGCAATTTACTTATTTTGAAAGCTGCCTTCTAAAACTGAACCTTATGTATGCTGTGCAACCTGGGTTACCATGGCCATCAGCACTCGTTAAAAGTAAATCAGGTTCATGATACTGGGAAATCTGAGCGAAACTCAAAGGTATCCTGCTTATCCAAATATTTTGCTACAGTCTAAGCAAAACTAGTAAGCAACCTGCTTATTAACCTGTAATTTTAGTGAAAAAATACTGTCATTTATTATTCTTCAGGATCCCGATTTGGTCAAATATAGTTTATTTACCTACTGTGGCTTTAAGATAGGGCTTTCTTATGAACAGCAGGAAGCAAGATGACTGTAGTTATCAATAATAAATAACACCGCTTTTAGGTTGTATATATAGGATGACTCAACAAAATGATGACTGTAAATAAATAAATACATGTATAATCTAGAGCAAAGGGGGGCTTCCTAAAAACTGCTTGTTATTGCAACTGTATTTTCAGTTATCAATTGTGATGCAGCCTAAAATAATACACGGACATACAAACTGCTGATTCAAATACTTCATGATTATGTCATCCTCTACTATGTTCTGTTATATATATATATATATATATATATATATATATATATATTTTTTTTTTTTTATTTTTTTTATTTTTTTTTTTTTATACTGTGTTCCCATTCTATACATGTAACCTCATCCAATTTAAAAAAAATTCGCCTTGGGGATTAATAAAGTAAATACCTACCTACCTACCTACCTTAATGCCTGTGCACTGGTATCCTCACACAGGGCCAAACTCTGTTCTAATGTATCACATTTACTGCAACTCTGCTCTCTTGTCTGTTAACATTTCATGTTATTAACTTCTGTCGTGCATGTTGCAATCACTTCAAAATCCTGAACAGATCCCATTAGAGGTGTCATCTCAGAAAGCATGCTGGCCAAATGTCCTTGATTGAACTGTAACATAAACAATCCCAGGTTGAAAATATAGTGGCAAAGGAAGAGAATTGATTCCACTAGGTCTTAGACAGATCAGACATTGATTACTGAGAACAATGGGGTGTGTGACACTGAAAGCTCAGTCAAATCAAGCACAAATAAATGCTTTAATTGTTTCAGTTAATTAAATATTCATGCCGCCAATAAATCTGTCATTGCGAGAACCAAATTTTATCTTAAATCTACCAATCTGGATTTCACCATACAGCATATCCTTCTTAAATATTCAAGTGATTTTAGCAGGACTGCAAAACTCTTTAATCAAGGTAACACAAAGATTTAGATTTTGATCATGTTCAAACAGTCATTATGTACCACATGGATGTAAATATATTATTTGTAAATGGAGAAAGATGTTGCTGTAGACCTTGATCTTAAAATCCTTTCAAAAGCTGTATGCAGTTTAGATCAGCACTGTATGAAATGAAATTACAGTGCGTGAGTGATCTGACTGCAAACAAAAGCCAGTATGTAACCTGTATACAAATATATCAAGCGAGAAAACATTACATTTTTCTCTGTTGTGGGAGAGTTTTTTTCCCCCCCTCTCCTCACAAGACGTCTGCAAAAGTAGCGTTAAATGGCTCCTCAGATTCCTCAACTGAGTGAAAAATGAAACCTTTCTTGAGGGCATCAGTCACCTCGTGTGGTCAGCTATACTGCTGTCACACAGCAAGTTTTTCAGAGTTCCGCTCGTTGGTTTTGTTTAGATATCTATGCTGATGTAGCTAAATCTTTTTTTTGAGCGTGCCAAAATCGATGACGCAGTGCTGAGTTATGGTTAAAATGATGGGCCGAGCGCTTTGAAAAATAATCCCTGTAATCCATAACTTTGTGGGGTTAAAACACCCATTTATGTGTCTGTTGTCTCTTAAATTTTGTATAGGTGCTCAGGAGATAAGTTTGGATGGGAGAGGAGGATTTTGATCGCTGCAGTTTGAATGTGGGGAAGAAAGCAGCTCCGACATGGATCTGACAAATATAACATATTTCAAAGCACAGGGAAAAAAAATATTCAAATGACAAGGTTGACATCAGCATGCTGCAGCTAGAATTTAGAACTAAAATTGGAAATTTTTTGTATTTGACCAATTTAAGCTTCCATTCATTGGGTCCCTATCCAATTCAAATCTGACTTTAATGTGATGACACACAACATTTTAAATGGCATGCCCCCCATACCTGTCTGATCTCTTTAAACTTTATATTTCTTGTCACGCTTTCTGCTCTCAGAATACAGGGTTCCTGCCTGTCCAAAGGCTGTTAAAAAGTAGTCAGCAGGCTGCAGGGCCTTGTGCTATCTGAAATAACCTCCCAGCTGACATCACACAGTCAGACTCTGGTGAGGCCTGTCGATCCGAGATTAAAGGGCAACCGCACCCTCAAATTATGCTAGAAACCTTTCTCTGGATGTGTTTAAAAAATACAACAGAGCGGTGAAGAAGCAATGACTGCACAAAGGGTGGCGTTCAGCGGTTAATTGTAAATCAGGAGGTCCCGGAACACAGAGGGAGTGTTGCTCCGGTGGGTATGATGGAGAGAAAAAGTCACAGAACAAAATCCTGAAGCATATTGGACAAAACCTGGGTCCTAGTAAAACAAAACAATACTGACATCACAAACAAAGTATGTATTTACATTTAATAACCAGAGCCTTCACAATAATCACTCAATCTCTCCCTCTCTCTCATTGACTGTCCCTTCACTTCCCTGTCGTTTCCCTTCAGACTGTGACTTGCTACAATGGTTGGAAAAATGAATTTGGGCCAAAAGTTCTATTTACAACCATGAAAAACAAGCAGGCTAAGAAACTGAACTTAGTGACGTGTTTTATTGATCTTCTCCACTCCGTTTCAGTATTATGACAGGGCAGCACCTACTCACAACAAATGTGCTGTCCATGGAACTGAAACAACAGCGAGGCACTAGTCACATGTATCTCTGCCAATAATTTTGTTGTTTTTTGCTTTTTTTCTACGCACACATGAAGCTTAAAAAGAGGCCGCAATAACACGCAAATATCTGCCTAGAGAGCAATACACATACACATATCATGCCCACAACGATGCGATCACCATTTCACAGCACAAACACCCACTTGCTTAGCTGTGGGGCTTACAGTAATCACATGCCAAAACATTTTGACACTAAAAAGCATTAAACCGCTTTCCAGCATGCAATGCTGCTACCGGTATATATGGTGCTTACATTCCCCCATTCATTAGACTGCATTACCAGTCATTATCAGCATAATAATCTTCACCCTTCTAATTAATCCTGAACACTACACAGCTGAGAACAGTAATAAAAATGTGTGTTTACCTTTCTGCTTATTTATCCAAAACAGCACATAGAGCCCTCGACTTCCTTTTACTGCTTCTTACGTTACTCCTGTGGTGTGGGGCAATTCAGTGTTATTTGGTAATCTATCACCTCACATATGGAGGGGGTTTTGAACTGGGTCAGCGGTGGTCAAACAAGGTAAAAGAAAGAAAGAAAAAAGAGTAGCAAGGAGTTGGTAGATGTGAGAAAAGATTAATTGTTGGTGCTGAAGATTCATTTCATCTGGTAAAAGCCCCCTGACGCTCCTGTCCCTGTGCTGACAACAGTCAAGAGGTTCGTCAGTCCGTCTGGGATACATTCCCCATCATTGTCCCGGTATTCTCTGTATGCTCGAATGACAGGGATCTGGATCTGTAGAAAAAAAAAATGGAGGGGGAGTGAGTTACAGTTATTAACTTTACATTAACAACATGTCATCAAAATGTTCATATGCTGAAATGTCTCAATTATTGTTTATGATTTGCAACATTTCTCCACACACATTCACAAAGGCCAACGTCATCATGTTCAGGCTAATAGAGCTACAGCTCATAATGTGAGCTGGGTGCTGCTCATGAAGTTAGTTGGCTACCGTCATTACTGAACTATGCTGTCTTCAAAATATAATGTGTGTGTGTGTGTGTGTGTGTGTGTGTGTGTGAGTGAGAGAGAGAGAGAGAGAGAGAGTTAGCAAACTATGTGCAGTTTCTTTGATTCATCATTTTTTGTATAAATTTGGTATGAACAATTACAGTGGTATTGGCACTAAGTTTCAGATTGGTCCACACAAACTTTGCTACTTTAACGAGACCAAATTAATTTTTTTTTTCCCTCAGTCACACAGCCCTGCAAATTCTAACTATGATCAGTTGACACACGAAAAAAGTGACTTGATTGAAGTAAGACTTCAATTATATATGTGACTAAAGTTCAGCCATAGTTTCTGCTTAATGATGAAAACTATAGACTCTCTGCTCTTTGTGGAGTAGAAAGTGGAACAGACTTGGATGACTAAGGCATTTTTTTTTTTACATATACTTTATGTGTAAATTTTCAGTCATTTATCAAAGCATCGCCTGCCATAAGCCGATAAACCTTGTCCTCTTTCAAAATATATGAGGAGTTGCCCCCGACATAGCAGCAATAACTCAAAATCCCACTTTCTTTGTGTGACATCACAAGGTCACTGGATGTCTGTGGTTTTGCCCTGAAATCCGTGGGTCATTTATTGGTGAATTTATATCAGTGCTCCATAATTAAACAACTATCATAATCATTTTTTCATACGTTAACTCAATAGGCAGGTTTTGGTATACCTAAACAATTCAGTTCTGTTCATGTTTTAGAGGATTGATATACTGAAGTGTTAATTAGTATGCTGGTATATGGTGACCTTGAAGACACAGAGTGGGTTTGGGAAATTAAACCAACCCAAACATTGGTCGGTCAAGGTTGTCATGGTTACAAGCCACCAAGTGGTGGTAAGGTCAGGTCAACAAGAAGGTGGTAGGAGACTGTCTCCAGACATTGCTTGATTTGCTCATGTGAGAAATGCAGATATGTGAAATCATAACTTTTGATCTATTATAACAAAGAATGTGTTCCTAATGAAAGAATAGTGAATATCCATTGGTTAAAATCATATTCTTCTTCAACTTCTAGATTGTAGTTAAGCATGAAAAATGACACACTTCAGGTTTTTACGCAGAAAATCAGAACTCAAGCCCCATAAGTTCGGCCTCGGCTCTGCCTATGGGGGAAAGTATGCTTCAAAAAAACAATATCAAAAAAAATGAGAAGCACAATACTTGATCCCAATGCTGTTACTGTGTGATACATGGCAAAAAAAGAGGAACATCTCAAAGCTCAAATCATTTTAAGTTGCACAAAAGTACACCCATTATAGTCGAGATAATCTGTTCATTTGGGCTCGTGATATTCATGGTACAATAAGATGTCATACGCAGTGCACAAATTCTCCCCTTTTCAAGAATCAATCACAGTACGCTCATTTGTTTAAAGAATGTGTATGAAAAATCTGGCAGTTAGTCCTTAGGAGTCAAATGACAATTTTTTTTTTCTTTGAATTTGACTTTGGGGCGCATCTCCAATGGTTCTATAGCTGAAAACAGTTCTGCTGTTTGAGAAAGGTTCATTAGGCAATTAGAATGTTTTGGGGCATTAATCTGCATCACTCCCAGCAAGCAAACGGTCGCTCTCTGCGGGGGTGTATTGGTGCCAGAGTACTTGGAACAATGATTTAATGTTTCCATTTGACTGCCAGCCTGCAACAATGTCACATTAATTGATTGAATCTATTCTGAACTGCTAACTCAATTGAAAACAATGTGTGCAGCGCAGCTGAACAGATCTTGAAAGCAGATAGATGGTTTGTGGCATTCCCTTGTTTCCTGTGAGAGCATGTTCTGTCACAGCATTTAGTCTTTTAAATGGGTATCTGCCGATGATGCTTTCCCTTCCCATCTGCCTCACACTGGCTGAAAAGCTGAGATGACCTTTGCGGGTGTTGCCAGTCAGACCCTTGCAGCTAATACTCATTTCTACATGATATGGTCCTTGAGAAGATGAAAAAGGAAAAAAAGAAAAACCTTTGGTATATTTTTCTTTATTTATACAGTATAAAAATGCCAATAAAGTGCCACAACGTGTCATCTGTGACAGTTTTGTACTCAAAGGGCAAAACATAATTTGAGCAGTGAAGTTATGGAACTTGTAATATGTGTCCTTGTCTCTGAAGAAGTACACAATATGAAGAATACATATTACTAATAGAGATTATTTTAGCACTTAAAAGTAAAGCTGCTTCTTTTTCTGAAGCCAGAAAATATAACAAGTAAAAGTGGCAGTGTAATTGTGGTGGCTTAAGTTAGGTTAAAAGAAAAGGATATTTGGAACAAAAAAAAAAAAAATCCTCCGTAAAAAGTTATGTGAATAAATTATTAGGAATAAATTATTACAAACATTCAGATGTGTGTTGTGCATATACCTAAAAAAAATAGGGCTTGTCACTACTTTATACAATTCATTTCATAACCAAAAACGTCTTCTGCTAACTTTTGCCTCATGTTCCCCAGGGCTACAGTGATGAATATGGGTGCACTATAGGCTATACTTAACCAATCCCTTTTGGGAATCCTGTTGAAATTATCATACAATTAAAGCAGTATGTAACAAGGAATTTTATACATTATTGATTACTTAGCTGACTTGAAAACTTTGGTGGGCATAAGTAGGCAAGTAGTTGCATTCCTGTATTAGGAACGGATCTCTAACTTTGTCTTCACATAACCTGGCTCAAGAATTTGTCATTTTTGGTTTATAAATGTATAGGTCATTGTTGTGTTTAGTGAAATCTGTTTCATTAATTGGAAAATCAACAGAGCCAATGAGAGCTTTATAGGCATTAAAAAGGAATGAAAAGGTGACTGAGCCAAAACAAAAAGTGATAGAAATGATGCCACAAAATTGGCATCAAGGATACAATTTACATAAGTATTGTTCAATAAGTCCACTTAGAGATGTAACTCTAATATTATCACACTGCATTCCATTGCTTAATGTGAAATACATTTGTATTGCTCCAAACACAATTTATCTGCTGTTCTAACTGCTGACTAGAAATTAAATCAGTAAGAAAGAGGAAAGAAAATAGTCCTAAACTACTTGTAAAATTGGTTACTGGAGTGACAATGTGAAAAAGCAAGATTTGGGCCATCTTAAATTATGTAAAACAATGATGAGCAGGTAAAAATACTGTTTGATCGAATTTATTTCTCTATTGATCCAATCTATGACATCAAAAACAGGTGGAACAATGCAGGATGAAATGACATGGTAACCTAATTACATATAAATATCACATCAGCATACTTTATGCTTAATTAAACAACATGAACCAACTCAGAAGATGTACACTACTTAATGTGCACTGTTTGGAAAGTATGAACTAATTAGCTGCAACATCAAACAACCAAAACGTTGTAGTTAATAGTCAAAATGTTAACTTTGGATCAGATTTAGGAGACCAAACACAGGGGTTGTATGTTCCCTGTGATTGGTTTAGTATATATATCATACTATTTCAAGAACATTTTTATCAGCAAATGGTTCATAAAACCTGTGGTTTTCATTTGTAGATGTCGAAAAAGATCGGCAAATCTGTATAGACATCTAAAAATGGTCATTTCTGAACAAAGTTCCATTTGTTGAGATGACTTAGCTTGGATGCCTGATTTGGTTTTAGTTTTATAATAATTTTGTGTATTTGCAAATCATAAAACATTTTGCTTTACTGTGGGTGACAAGCTAATAATAAGCTAATAAGTTTTGTATTAAGTCACAGAGAAAGAGAGAGAAGTCCTTGCTAACCCTTAAAAGGCAGCTGTTCGGCAAAGCGGTTCAATTAATTGAGTTAAAGTATCTCTCAAATTAATGTTTTACTATTAGGCCAGGAAAGCTGATAAACCTCTGCTAATACAGTCTGAAAGTGTTTATAGTTTGAGCCAAAAAGTGACTGAATCGATGATAAGCCTCCAGGTCCCTTGGGCTCCAGTCTGTCTCGTGCATCTCAATTAAGAGCAGGATATTTTAATAGGGGCGATTAGGCTTTGCTTGTCAAAAAACTGGCTGGATTAAAGCGGTTAGAAACTATCATTTTGAGCATTGTACTTTTGTATTCACAGGCTCAGAGAAAAAATAAATTCTGGGCAGTGATCCATCCAGGATCAAACTAAAACACAGAAATACATTTATTATGGTGGATTTTACTGGGCAGGAGCCAAAGGTTTTTTTTATTGAACCTATGGTTGGGAGATGTATTGTCAGTGTGCAGTGCATGCAACGGGACTGCAGATGCAACACACACGGGACCTTAGTATACTCTCTTTAGGCTGCATTTTATTCCAGAGCTCCTGTGATGGGTGGATGTGGTTAGTGTTGGCAGGAGCGACAGTGTTGAATGCTAATTGTTTTGAAGGGCACAGGATTCATTGGTTGTTATGGTAACAAGGGACTGTGCACATGAGTGCAGAAGGGACGTGGCCAGACAGACAGACAGATAGATAGATAGATAGATAGATAGATAGATAGATAGATAGATAGATAGATAGATAGATAGATAGATAGATAGACAGACAGACAGACAGACAGACAGACAGACAGACAGACACAGACAGACAGACAGACAGACAGAGATTGATGATAGATTTATAGATTGATAGCTAATAAATAGATCCATAGATAGACTGACAAATATGTAGATGGACAGATATGGAAAGGAGGGACGTACAGAGGTAGAGCAAGTAAGACAGAAAGAGAGATATGACTGTGAAACTCACACTACTGCGAGCTCAACTCTCTCTGGAGCGGATACACTATCCTTGTGTCTGAAGTGTTGGTGAGAGAGCTGTTTGTAGTGTGTAATTTAAGAAGACAATAGGAAAAAACAGATAAAAAATTTAGTGAACAGGGGAAGAGTGGTATCAAAAAGCTATAAAAATTTGGCTTTGATTCCGTTATTTTTGAAAAAGAGCTTCACTTGCACTTTGATAGTTGCTGTGGGTTAAGGGAGAAGCCAAGAAACTCAATATTTTTTAAGAGGTTACAAATCATATCAATAACACAATATAAAAGCAGTAAAAATTAACAGAATTCAGTTTCTAAATAACCAATAATAATTGCTAACAAGCAACTTCATACTATGACATGGGGGCAGACAAGGTCAATACCTCTTGCACGCAATACTCAATAACTCATCATTTCAGTCATTGTTAACTGTTCAGTGTTATCTTAGAAGATAAAGAAATGATGAACATCGAAGCCTACATTTCGGTTAGAAAGTTCATAGGATATGTTGAACAGTAAAGCACAAAAAAAATGACATTTGGCATTTATACAGTCAGACTTTAATGGTCTCTCAAGATTAAAAGGTCAAAGCCAATATATGAACTTGAAAATTGTGATTCTTACAACTGGGTAATTGGCAATGGCTGGTATCTCTTAATGTGATGCCATCTCTCCTTTGCACAATAATACAGTACAAAGCAATGTAGGCTAAATGTGGACACCGACCAGCACTGTTTATATTGAGAAGCTAATTGGCAACCCTTTTCTTTGCCTATGTAAGCCTCCACCTTTCCATGACCCTGCACAGAATAAGTGGGGACAGAGATAAATGCATGATCAAATGCAAGATCGTGGATGCATAAAGTACAGATTGTGGGATTTCTTCCTTCTTTCCAGGAAGTATTACAGAGAATATCCGTTACATCACTTTAGTCTGGCTTAAATGTAAATTTACTGATGACCGGGTTCTTTAGTTCAAGCTAAGAGACACAGGGAGATAACCAGCCACTCAAAGATCTCTCTGCAGCACAAGTCCCCACTGGGACTCCACTTTAAAAAGCAGTTAATTTGCTATTTACAAAATCTTTATATGAACAGTAAAACCATTTGACTCAATCACATTCAGTTAACCAAAGTGTTGATCGCAAAGGAGTAAATGAGTACAGAGAAAGTTGGTTTAATGTAGTCATCTTGTGAGAAAGATTTGCGCCACTTTACAATGCAGTTTTGTTTTTGCAACACTGTCTTTGTGCATGTGACCTGCTTCACTTGATTTCCAGTTTTTAGCTTACAGCATCATTTCCAAAAACAATTATTTCCTAATATTGTTCACAACAGTAGCTTTAGCACAGAGTAATGTAAAACTCTGCTGTGGCTTTTCACGGGGCTTCTACGTAAGTAGTAGTCTACAAGGGTAATAGTTTGATTGTTGATTTTCAAAAACTGTGATAAATGTGGTTTCAGAAGATGGAAGACGTGGTAGAAACAGACATTATTTTATGCTACACTGAGAGAAAAGCTTGCAATCTGACAGTCTATTTCACCTCATTTGTATGTCGCTTTGGACAAAAGTGTCTGCCAAATTATTAAATGTAAATCTAAATATTAATTACTTCTCTTTTCCCCTGCAATCCGTTTTTGGCAGCATCAAAATGACAAAGATGCCTGAGTTTGTTTACATGAGAGGACAGATGCTCATATGGGAATCTGGAAGTTTGTTCCATCTGTGTGCAGCTTAATCTGACTCATGGCATCAATTGACTCAGATTTGCATGAGATTATGTACACATTTATAAACAAAAAGAAAAAGTGTAAAAATGGATTCTGAGTAGCTAAAAGCTAGTGCAAAAACATTTAAAAACAGGAATAATGTGCTGGTTCTTCTGGTTCCAGTTAGAAGTCTGGCAGCAGCATTCTGAATAATCTTAAATTGTCTAATGTTTGTTTTAAAGTGAGATACTGTTACAATAGTCCATCTGGCTGGTGATACCATATGAGTTTTTGTAAATCTTATTAGGAAACCTTTAAGTCTTGCTCTTTGTTTGAGAAAATAAAATGCTGACGTAGTTGCTGCCACGATGTGGTGGCTGAAGCTCAGATCTGAATCAATGAAGACACCAAGAACAGTCAGTCTTTCTTCAAATGCTATAGCTATTTAAAAGCTGGAAGCATTGATAAAATGATTGGTGAACGAGCTAAGTAAATAGGAATGTCGTCTGCACAGCTGTGATAAGGAATGTTATTGTCACGCCTGATTTGACCTCCATGAAGCATGTACAGGTTAAATAACTGTCCCACCAATCAAACCCTGTGGGACTCCTTGTGTCAGGGTAATCTGCTGAGTTTCATGATTACCAGTGGGAACAACATAACTCCTGCCCCTTTAAGATATTATCTGAGTCAACTGAGGACTGTATCAGATAATCCCCTCTACTATTCCACTTAGTCAAGAGATATTTTATGGTTCACAGCTGCCCTAAGATTACGCAGTAGTGAAACTGATGTTTTCAGTAGTCAGTATTCAGGCAAATGACATCCAGCACCTTTTTTAGTGCAGTCCTATTGCTGTGATGTTGTCTGAAACTGGACTGAAATCTGTCCAAAAGACCATTTATATTTAAAATGAAATGAAAAAAGCTTTTTTCAATCATTTCTCCCCCCAAAAAAGATAATCTCTTCGAATTTAACACTGAAGGATGTGGACTGCCGTTCTATTGGAGTGATTTTAGAAAATTGCTTGATGAGGGACCCACAGACAGTTTTCAGCACATCAATTTCCAGGCTACAGAAAATGTTGAAAAAGCTGGTTGGCACTGTGTCAAAACAGCAGATGTGTGGACAGAAATGCTTCACTACATCTTCAAAGTCCTGTTATTGATAACACTGAATCTAGACAATCATGCCAAATTGTTTCTGAGCATCTTCTGCTTGTGAGACTGGAAGTCAGGGGCTGACTTTGTTGGAAGTTCAGTTAGTGTCTCACAACAACAAGGCACCAAAACTTTTGAAAATCCTTGCTGATGATAGAGACTATGAATTAAGATCAATAGAGATACAGACTTATTTGTTTGAGATATAAATATTAAGCCTCTTTCTTAAATATGTTATAATAAATCTGAAAATTACCTTTTTTCTTCATTATCTACAGCTTTTACAGTCAAAGAGATCTTAGATTACAAAAATGTGGGTCTCTAGTTTATTTTGTCTCTGATTTTTAGAAGGATGCCCATCATGTTAATGCATTTGCTTGACTGACAAATGGCTCAGCTCAGGCTTAGCTAAAATCAGGCTTTATAAAATAGTGGTATAAAGCTTTCTGACAGTGATATTGTACAGTATGACAACCAGTGTGGTCTTCTATATACTTTTTTTTTTTTTTTTACTGTGTATGATCTTGTTTGGACTAGATTACCAGTGTGAATGTTACCAGAAAGCAACCCAGTGGAGTTGTCAATAAAGTTTGAACAGGACCTCGAGAATCTGTAACACAATAACATTTTTGGTGTATTTTAAAACATACTGCAAAATTATTCAAACAAAATCACCACCTCATAACTGCTTGCACTGAAATAAGACGGCACTGAATCCATAAGAGATGTTAACCAGTTGATATTTGTCCCTTTATGACAGCATGTAGAAGCCCATACCTTTCTGGCATTTCAACATATCACACATAAGATGAGGTGTTCATCAATTTCATTGCACCTGCAAACATGTGGAGACAGGCAATAAGGTCACTGAAGAGATAACTACCATACATGAAACGGATATTCAAACAAAAAAATGCACTGCTGATTTAAATATGTACATTGGAAACTGAAATAGGTATCGCAAACTTGGTTTCCATTTTATTAACATGCAATGAATGAATTCACTTGTCACATGTCAGAATCCAGAAGCTGATATTTTCCTCTTTTAGTGTTTGAACTACAGACACACCGTTCACCTGCAACTACAGCCGTGTTACAAAGTGAACTGGAGATTTCTAAAAGCAAATAAGATAATCTGACTTTTATGACTTGATGAATATAAACAATACAATTTAAAGGTAAAGTCACGGAGGCAGTTTTCAGCCCCAAGCATTTTACAGTATTGCAATAGTATGCAATAGGCAGTCGAATTGCATTGCACATACTCTACAAACAACTCTTCCTCACTCACTTTGAAATCTCAGACATAATAAGGTTTAGCGATACATCCCACAGCCACTCAAATTCTTTTTAATAACCATTATAAAGCCATCTCATTTCTGCTATGCTAATGCTTGGGCAGCATAATCCAAGCAGTTTGTATCCAACCAAATGCTTGTGTTTGATGAAAAATCCTGTGAATTTATTCCTGCTAGCTCCTAATCATAGCTCAGTGTTTATAAAAGTGTGCCTTTGGGCATCCCTGTCTAAGTGTGTACCGTCCCCAAAGACCACTGCAACAGGGCACGTAACTATACAGCCTTTCAAAATAAAACAGCTGTTAGTTGACTAAATGTTAGCGCTGATGAAGTACACATAAGCTATTTGGACTGGAGTAGTCATTACAAAACACATGGATAATTTAGCTTATGTTGGTCTGAGACTTTTAGGTTCCTGGCCTGTTTAGTTAAATACCCATGGGGTCTTCAAGTTGGCCAGGAAAAGGTAGCCAGCCAGGCTGACCGACTGAAATTTATGAAACATCCATCTGGGGTTTATCCCCTCTTTATGTTTTCTGCCATACTGAAGGAGAATACGAAGGCATTTAGAAAATGCATTGTACTGACATACACACAGTACTCCAAACATTTGTTGTGAGATTTTGATTTTTGAGTATTTTAAACTGAAAAAGAGATCATAAGAAGTCTGCCCATCTAACATTAACGTGGAATGACATTGAGAATTGAGAACGTAACATTTTTATTGTGCTTTCTCGCTTTCTAAGTTTTGTGGACATGGTTGTATATATATCTCAACTTTTATAAAAATGTCAGAATAACTGAACATATAAAAATATGTTCTATGTGTGATGTTTTTCAATAAAACGAATGTATATCTTTTAAACTAGCACACGTGCACTTGGTAGTCATGTACAGGATTCATAGTTATTTTGGTGCTCGATAAAATGGCATACATGTGACGTAGTCAATGTAGTTCTTTAATTATTCAGCGTTTGAGGGAAATGAGAAAAAACACACTAAAATCAACTTCTTGATTCTATAGGTCTCTATAAACATGACACATACGAATGGTCATGAGTTAAATTATTTAGACAAGCCAAAATTAGCCTAGTTGCAAATGGTGTTGTTGAGCTAAATGGGTTTTCTTGTTCAATCTTTGTTTTAGGATTTGCCCTGATTAGAAGGAGTTAGATGGAATTTTTAAGTGGAGCTCAGTTGGAGGAAACCAATGGGGAATTACACAATTTTATAGATGGGACTTCAAAGCAGGGAAATGGCTGTACTGTGTGACTGCTTTTAGCAAGAGGTCCAATGTCAGTGAAATACTCATAAAGTGTTGATTTTGTTTTCGTAATCAGCGCACATGCAGAAATGTTATGAAAAAAACAAGAAAGGAGGAGCATTAAGATAGATATAAGTGAAAACAGGATGGGTACAGAATAAGATTTCTAAAAGATCTGCTGGCTGGGTTCAAACAAAGGAGGACAGAGCTGAAGTTAATAAAGGTTTTTACCATATTCATTCATTATTGTCCCACAAAGCTTCTGACATGCAGGGGATTTTGATCCTTCACATCTGTCCTTCTTTATTGCTGTGCAGCCCTACCTTCTCTCCCGTATAATGATCATTATAACTTCCTGTCTGTTCCTTTTACAGATCGGTGTCCTTTGGCTATCCACTTGTCACATGTCAGATTACATAAATGCCCTTGATCCTGGTGTGGGCATTTTTTTATTTCACAAACTCAGTTCATAGACTTCAGGAAGAGCCTTGAAGCTTCACCATGCAATATATATTTTTGTAATTAATCAAATTTTGTATTTCCCTCTCTTCTGACTCTATTTCTCACCATCAATTGATCATTAGGGCTACAGCTTAACAAAAACTCAAACAAATAATCAATACGTTGTAACGTTGATTTCATTATTTCCAACATTCAAATGACGACTCTTTGACATAATCAATATTATGTATTGGGTACTGGGTGCACACGAGGTCTGGAAAAGTTTATCACTCAAACAATATTAGTTTATGCAAGCCAGTTGAAGTTATTTAATAGTCATGATGGATAACTAAACATAATTTTTGTTTTTAAATGTATCATGTTTTACACATTTTATCAGTGTTTTGTTAGAAAATCATTAACCTTGAAGGTGTCCTACGCACAGTAGAGCTTCATTATGTTTTGATATATGAAACATACACAGCTCTGAATGAAAACACAAAGTTAATGACATTTTTCTTTTCAAACCAATTGAAAAAAAAAAAATCCAAAGAATCTGCAAAAGGCAGCAGTGCAATGTATTATATAGAGTGCCAACCTGCATTTACAGACTATTTACAATAAACGTTTTACAATAAAACTGAATAAATTAGATATTGAAAGTTTCCTGTATTAGCTGGAGTTTATTCTATTGATGACAGTTCATGTTCACATGCACTGCACAAATTGATAATGAAATTGCTATTAGGGGTGTGCCATATTGTATCGTTCACAATGATATCAGTGCAATTTTTTTTTTTGTTAAACAAATTCATATTGTGTTAATGGCAATATTCTGACCTGGCGTAATGCCATATTGTTATGCGGGGTGATGCTATAGTGTATATACTGCTGTAGTGAAGAAATTTCCCCTCGGGGATTAATAAAGTGTATAAAAAAAAAAAAATAAATAAATAAATAACCAGCACAAGTTATGCATAACAATAATCAAGGCTAAAAGTGGCTCCGTGGTGGAGGAGATAGTTCCAAAAAGGGGTGTGGCTTCAGCAGTGTGGAAGTGGTTGGGATACAAAAGATCAGATGTACCACGTACACTGTAATATGTTCAATTTCACAGAATATTTGTGGATACATTGTTATGTCTATGCTTGTGTAGCCCTTGCTTAGCACACTATGTCAGGAGTTATGCACAATAACTTATCCAGGGTTCTTTTGGAGGAGGAGGAGGAGTAGAGGGATGAGAAAAGTCTCACACTTAAGAGAACTTAAAACAAACAGCCGGCATTTACAATAATCAATTAACATATTAACTCATTTTATTAACCTGTTGTCAAAATAACCTGCACAACTCCCTTTTGGCTCACACAGTTTGTAATACATTCAGTTTGTTAGTCAGTTTTTTGTTACTCAGGTTTCCCTTTAAGTTATTCTAAAATGGCAACAGCAAATGGGGAAAAGACTGAGTAAACCCACAGGGACCTTGGTTTGATTTGAGTGGGTTACACTAACATATATAATTATAACAGATTCCATAAAATATTTTTCATATCATGAAGTATATCATTATTGCAGATATACCCACATTTTTTATGATATTCTTTTAGGGGCATATCGCCAAGCTGTAGTTGCGACAGAATTGTGTTTGACAGAACGTCTTATGAGGGTGGTTCGAAATATTCCAAGGCTGCTCCTGTCACACTGTACATTGAGTGGGGGGAAGCTTTAACCTTTATGTGTAGGAATTCTAAATTGTGTCGCTTTATCAACAACAGCACCTGAGTTACACACATTTTTGCGGCCACTGGTCTGAGTGGTTGTGAGCGGGGAATTGTGTTGGTGAGTGTGAGAAGTGTAAGCTTTTTCAACGCGCTGTCAATGGGCGCATTGTTATGTTGGAGAACCCAAATGCCATCGCGCTAGCCTGGTGTGAAAAAGATCCAATTTCACTGCCTCAATATGGGTCTGGTCAACCCTCCATAGGGAATCGTTTGCAGTCGTTCCATCCTACTGGGCCAAGACCTCTGGTTAATTTTAACCTATCATCATTCGCCTAAACTGTCCGTCACTCTACCACCGGCGATTTTTGACGGTCAACGAGGGTTGAAAAATGTGCGCTTGTCACTGTCACAAGCTGTCCAATCACAGTGAAGGAGGGGCGGGAGAAGCGCAGTTAATTGCAGAGACTGTTTGCTGATTGGTCCACCCGTCACGGCGGCTGTGCAAACGCTTATACGAGCCGAGTTTACAGACTGTATCCACAGTGAAGAAAAATGAAGCTGTTAGTGAAAATCAGCACAGCCAGGCTACCGTTGCACCACAGTTCAGGTTGTTTGCACGGAATATTTTCCCTCAGACTCCTCAGAACATCAGAGTTGAAGTTGGTGTTGACAGTCTGACCTTGTGGGACAAATTCACGCTGCATAACCTCGTAAATGTCAAAGAAAACCCACCTAGTTGTGCTACTGACCTGGTGCGCCTTTTTCAGTCTTGTCCACTGACATTCTGACGCTCTTGAAACGTGACTGTCACCTCTCCGGGCTCACTGCATCATTGCTGTAGGTGTTCTGAAGCATTTCAAGGGTCTCATTTGACGATTCACCTAGTTTGAAACAGATTTTGACTGGTAGTCAAAAACATTTGTAACTCAGTTGCTTATTTCGATTAAGTGACGAAACTTGGAATAATTACTCACATAGTTTAAAGCTTCCTCCTTCTCCCTGCACGTCATGGTGCTACTTACTGTTTCCACGCAACAGGAACAGTCTTAGAACTTTTCGATCCACCCTCATACAAACTATACATCCTAATAACTTTGTATATAGCTGAATGAATGAACATATTTCTTTGGACTGATGAGTCTAAGTGCCTGAGGTTGCATGATGTGCACCAGAGAAGCAGTTTGGGGATATCTCACTGCATCCATGAACATTCAGCGATCTAAAGCACATCAACACATAGCAATTTCAAGGGTTTCCTTTCCATCCCACTTATTAATGGAAACATTTTGCACTCCACTCTCTCCAACTGCAGCAAGTCGGCCAACTCGCTGTGTGTAAAGACAAACTCATGGTAGCCGTTGGACAGCGAACATTGTTGTTTAATGAAGAGAAAAGATAACCCCCCCGCCCCCCCCCCCCATACAGATGCAGACAGGGGTAAAACCGATGTCCTGAGAGAATTAATTCAAGGGTGTGAGACTAGATATGAATCCCTGTGCTCAGGTAAGCCTTCTTTGATTTTTGATCCTTAAATATGGCTCACAGGAAAAGCAAAATATTCACACACCTGGAAACAGAACAATCACTCACGTGTCATAATTATGAGGCTTGCTTATCGGCTGTGCCACAGTATTGTGAAAAAAATGGATACCCCTCATGAAACTGGAAAATGTTGAGAAGGTTCTTATTTTTTCTGATTTGGTCAAAATTGTTAACACAGACAGTCCAGACTACTTCTGCTGCTGCTTCACACTACCAAAAGCATTGCTCTGTGAAAGTAATTACTTTTCCATCTCATAATCACTATTTTTACAGTAACGATGGATCAAATTACAACGGGTAATATGAAATGAGTATAGCTCATGGTGACAAACACACGGAGGATTATCACTCGACTTTGATTATCACCCACAGCTCTTGGTACCTTTTGGTACTATTTTCTTTTAGTCTCATCTTAGCGCTCCTCCCACATTTTGAGAAACGGCAGACACCTGGTTTTAGCAATAAAATGATAAAGATAAACTTTCGGTAAACTACCTGCCGAGCAGGACCGAAGGACAGACAAAAGTAGCAGTTTCCAAGTAGCTGGTGAACAAAGTGAACATTTTAGCATCCATATATTTCCTTCAGGCAGCACTGGAGACCAACATAGAGCCTAAAAGAGTACTGTAGTGAATATTGGAGGTATATGTGTGGACAGAAACACAGCTGCAACTGCAGGGTGTTAGGCAATTGTTTGCTTAGACATTTGCCATACAAATTTGTAACGTGATCAGTGTTGTTTAAAGAGTTAAAAAAGATAATTACACCGGTTTAAAAAAACCTTGCAAAATATGTCTGTTTGCTAGCTGTCCTGATGACCTTATATAACAATAGCATAATTTGACCTAAAGTCAGCAGTAGACATGTATATGACTTTAACTGTAAATTAAACAAGTTATTTAGGGTCGAGTGGTAACTAAAACGGGGAGTAAAAAGACAGTGGAAAGTTTTAAAAGGAGCCACAACCCGATAGACATCATCATACAAAGTGGGTACCAACGTACACCTACTGGCACTCACTGGAGTATTAAAGAAGTAAAGTAGTGGCACCCATGATTATAAATCACACCAGCCATTTTGAAGATTAATCCTGGGTTCCCTGACCATATCATGCATTTTTAATATTTATGACCTGACCTCTAAAGTAGACAGATTTTTTAAATGTATAGGGATCATAGAGCCTGGTGATAGACTGGCGGGCTGTCGAGGATGTACCCCGCCTTTTGCCCAAGGTCAGCTGACTCCCCTGCTCATCCCTGCTACTATTAGTATTAGTAGAAGAAGCATGGCATGTTCCTGAAAAAGCCTACTCGACACTGAACACAAATTATCCTGCTTTTTTTTCTTTTTTTTTTCAATTACATATTAAGTTCAGGACAGTTCATTTCTGTTTCCCGAACATTACTGTCCCACAGCAGCAAGGTCAGATAAAAACATAAACAAGAAAACCCCACTAAGGCAATTAAAGGCACTAAAATTGCTTGTACTATACAGTACAGACCACATGCTCCAATAAACTGAATATATTGATTTAGGCTAGATGGTGCAAACAGCTGTGGTAAAGGTCTTGGCATCCTGAATGTTTCAGGATTTAGCGGGTAATCTTACTCTGGTCTATGGTCTCTTGTGAGTATGTTTACAGTATATCTCAGAGATCACACATTAGTGAAATGTGCTTTAAAAAAAAATAAAATTAATAAGAGATTGTAAAATGATCTAAGTCATTGTGTAGCAGTGTTACAGAAGGTAAAAAATAATTACTGCTACTGTAGCTACCACCGTGGGTTAACTCGATACGCGCGCACACACACACACGCGCACACGCACACACACACACACACACACACAGCCAAGTACAGTTGCACAGTAATTTTTTTTAAACATAAAGTACTAGCTCACACACCATGAAACAAATGAGCACAAAAAAGGCCATGTGCACCCACGCTGTCCCGTTTCAGAGCACATGCTGACTCCGCAAAGTCTGACGGCGCCTGACGCTGCTCCTTCACATCTCCAGGAGCTGGTGGGTGTGTGTGGCCCTGGTCCCAGCACGCTACTGCCAATATATAGGCAGAGAGAGTAATGCGATAACAGAAAACACCTGTGCCAATTAACTCGCTCCCTGGCACCATTCTCTGAACCACTCCCACATCCATCTCTCCTACAGCTGCCGCACAAACCATGCTGCGCTGCCACACCTTCCAGAGACTATAATCATAATGCATGATTTGCCATCGCTATTGTAATTGGTGCAGGGGGGGGGGGAACGTGTGGGTCAATGTATGAACCTAAAAACGTTAAGACAACTTTTGGCAAGAGCACATACAGTGTGTGGTTGCACGGTAGGTGGTAAGGTGTTTAAATGAAAATATAAATGTATGCTTTCAAAAGAAAAAAAGATGATTTTCTTTGAGGTGATTAACAGACATATAGTTACTGTGAATAAGAACTCACACTGGTGTTAATATAAGGCATTTTAAATAGGAGAAATTAGGGATATTCTTGTTTATGGTTGACCTTCTTAATGTGTTATTATAATTAGTGGAACTTAAGAGTGGTTCATTTCATACCATGAGCTGTGGAGGTCAAATCACTGTGGTTGGATTGGAATCCCTGTCGGTGAAGTTTAGGGGCTCCTGGGATTATTGTACGCCGAGAGCTCTTAACATCAGCCAACGGTCCAGTAAGCCAGAAGACCCAGCCGCTGAAACACAGGTTGGTCGATGGACATACACACAGCCCTTAAGGACCTCTCCAGCTGCAAATTTACAGTACATACATAAACGGGGTGATGAAGTGGGAAGGAGTACCACCTCCCGTGTGGTTCACCCTGTTGACAGCGACCCAACTTGACTGCAAGGGAGGACACTAGGGGCTCTCTTTCTACAGAAATATTCGGGTGGCTGTGTCAAGGCCAACCAAATGACTGTTGTCTTAAGGCTGCTTCAGCCACCATCATGGGTTGTGTCTTTGGGATAAACCACCAGGGATTCAGGTAGTCTGTTCAGTGTCACATGAAAGGGTTATACTATATCCTCCCAGTACTACCCTCACAGCACAGATGCTTTGACCAATTGAAGTTCCTGTTCCATCAATGTGGAGAAGAACCCTTGATGGCTTTTTCACTGCAACCAGCGCAGATCATTTTTGTTGGAACGCATGACCAAGCCAGGTGTACAATTCATGAAAATTGAAGGTGTCAGTTGTGGAGGACAAGACCACCCCACAACTTTCAATGATATTACCAAGAGGAAGCTAACGGAAACCTCAGCAGCCCAGCATTTGTCTTCTCATGATTATCTGAATTATGCGGCGGAACTCTCTTCTTTTATGGTCTACCCATGAATCTACTTATTAAGATTAAACTGTAATTATCTACAACGTACATAATTATATTATTATCTTATTATAGATTATTATATATAATGTACAAAATTCCAGAGAATAATTTGTTCATTTGAAACAGTAATGCTGCAGTGTATGACATCCTCACTCCAAAAACTTGTATTAGGCAGAAAATGACTTGGCTAAAAGTAAAACACATAATTTTGATTAAAAAAAAAAAATCCTGGCATTATACCTTTAATGGAATTACAATGGGCGTTATGTTTCCCAAATGAGCCATGTAGGTGAAATGAATTAAGGACATAAAGATGACGAGCTCATTGTCTGTAGTCCCGGCTTTCCTTGGTGATTTGAAATCACTTGGATGTTCGTCCCAGGATGGAGCTGCGCAGAAAAACAATTAGGTTAAGTTGAGGGTTTGGCTATTTTCTTAATATATTTAACTTTAGTATTGAAGCAATGAGGTGTACCTTCTTGACAAGTCTGTAGCACAAAATATCCAGAAAGTATCTTTAAGAAAGGACACAGAGGTAAGATTTTTAGATTTTTGTTTTTCATTGGATATTTTAAAAGTTATCAGGTAAAAATACAAAAATGAGGGAACCATACTCCTGCCATGGAGTAGTTGGGGGTTAATGGTATTGGAGGGGGGGGAGATATTGACTTTTTACTTTCTCCACTCTGATTTAACTGTCTTTTTCTGGGAATTGAAGCCACAACCTTTATGTCGAAAGAGTACATTCAGGTTAGGTTTAACTAATCTATTCATACAGTTCTTGTTTATCTTAATTTCCTGTTCCGGCAGTACGAGCATGATCATGTATTTTCCCTGATGACCGATCGGCACTGTCTGTTTAAATTACCTAACAATATGTGGGCAGATGGCAGATGGCTTGCACTGTCAGAGAGATGGGATCATTTCAGTAGATGCTGGATACCAAAGGGTAGGTCACTCCACAACTGGGACCATCATCAGTGGCACTGTGTGAAAGTCTGACCCCTTGGCAAGGATTAGAAGAAAACTATTAATCATGGCTTTTTGAGGAGCTCAGCTGCACTAAATCATCCACCACCTTTCACCTAAACATCCCTGATGCTGCTACTCTTCATGAGAATGATTGGGTACCTGTAGGTTCATCTTCAAAGGATACTTTTTGAAATATAACTGAATTATCCTTAAAAGATTAACCAATTGACACCTACAATTCTCAAGGATCCTACTCTACATGTATGGGTGACATGTGGTGGATGATTCAGTGCAGTAGAGATCCTCAGGGAGATCATGCTTTCACACAGTGACCTCAACAGAGTTACCCTTTAAGGCTGTGTCTAGGGGGCTCAACTGTAACTTCCATTATTGTGTCTTTTGTAAATCACCAGCAGAAAACAAATGGTGTTTGTTTAGGCCCTGTAAAGGTCCTGCCTTGGTCAGTCGGACGTTAAAGACACATTCCAAACCTCTTCCGTACACCTGTTTCATACCACAAATCGTGGCAACAAATGAATAAAGAGATTGGGTTAAAAGAGCGGGTGGTGGAAAAAGAGATGTAACCACACCAATAAATGATCTAAAAGACTGTGCACCGGCACAAAAGAACAGTGAAGAGGGAAGCGTCCGGAAACCATTTTAGGAGGAGGAAGGGAGAGATTTTTCTTTAATCCCTGTGAGGCAAAGCGACTTAATGGAAACTTCTTCTTATCAGGCATGATGCAGAGACCTTACCATTGCCTCTGCTTCTCTTTGATGTGTTTTGTGAGAGAGCTCAAACTGCTTCAGCTCTTACACACATGAGTACAGCCTTGCAACCCTTTAGCAGGGTACACAGTGCAATAGATCTTTGCTGTGAAGATATGGTGGCCATGGTTTATTGTTCTTTTCTCCCTCTGCCTCCATGTACGTACAAAAGTTAAGGCAGGCCTGTGTGGGCTGATCCCACAGAAGAGTTACTGTCGCTGACTATGTGTCAGAACGCAAGGTACATCACAGCTTGCTGCGTAGGGACTTGAATAGCTGCAGACTGGCTAGAGTCTCCATACTGTCTTAACACGTACACCTACCTAAACATTTTTGCAGATCACATAGACCCAATTATGGTAACGATATCCCTCTTTCAGCAGGAAAATGACACACTAAATAAATTGTTCAGGAATAGTTTGAAGAACATGACAAAAAGTTCAAGATGTTGACATAGCATTCAAATTCCCCAGATGTCAACCTGATGGAGCATCGGTGGGATGGAAAAACAAGTTCAAGGATGTCCCAGCTCACAACTTACAGCAGTTAAAGGATCTGCTGCTAACATATCGGTGCCAGATCCCACAAGACGCCTTCAGAGGCATTGTGTAGCCCAAGTCACAACTCAGAAAATCAGAGGTGCATGTTACACAATATTAACGTGTAGTAATTCATCAATCAAAGGGAGTGTGTGCTCTTACAAAGATAAGTTGATTGCATTGTGCCTTTAACTGCCAGTGAAAATACAAATCTATTATTTAGTAAGTGTTATGCACTGTCATAATTGCCTCAATCAGTTAAACTGGTACTTTGATCAAAGGGCTATTTGTGGCTGACTGAAGCCACGCTCTGATGATTTTAATTTTAAATACACAGATATTAAAACCCGGCCATCACACACAAAGAAAAAACATTACAGATTGTCTGCTGATGGACTGCGAATCTCGCTCACACTATACGATTAGAAAACAACAGAACATCACAGACTTCAGGATATTACTGGGGTTATCTTTCCAGCAGTCACACACCTCCTTACACTCTGACTCACACATGTTGATCTCACACAAATTCATATTTCAAAGAAATCAGATGTATCCAGGAGGCTGCAGGACAATTCGCCTTAGCTGCTTATTGAATACATCCTCTGCAACTCCTGCTATGTCAACCCTCCAGTCATGTTCTTGTAAGCAAAGCTCAGTGTGCAAAACACTCCGGTAGCTGCGTCTCACCTCTAGCCGGTGCTAGTCAAAGATTGCTCCTGATTTGGAAGAAAAATTACTTCATAACACTCCAACGACTCAGACAGAGTGAGGAGAAAAAACGTCAACAGATTCTGTTTCATTTAAATCCGAGGTCAGAATCTATTTGGAGCAAGTGTAAGAAAATAGGGAGAATAAGATTCAAAGACTTGTTTATAGCAACTCGAAGATACCCATAAAATCATTGTCCGCCTGGTAACTAGATCCAAAAAGCACCTGCTAATGTTCTACAATACAAAATAAAAAGAAGCTGTTTAGAGCACCTTCAGTATGCTATACAGGGCATTTATTTGGCATATCGCAGGATTGCCATGACATAATATATAGTGCAGTAGAGCAGTTTGTGATCATTTAATCTGATCTCCCAGATCAGTAAAAGGACTCCACTCTGTTAAACCTTGTTAAGATGTCAAATAACAGGACTGTGTTGCATCATTCTCTTTCTCACTCTACCCTGGGCTACAGTTTTGATTGAGGTAGTTACTGGTGCTAAGAGCAAGTACTGAAGTGTGTTGACATGACAAAATCAATATCATATTTAATTAATAGTCTGGGAAAAGTAAACAGCACCCCACAGTGCAGGGGTATTTGGTCTCTGTCAGTCTTCTATCAGGGGAAAGTGGGTGGTTTATTGTTGTCACACACAGACTGCGCCCCGGTTTTGATATTGCAAGGCTATGCCTCTGAATGCCTGGGGTTACCACCTGACTTAATGAATAAACAACCAGATTTAGTGAGGTTCCGCACAGGGGAAGATCCACATACATTGATGCATGATGCGAGAAGCATGGTGGGAAGAGGCATGGCACAAGTAGGAAGGAGAAGGGCATGGCCTCTGGGCACACTAGGCCTCTCGGCTGGGATCCATTTACAACTGCAGCTTCAAGTAAAAAAAGTTGCAGTTGTGTTGGAGAACATCAGACCAATAATGTGTGTAAGGAAAAAAAAAACATTATGGTTTATTGGGGGAAATAGACAACAGTACAGTCCAGTCAAACACATTCGAAAACAGTTTTTTTGCCTTCTGCATTATTCAATTCAATTCAATTGTATGTATATAGCGCCAAATCACAACACAGGTGATTTCATGGCACTTAACACATTTAAAGTCCTTACAGCAGAACTTTACAATATTATACAGAGAAACCCAACAATTCAATGGACCCTCAATGGATCAAATTATGGATCCTAAACTCCCCGGCATATAATCTCTAAAAAGTTACATAGTTATATATATGTAACTATTGGGATGTGTGCACAGAACTTGATATATTTAGCTGTTATGTTATTATTAACTGTGTAACCCACATTAGTTTCACCAGCAACTAAAGGGTAAATTCACACTTGCAATGCTGAAGTTTACCAGAGAGCGCTCTAGTACATGTCTTTCGATCAAGCCTTCTCCCTCCAGAAACCCTTCATGCCTGAGTGAAACAGCAGCCCCACTTAAGAATTAAATTTTGCCATTTTTTTGCTCACTACTTTTGAGGAGCTTTATTTCTTTTACTTGTTAATCAGACCGACTCCTAAAGAAGGAGTTTCAGTTAAATCACAGTCCTTCTATGTGTGGGAAGTCCAGGAGGAAGCTCCGCTGAGTGGTGAATGTATGTTGCTAACACTTAGCAGGTTACTGATAGAGATACAGAGGAGGAATGTTTTAACACAGTTGTTCAATTGGACTAAGAATATCTATCAGGAGAAAGGAACACAAAACCATTTGGCGATAAATGTTAATTTGCTGTTGATTGTTATTTTCAGCGCTTGAATTTTCAGTGTCTTTGTGGTTGAGTAGCCGCATGTGCACGACGGGGCTAGCTTAGTGCGGTGGGTTAACCTGTTTACCCAAGCGATAACTCTGTTAACGTTTTCTTTAGGCTTAAGCACCAGAATCACATGGTCAGATTGTGAAAATAGTGTTGACTGTGTGTTGCTTACTACCTGTGGAAGTTTGAACCAGCGATCCCTGATCATCTTTGCCGTGGGCGGAGCTGCATTGGGGCTTCTTAGATTCAGATAAGAACAAAAGGCTGAGCGCCTACAGGCAAACACTTCCCGAGTAGTAGACTGAAAGACGGTAGACTGAATTTGACTGACTGTGGGGAAAGATACCGGTACTGGGTTTATTATCTAAATTTGTTGTTGTTCTGATATGTTGTTCCTTTTATTGTGTGTTTGTCATTGGCTAGAATAACTTGTTGTTCAGTTATTTTTCCAAACTGCCAACATTTGCCGTGTTTCATTCACTCCCAGAGCGACCTAAAGAGAGGCCTAAACTTCACACTTTAAATCGAATGTGTTACAACTGCACAATATCCTAATTCCACCCGCTGCTCTGTGTGGTCATTAAAGTAAATTGAATGTAACTGTTGTCCAAAAACTGTGTCAACCAAAAGCAAAACAAAAATCAAACATTTACCAAGGAAATCTGTCATTTACTTCTTCATATTTTACTATGCTATGGTTCACATGGTGTTTATGGGCGCTGTCCATGGTGCTGATTCTGAATCTGCAGCTGGGTCTTTGCTGACATTCTGCCTCAAATTTAAGTCATGGCTAGTCATTTTGATTTAGTCCATGTACCTCATAATTTGCTTTGCTTTTTAAGATAATAATGTATGAGTCTTAAGCAAGTGTCTATGTTTACATCTGGTAAATCTATGCCTTCTGCAAGCAAAATTTATATTTATGTCAAATGACAAGTGAGTACCAAAATGGCAAGGCAAAATACAGCGGGAGAGTAAAGATAAACATTTGGGTATGCAATGGAATTAGACTGTGCCAGAAGATCAGATATTATTGCTGTAGCATGTCATTTCAATTCAGAACCACAGGATTCATTGTAACTGTGACTTTGCAGAATCTATCTCTATTTACCTATGATGATCTTAGTAGACATGCCTTGCAGAGGGACATTATTAGTCTGTAATGCACAGAAAATGAAAGATCCTTGGACAAGTTTAGATTGCAAGAGGGAAATCTGTTTAAACTGGATGAAAGACTTTATGATTGTGTAAAAACACAAGTAAAACTGATCTGAGAGAAATTAACTGGACTAAACATTTATTCAAATATGTTTTGAATTTGTTGCACCACAAGCTGAATGTTTCACAACACTGTGCTGTGCCAAAGCAATGACTGATGAGTCATATTTTCATTCCTCCAGTTTTCCGAGAACATATTTGTCACTTTAAGAATTGGGATGTCTATTACCGAGCCTGTGAGTAAACTATTGGTGATGATAATCTTTCTATTGCTCGTCGATATTCTCTAAATTACATTGAAACAGTGAGGTGAATTGCATCCGTGTACTGGGTCCATATATGATGCTTCAAATTAACTGTTGCCTGAAGTGACTGATAAAGACAAATTTCACAGAGAAATGGTACTTGAAACATCACAGTCAAGTTAATGGTTCATGGCAAGCAAATTGGAAATTGAAAGTTTAATTCAGTGGCCATTTATCACTCAGTTTTGGTGTTCAGGTGATTCAATTTCTCTCAATAAGTACTGACTGAATTGATCCAGGGGAAATATATTAGACAATTACAACTTTAAAGTTGAAATCCTTTTGGACTATTTAAATGTTACTCGTGGATATTCCTCATTGACATCATGTAGTCACACTATGTGCCCTTCAGACTGGCATAATAAATGATTTGTTCTTCTCTGACTCGCTGCGGACGAAAGTAAGAAATCAATTAAGGAAGAGAGACAGAGTGTCCAGGCCAGTATTGATGTACAGGAGCAAGACAAGGACACTGCTGGACAATGAAGCAATTCAAATCTTAGATGAAGAGGAGGGGAAGAAAGATACCTGGACACCATTAATAAATATGAGAGGAAGTGAAGCCAAGATGTCAGCTATGACGCAAGAAATGTCTCCAATCAAATAAGCAGGATATATTAAAATTAGCAGAAGACCCTAATAACCAGTAGCAGGCTGAACAAGGTCTGTTTAGAAGCTGTTTGAAGCTTTCAATCATATCACATGATCTTCATGAGCAAATGCAGTGTCCAGTTGTCATGGAAATGAATGAAATGCAATTTCAATTCAATTCAAATTTCATTACAGTCAAAGAAATCACTGGTCATCCTTTAAAAGCAAAAAAATGGACACTCACAAACAATAGATAGCGTTGCATGGCAACACCACTTAGAAAATTCGACACCAATGCCTTTCATGAAACAGATGAATGCTGCAGAGAGACATGAAATAGCTGAATGATTCGAGCATTGTAACTGTTAGAGTCATATTAGAAAGCTAAAACCAACGTTGACCTTTTTTCAATCAGCCTGACCTAAAGTATCAACCACATCACATACGACAAGCATGTGCCATTAACCCAGAATGACATGATGGAACGCTGCGTAAAAGAAATTACAAATGGCATTTTATCTGAAATGAAGCACAAGGACACGATGGCTACAAAAGCAAGTGATAGACATTAAGAACGACAGCTGTTGTGTGTAATACACTGTATCTGAGTGAACACTCAACAACCAGCTTTTTACACTGGCTCACTTGAAATCTTTTGATGCACAATCTGGCAGAGGTTATTTACAGTGGCTTCATAAAGGCAGGACAAAAGGCCAGCTAGGAATTCCCTACATACATATGACAATGTAGAGGTCATTGTAAACAATATGAATTTGTATATCACTCATTTTAAATGGACACCATTTTTACAGAAACAAGACCCAGGAATTAAAGTTCTACACTGTCTAAATATTTCAATTTATATCTGCCAGTCAATGGCTGTCTTGGAACTACTGGGACGACAGCTATTGTTGAACTGTTGCTGCTGTTTTTATCTGTGATGCTGGATTCTTTAAAGGCTGGCTGCTGCAAAGCGACTCTGTGTGATGCTAAAAACATGTAAGAAGAGGCCTCATATCTTTATGAAAGAGCAAATAGTCACTGCTAAAGAAAACTTTAACCTTGAGGCTGATGATCTAGATCTTTGAAAAGTCAACAATTTACATTATTGTCTTTTCAGGAAAAGTATACTAAATGACATAACAGCTGAATTGTAGGCTAGACTGTAGCAATGGGGCCAACAATATAAATGTGAAGGCAAGGCATGGCAAGTTTATTTGTAAAGCACATTTCAACAACAAGGCAATTCAAAGTGCTTTACATAAAACCATTAAAAGCATCAAAACATTAGACAAAGGAAAAGCTAATTTAAAAACAATTAAGAACATTGATCGAAACATTAAAAACAGTCATTAAAACATTAAACAAGCTAAAAAATAGAATAAAAGTTGCAGTGCAGTTTAAGAAATAAAATACAGTAATAAAATGCAGAAATGCAGGAACTTGATCAACATCCTTGAGTCTGGTTCAATTGAAGGCAGCAGCAAACAGAAAAGGTGAAGGTAAATGTTTCAAATCAAAAGCCGTTTAGCGTGTCATACACAGTCCAACTAGTTTTGTTCAAAGTAATCAGGACTGTACCTGGAAAGCAGCCCAGTGTATTTTGGAGTCCACAAAATGATATTGCCCGTATATCTGAATATTTGCTCAAAGTAAGGACCCACAACACAATTTCTTCCAAGGCTTTTGTAATATTTGTAACCTATCAGGATAAACATAGGAATAACAATGTAGTGTTACAATGAAGCTCATTGTTTAGCTGCCTGGCCCACAACTTTACTGTTTTGATTCACCCAGACCACTTTTACAATGCTGATTTTGACTGCAACAAGAAGCAACAGATACACACAGTTAACAACTAGCCAGTTATAGTGAAGCGTTCAAATATATTTTCATCAGGATTTGGGGAAAAAGAAATATGGAAATTTAAAAAAAGTATATTGGTCTGAGAGTACATTCAGAAGCCACTGTTTGCCTCACTATAACATCCTAAAAAAAACACGAGAATGTAATGTCCGACACTTGATTTCCATTTTGGAAATTATAGCTTTTGATTTGATATGACTGCTTTCTCTCTCATCACTCATGCCAGTCTCACAGTGTAGCTGCCATGGTAAACCTGTATTTTGGCTAAACTCATACTCATTCACTTGTGCATGTAAACATACTGTACACACACAAGTGAATTTGACTTTAGATAGAAATATAAGTCTGGCAGAAATAGACCCACTGCATAAAGATAGCCGAGCTATCAAAGATACGGTGGATGGGTGGACGGATGTCTGCATGAACAAGCGCACACACACACACACACACGCATAGGCCAGAATTGAGCAGTAGCAGCAGGGATATGGAGAATAGAAACAGAGTTTTGTCAGATTGCACAGAAAACGTGTCAGTTTTAACTGATGGAAAAGAATACACAAATGGGTTGCCTTAAATTACGTAGCAAAGTCACTTGAGCTGAGCAATGATGATCGCTGATTGAAGAAACAATCTGTGTTTTGTGACTTCAATCATGGATAGAGTGTCTAGTAGCAGTTGGATTATAAATTAAATTAAAATACCATGGTCTAACGCAAGTTGGGTACATTTTGGCAGGTTTTAGTCTAATTACAAATTTTTCAGTGTTTTCAGATTCAGATTTTAATTCTACTAAACATTTCAGCAACATAAAATTAGCCATCTGTCAACATAGACTATTGCCAAGCTCATTCCTTTCAGTCCAGGATTCAAAAACCCTTTCTCATGTCTTTGTCTCGAGCCAGTTAGATAGTGTTTTAGCTGCTAGGGTGGCCTAAAAATCAATTGACAAGCTTTAACTTGTACAAAACATACAGTTGCAAGAAAAAGTGAGTAAATCCTTTGTAATTGTCCAGTATTTGGCACAATTAAGTTTGTCTGAAAATATGGTCAGATCCTCATCTAAGTAACAACTATGAACACTATAAAAATGCAAATCATATCGGTTTTGTCCATACCTACCCCACAGTGTAGGCAAAATGCAACTTATTGTAAGTTTGCTGTTGAGAAAAAGTATCTTCTGGTGTGCACCACAACTTGCAGAACATAGCATAAGAGTTGTTGATTTGCATACAGCTGAAAAGAGTTACAAGTTCTCTCAAACATTTCTCCACTGTTGGACCAGCTGTCAATTAGAGCTGTCACGATCACACAACTTTAGCTTAATTTTCACATCAATCATTGTGACTGATATTATTTTTTTTATATTATTGTTATTTCAATGCACTAATTTTAGTAGAAGCCTAAGTTCAATATTATACCTTATGAGGAAGAAGAGCCAGTGAGTGGCATTTGAACACTGGAACATAAAGATATTCCATATATATATATTAGGTGTTTCTGTTTGCCTTTTAGACTTTGTAAACAAAAACTGCACAGGGCAGATATGACATCAATAACAACTTAAATATACAAAGGCCAATACTGTTATGGATCAAATACAATTACAGGCTATTACTAATATATTATCATTGCAAAAAAAATAATGACGATGACAGGTACCAATAATTAAAATCAACAATGGTTAGGGTGGTGCTAATTCCCTCATGTGGCGACCTACGGGGAGATATTGACTAAAATATAACATCCCTCTTATTTCTATTGAGCTGTTTTTATACAGATGAATGAAAACAATGTCTAACTATTATAAAAATTGATTACAGTCTGCTTAAATAATCATGATTAGGCAATTATGTAATAACGTAATAGGCCTGGGGTCAATGTGCACTGAAAAAAAAAAGGTTTTGTTTTTTTGCACTATTACCTCAATTGTTTGTTTAAAATGCAACAGATCCATTTTATAATAATGCTTTAGATTAGTGAATGGATGAAATAATATCTAAATATTACTTAAGTTTCTTGAAATAAAGTAAAGAAAATTGTTTTAATTAAACCTGAAATACCTTTTTTAATTATTATTAAGGTTTTGTAATTAAATGCAAAGGTAATCTGAGTGAAATTTACTATCAAAGGGTGAGTAAATTTTGTGTCTAAGGAAGAAAATTGCGAGTAAAATCTACTTGAATACTTTAGATTTTACAATTGCTAAAAGTAAGTAAATTTTACTTGAGTATTTCCTGAGTAAAAACTACAAATAATTTCCGGAAATTGTTACCTAGCTTTTTTTTTTTTTTTTAAATAAAAGCCACTCCAAATTTTTATTAAATCCTGTGAACACTAAATGAAGAGAAAGATGACTGTTATAAAACAGGGTGCATGATAAACTAAGACATGGCCTCATTCAGGGTAACAAGATAATAAATCACTATTATTTCACTATCAAAGGGATACACAGCTCTGAATAAAGCTGTGAAGCATCACTTAATCGACAGCAGGTTGGCCGAGACTAGGATTGACAATCCTATAATGGACAGGGAAAAGGTCAAAACCGCAGTCACTTGAGCTGTCACATTGTCCTTGAGCAAGAAATTGTACCCTCTGGCAGCACAATAATTAAACTCGTTCTGTAAAAGAACACCAGTTACAGTACATTTCTTGCTTGAGTCTTCTTATTTGCAAAGACTGAAGTTTTGCATTCTGATGTGCTATTATTTGGTGCGTAATAATGTGCATGAGAAAGGGGCAGAGCTAGCTCGAAAAAAATGCCGTCCCTTTTCTGGTAAGCACAAGATATGCTTTTACTGGTACACTTCAGTAACTGAATGAATTTCAAGTAAATTTCTGGTTCTGGCTCTGGCGGGGCAAAACATTAGTAGAGATAAATAAATAACAGCAGTGATTGTTGGAAGAGACAAATAAGTAAATCCCGGCTTTGTCAGCCCAGACAGCCCCTGGTTAAAAGTGACAGCACATCAGCTACAAGCAAATATAGTCTAATGCATCAAACAGTCATTAATTGGACAATGGAGTCGAGGGAACACTGAAGTTGAGGACAACGTGTCTTTGTGTGATTGGCTTAATCAGGTCTGTAGACATCCACTTACTGAAAGTTATCAAAAAAATCCTCTCTCTTCAACTTGGAGTACATGTTCTGGAATATGTATTACATAACTCGTTATTTACCAAAGGTGCAAATGGAGCAGCACATTGTGCCAAAATGACTTTACAAACTGCCCAAGTATTCACTGTGGTTTCTTTTAACATATGTCTTTGAAAAGCAATCTATTCCTACAATTATGAACTAAATGATTTCTGAAAATATTTCATTTCCATTTGACTTACCATTGCAACTGACTTTCAAATAATTGTTTTTAATATTTTCTATAGATTAAAGTAACAATCTAGAAGTTCTCAATTTCGTTTTCATAAGCGACACGTAGGGTGATAAACGGTAATTGCAGCTGTGTTTTTGGACTTTACTACCCAGAAATCCAAACATTGTTGCCTGTGTGATGCCAGTCACTTGGCACACAAGTGAGTTGAAGACTGAGCCTGTTGCGTTTGCGCCACACACTCTCTTTGGGGGGAACAGCAACCCGGAAATGTCCCCTGAAGTGAATTTCCCCGGGAACGTCACCACTGTGGAGAAAAGCTCTTTAATGCAAAGCTATACCTAGAAAATGCAACATAGTCTATAAGCAGACAACGTATTAACCTTGACTTGTAGTTCTTTCACCATCTCGCATGAAATTTTTTTGTTTAGCTACAACTGAGTGAATTTGCTAGTGACAGTTGTAAATATATCTGGTAAAATGATCAGATGTCAGCTTCTACTGTCACCTTCTACAGCTTATTAAAGAGCTATTGATTATGTATTTCATAATGAAAGTTGAGGAAATCATTCTGCCCAACTTGATATGCTCCAAAATGACTGCTTAACAAAAATAAAGTCTAACCTTTCTGTTTGGACCAAAGATATTGTGCTGATGTTAAATCTGGAGTCTAGTAAATTCCGTATATTAACCTTCCACCTTCTATTGTGTAGAGCATTTGCCCTGCGGCCAGGAATTGATTTTTTTTCTTTTGTGTCTGACTGTGTGTGTTTGACAGGCACCATTAATCACACTTTGAAAATAATTTGCTTGGGATTCCATAAGATAAATTTGTAATTTTCATGCGCTTAGGCATACTTAGTATGCCCCAAAACGCTATCCATTTCTCCAGCCATCCATGCATTCAATTAGAAGGAATCCTCTGCAAAACCAGTTAGGCTTTTAAGTCACTACACACCTCTTCTACACGGTAGCAGGAAACCTTGTAATCTATACATAATTGGTGACAACTCACCATGTTCTTATACACAGTGAACTTATGAGTATCTAAAGGAAATCCAAAATGACACAAGATGGTTTGTTACATTGAACCATCGAGAAGTCGTCCTTGGAAACTTCGTTGTACATGGTAAAGGACAGTCACCTCGGCAGGGGATTGGATGAACCATCTATCACTATTACACACTTGAAACAAACAGATCATTGCTGTTTTCATGCAAACAGTTGCTTCTAGCTATCATCTCACCTAAATCCCATCCATAGCTGCCAGTATGTCCTTATACGACACTTCAATTTTAAGTCTGATAAAATGATCCAGATTGATTCTTGCGTGACTTTGTGATCTCATAAATCCAGCTGCCTGGCAAGGTAAGTGAAAGTCTCAAAAGTATTTTGTGAGCATAGGTTCCGAAAGAAATGTTAGACACATTTAGTTAAAAAAAATGATTTCCTTTATCAGTACTATTTACTATTCAAATGCACAATCGCAGAGTGAAGAAAGCTGCATGTAAATGTAATTAGGGGTCAACCAATATGGTTTTCTCAGGGCCGATACCAATACCAATAATTCGTAATAAAGGAGTCAGATAACCGATATTTACAGTAAAAATTAAAATCTTTGTGTCAAAATTTGGAATGACAACAAAGAAATCCAGTATTGAAGCACCAGCAGAATGTTTGATACATGATTCTAAAATGTGTTTTTCTGTGTCAGGTAAAATATAAAGGTTGTTCTGTAATCTTTATATTTTTTGGGACGGCTCCAGCCCCAACAAGCCCCCATGCTAGACCTGCCAATGCGGTTCCGTCCATGGTCTGAAATAATGTTGTATGATGTTTCTTTTTTCTGCTATGTCCTCAGGAAAAAAGACAAAAACAAAACAATTAAACATTTGTGTCCTTAAACTAACAAACATGACGTGAAACCTCCTATAATATAATGAGTGGCTTCGGTGTGAGAGATGTTTATTAAACATAACGTGTGTCGGTAGACGCCTAATAGAAACATACCCAAAAGATATTTCTTTAAAAGTTCCTTAATGACAGTGAATGCAACCAACTCAAACACATGGCTCCAAGGCATAATCTAATTCAATTTGGACTGCATGACTTGCAGTGTTTTTTCTATTTAGCATTTGCAAGTTGTTGAAGATTTCTGTGCTTTGGGTGATATGGTATTACAATGATGGCACTTCTTTTATTGCACTGCAGAAAAACTGGTCCTTTGCAATTGGTGTCTTCTATTCTGTTCAATTATCACATTTTACAAGTAGTTTCAAGTAGAACAACCTCAACTTTAATGGTACTCATCAATTCACCTGCTTAATTTATGTCCGAACAACTCGTATGAAGATTTTTCTTTTTCCTGCAAATTATACTTTCTACCTATACAGCCATAACAGTCTGTCATGGAAAGCCTGTCACCCGTAAAAGTCTCTACCTTGCTGTTCTATTCAATACTGGACTTCTTTGACTGAGACTTTCGAACCACTTTTTATAATTCAGTACAAAAAAATAGTAAAATAGCATAGCAGACACATTATATTGAAGTATGTTTTAAGATGAATTTTGTGTGATTAATGACTTGCTGGAGAAGTAAGTTACAATTTTAAATAAAAACTCAAGTTTTTAACCTTGTTAACGTGTTCAGTTGGTGTTTTCTTTTTTAGATGCTACAAGAGATATCATAAGTCAAATAAGCAGCCAACACCATGACTGAGCATTTACACATTGAGACCTAAGTGACAGTTTTAGAAACACAGATTCAGATAGACAGTGTTTAATGCATCACATATATCCAAGAAACCAATTCCATCAACTTGTGGGGTTGAGGTTTCCGTATCATCGAGCTGCAGATGAACCGCGGAGGGTTGGGAGGAGATTTAGGTGTGGACAATTTAAATATTTATAGATCTGTAACTTGAAGGCATTAGAGGGTTGCTTTCATGGAAAAAAAAACTGTAAATTTGTAATTGTAATTTTGATAGACAGAGATGAGTTTTTAAGGGTTTAATCAATGCCAGGAGAGGGACTTTAAAAAAAGTAGATTAGACAATCAAAGGTTGTTTTTGTTTTGCTATGACATTGAAGTTATCATTTTACCAAAATGAATGAATAAATGCTAAATTCACCTCTGCTCATGTCATTAAGCTGTATAACAGGTATTTGCATGCGTGCGGAGAACAGTGATGTTCAATTCAACAGCCTCCTGAGGGTCACTATAGTCCAGATTGTTAGTATTAATACTTTTTTTTTTTCATGCTTTTTATAATAATGGATACTACATTGAAGTGCAGAGTTTGAGCTTTCATTTTTAGTTATCATGAATACCAAAAGAACGTATGTGAGATATAGCCCATAGATGTACTGCTGCTGGAGCGTACAGGAGCAATGCTCCGACTCGTATTTTCTCTAAGGGAGGAAATTGTTTTTTCACATTTCTCTTGATCCTGTTGAAATCCATTTACTTTGTCTTTTTTTTTAAGTCCTTAAAGGTCTTGGATGAGCAGAATATCATTTGCAATTTTCAGGAGATAACTTCATTCCTATAACTTCAGAGGATTCACCCCATTTGGTGCACAAAACCAAGTAAGACAAAGCAAAACATATTCAAATGTTAACTGGCTGATTTTTTTTTTCCCAATGTCAGCGGCATATATTTCGAGATGGAAATTTCAAACTGCTTGCCCACCACTTTGGCCCACAGTAGGTGTCTCCACTACTATTAGATTGATTTCTGTGAAAGATTTTGAAACAGTAGACCAAAAAAATCCTTTCTGTCAATATCATGGCTCTTCAACAAAAATTCACACACTGCCTAAAAGTGGCATAAATCCCACGGGATGTTGAAGTTGTAGGAGACAGTGACATGTAACAAGGAACAAGGAAATACAAAACAACAACATAAGTAAACAACTGAATATGTTACTTTAAGTGGCTGGAAATTGCAAACTCTGCCCATGTTAAGTCAACCAAACTGCTCCTAATATTAGCTGGTTCTACATGTTAGCAGATGGATCATCACTATATCTCCCAACATGAATGATAATCAAAAGAGAACTATTGACCAGGGTGAAGAATATTATTTTGAAAAAAAGGTGAGAGAAAAGAGCAAAAACACTTGGAGCCTTGCACAAAGACCGTTCCACAGGCTGACATCCAGTAGGTAAAAGTAGTGTTTGTGATTATTCCACAGTGTACCTGTATTTTTTTTTTTCTAGAACAGGTTTTCAAAAAACACTCTGGGTTAAAAAAAAAAAAAAGAAAAGAAAAAACAAATATTCTCATTTAAAGTTGACAAGTTTCCAACCCGGTGTTAAAAAAAGAAATTCTGTAGCGACTGTGCACCTGAAATTAATTTCCAGTTTCAGAGCTGTGACATATTCACACTAAACAGCTCTGTAGGGAAAACATGTCATGTTTTATCACAACACCAAAGAGGGATGAGTTGGCAAAATTCAAATTAAATATGTACTCTGCACACCCGGAGAAAGCTTCACTCCTTTAAAATTATGCACACTGTATTTTTTTATGTAAACAAACATTGGGTCTTGATAATGTGCTTTCCCCCCAAGAGTGTCATAATTTGTCAAGGTGAGGAGCTTTTCACAAGCTTGAAGAGCCCCATTAATTGTTGAGGTTTGTGGAAGGAGAAGAGAGGAGAGGTGAGGAGAGGAGAGGAGAGGGGAAGGGAGCCGAGATGATAACCGAAGAAGGGCGAAAAAAAAAATAATTGTTGGTAACCGTTTTCATTTCATCAGGCCCCGGAGCCTAAGGAGACAGGGCCACCGTGATGAGGGGTGGAGGGGAAGAGGGGGTGGGGGTCAGCGGAGGAATTAATTGCAGGGGAAAAATTATTACAGGGCTGTGAGCTGAGGGACGGAGAATAAAAGAGATGAGGTGGTAGCAAGGCTCGAGATGAAGCATGGGGGTCAGACATCATCACAGTAAGGAAGGAAGTTCCAGTCTAGGATTTCTTGCTATAAAGGCACGTGCAAACATTTATATAGGCACTGTGAGGATGATACAAATGAACCAACACCAAACTTTTAATGTATACTCATATAAGAAAAGCCCTATGAATAGGGCTCATTTTACCATTAAAATGCCACGATAACTAAGTAGTATTACATCGTACTACACATAACCCATACATATTTAACACATTTAGCAGAGCAGCAGCCCCGATTGTGTGTCTAGACACGTTCAGGTACACTGTTGAGCATCGGTCAATTGCGTTTTGCTGCTTCGAGGCCACACGTATTGTGCTTATGTCACATGGGCTGCTACAGTGGCTGTGCGGTCAGCTGTATTGATAAACCATTGTTGAGTCAGATTCGTGTGAGACTCAAAACGACTCAAACATTACATTTTTGGAAGACGGAAAAACACAGCTGCACTGACCGCCTTAGGTTAGAAGGTGTGAGTCTGTTGAACAGCTGACCACAGCCAACATCACAGCTGTGCCCACACCCATTTATGATGTTTTATTTGTGTCATTGCATCTGATTCATGGACACAATGACACCGGGATGAATGGATGATTGGTTCTCAATGTGCAAATTACTTAGTCCAGGCTAGTGGACAGGTCTTTGCATGCAATGCCATGGATTGGCATTATTATTTTTCCTAAATGAGATTTTAGATGAGTTCTGCCAAGAAATTTGAGCTGCTTATGGCACTTTTTGGGCTCGCTCGAATGAGCTACAACCCAAGAGTTAGGTGCCTTATGTTTAGATGAGATATCTGATGTTTTTACAGTTCAATGTGTTTTGCACAACCAGAAGTCAAAACATGAGAGCACATACACTGAAATATACACTGTTGTGATTACTCCTTGTGTTCTTCAGATCTTTTTCTGATGACCTCCTTGTATGAATGATGGGGGGCAAAATCCGCAGGTTTTCTTTTGTGCAAAAATGTATTCGAGTTAAAAATATATTTTTAAAAAAGTAATAATAATAACGACAATTATAATAGCAGTCTGAATTTGTGAAATAAAATTTTAAAAAAGTATAATATTCCCTGCTTCGGAGATCATATGAGCACCCGACGGGCCCAATGGGCACTTTTTTAGACTGGGTGGAGTTATACGGTATCCCGACATAAAGGGAAATAAAACAAATAATAGACAAGAAACGGCAGATGATTTACAAGACTGTGGCACCGGGATGAAAGTCTTGAAAGTTTGGGCATCTTCTCAATTTCAATTAGTTAAATTTAGAAAATTCTTCTTCAGGTCCTGGACTCAATGCTGGCCTAGTCTGAAGGAGAAATTCAATTACACATAGCCGCCTTAGCCTTGGCCTTCATTTAACTGTCATCATGCAGTTTCAGGGGGGGGAAGTTCAAACATTTCACCTCTGCTGATTAATAGCAGGCAGTTGGGTGACTGGAATTGCTGTTCTCACCTCAGTTATAAAACAAGCCACATCAGCAGATAGTAATTGCTCTGTGTTCCAAGGTTCATCAAAGCATTAAGTTATTGGCTTGATTAAAGATATTAGTCACACTGAGGGAAAACTGGACTAAGAAGATCCCTTTCCATTTTTAGAATGAGCATAAAGACTGGTGCCAAGTCCCAAATCAACCATGCTTCTGTATTTACAAGAATATCAGAACTGCTGGCAGAAATTACTGCTCTTCCTATCATGATTAACAGTTAACTAGAAAAACTACTAAAGGCAAACCTCACGTTTATATGCAATCTTTGATTTTTACATTGGTACTTCTTTTTAGGTGTAATTTTCACAGATTCGTGATGAATATAGTATAAATATCTCCTGTGATGGTAAAAATGGTCTTGTTTTCCTATAAAAGCTAAAGGCTGTTTAGTTACTAACATTTCATGTGCACAAGTGCATGATCTGTCATGACGTGTAAATTATCGCATGAAAAAGCATATCTTCATGTATGTGATAATATTGAATTCATTAACAGAAATGTACAATAATTACTGATATGTCATGCATACCTGAATACAAAAACTCTAAATTATTTATTTCTGACAACAAAACAAGCGTTTTCATTATTGTGTTGCCTAAAGTTATCAAAGGGTCAGTGTATTCAAATTGTCAACCGTCTTTCTTGCGGGATGATGAGAAACAGCAGCATGAAATGTCTTTCTATGAAGAGACAAAGAATGTGCGTTATCTATACATCTGAGCGAAAACTCTGCCTGTGGAATTTGCCCACACAACTGGAACATTGTATTTGGGAAACCTTTTGGTGTCGCTCAAAAAAGACCTTCAAATGCTTTGAGCAGCATGCTGATAATGCCATTCAATTACATTTTTATAGTATAGTGTTCTCAATCATAACCTTGCCAAATCAAACATACACAGTATGTCCCCATGGCTACAGGTCATGGTAACTTTCCTTTATTTGTGGTTACTTTAAGAATGTTTATGCAGAAGGAACATTTTATATTGAGCTTGAAATTCATTCACAGACTAAGAAACAGGCTGATGCACAGTGAATCACTCAACCAATATATCTTAGACATTACCCTTAATGAGTTTAGCATGTTGTGACCGTTTTTAATTAACTTGCTGACTGTGCTGTATTCAGAGCTTAAGAAGATATTTAAGCTTGAGAAAAAGGAGTGTTAACTGTTATAAACAGCATGGTTGCGGTGATATACCTACTGACACCCTAAAACCCCATAGACATACACACATCCACAACACAGATACATACACAGCAAGTCTCTCAAAAGAGCCATAAATGGGCTATTAGTGACTGTCAAAGCTTCGCCAGAATCCCTCTCTGTTCAGCAGGGAAATTTCAAACAGAACCTGCTCTTGGCTGTGAAGTTGTCCATGCTACCCTGAGTGGAGTTCCTGACCCCCTGCATTGCCTACACCACACCTCCTACAGTTGTTCCCTTAGTCTTCTGTTGCCTTTAACAGTCAGATCATCTGAGCAAACTGCACCAACTAAGACTAAGAAGGTTACACTATTTTCGACCTCAAGTAAATGCATATGTAGGTAGGGCGGGGGTGGTTGGATGGATCAAACACAGGACCTTCACCCAGGAAACCATTGTTGATGTGTGGTTTGTGTCCTATGGGAAAACAAAAGTCAACTTTGACTTATTTTAAGTTACGTACATTACTTTTTACATAATGTAACCTCATCACGTTACATGTGTGATGCAACTTACACAAGTCACATATTTATTGTGAACCTAAACCTGACCAAACGACAACCGTGTCACAACATTAACCACAAGTTTACTTAAGTTACCATGACAACAAAGGTCCATGACATCTTTCACTATTACTATCCAATATGTCATTGACAATGATCTACTGAACCTATTAGTGGGCCCCCTACTAACCCATATTTATGGGTGTGCAATGATAAGTGCCTATTTAATAGTCTGATAGTCAAACAATGTGATTTAAAGCTGTAGCTATGCTCAAGCAAAAAAAAAAAGTTGGATTAAAAGTTGGATTCAGCAAACGTATTTCTCTGCACAAACTTGTCATAAATAGTATTCTTTATTTTGCTGAAAATCACCTGTGTGTGAGTAACTGAACTTTGATGAGAACTGATCATTAGCATAACTTATCCCCCCCCAAAATTGCTATATACTGTAAGGTCGACCATTACGCTTCACCTGAGGGCAAAATTCATTAACAATAATTTCACCTAAGTTTATCTTCATAGAGTGGAGCTTGAAGCTTGAAGTTTCTGTCCGTGATCAACACGGAAAAACTGAATATTTAGAGGTCTCTGTGGTAATTTCAGGGGACCCAGAGAAGCTAAGGAATGAGAAAATATTACCACAGCTGTCAACACAGTGTAATTGCAGCGCTCTACATGGCAGAAATAAAAATACATATTTTGATGGAAGTTAGATGGCAACAAAAGTAAAACAGTCTGGGACTAAAATAGGAAGTGGATCTAGGAACGTGTCAGTCACAGAGATGGATGGAAGGATACACTCAGTACTTTCCATTATACTGTAGGTCGTGTCAGAAAGACGTTCAGTTCATCAGAGACTTGCATACAACTGTTAAAGTATAATTTGTAGGCCTAATACCAAAGGTGAAGTTTAAAACTGTCTATGTTATTATAATTAACCTTAATGTCATGAAGTAACACTGACACAACTTACATTTTCGATATCAGTATCTGTATATGTCTCATGAAAAGCTACTACATGTTTCATCAATGTTGGTGGATAGAAAAATTGAAATGCATTTTCAGTCAAATCACTGGATCAAGGAGCGTTCTTGTCTGGTTTACAGGAGAAATGCAGGTTGTGATGGTCCTGATTTAAATAGCATGTCTGGATCAACCTGCTGCTCACAGGTGGACATGGGTGAGGCTCCATAATGACTACGGTAACCTTCTTTTCAGGAATAAGAGCTGGTAACAAAGAGTCATTGCACTCTTTGTGTAAAGGACTCTGACATCGTCCCTTTCGTTACAAAACAAGTGCAGCAGCTAAATTAATGGGTGATTAGGGTGAGACAAGATTGATGGGCTCGTGTCAACATAGCTGACCGTGACTAACCGTATCCTTTTTGTTGTTGTTGTTGTTGTTGTTGTTGTTGCTGTTGTTTTTGTGCATCATCTCCACATTTAGGAGCTATTTATGCCCGAGACTCAGACTTAACCTCGCCCTAACACACACATACATACACACACACACACACACACACACACACACACGCACACGCACGCACACACACACACACACACACACGCACGCACACACACACACACACACACACACACACACACACACACACACACGTCAAATGCCAGGACTAATGATGGGGAGAGCACCACACAACCCCAGATCACCAAGGGCCTTAAAAGATTAGTGTCACTTGAAAGCATTCTAAAATCATAACTAGTATCAATTAAACTCTCCTCTTTAACATAAGCCTTACACAAAGATCAAAAGTAAAAATACATGATGTAATTATTTCACCTGGAATAGGGAAACAATATACTGTTGTAAAGTAAATTACAGAATACTTGATGTGACATAAATGGCCTTCTGTAATTGCAACCTAAGAAAGTACAGTCTTAAAACATAATCCTATGAAAGGCTGATTACCAATACTCTGGATTAATAGCTAACACACAAAAATATATGTCTACACAATACACTCGGTACTCGCTAGACTAGTGTATTTATCCAAATTATTGTGTTTGATGCTTGATATTATGCACCAATGTCAAGGCTGTAAATCTGTGTTTGCTTGTCATTCAGTTCATAAGCCAATTCAACAATGTATTTTATCACTATACTGCAAGGGTTGTGTTTGAATTAATTTGAACAAATGGAGTGTTAGGTGTCATCCATTCAAACCTTTTTTTTAATCTGTTTATAGTGACGGCCCGGACCGACACAGGCTGGTATCACAGCTATAACTCTAATCTGAAAACAAACGACTGTCGTCTGCTTGCCAATCATTACTTTTGATTTACTTTGTGAGTCCCCCCCCCCTCTCTCAATATCCTCCAGTTCCTCTAGGTGTTTGCTGTAAACTTTGCCAAAAATGTGATTAGATTGTCAACATTGCTGCTGAATAGTTCATTTCCCAACTATCAATCCTCTCATGTGGTGTCACACAGCAATATTTTCCTGTTTACATTGCAGCCAATATCACAGAGGCAAACGTGCCAGCCTGACAATCTTCTACTCTGAAAAGAAATATCCTGTTGCAAATGAACAAAGGACATGAAGATGATCTATCAGTGTTCTAAAAATCACAATGTATTATCCTATATTAGTGTTTACTACGAAAGTACATCCCCTTACCTACTTCCTGTAAGTAATTAGTTAACCTCTATACGAAGCAGTTCTGTTTTGAGAGATGTCACTCTTCCAATTATTAAGGAAAAATGCCATTAAAAATATTCTTAGAATTTCAACATCACGTGTATGCATGTTAATCCCTCCTCCAAGAAGACATCTCTTAATTTGCAGAGAAAATTCTACACCACTCTGATGGGGTGATGGATCGCGATATGCATCCTTCAAGGCAATTATTCCTTTGTAGCACATGTAATTAAGTAGGGAAATATAATGTAGCAAATTAATTATGATTAATGGAGCTAATTTGAACGGACAGATTAAGTGCAGTGTTTTAATGCTCTCATATTTTACCTATTTTATGAAAGCCATCTCAGTCTCATCATCCTGGCCGTCTCTCACCACACATCAGTCTCTGGAGACCTGAAGGTGACAGGAGAGAGATGGTGCGGGTGACAACCCTGTAAGAAGCTTAATTTAATACTCACATTTTCTGGGTGTTTCATAAGCACAGTCCCACACTGTCAGAGTTTGGACAAACAATGTAATGCTCTGTGAGAGCACCAGTGGACTGTGTGATTTAGGAAAACCAAGCAAGTATGGAAAACAGTCTCTGCATCACAACTTCAAGAGCCATCTGATCGGTACTATGCATAAAGATGTTTTTCTTTGTCTGTGATTCCGTTGTGTTCCAATATACTTATTCAGCCTGGTGTTACCACAAAGCATGTAATACACCTAGGGCTGTCGCAACTACATCAGCATCATTGTCATAATTTTGTATAATCATCACAATTGATTCCATTCATGTCTACAAAGACAGCTGGATGCAACTTAAAGAGTCATATTTATGTCATCTTTCCCAAAATATTTACACATCATATTCTACCATTTGAGGTTTGACTGTCGCTCTTTTAATGACATTATCTCATCCTGCCTTCTCCTTCTGTTATAGTTTAATACATAAGTAAGTACATTTAGTACACAAGTGCAGAATTAGCGCCACTAACTTTGTCTCAAGCGTTTAACTTCTGATGTCCGACTGATCGCATTTTGATGAGAATCTATTGACATTAACATCATGGATTTAGTTGCAAAACCAAACACCACAGCCAATAAATGGCTCTTCTTCTTCTTAAGTTGTCTGTATATTGTTAAACTATGATTAGGAAAAAAACAATTAACACATACAATTCGTATCATGTCCAATCTTGTACACAGAGGTAATTTGTATGTATAAACTAATTCACTGACAATCAAGGAAGTATATCCCACTGTATATGTAATCATGATAATACAGTATAATTACTGAGGTGGAAGCATTGCTCAAAATGTTGAGCTCATTACTCCTCTACTTTACAAAAGAATAGAGACAGTAAATGCATACTCAAATGCACTTTTCCAAATAAGTTAACTGAATGTCCATTCTTTGCTAGTATAGTTCATAATAGTTTTTGTAGGTCTATGTTCATGGAAATGTCATGTTTATTATAGATTCTAAATGGACCATCAGATCGGTGGTTGTGCTTTATTTGTATGCATACAAGTTTGTGTAATGCCCGGTAGCATGGAGACAAAGGTCAAAGAATGTCTGCAAGACAATGGCCTTTACTTTGGTATTTCTCTTTCAGTCTTAACTATCGCTTAGCTTTCCTGCAGTCTTTCACGTAAAGCAAAAAAAAAATCATTTCAATAATGACTTCTCCCTACCAGAAAATAGTGTACAGCACGCAGTTTACATCCAAGTATGATATTTACGCCCGATCGTGATTTTGTCAGTGCAGTCATGCTGCAAGCATGTGTTTGTTTGTTCATGTGCTGGGCTGCTATTGTCACGCTGTGCGTGTCTCTGCTGCTGCAGCCTGTCTGCCACTCCTCTCGTTAGTTTGCAAATGCCCTGTCCTACAAATGACAGGCAGACACATGGGAGTGTGAATTAGAATTCACCTTTAATCATTCTCTAATTCACCTCCTGTCACTCTGGAGGCTCACTCACAGCACTGTTTGTGCCACATAAGCGCTTTGTAGGTGAATGCTGATGTGAGGATTTTGAGCAAACCCTCACTCACTCACACACACACACACACACACACACACACACACACACACACACACACACACACACACACACACACAAACATACATACACACACACATGTGTGCACACACAGGCACAGTCGTATCTATAGACTGCAGGTTCGATAAGATTAAACAAAAAGCTATTACCTGTTAAATATGTTATGAAATGCTTTTGTCATCATCAAGGCATAAACACATTTTCTATGTTTCTATATTAAGTGCACGTTGGTACTTAGAGACTGTATTGTCGACTGAGCATACACACTATGCTAGGGCATTAACATTCACTGTGGTAATTTAAATTTACGCGAGGCACAGCGGTGAAATTGCTCTCCGTCTTATCAACATTAATTTGCTCCAAGAGCTCCTTCCCCTGAAGATTTGTGTATTTCTTTGAGTCTGAAAGAGTTCACTTTTGAAATAAAACAGTGTGATATCTAAATCGTGTAAGACTTTGCAACAAGTAACCTATCACAATGTGTTTGTCTGCTACATTAGCAGACATTACAGCAATCCATACAATAATAATCACATTAAAAGTAAGAGTAAAAATATACACAATTATCAAGCTATTTAGATTAACCATCTGAAGTGATTTAAATTCCATACACAATATACAGTATATGGTACAATGTTGATGATCGGTTGCCAAATATTCCATCACAGCAGTGTTAATTGCATTGTATTTTAAGCTCATGACCTTAACTATGTAAAAAGATAACAAGGTGCTCATAACAGCTTGTGGTTGTCAGACCATGACAGGAAAAACAGTAAATAGATAGAGAGTTTGATGAGGAAAAATGCTTATGAGACTTGCAAAGTATTAACAAGGGAGTTGCAGGAGGTTTTGTATTGTGTTAGTGTGTGTGTGTGTGTGTGTGTGTGTGTGTGTGTGTGTGCGTGCGTGTGCGTGTGTGTGTGTGTTTGAGGGAGAGAGACAGAGAGAGAGAGACATTTACAGGTATATACAGATGGGTGTAGACAGGTTGCTGCAGTAACTGTAAGTTATTAGTCACCAAGGACTAAGGCTGAACTCAATCATTGGCCACCTTGAGAAGGTAAACAGTGAGGTAAACACAGAGCCAGGATGTGCTCTGGTGGGCATCATCAGGGAGATTACAGTACATTACTGACTTAGAGGCACGCCACTATAATTACAACACCAAATGACAGTTGTATTTCTTATACCGTGAACCTGAAAGAGGCAAAACAGTTCCTCCAAGGATAGAGCAAAGTTTTTGCTGAATAGCGTATTCAAATGAGTCATTGACAGCTTTAAAAGTACCTCTCTTAGATTCTCTTTCACCTCTGTATCCGAGTTACATCGCACAATACATCAATTTATGTTATATTTAGAAAATGTTAGGCTGAGGCCCTATTTATCTATTCCAATAATCTATTTTGGACATTTTTGAGAGCAGACATCAAATGACATTAGCTATAGGTTGGCATCAAAAATCATTGTGTTCTTTCTTCTAAAATATTCTCCTAATCAGTCAAATCACAGGTGGACCTAAATAATCTCTTGCACATCTGAAGCAGCATTCATACCTTTTCAGAGTGAGTTATTTAGGTGCTGCGTCCGCTGGCATCTGCTGAACGTGACGCTAAAAGAACAGGAAATAACCCGTTAACTAATTGATATAATTGAAACACTCTCTACCTTTCCAACGCTCACATGGTTTTTACACTTTGGCCTGCAGTGTATCAATGTTGATTTTCAGCGCTTTTCTTATTGTTAGTTCCGATCAGGTAAATGGACAGGGCAAAAAGCTCAGGAGTGTTGCTCGGGGACGGCTTTGAAACTTGCAGAAAACGCTACATTGACAACTTGCCTTTATGAATATCACTGAAGTAAATGATAAAAGAACCACTTCACATAGCCACTATGCAAATACCACTTTTGGTTGTGTTCAGTGTCATTTGAAGGCCTGTAATTGTAGCATACCAAATGTCACTGCAATTTCATTAGTGTTAACCGATGTTCAATAACACCATTACACCATATTTTTGAAAGTATTATTATTATTTATTGTTTTGTATAATGTTTTAGCTACATCCATGTGAAGTATTGCCTGAATACTAAAGATGCTTCGCATTAACATATGTCTGCGTATTTCCTACAAAATCAAGAACACTACATATAAAATGTGTCCTGTGGGTCAAAGGGAATATGTTAAGCCTCTTAAAGCAATGCAAGAGGAATTTTTAGTGGGGAAATTATTTTTTGACAGTCATTGAGAATGCTGCTGCCACTGATAGCTGACGGGGCTGCTTCCAAAAATCCATCTTCTGTAAAACATTGTGTGGGAGTCCATGCATATGACATTCATTGCATTATATTCCATTCTGGAAAGGATGATCCGCTGTGGCACTATGTATTAGAGATGACAAAAAAGTACAAGAAAATGTGTAAATGTATAAATAAATATGTAAAAAAGATGTAAAACGGGCCAACATAATTTACCCAGTTTTAGACAATAAACAGATCCAGCCGAGCGCACAGACCGGTCAAAAGGACATTGAAGATGTAGCCCAAAAATCGAAAAAAATTGAAAAAAATTGCAGTGGCTCATTATTTACCTAATCAAATTGGAAATTTTTTTTTTTTTTGATTCTCCAGGAGGTTCCGTTTTTTCTGTTGTCCTCTAACTCGCCCTGTATGTTTGCTTTTGTCATTGTGTTTGTTTCCTTTCTTCTGTCTTCATTCCAGGTCGTTATGGTGGAGAGGAGGTTGTGTGGTTCAGATCCCTTCTGTTTGGCAGCAGAAGGAAGCTGCTCGACATCTTCTTGGATCAATATTCCTTCATATGTGTTCACAATACAAAACTGTATATTTTATATGTTGCTCTATTCTGTACACAGAACATCGGTTGCAAGTCTGTCTGATCCCTTTCTTGCTCTTCCTGAGGTTTCTGACCATTTGAATCAAGGGTAGACGGAAGGGGGGTGTTGAATGCTGAACAATATCGAGATATGCAACTAAACATAAAAGGTACAATCATTCTAGAGAACTTTATCTTGTATGTAATTGGCTTACTGTTACATAGAACCTATCCAACATTAAAGATGGTCTTCCTCGAAAAAACTATCCTACATTTCTTTGGTGCAAGCAACTTTTTACGACCAACAAATATGTTTTAAGTTAAGCGACCTTTTGCGGTCGTATCAAACAGGACAATCTGGTGTCCTGTAGAAGTGACGCAGTTCAGATGGTGTTACTCCTTAGAGGTTATCAAAATTACACAATGAAGTACATCTTTGTTGTCTTTAAATTTGTGCCCTGGAAGAACACATTTTACTATTATTTGACTGTTAACGCTTGGAACCAGCATGTCCGTCTTCTCCTTATGCTGTTTCTATACAGCTTTTAGGAGCATCACTGCCACCTTCTGATGGGAGTAATGCATCAATCAGGCTCCGGTAAAAACAGGGTAAATAAGGAAAGACAATCGTCGCATATACTATTCTTAATTTATATTTCAATGATTAAATATTCCTTGTCTTGTCAGTCTTTGAGACTACCCAGAACTGAAGGAGGTATAGTGCAGAGTCGAATCATTCATCAGTCTGATAGCAAACTGTTGTCAAATTTACCAGCAGTTTGTGGTTGTTTCTGTACTATATGACAAACATATCCAGTTATAATTATTAGTTAATATAATGCCACTTATAAACGCCATGATCACGAGTAGTGTTGTTACCACTAATTTAACACTGCACTAAATGAGGGCTCAATTGTTGTGTTTTTCTGACACATTACAAAAATATAGATCTTAGTTGGCTTGAAAATACCCAACTGGATTTATTTCCTGATTACTTTTTTCATGTAGAAATGAGTTTTGAATCAAGCTTGATACAAAATACCTTGTTTAATAATATGCAAATAACCAGTGCAGTCCTACAGTTTAGTTAATTGAAAGTAAACACAATTTAAATCACAATATTTGTTAGGAACATTGGAGTTCACTATTGTGTAACATTGTTTTTTTTCTCTCCTGCCATGAAATTGGGGGACTATGAATGGGTTGTTCATGGCCCATTACATGTGATTACTGTTAACTTGGGAATAATACAGGTCCCTACAACAGTTTCCTGCAATATTTACAAAATTACAGCAAGGAGACCTCCAAGGGTTCTTTGTTCGTGAGTTATGCGAGATATAACTGAGAGGTCACTAATCAGATTTAGGCAGATACTTACATTTCAAATCACGGTGACATATTGCTCACTGGCCTGTTGGTGTATCTGATGGCAAATTATTGTTGTCTTGTGGATTGCTGGTGGTGGTTAATTGAACACTCCTGCAGTGGCAGAGTGTATTTTGCTGCTGAGTGACACTAATTGCATTACTGTAATTGTATGTTTGGGGCCATGATTTTTAATCAGCTATTTTTTTCTCTCCTTAACTGCCATGCTTCGTTCTTACATGCAAGCAGTATATATATACATCTTGTTTTAAATACATAACGATATCAGTGTAAGAGCTTTTAATCCTGTGTGACAAAATCTGTAAACTCCATACCAACTTTGATAACCTGCATCTCAGTGAATACAGCGCTTGTTTTTCTTGCCTATATGGTTTGACGTGACAGTGGACAAACATGAATCATATGTAGAGTAAATGATAATGGTAGAGACACTTCACTGTCTTTAGATCAGGAGAAAGAAGGTGTAAATTATTCCCTCAGAAGCTCAGCACGCCATACCGAAAAGAAAGCGAAGAAAGTTAATTGGCTGTCTCCTGGTGAACTGGGATCTCCATTCACTTTAACATGCAAAAGAACCACTAATTATAGGACACAATGCGCTGCTATCTCCTGGCTCACTGCATACTTTGCAGGTCAGACAATCAGCTGCTCCCTGTGAAAATCAAAGCAAAACACATCATGGAGGAGAGGCTGTAATTAGCCTTCACTCTCCAATGACATGAAAGCCTGTTTAAAAACATTCTGAGTGGTGCAACGGAATGAAGAGCAGGCAACCCTGTCACCTAAAAATTCCATTTATATTCAAATAATCTGCACAAGCATTTTAAGTTTTTTTTGAAGAAATATGACATCACCCAGACTAAGTTTTGGACAAAAATATTCATGTCGGTTCACCACAGACTGAGATGACTCAACAACTATTAAACACATTACCATGATATTTTGTACAGGCATTTAGGGTCCCCAGAAGATGAATCCTAATGAATTTGGCGATCACCTGATTTTTTTTTTTCTCTGGCACCACTCTGGGGTTAAGACTTGTGGTTCGAGTGAAACATACCAACAGTTTTTGGATGGACTGCCATTAAATTTTGTGTGTTCGTGTCTCATCAGAATTTATTGTAATTTCTGTGGTTAACTCTCGTCTAGCAGCAACTCCTGGTCAAAATTGTGATTTATTTTTGGTCAAAGGCCAGATACAGGTGCTGATTGAGATCAAGCAATGTAACTTGGCATATTTACTAATAAGGGTTTTAGCGTCACCCTGCTCCGTGAACACAGTCACAGTACTGCGCTCTATGAACTTTTGAATTGTCCCTTGTACATGCAAAACTAATGAATTTACATTGTATTTGGTGCTAAATTGCAAATGTTAGGATGATAACGTGGCAAAATGGTGAACATGGTAAACATTTTATCTGATGCTGATAGCATGCTGATGCTGACATTTAGCTCAAAGCAGTGCTGTTCTTAAAAGTTCATTCTCACTCTTAATCTTGCTCTCAACAGTCAGGACATACAATTTGCACATTTGTTAAATCATACTTTGAATCGTATTTTTGTCTTTTTTTTTTTTTAAATTTGGGTAGCAATATACTTGTCAGCAAAACAAACAGGCTGTTTAAAATGTTCAACAACTAATATTGCTGTTGTTGTACTAAAGACAGTCTGTTCCTAGCCTGCCAGCAATCCTGCAAATGTTAATGCATCTGTTTTTAACATTTAAATACCACAGCTCAAACCAGTTTACATGCAGTAAAAACTTGGTTTTGTTTAGTTTGACAATGGCTCAGCTTGTTCTAAAATCTGGCGCTAATTTGTGGAAAACATTTGAAACCAGATAAAATTTTAAACCACGTGTCCAAGGGATTCGTGTAAATTGACAAATTATTTACACATTGACCACAATGACACACAAATGATTTATGCAAGCAGATATTTTAATCACGCCAGTGGAGTGAAGTGTGAGCTTGAAAACTGCATCTGAGAAAAGTGGACAAATATTATCGAGTCTTTGGATCTAAAAGTAGGAAAAATCAACCAAGGTCAGAGAGCACTCAGGCTGGGTGAGAGATGTTGTTTAAATTTCTCCAGAATAAATGTTATATTTAAAAAAGTGAGCACTAAAGTTAAAAGCTGTCCTAACTCTACTTCAGACTGAGAAATGTGTTGTTATATTGTTACAGTTGGTGATATGTTATAACATTGTTATATATTTAGAAAAGAATGCAGCTTAATTGCGAACCATCTCACAATCTCCTCCCTGATATCATGCTTCACACATTGGTAATATGCTGACAACTGAGCAGTCTCCATGACAATTGAGCAAATTATTCATTCATTGAGAAGACTGTATTTACAAACGTGAAAAATATTGGAAATGCATTTCAATATTATGCGGTCCATTACAGAACCGGCAATTAATACCTCTCTGACAGTCAACAAAAAAATTAGCTTCTTTTTTAAATGTAGGCTTTCTGGGATATCGGTTTCTTTTTTTTCTTTTTTCTTTTTTATAAAATTCCATCGGGGTACCCAATAAAGGGTGTGGCCACTGATACACATTCATAGGTTATCAAACGGTTTAAGTAGAAGGTAATCGGCCATTACTGTTAACATTCAGAAATTAATGTTATAACTAGCTGTAGAAGACTTCATCTTTACCAAAGTAAAGATGCAGAAACGTAACAAAGGAAAGTCCGTTTCATTCTTGACTGCTGTTAAAACACTAAAATACAGTCTGTCTGAAGACTCTGACATACACAGTATACAGTAGCTCTTGTAGCTGCTTCTTTACATTGAAAGGAATTATTTCTTCTTACCTTGAATCGACAAAATTATTGCATGTGATTCCATCGTTAATTTTATTACTTTCAGGTACAAGGAATGGTTTACAATACTGAACCATTAGGTAAATATCTGAAGGTGTTTCCAGTATGATTCTAAACTTTTCTGATATTTGCAGCACTTTTAGTTTGTACCATCTAAAGAGAAAATCCTCCTGCTCTATTTTATGTGAAGTTATTTACACTGATCTGCATTACATAACTAACTGGAAAAGATAGAGAATTATGATTTGATGCATAATTATGTATAATTTATTAGCTGATATTATATTCACTTTGATACTCAGTCATTCTGCAACCCGATGCAAACTACCAAGAATGTGCACTCACACATGGTTACATATATTCTATTGAGGGGAAGAAGTTTCTCTATCAACCTTCCTCTCTCACTCTAGTTGTTATTTATATACAGTAATTAAGTACCAATTTTGCAATGAAGTTATATAAATTATTCGATTCAATTCAATTCAATTTTATTTATGGAGCGACAAATCACAACAGAGGTTATGTCATGGCACTTAACACATCTTGCTAATATTGCTAAATATTTTCAAAAGCAAAATTGTGTAACGTAGATGTACTCTTGCCTGAACTTGAACCAACCTTGCCTGAACCAAGTATAAAAGGCAACAAGTAAGAAATTGGATTTCTAAAAACAGAAGATGTAATAATCAAAATTTATGTAATTCTGACATTTTATGCTGTTTAAAAGATTTTCCAAATCAACTCAATTCCTGACTCAAGACATAGTAAGGATAATAAGAGAAAGGTGAGCACGTAGAAGTGAGAGCTCTATAGTAGATAACTGAAAACCTAATTTAACGTTATCCGGTTATTACAAAATTTACAGCTGTGGCAAATGTGTGAAAGAACGACATCAAAACTATCTCAATCCTCAATGCCTCTGTACAGCATACCTATATTCTACACACAGTTATACACATACTTAACATTGTCATACTAACAGGAAATGATACAATAAAATGCAAAATGTCAAACGGCTACTTTCAAATCTCCAATCTGCAATCAAACTTCAGAAACTCATTATGTTTTAGATAAGATTTCTTGTTTGTTTGTTGTAGTTTGTTTTCCCATAATTTTTTTTTAAACTAAAAACAAATGTGTTTGGCCACGTGTTGGAAGCAGAAAGAAGCTGTTAACATATCACCTTGGGTGATGTGGTTAAATTGTTAGTGAATAGTTTTTGTTTTTTTCCAACATCCAGCAGTGACAGTGCAATGTGTGTGTTGTACTCACTCTTCTTTGTACGTTTAAAATGTTGTCCTTCTGTAAAGCACTTTCTGTACTTTAAGTTTTGAAAGTTGCTATAGAAACAAAATTATACTTATGGTATTAATTTGGATTCATGTTTCTAGCCATCTGACAAATACAAATCCAGTGTTACCTCCTGTTTAGCTCTGTTTTTGTTCTGAGGCATCTAAAAAAGAAAAGAAAAATAACAATGAGCGTTAAGAACAATCAGTCAACCAAAACAGTAGTTATAGTCCATACAGCTAAACATGTCACAAAGTCTTACAGAGCTCCATAAAGCTGGAGGGAGGTGCAGATTTGAGTTGTCACATTATTTATGTTATATTATCTGATACACTGTTAGTGTGAAATATCAGTTATAGCTGGTTTAAAGCACATCTAACCACCCTCAGCCGAGAGAAAAGAGCCGTACATGTAGGTTGTGCACCCTTCTAGTGTAAGTGCTTTGTCTCATTTATTTTGATGGTTGGATTTTTAATACCTGAGTTCAGCCCAGTAATTGCATTTGCACTCTATGTGGAGCCAATCTGACCTCTAACCCCTTACATCATTCGCTCCATAGAAAGAGTAGCACGAGTTGGCACCTAGGTTTGGGCCCCTGATGCAAGTTCAGTCTGAGTAAAATTACTGTCTTCAGCCTGCTTCAAATGTCAGCAATTCACTGGCTCATGGAAAGGGTGGGGGAGTGCAGAGTTAAATGTCAAGTAATGCTTTTTAAACTAATTGCCTTCAGTGTCTTTGGAGAAGCCACTGTGGGCTGGCGCTGATTAGAGAAGGCAGCTTCATGAATCTGACCACCTGATGAGCAGATGGGTTGTTGCACGCTCATGTAAAAACCTGAGTGGTCTGACAAGACTGTTGCTGCGGAAGGATAACTATGATGTTCATTTTGTGGTACAGCACATTCACTTTAATAACTGCCCGACCGTTTTAGTAACATTGAGCTTCTTTAACACTAATCCTTATATCGTTTGTGTCTTGTCCTCTGCAGCCTACAATGTCGGCCTGACCTGACCAGTAATTTACAACAACACATTTGATGTTTTTCATCTGATCCAGTGTGTGTACAAGAGAGAGTAATCCTCGTAGACTCACGATTTTCTGTCATGAATTGATATATGTTTCTGAGTTTTTATGGCACCAGAACGATGTTAAATTGAATTTTAATGATCGACAAACGTGGCACCCCAGGGTGCCTTGAGAAAAGTCCGAGGGTGTCACAATATTTATCTTATTTTTGTTTGGATTTATATTAGCTCCATTTTATGTTATGTCTTTGAACATATTAAGACAAACAAAAAAAAAATGATTTCCATGTACAGGTTTGTGTCATGTGAATGGAGTCATGTGAATATTCAAAATGAACTAAGGTCTTATAAGCTTCTATTTATACTGCCAGCAGTTAGTTTGGTAACATCCAATTTCCACATAGACGGGAGAAGACAATAGCTTTTATGTCAAATTTTAGAGCGTGAGCATGTGCCTATTTCCTAAAGGCAGTACTTACCCGTGTAAACTCAATTTGCATCAAAGTGTCAAAAATACCTGAAGGCACAACTCATAAATGTCTGACAGGCATTATTTTTTAGATGTACTTTCAGTTTTATAAGTGTGATTACATTGTTGACACAATAGCATGTTTTAGATTCCTACCAAATAATGGCAGACCAATCTTTTAGAATTCCATTCGTTTGAAAAAAGTATAATTAAAGAAATTAATAATCAAATGTACTTCTAGTAAATAAAAGTAAAGGATATGTGTCTGGTGTTAATAATCTATCGATCACTCTCTTCTGGATAGAATTCTTTGTCCTATCAGACTGGTGTTTATCAGACTATTGCTTAAGTTTTTTGTTGCTGTGATTATAGTCTGGAAACCCTGCCCATGTTACCGTTTGCACAGCCACTCTGAGGGGCAGACCAATCAGTGACCAGTATGAGTGTCCAATGACGTTGGAGTCAAGCATTTTTTTTTTCTCAGAATTTCGACGCATATGGTGATGAATGCCCATCAGTTAAAAGTCAATGGTCACTACCCCATAAAACTGCCAGTCCACTGCAACTGTCAGTTCTTTTAACCCTTGTGTTGTCCTTGGGTCAAAATGACCTGCAACCAAGTTCTATTTTATTTTCATATTTTTTTGGGGATCATTGGTGACAAAGAGGCTGTGAGGGTTTCTTTAAAAAATGATGGCCAATGATCCCAAAAAATATAAAAATATAGAAATAAAATAGAACTTGGTTGAACACAGCTGCGGGTCATTTTGACCCGAGGACAACACGAGGGTTAAGATCAAGGCTAAAGACTTCTCTGTTTGCCACAGCTTTTTTTTTTTTTTTTTTTTTTTTTTTTTTTTTAATCAAATCAAACTATATTTCTTACACTGCACTGCAACTTTTTCTCTTTTATCTTTAGCTTAAATCATTTTGTCTTAATGCTATTTATGTTTTACATAAAGCACTTTGAATTACCTAGTTGTGGAAGGGAGCTATTCAAGTGTATTCACCTCGCCTTTTCAGAGATCACTAAGTCAGTTCTCAAGATTGAAGCTGATCAGAGCAACATTTTACAAAAAGGACCCAAGGTGAATTCTATAGTGAATACCATGTTTATAACGAATAAAAATAGATGATAAACCTTAGGATATGAATTCAATTTGCTCTAACATTTCACATGTTTGCCCACTTTGTCCCTCTAGACCAGTAACTTTTATTGCTGTCTGACAGCCTCTTTTGACTCTTTAAATGTCAATTATTTCCACCTGTACTTACACAGTTTTGGATTTATTTCCCATCTCTTAAAGGGAATATTCAGTTTTATGTTGGATCAAGTCATAGCAGAATTGCACGAGACAGATTATAAAGTCCAGTGTTTTAGTAGAGTAAAAGTATTTGGCGGATAAATAAATACCAGTCTTGGTTTATTTAAATTGTTTTCTTCTTAAGACAGGGAATTGTGTGCTCATAAATTGTTCCATGTAGCACACAGACAGCGGAGAGAGCAAGCATTGCTCACATTTGGCATTTTTAATTATCTGTCCTGTCTTTCCACCATCTTTTTCTCTCATTTTTTTAAGATTTAACTCAAGGGCCTATCAGTCTAATCACAGGGATTTACCCATCTTTTGATCATCACTTTGGGAAGTTTTGTTAATGATAAGCCCATGGTGATTCAGCTGCATGGCAAGTCCTCATCAGACATCGTATTATTAGATGGTTCCTTAAACAGCTGAAGCCTCTCTCAGAGTGATTCACTTCCATCCGTGACTTCCCTTTGCAATACTTTAACATACGGTTTTTTTTTAGGATGATTTGTGTGGCTGAAGTTCAAATTCTGGGCCGTATTTTCAAATCCAGGCCCATTGGCATTTTGGTGCAATGAATGGGGCTTTTTTTTCCGAGCTTAAGCCGATTTGCAAATTTGGTGGCTCCATGTGAACCAGCTGCGCCGAGATGGGCAGAATGGCACCACAAGGGGTTTGTCGGTAAAGTTGTGCCGGGGGAATGGAAAATGACTCACTAAATAGACAGTGACAAAAGTCGCAGTCTGGTTTGGTTTCTTATATAGATCTGAAATGATTGCCAATTAAGGGCCTGGCATGCAAATTTAAACTGCACTGAAATACAAGAGATTGTTTTTTCATCTGGCCATCTTCATTTCAATAGAGGAAATGATTTATTTTTGTGCAAATAAATTCATTCACTGAGAGTATAATTAACCAGTGATTCATGATTTGGGTTAAGACCAACTCTCCGAAGCTTTCAGAAGAATCTCATTTTCTAGAACAACATTGATTCTTTTCTTTCTTTTTTTTATCTTCAAAAGCCCCCTCCCTTTTCACTCAACTGATTACTTCACATCTGACTTATGATTTCCTGTCTTGAGTGGGTACAGAAATCATAAATACAGAAATGGAATTAAATTATCCATCATTTGTACTAATAGCAGGAAGTACAGCTTGGTGCCAGGTACAGCCATTTCAACTGCAAACCTTCTGCTCACTACTACCCTCACTTTGTGCCACATTAAATGAAAGAATGTATGAACAATAAATGAAAAGTTTCTCCAGTCAACATCTGTGTCAAGTGTGTGTGTAGGTGCACCACCTCTTTAAAGGGTTACTTCTGGCTAAAATCTGCATTTGTCCGTACATATGCTTGAGATAAAGAGTCTGTTCAAGTAAAAAAAACGTCCTGGCACAACAGGGACACACTGCCTGTGACGGTCGCGAAACGTCTTGGTTTTCAATTTGGCGTCCATGTCCACAGGTTAGAGCAGCCACACGGCCTGTGAAAGATGTGTGTCACGTCGCGTCTGCAGCGTGTCATCTAGAAAATAAAACAAGGTCTGTATTTTTTTGCATGTGATGTGCACAGTTCCTTGCAAAAGTAGAAAGGGAATCACCTGTTTTCTATATTATCATAGCAGAAACCCAGTGTGGGATTTATATCATGGCAATAATTCAACAGGTGAAGGGGAGTGTTATTCTTGTGCCCTCTTCTTCTCGGTATTACTGTGTGTGTGTGTGTGTGTGTGTGTGTGTGTGTGTGTGTGTGTGTGTGTGTGTGCGTCTCGTTCTAAACGAGGGTTAACAATAATCCTGTTGCTGCTCTTTGGTTACAACTCTTCACTTGTTGGACCTTAAACATTGAATTATTGATGGCCATCACGCAAGGGAAGCTCGATGTACTCAAAGTACTGGCGGTAACAGTGCAGCGGCAGTCATGTGAGCGAGCCATAGCTGTGGATCAAAGTAGAAGTAACACTCACGCCATGCAGACAGCGAGTCCCGCTCCTAAAAACAATGCAAGCTATAAAACATATCATAGTTGGAATACATTTGCATTTGTAGGGTAAGACATTTTAAACTTATTGTGCGCTACCGCTGTTAAAGCAACCCTGTCTCCTATTTATGGAATTAAATTTGCGTGTAAAAGCTCCAGAGCCGATAAAAAAAAAAAAAAAAGAATACACAAATCCAAAGTGAATTAGAATGAATTGAACGCAATATAAATAGCTTAGAGGCAGAACTTAAAAATAAAACAAGTCAGTGATCACAACATTCTTGGCTTTTTTTGACTGATTGATATTTCACTGTAGACAATATTCAGCCACCTTTTTATATATATGTATATATATATATATATATATATATATATATATATATATATATATACGTTGCAACTGTACTACTACATTGACTAGGAAGGTCTGGGTGTAGTGGGCAAACAAACTGCAAGACTTTGACACCAGAGACCATGAGTTCATACTCTGAGGGTTATTACATTCAAGCAACAGAAGCCCTTTGGTCAGGGTTAGGGAAAGATTGTGCTCTTGTTTAAATGTTAATACTAATCAGGTTGTGGTTTGTGTTTCAAGTCACTGCAGCCTTTTTCTATTTTTAACCAAGACCATGATCTTTTCCTAATATGCACAAAGGGCTGTGATTGCCATACATAACCACAGAAAACATTACCAATGAGGTTGTCTCCACAAATACATGCTGCATTACAAGACCAGCTATTTTGTGGTAAGCAAATGAGACACATTGAGACAACAGTTTTGCCATTTGTAAGATAATTCCCTTAACCACATTTCCTTATGTCAATTGGAAAATATGTCCAGGCAAAATTACATTTGTTGAAAGCATATTTGCCATTTGAAACGCAAACATTAAATTGTGTCTGGACATCTGCTGTTACTTAAAATGTAATGACTGAGAAAAAAGGAGAACAAAAACTTGCCAATGCAAGTGCACACCTTTTTGTTTTGTGCAGGTGCCTGCAGCTACTGACTGGTATTCATTAACCCCCCTGTCTGGGGGCGTGCCAGTTACTTCAGGAACATCTCCCCCTCTTCTAGCTTGGTGCTGCTGGGAAGAGCAATGATTGAGATACACTCACAACTTTACCATCTGGAAGGCCTCTTCAGGCAGGCAAACGGCATCTCCCAGAGGACAAACCTCTCCCTGTTGCTGCAAACCTTGAACCACGTCCACATGTCTTTTCAGGGAATTGTATTCCACTCAACCAGCAGCCATCCTGCATTACAATAAGTGATAGAATGAAAATGCCCAGCTCGCCCGGGGTCATGTCAGGAAACTGGTACTCCTGGTCCACAGGCCATTCCCAGAGTGTGCGGTAAGAACTGAGCACAGTAGGCAAAGGTTGTACTTCTATTCACCAGCTGGTAAAGAGCCAAGCCAGGACCAAGTGCTCTGAAGTCATTAGTGCCCCCACCGTTCACCTTCTCGCCCGCCACCAGCCAATTTGCAACTCCTAACAACGCCCAATCTGCTCTCACATACTCAGGCTCAAATCATCAAACCTGTGTCTGAAGAAGAGCTTTCTTTCCCTTTTGTGAAACACAAACTCCCTTGTCACCAAGAGTTGAATAATGCAGAAGGTATGTGGGGCCCATTTTGATGTTTCGGTCACATTACATTCTATTCAAATTCAAATGTGACGTCATCGCCTTTGATTACTTTCTACAAATGTGGGAAATAGATGTGTCACGAGCAACTCCTGAGGATTGCCATCAGGGCAAATCCAGGCATGTTTTAATGAATCGGTATCAACGAAAGTAAAATTGATCAAAATCCAAACCTTTCTTTACTGTGCTGTGTGTTGTCCCCCTCAGCCTGCTAATGAGGCTGCGTTGCTCTCCGGCTGGGCTTTACACTGGGAATTTCATTAAATATGAGAGTGGAAATTACAGTATGAATGTGAAAATGTGTCTGTTCACTAAGGTCTGCCTAACAAATCTGTTGTCTCCTCTCTTTTTTCTCATTAGAAAACATCCGTGACAAAAAAATTAAATAAACTGAAAAACAATAAACGGAAGCGATTTTTCATTTTTGCCAGCACTGACCATCTTTAAAATGACAAATGTTGCTGGCAGGTCATATCAGCTGCCAGTAATTCCATAAGCAACTGTACGACAGGCCAAAATAAAACTGAACCTGTTGGGTTTATGTGCTTTCTTCTGTCTGTAATCTGCCAAACATTGTTTATGAGGTAAAAGAAGCATCAATCTGTAACACTGCTGTACAACCGTGTGTACTGTGTGTTTCTACAGCCCCAACAACTCCAGATGATCAATATTATCTCTAGCTGATTTAGTCTCGTCGACTTTAGCAGTGACAGTCTGCCAGTAAAACTTTTTTCTATCAATAATTTAAGTTGAAGTTAAACAACGCCATTTTGATGGATTAGGTCGAGTACAGCTGTTATTTCAGTATGTCAGGTGCTTTTAATCAACAGTTAAGTAAATACAGGCTTTGGTTTGGACTTGTTGGAGATACTGTATGAAAGGGCTCGTATCAAGCCAATAAAAAAAGTTGAACTTCATACCCACCGAGAAATGTTAATAACAGGTTAGCTGAATTTGCTAACTGATTCAGTTAAAATGCTATATGGTACAATTTATTGACTTTTTTTTTTTCCACCTGCAGTAGTGATATCGCCTTGAAAAGGGACAGATATTGCACGTCCTGCACATTTAGCAACTGAGGTAAAAAAAAAAAAGAACTTTGCTCACACCAACTCAACTTGTTCATTCAAACATATATAGGCTTCTAACTTTTACCAAACCATTTTTTTTTAAATGGGAAAGAAAAATATAAATTATTCAAGGAAGAAGTAAAATCAAGGTTTAAGGTAACCTAAAGCAATGAAGTGCCACTTTTAGCTTGATAGGTTTGTTAAAGAGACTGACAGCAAGTCACAAGGGGAACTCATTTACAGGTGCACAAGCACAGGAATATTTTATGCCCTGGGCTGTCTTGGACATTTGCATGAATTATCCTTTTGATTAGACATTTGTGTGTGCAAACTCTGGGTCTCTTTTATAACCAGTCTCTGAGTTTCATTTCAGTATTTAATTAGATACAAGGCCCATTGCTTTTTACTTTGTACATATTTCTCCTTTTGGATGTCATCATGGCAACATAACATAAAGCACTGCAGATGATGAATAGGTTTAGATTTCCATAAATCTTTCAGATACTGACAATTTTGCCTCAATGATGATGATTACGTTCATAAATCTGTGCGTGCAAATTAAGTTTTCAAAAGTAAATAAGATAAATAACAAAGCTACTTTTCAATAATAACTGCCCAAGAATATATTTATTTATTTTTTGTATTTACGGTTTTATTTTTAATGTTCCGTGTTTTTTTATATAGATACAAATGTATAAAAGTAAAAGTAAAAGTGTATTCAGTGGAAAATGTTAAAAGTTAAAAGTATTGTTCAGCAACACAGGAAACCTCATGCTAGTAGGGGAATAAAACTGACGTGATTACAAATACTTGGATTATAAAGGGCAACCACACATATTTAAAACAATACTTTTTTTAGGTATTGTTGGAAGGAGAGAAATTTTAGCAACACATCGTCTGAGTCTTAACCTTTTGTATCATTTTAAAGTACTTCTGCTTAAATGAGGTAGTACTTCATATTCTGAACTTTTATGCCCTCTTAATCACTCTTCTCAGGCAAGTGTGAGAGCATAATTTCCTGTTCTGGATGAGACTTGTGGACAGCCACTGTTGTTCAGGCCAAGGCAATCTCCATCCTGGAAAGCTTGGAAAAAGGCTGGCTTGATCATCATTTGGCAGCCAAAGAAAAGGTCTTCAGAACAATAACAGTAATGTAGATCAATCACATCTGGGTACAAATATCTGCCACATGAAAAATCAATTGCAAATGGAGTTGCCCCCTAATTATACAGTGCTTCAAATTGATTCATGGTGCTGGAGAAGAGGGCACTCTCTTTGTGCCCAATGAGACATTCATTAAATTAATTATTTAAAAATGGATGATATCCGTCTCAAAATTACACTTTAAGCAGAGGTGATAATTGCACTAATCACAGTTTGGTGTGCTACTGTGCTACATTTTTAAGATTACAAAGCATGTTTGCACTGTGACAGTACTGTCTTTGCACACACAATGAAGAATGTGGAGGAGGATCAAATGAGAATCCAGCTAAGGAGAACTCATTAGCCAATAAAAAACTATTACTCAACAAAAGGCCTAATTAAACCCACCAGTTTGTAACTTCATTTCTGTATTGTGTTTATACTATTCATGAATCATTATATCTATTGAATGAGTGTAACTGTAATTTTATGTTTCAGTAATGTTTTTGTTTTAATTATTTAGACTTATCTGGACCACACATCACTATTGTATACTGTATAAACAAGGACGAGTTGGCAAGAATGTTAATTGAGTTCAGAGGCCGGTACCAATATCAATGCTAAAGATATAGCAGCAGATGCGCTTTGTCTTTTGAGATGATAAACTGTATTAAGGTTTTTAATTGTTGGTTGGATAAAACAAAAACAAATGTCCATTTGGGCTTTGGGAAATTTTGATGGTAATTTTCACCATTTTATACCAATTTATTGCCTAATCAAATAAAAAAGAAATAATTTAACCTATAATGAAATTAATTTGAATGGAGGTGCTATATTTGAAAGTTTGGTAGTGAACCTTTGAATCTATTTTGTGGCATATATTGGTCCTGAAGTTCTAGAATTAATTGCTAACCCTATAATTCTTTGTATCTTAATAACAAATATATAAAGCCTTCAGGGTGTTCTTTTCAACTGTGTACTGAAAGAGAACTGGCCCTGGTAAGAGTCACCGGCTTAATATATATTCAAATAACTTTCATTCAAGTCCAGCCAAATACAACTGTAGACTGGTGGAAGTATTAATATAGACCTATATTGAGTATTTGAGCCACAGATAGGCAAATGAAATCCAGCTGACAGAGGGATATCGAATACTATGCTTGATGAATTGCTCTGATTGAATACTAAATAATAAAACAACCAATTAACATAAAGTTTGTGAGAAAATAAATTAACCGGGGAGAAATTGTTGCTGAGATAAGACATTCGGTCCTTTTCCATTCTGCTAATTTATGCTTCCTCTCATATTCTCTCCTCCGTGACCTGGAAACCCTTCTGCCGGCATCCTCTTCTATTCCCTTAAATGCACTGCAGAGGAGACAAAGAGCTCGGCGCTCGGAGGCTCCAGGAGGAGCTTTGAGTGAGGAAACACAAGGCAACACCCGTTTGATCAGATTCTGTTTATTGTTTGGTCAGCTGAATGGATAGGACAGGAGAAGGAGCAGCCAGGTTGTTGTGAAAACAACTTAACGTTGCATGGTTTTTCATACTGCAGGCAAAACGCTTGTAGAAACGGTAATAGCAGTCCAGCAGCCACTTTATTTACATTTATTCATAAAACAAAAGAAAAATATTGTGTGCATGAAATCTTTTTCAATTTCCCGTTCCTGTTCCAACTTAGCGTATTCAGAAATAAATGTAAAAAAAAATTACAAATACTGTCCAATACAGCCGCACAGCAGCAGTTATTATTATTCAGCATGATCCTAAAAAGGACTTCAAACTGGGGACGGGACATGATTTTCGAATGCTCAGATAGTCGTTATTATAGAAAATCGATGAATATGTGCGACTATCATTCCTCCTTAGTTCCCCTGCTTTTACCGGCACCTGGTTGTAATACGTTATTGCTGTCAGAAGGTGACAGAAATTGGCCTTAAAGCTCAGTGCAGGTAGAACTGCGTGGTGCCGTGAGATCAGACATCACAGTGCGAACAGCAGAACCATACAAAGACGACTAGAGCTGTCAGAAAGTTCTGAATGGAACTCCTTCAAAACATCAATGAAGTTGAGGTGCACTCAAACTCTGCAGGTAAAGCTGGCACACAAGTTCACCATCGATATCTGGTGGACATCAGAGTGAAACATCGAGCAGACGGTGTATCCACTGAACAATAATCAATGGGCAGACGACGTGAGTTGGATGCTTGATGTGCAGCACAAACAATGGCGCTCATCTCAAAGATGAAATGAAAGAAAACCTTAGAAACAGCGATGACTTGAAACGTGTCGAGTTAAATCAGCATTCTTTAAAGTAATGACACCTTTGTCGTCATGTCAACAGTAAACACGAGTCGTCCTGACTGATGGTTGGAAACGAGAAGCTAACAGCAGTCTCGTGCATCCAAGTCTGCTGTTAAATCTCACTATCCTCGCAACAAGAACGAACTCACATCATATATACACGTCATCTGAACTCTGTCATGGTTGCCACACGAATGTAAGATGGAGAAGAGATAAAGGATCCTTTTACAGGACTTTTTACATTGGCATAGTTTCCGTGGTACCGGCACATAATGCAGTGTTATGAGGTTTGGTGTCATTTCAGAAAAGGTCGGTGTGTTTGATGATGACACGTCGGACTCGCCAGATTGTCGTTATTCGTATAATCCCTAGATGACCGAACTTAAAAAATGTACCTGTGGCTTGCAATCAGCTGTTTGCACACAAAAAAACACCTATGAGGTTCCCTCTGTTCTGTTGTTTTTGTAACAAAAGAAATATATCAGTCCATGGATGCTTATAGACAGACATTGTGTGTCATGGGCAGTTGCGGTCTCTTCAAAGTGATGCCAAAGAGAGCAAGGATGGCCCATTTGAGAAATAAGACTCCCCCATCCTTGCATGTCTTGGTGTGTGGAAAAGATGCAAGTGAGGGAAGTGCGCAGCCAAATGAAACACACCCACCATGTTTCCATAACACACTTGTTTGCTTTCCCCCCTATGCATAATTTCACTGCATATGAAAAGGTGCCAGAAAGGCCTACGTTCTCATCCTGAATCCCCGTCTAAAGTGGAAACTAATTCCCCCCAACAGCCTGAAGCCAACTTCAACTCCATTGCTCTAAGAAAGTTTGTTCTCCTATTTTTTTTAAACGGTAAAAAATATTTGGTATATAAATGAACATGTTTGCAGTTAGAAAAACACGTGTCTGCAACAGCAGTACAATATATATATACAATACATATACTAATATACAATTACAGATTACTTTTTTGCTTGAAGATCTTTCAGCTTTGAGATTTTTCACAAGTATTGCGGGATTTTTTTTTTTTTTTTTACGAGGTACTCAACCATAGATGTGACATGCCACAAAAAAATGATTTCTTTCCAAATTAAATCTCAAAATCAAAGGTTTTACTTTCCTCTATTTAATATGCTTCTGGACTGCTCTTAAATAAAACAACACAGACAAAAACTGACACTCATCTCTGAACGAAGACACAGGGACACTGCAGTGGGCAACAAGTGTGTACAGCTGGGTTGATCGTTGGGTAGTAGATTAATTGAGTCCCTGGCGTAATTACTCAGACAGGACAGCGGGCAGACACAGATCCTCAGCATCTCTGATTATGTGGTGTTTGTGCTGTGAACGGGGTCATTAGTCACTCTCACCGCGGCAGCTGGGCGTCTTCCCAAAATACGTTGTGTGTGAATGTGTGTGCGTTTGTTCTGGGGGGAAAAAAAGGCAGAAATGAGAGATAATGTGAGGGGAATGGGAACACTCAGGCCACACTGAGGGGTAAACGGAACAATGTGAAAACAACCACACACAAAAAATGATACACAATCCTTAATCGAGAATTCCATAGCTTAGGGGTGTTTCACGATGAATATGTATGTTAGGTTTTCATATTTCATATTTTTATATTGAACATAGTCTACCAGTCTTTTCTGCTCTGCATTCTTTCCATTGTTGTCATTTTTTATTTTTATTGCTACAGCCCCAAAGCCGTGCCTCTGCTCTCTGTTGGCTCTCTGCCCTAAACAGACTTGGCATGGTCCTATCCAATTTGGTTCTTTGCTAAGATAGATATGTTTGCTTTTCTTGCTGCTGACAGAAGCCCTCACCTCAAAATAAATGCATAAAACACTGGAACTTTCTTTTCTTCAGTTTGTTATGAAGTTCAGCAGGTTCACAAAGATCCCCTTGTCCCATCACTGACCACAACAACAATTGTATAACCATTAAACTAGTCAAATACACAAGTTGAAGCAAATGAAGCTGTAATTTGAATTTATAAAGCTGCATGTTTTTCATGATGATGAACAATGAAAAAACGAAAATAATAAAAAATAATGAAATAATTAAATGTTTGCCAATACCCTTGCCCTAACTTGTTTTCGGAGATAACATTAAGGTTGTTCTATATTAGAATGAAATAATAGTCTGACCATACATGTGGGAAAAAGTACGTATTTCATGTTTACCCTCAGCTTTTGATAAAACTGACCTTTACCTGTACCTATAGCACACTTGAGACCATTTTGCAAGGTTTTGATTGTCAGCTGAATACATAAAAACCCATAAATGGCATTTTCAATATGAAGCACATAACCTACACTTGATGAAATGATAGCTGACACAACAGTCATCAGAATCAACAGTCACATGCTAAAAACAGAAACCTACCTCTACTTTGGTCTGAAATCAAGGACCCTTTAACAATTCTAAGTATACACCTGCCACCTAACCCCTACATGTACTGTGTGCAGACATGAAACCTATCACAGCATGACAGCAGCATGCAAATTGCATCCATTTTTACTCAAATCCAATTAAAAAATAATCCAGTAATAATTAAGAACCTATATGATCTTTAATTAAAAAATTTTGAATAATTGAAATGGGTTATTAAAAAAACAACTGATACTTAATTTTTCTGGCGCAGGTAATGCTGTGTATCTGCCATGGACATATAGTATATATAGATAATATTTACCACACTGAAATGGGTGGAGAAAGAACCAAAATGAACACAAAATCTGCATAAAATATGGACATTTTTAAGTCACAAATAAGATAATCATGTAAATCAGACAGGATTAAAACTGTTTTAACATATTTGTTTAAATCAGTACAGGAATTTGCATCAAAATTACTGACTCTTTCAGACAGATAGACCATGCTGTATCTACACCTACATGTTCTTATTTAACAGAATCACTGACCCAAATCCACATCAAATGAAATTATTCAGTAAAACTTAATACAGTTTTATACAGCTTTTATACATTATTTAATATTACAAGTTTTTATTTGGCAAAGATCAATACCATATGGCATCTGAAATTATTTTCATTTTCTAATTTATAATAAGTTGTTATTACCTCGGCTAATGTGTCTTGTTTTGAATAACAAATTAGAGTTATGCCTTAATTAATCAATATTATGCAACTGGTAATAAGCGAATTCGGAAACAGTGCAACACAATTCTTACTCAAATTCTGCTCATTTGTGGGAAGGAAACCAAAATAACAAGAAAAAAAGGGAAATACAATACAAATAACAATTGTGCCACAGGGCAATTTTACCTTATTTTCCACATGCTTCATGTTTATTCATGAATTCAAAATTTTGTGTGTATGTAAAATCTGAATCTTAAAGCAATCTTGTGTGTGTAAAAAAGGACAGTAATTGTGGCAGGTAAAAAAGTGAAAGGTAAAGAAGTGGGTACGCTTCTTGTAAACATAAACTCATTAGGCCCTAACTGACTTGTGGGAATCTGAAAATGAAGCGAAACTAAGACGTCACTACAAAAGTCCATGTCTGAGCGACGTACAACATCTGAATGAGCAACGTGTTTTCTTTGAGCTTTTTACCCACAATTGGGGAAAAAGGGCTACAAGCGCTGGAAGAAAGGCATGGAGCAGCCAGTAGAGAGGGTGAGTATAATGTGACAAATTATTCTGGCACCTGAGTGCAAGTGACTCTTGAGTTCTGATACTCTTGTTAGCAAAGCTCAGTGTATGTAAAACATTCAGGTACTTTTAGCCAGTGCTAATAATCACTGCTGCTGAATAAAATGAAAAAGAGCAGGTAATAAGAAGAACCACTGGTTACCAACATTTAAATGTAAAAATGTATTTCTGAATTCTTTGAATTAAGAAAAGCTTTAAGGGAAGGAAGGACGTATATGTGGCTGCTGCAAGAAAATAAATAGTTAATCCTCAAACACAGTACAAGTAGAAGATAGCATGACCCACTGCTATATGATGAAAGATCAAATGCAAGAGTGTTGGGTAAGACGCCCACCAAACCCACTTGTGTGCAATATTCATATAGCCTTACATGTTTGTTTGTTATTTGTTCCCCCTCCTGTTGAGTACATAGCAACAAAATGTACGACGGTAAAATGCATTATTCATACTGTTTGAGGATTTGGAGAATACCTCTCTGTTGTTTTCTTTTTTTATTTGTTTTATAATGATAAAAATGTCTGTTTACAGTGCTGTTTCAATGACCCAGGCAGGTCCCATCATGCTGTGCTGGAGAGGAAGAAAATTACTTTCCTCTTGTCATTTTGATATTTAATGGTGTTGACGAAATGCAAACAGTAATATAAACGTATTCTGTGTGGCTTGGTAAACGGTTGAGTCCCCTCTTGATTTGGTCTGTAATTGTGTATCGCGTGTGGTCACATGGGAGAAAAACTAAAAACATCACTAAAAACATACACTACAAAGAAAGAAGAATGAATACGGTGAATTTATCTTTAAGTCTGGTCAATCAGATTCAGTTCCTGTTGGCGTGAGACCACAGTAAACCCCTCGAGGACACCGGAATTCAAAGCTCCAAACAATAAACTCAGCACATTTTTTTAATCAGTTAACTGGCTAGCTGCTCAGAACTGAGCCATAGCTCTTTCTGCTACCTGCCATGTCAGCCAGGCCACTTCTGCCTAACAGCCCGTGGGGAAACACTGGCTGCTCTTTTATCACTGACACTGTCCAGTGCAAAGAGGCAAAGAAGGATTTGAACTGATAGAAAGAAACCACATGCTTATATGGACACATAACCACCAATGCACACAGAGAGCGATGTCGCCGGATCAGATCAGCAGATTTAGTGATTTGTTCTGTCCCTTTTTTAAATATTTCATGGGAAAAAAAACACAAACAGTGCTTGTGTTTGTTGTTTTGTAATGAGCTTTACTGTGTACATTGGGAGCTACATAAAATTGGCCTTTGTTTTCTATCCAAGTATTTTAACTTCAATGAATTCTTTCTTTCTCTAAATACTGAGTAGTAGTTTGCTTATTGCAACACAATTCAATTCAAACCTATGTGAAACATAATTTTAGCTGAATGGTATTTGTTTAAACAGACATTATGTGCAAACAAACTGTGAGGTTTTCATCGGGTTCATAATTCAAATAATTCTTCAGTGTGACACTTTTTACACAGACTTGAAAAAGAGTTTTGAACACACTGTTGTGGTGTTTGCAGGTTCATACGATGGGGCTTTATAGTCATCTGGAGGGACATCCGCATATGACACTTGGCATATAAGGACACACCTGGTGTAAAACTCAAGCTGGAACCGAGACAGGTCAAAGCTTTGACACAACAGACACAGTTCTAGGATAAAATGGAGGGAGGCCAGTTTGGTAGTGTCAGTGATGTGGAAAATAAAATCAAACACACAAAAAGCATACATGTATGTTCTAAACATATGCTGTGATCAGTCTTTCTTAAAATGTATTTAGACAAAAATGAGTGTTTAATTAGAGCGCTATGAGTGGTGTAGCCAGCCACCGAAGAGCCCTGCACATACAGTAATTAACACAATCTGTTTAACTCTGTTTGACTCAACGGGGAGAGGCCATGGACTGAAAATGATCTAGCAACAACCTGCCTACCTGCTGGAAACCCAGCTTGTTATACAACAATAACACTACCAGGAACCCCGAAGAAACAGTCCTGAGCGGTTTGCTAATATCGTCCATCTTTTTGCATACTGGTTCAGATAACAAAAATGTCCTATGCTTACTCGTTGATTAATCAATCCCTTTTAAGTCTTTGATCAATCTACAAAATACCCAGAAAGGCTCATATTATTGAATAAATCAGCAGGACTTCAAATTTCCTTTGTTTTTGGAGCCTTTCAAGTTTTAACGAATTGGTATGGCAATTTCCAGTTTGGCTGTTTGACATTTGCACAGTATTGATAACTTTCTGAGTCAATTAGGCTAGACTTCATTGTGCTCAAGTGACCGATTCTAAGGCTTTGCTCAGACCGTAGGCAAATCAGATTTGTTTCTCAAATTGAATATTTAGGACAGCTTCCACATTGTTATTGGAAAGCGAGAGGAACAAATTTGGTAGGTTCAGACATAAAGAACATATCTGCATGGGTTACCATAGTGACGAGGTACGCAGAACTACGCTGGTGACGTGGTTTCCAACGTGGAAGCAGAGTGCCGGCAGAGAATGTATTTTGGTGCCTGTTATTCTATGTTGTTCTTCATAGCGTCAAAATCTCCACCCTCTGGCAATGCTCCAATAGTGTTAGCATCGATTATGCTCACTCGGTAAGTGTAAAAAGGACATTGTCTTTGTGTGGTGTCTTGAAAGTGATGTGAGAAATCTGATCCGAGCCACTGGACTCAGTCCCGACTGAGACTCCTCTTTAGAACTCTGATTGGAATCACATTTCAAGCCACCTCAAAATGTGTTTTTCCGATCTGCGTTACCTTTCAGAAGAGCCTTCTCTTTACCACATACAGGAAATCAGTTTTGCTCACTTTTTTCTATTCATCATACAGGTTTGGCAACTTGCTTTCAGGGCATATGGTAGTGTCCACACAGATGACACCATCATCTATTGCAACAGCTGTATAAACCATATGCAGTATTTGAGGGCTATTTTGAAGGCAGTCAATGCTAATGGCTAACTCAAGGAAGTGTGAAATTAGACAGATTGAGTTGCAACCTGAAATGTGGGCATGTTTCTGACAAATGCCATAGCCAGAGGCATCATGTTTTCCGGTTGTCCGTCTGTCTGTCTGTGAGGTGCCCATCTTATGGTGATTGTTTAGATCTTCTGTGCAGTCAGGATTGAAGTTGTGTGTAAACAATCCACATTTTACAATGTATAGCTTCTTTGCAGCAACATCTATATGGGTTTGGACAAATATGCATGTAAACTACAAATTTAATGGTTCGCAGAGACATACAACCGCTTGGTGGTAATTCTAGTTATGCATAGTTGTGAAGGTTAATGGTGTACGAGAGGGTTTTAAAGGCTATCCAACAAATAGAGGCACTTTTTATATATTATATATACTTTATAACACAAAAAATGTGTTGTTTGCTGGATGGTGCAGTTCCAACATTTGAGATATTTAAATAGATCTGCAAAGGGTAGCCTTAACGTTCCTTCTCTTTTTTTCTCATTCATTAAATAGAATATTTAAGGCTCGTCTTCTGTTTTCAATGTATGTTAATGGCAAGCCCTCACACTTTAAAATATAGTACGATGCAACATAAAGGTATGTCTTGCCATCATGTGAATAGTTTTCATGTTCGACTTCCTTTTAGGAACCAGTTAACGTGTGTTTTAATTTCATCCCACTGAACTGAATGGAAAATATGCACATTCACATTAGCGGTTGAAATCTGACTTTGCGTTTGTTTATTTCTTGAATTAACTATCGAAGCGATAACACAAATGGTTTCTAACTTTCTGAAAAGAGGTCAGCAACCTAAATCGGGCAGTGAGAAGTGTACGAAAGGAGCTGTGGAAGTTCCCAAATCTAAAAAGCAAATTTGGTATTTACATGTTTGAAGTTTTCTTTGATTTTATTCTGTATTTGGATGCAAAGATAGTATGCCTATAATCATGAAGAAAACATATTGAACTCAAAATAACTCCATTGGCTTTTATCACAAATCAAAGGAGAGGTGGGTGACGTTTGTTTGAACTTCATGCCTACCTGACAGGGAGATGTGCGGTAGAGGCACACAGAGACAGAGATGTTTATTTGTATGCTCTTTGTCTGTTCCCCAAATAGTCTGTTTTGCAATTTATCCTTGTGGGTCCGATCTGGTGATATACTGTATGTTGTGAGGGAAAAGTTGACTTAACAGGGAGTGGATAAAGAGTTCCTGTCATTTGGGACATTCTGTAAAATAGGCAGGTAAAACAAATATAATTATTACGTATAATTATTATATAATTATGTATTATATAATCCAAAATTTCCTTTTTTTGTTCATGGGGACAAAACCCATTGTCCTCCTTTTATGCAAAATGTATTCAAAAGTTAATCTCAAGCTCATATGAAGCTTTAGCCTGATATTAACAGACCAAAATGCACTGTGTGAACATATGGTCAAGCAACAACCATTCGTGACGTGATCCATTGGTGTGTGAACAGCAATTCTGAAACCTCAAGTTTTGCAATCTTGCTATTTTGGAGCCAGAAGTGACGATTATCAGACAAGCTGGTGAGCGGTGGATCTGACTCGATCTGATGGCAAACTGAAGGACACTTTCCCCCGCCCACCGACCAAACCTGACTGCACCACAGGCCTGTCAATTAAGCAGACCCCACCCCCCCCAACTTAATTATTTTTGAGATCTAATATCGAATTAATGGTGACTCTATTTTCAGATGTACCCCCAGAAACCTAATAGGATGGAATGAATTTAGCAAATGACACCATCATTACTGGTGGAAAAATGTTATTTACTTTGTATTTCATGAAAGAAGTTGAATAGTACTCTGTGGAGCACAGGCTTTTTTTGGAGCCAACCCGTAGTGGCCCTCGGTGGTATTGCAGTTGAAAGACTTTCAGCCTTGGCCTCACTTCTCAGACCAGGCTCCATTAGGGAGTTATTTCCAGTCACTGTATTGTGATGGCAGTAGGCCGTTAATTTTGAAACTATTGGAGCAGCCTTTTACCAACTGGCACTGACCACCATGGTGTATGCCAACACTCATTGAGCTGTCAACAACAGAGAGAACTCTCCCAAATGTGAGCAGAAGTGCAACCCAATATTGGTAAATGACCACTGCATTACATGTATTTTGAATTTAGGCATCGTTCTTGCTCTGGTTGGTGTATGGCTGCGGAAACAACTAAATGGTTGTGTATCGTAGAGTTGTTGTAGTGTTGGTACATATTGCTTCATCTAGTTCATCACTGCCATTGTTGGAACTACATCTTCAAACAAACATTTCACCTCAATGTTGCACCCAGCTGTTCCCACTGGTCGCTGATTATTCTGCCTATCAAATTGGCTGAGCAAACCATTATGCAAACAGGGTTTCAAGACTGTACACAGCTAAAAATGAAGCTGTGAGCAATAAAAGGCCAGTGCCAGGCTAATGAAAAATCGGCTTTCCAAAAAGGATATGTTTTCCAAAGTTACAGTCTTTCTCCGTAGCTGAATACAGAAAGCAAAACCTTTCAGTGTTCATAAGACGCCTGACTATTGTTTTAGGGCAGACTTAAAAAATGTCACCTATCCATTATCTCTCTGCTTTGTCCTGAACATAATACATTTAGAATCCCCAATTAACCTAACGTGCATATCTGGATTGTGGGGGGAAGCCGGATTAACTACAGGAAAACAATCCAAACTGCACACAGAAACGTCCCAGCAGAGGATCCAGAACTTTTTTTTACAGCGAGGCAAGAGTTCTGACCACCCACGTGTCACCCCTAATATCAGTTTAGATTGGAATAATTTGAGTATTCTGTCACATTCCCTGGACAGAGATTTGTTTAAAAAGCAATTTACAAATGTGTATATTTAGGATTATTCACTCAGACAACTTAACGTGAGGGATGGCCTTGAATGCAATTTTGAATTCATGCATTGTTGTTGCGTAAAAAACATCAAGAATCTAAGAAATAGATATTTTCAGAAAAAAAAAAATCTTGTCCCCATTCATTGTTTATTAATTAGACTGAAAGAATGAGACTGTAGTGACATGCGGCTGAAATGAGTTTCCGCTGCAAGGTGAGGAAGGCTCAACCATATATAGGGTAACTCAGAACAAGCTGGGGGAATTATATATTTCCTTTGGCCTGGGAACGCCTTGGGATCCTGCAGAATGATCCCGCAGGATGAGCTAAAAAATGTTGGGGAGAGAGAAACCGTATGAATTTTTTTTTTTTTTCATATTTTGGATGACATGCTGTAGTATGACTTTGCATTGTTGTCCAAAATATGAAATAAAAGTCATACTATAGCATGTCCTCAAAAGCACAAAAGAAAGTCACATTATCCCAAGCACAGTGGTGCAGTGGTTATTGCTGGTGCCTCTCAATCAGAAGGTCATTGTTTTGATTCCCGCTGGAGTCATGCATGTCAGGTCCAAAAAATGTTGGACCTCATGTTGTCTAACGTATACAAATAACTCACACAACAGCATGTACTAGAAAACTGGGGGAAAAAATGAATTTATAAACATTTCAAATTTTTGACAGTTTTTTTTAATATTTTGGACGACATGTGACATAATATGACTTTTTTTCATATTTTGGACGTGTTATAATATGACTTTTTTGTCACATTTGGGACAACATGCTATAATATGACTTTTTTTCACATTTCGGACGACGTGACATAATATGACTTTTTTTCATATTTTGGACGACATGGACATGGAGTCATACTGTTTCTCTCTCCCCAACATGTTTTGCTATTTCGGATGACATGCTATAGTATGACCTTTTTTTTAATATTTTGGACGACAATGCAAAGTCATTGTCGTCCAAAATATTTAAAAAAAAATGTCATACTATATTATGTCTTCCGAAATGTGAAAAGAAAGTCATACTGTAGCGTGTCGTCCAAAATATGACATAAAAGGCATACCATAGCATGTCCTCAAAAGCACAAAAGAAAATGATAGCACCACAGGTGCAATGGTGCAGTGGTTAGTTCTCGTCCCTCACTGTCAGAAGGTCATAAGTTCAATTCCAGCTGGAGACATTTATGTCAGGATGGGAAATTTTCGGACAACATCCCTGCTGCCACTGCCACCCGACCCCAGATAAGCGAAAGAAGATGGATGAATCTCTTGGTCCTGCAGCCCATGAAATGACAAACAAATCGGTAATACTATTTATTTTATTTTTTTCAAATCTATGGAATTGTAAATAGATTTGTAACAATCTGTGATTTTATTGGTAAAATGTTATGATACAATAGTTTATTTAAGCCTCACTTTACTGTCAAGTCAATTGATGCTCTGCCAGGAAGAATTCCTGAGAAGCATCTCCACTGTCACTGTACACTCTTGAGGCACTGTGCTTTGCTTGACATCCCTTTGTGTGAGAGTGCCTGATCTATGTCTGGGAAGACTGAAACAGAGAAGCTATTGGAAGGAGCTTTATTGTTGGTCAGCCTTGAAGATGATGCCATGTGTGAAAATCAGTGATGCGGAAACACATGAAGAGGTGGATGGAAAGAGGCAGCTGTGGTCCCCAAGGAGGAAGACACATTGCCTCTCATTGCCATGTGTCAGACCTGGCTCTCACCTGCAGTGTGCTCACTGCAGCAGCAATGTCAAGCATCCATGTGTTACAGAGTTGGCGCACTAAAAATTTGCATGAAAAATAAATTATGTTATAAAGATAAACCAGGTTAAGGCTTGAAAGCAGAAAAGAATAAATTACATGCACTACTAAAACTCTGTTTCCTGTTTAGTTGCAGAAGCTCAGTAATGACATTTCTTCCTTCCACAGATGTTATGTTAGAATCAAAGTTGGCATATTTTACTTTAGTGTTTCATGATGTAGCTGCAGTCTTTTTTTTTTTTCACAGAGCGTCTATAGTGATTGTGCAGAGAGGGCTGGCTGTGTCCTGTGCACACAGCTTTTCCTTACTGTGAAAATGTATTTGAATTATACAAAAAGGCTACAGTGGAGCTATGAAAATTTATTAGTATTTCAGCTTCAATTGAAGTTGAGCAGTACTTTCCCTGTCGTTGTGATATGCTCTTGTAAAAACTCCAAATGTATTCCACTACAAGCACATTCATAAACTAAGAAACAGATTTTCTCCTACAGAAATCTAACTCGCTTAGCCAGGAAATATTATTTTTTTTGTTCAAATATCATTTAGGAAATGAGGTTACTACAGAAAAAAAATATAACTGGTCTGTTTAAGTACAAGAAGAAGAGTTTTTTTTGTTGTTGTTATCACAATCTCAAGGACCTCGCTCCAATCTTACACGGTGATTTAAGGTACAAGAAGAGTTCGAGCTAAAGGGAGTCAGAACGTATCCACTAGCAGACATGGTTTCTTTGCGTGATGAGATGAGACTGCCTCAAAACTCTAATGGTGGACTATGTCTCTGTTTTGTGTTGCTCTCTGTGCATGCAAAGCTTTTAAAAGTTCAAAGACCAGTTGATTCCCATCTAAATGTATTCTTGGAGGTATAACATTACAGCAATAAGCATGACAACATCAGGCAGCACTAACGCAGACTGCTAACATCGTATTTGCACACTAAGATACATTTGTGCTAACCACACTCAGTTCGGTTGAACATTCTTTTTTTTCAAAATATTTCACCGTGCAAAAAGGAGGATAATAAGATTATCATATTTTCAAACAAAATTTCCCAAAAAGTTGTATATTTGGATAATATTGAAAAAAATGTGCCTACATTTAAGGCTGTCTGTATGCTAAAGTAAATGAGCATACTCTCCTTGCAAGAAGCACATGACCTTTAACTTTGCCGAAAAAGTCAAATTTAAACCTTTAAATAAAATTTTTACAAGATAGTAGAAAGTATAATGGAAGTATAAAGTATAAAGGACGTTTTAAAAACATGGCTTAGAGGAGACTGAATGTGAATTCATTCTCTCTGTACTTTCAATGATGCATAACCTGTGCAAAAACTGAACGTATTTGATCTGTTGTGTTCTTTTCAAGGCTTCTTCCCAGCCTTAAGGTGTGAGAGAGAACAAACCCAACCATCCATTATCTATACCTGCTTTATCCTGGACAGGGGGCTGGAGCCTATCCCAGCTCACTTAGAGCAAAGGCAGGGTACACCCTGGACACATTGCCAGTCCATCACAGGGCCACAGACAGAAACAAAGACCATTCACGCTCTCATTCACACCTAATTAACCTGAGGTGCATGTTTTTGGATGGTGGGAGGAAGCCGGAGCACCCGGAGAGAAGCCACGCAGGAGCAGGGAGAACACGCAAGCTCCGCAGAGAAAGGCCCAGGCCCGGATTTGAACCCGGAACCTTTTTGTTGTGAGGCGACCATGCTAACCACTGCGCCACCCAGAGCAAAACCTGTTGGTGATAAATTCACAAATGGAGTGGGAGAGCTTTCTGGCAGGTAGGTAGGTAGGTAGAGAGAGAGAGAGAGAGAAAGAGAGAGCGAGAGAGAGAGAGCAAGCAAGCTTTAGTAGTCCTAAATGGTCCCTCTTAATTACCAGGTTCAAACACTCTCACTTTTGTCACATCTGTTGTTTTGTTTTTTTTGCTCAACAGCACGACGTGAGTAAGTTGAGGTGCGCCGCAGGAAAACTAGGCCTTTTGCTACATAGTAAGACTGTTATGTTGGGATGTATTGAGTATCAAGATCAGGTTCCTATGTATACTTGGGAGAGAAAAATATACATATCAACTCTCTTATTTTACGATCCACAAATACCTTGCAATTATGTTGTTTCCCATTAATCCCACAATACTGAATTTACTATTGCCGATCCTCTTGTTACGTTGTTATACTGTTGGTGTTTTAATCGAGTGGTTCACTTTTGTAAAGTTCAAGCGTTTGATCTGCTACTGGTAAAGTAGTTGTGTATCCTGGCATGATTATGCCGTAAGTGTTACGGTTATTTGTAGCCGTTAATTGGCAACATACTCTGTGCATTCTGTGTTATTCCAGGTATCTTCCTATTCGGCCATCTTCCACTTTACATAATGCTAATAGTGGAGACTGAGAAAATGTGTTGTGTATATCTGCTTGTCATATATGATTTGATTTGTTAGGTCTTGTACAGACAAATGCTAATTTGAGTTGAGTGTTTATATTTCTCTGGCATGCCATTCTCTACAGGCATATCTCTCTCAATGACATTGAGTTGATTTGCAATCTCACCTACTGTTGATACAATCCCGGAGTCCTTTTGTGGAGGCTATGCTTTGTTTGAATTAACAAGAGCATTTGTAGAATGCGATCAACCCTCTAATGTGATAAAACAAGCTCACTTTGTCTTGCACTTGTCCATATACTGATGTAAAAATATAAATACATTCCATGGAAATTGTTGGCTTTTTTTTTTTTTTTTTACAAGCTTTCTTACAGCAAACATACTATCCTATTTGAAACATTTCCTACTGATAAAATTGGTATACTTGATTAATCAATCATTTATTCATAAGAAATATTAGCAGATGTAATATTTTTCGATCTGCCCATTTCAAATCCCCTCACAACATTCCAATGGAATTCAAATCTGGGCTTTGACTAGGCAATTCCATAGCCCTTCATTTCTTCTTTTTAAGCCATTCTTAAGTGGATTTGTATGTATGCTCAGGATCATTACCCTGTTAAAACCTCCAACTTCAGTTCGAGTTCCACTTTGGGTCACATTATCTTAGCGCACCCTTTGATATATTGCAGAATTCAGTTGAATAAATAACTGCAAGATACCCAATCCCTGAGGCAGCAAAGCAACCCAAACCATAACATTTCTACCACTATGCTACGCAGTTGGTATGAGGTTATTCTCCTGAAAAGCTGTTTTTGGTCTGTGCCAAATATGTATACTGTTACTGTTGTCAAATTACTGCTTTTTTGACATATCTGTCCAGGGAACATTTTCCCAAAAGGCCTGATCTTCGCCTGTATGGAGACATTGATCTTTCATTAGATATATATGACAGTTATAGATGATATTTCTCAGCGGAATGATTTCTTTCAAATAATTTCTGAAGGCCTTAGAGAGCTCTTTGGATCTTGGGATGATGACACAACACACCTCAATAGGGAACGCCAGACCTACAATCATTTTAACCTGCCATGGATGAAAAGAACTACAATGCAGTAATTCTTTTTAGCAATGTATTAAAGAATAATTGGTGGAAATGTCTAGTACATTGAAGAATACACATCAATTGCCAACTCTGACACAGACTCTTAGTCACCTTTTACACCTAATATTTGACAAAAAACACAATTTCCTCTCAGAAAAAGCAGTCTGTCGATTCACTTTTTAAACTCTCTGATGAAAAGTAATAAGGTATGAAGTCCAATAAGAACCTAAAAAAAAGCATGAACCTTTTTTTTTTTTTTCTTAGTCAAACGCAACAATTCACACTTTACTTCAGAGGTCTGACAACTGTCATTTTTCTCAAGGCTGCTATCAAAGGCGAAAGACAGTGTCGTCATTGGCGTGTGACCATTTAAGCTTCAACGATCCAGTTTTAGCTGCGATAATGAAACTTTGATCGGTAATCATTGAGTATGTTGCCTTTCGTTTTAAAGAAAATGAAGAAAGTAGATGTGTTTTGCCTCCAATGTCACAAGAATAACAATGTAGCAACACTGACTGGAGGAGTTTCAGCACAAACAAGATTTATTTACAGGGTTTCACACAATTCAGGTCAAACTCCAAGGTTGTGCTGATGCTGCCAGTAGGTTTTCTTTTCCTGCTGTAGCACAAACCTGGGCTCACTGCAAGCGTGACAACACATTGTTACTGATGGTATACAGGATTGTGCAAAAGTCCTAGACACTTCAAATGTTTAGATGTTTACATGCCCTAAATTCATCTGGCAGCATGACAACCCTGAGCAACAAGAACAAGGAGACCTGTAACAGAACCAAAGTAGCATTTGCCAAGTTTACATGCATAAAGTGCTTCACCTGTCAGCTAATTAGCTAGCTAGCCTGCAAACTGACGTCAGCAGTCCGCTATTTCCGAGTGAGTGTTTATTTGGTTCGCTGATTCAACAAACTGTGGTCCAGGATAAGATATGAGATCATCTTTACAAATTAGAAAATAAGGAGACCTCTGATCTAACATATTTAGAGTTCTTGTGTTTTGTAGCAGGCTGCTGTCCAGCTGTTAGTCAGTGCGCGTGGTTGCTTGTTATAGAATGGTGACATATTGCTTTATGCTAATGTGGTTACAATTCAAGCCCCTTGATTGGCTGAACAAACATGTATTCCATTACTACAAATTAAAAACTAAGTACATCAATGGAACCACAAAATATACATTTCCTTCTTTTGGTTTGAGATTTTTGTACAAACATTGCACATAATATGTGATTTAGAGATCAAAGATGTATTTAATTCAATTTCAGTCAATGTTCAAAAAAATCTTTGCAACATAAATTTTGCTCTTATTGTCATTGAAGCCGAGTTTTCTCTATTTTATTGTTGTCAGTTTCCTTTTGATGTGCAATCCTTCTTCAGACTAAGGAACTGAGAACAAAAGCAACAGCTAAATGTCGAGAAAGACAGTAATATCAGAGTTAGTCATCCAGTTTCAGTGATTATGTACTCACTATAGTATTCTTCGCTCGGTTTAAACCTAGCATGATTTTCTACTGCAACAGCACATCTCGTCATCATTTAAAAAAATGTTTTTGTTTTTTTAAAAAGGCACAACTTACTGTCCAACCTATTTAAAACCATACAAATGAATTTATTCTATTAAGTTTGCTTTTGATAATGAAACAATTTAGGAAAGAAGTAGCTGTACCTTGGTCTGTAAAAGGACCTTTGTTTGTGGCAGTTTTGTGCTTCTCCTTTAAGCACGTTTCTTCGGATGCCTCCCAGGTGCGCAAAATCTGCAAACATTTTATTTATGGTTCAGGTATTCCGTCTGTACATGTATCGCAGCACCTTTCTGATTGAACTGACAGGATTTCATTCACAGTTCTAAATGAAATGCCATGGCTGCCCTGCAGTTCTGTACTCTCACTTGCTGGGGTCAGAAAAGGTGCCGTAAGGGATCTGCAGGTACTTTCCTGTCCAACATTGGAGGCTAGTTTGACAAATACTTCTCTGTGTACCTACCAAGGTCCTGGAATATCTTATATTAATATATCAGATTACTTCTTGCTGTGAGGTACATACAACATTTATGTCAGGTTTTTATGACAGTGCTGTTCAGTCTGTCTACTTGACAATCCCATTTTGTTGTACTCAAAATGGCTGAAGTGAGATGGGCAAGCTGCAAACATTTTCTTTTAGATAAAATAGATGTAAAAAAAAAGGGATAAAATGTACAGTTGATAAACAATAAGAAATCACACTATATGTAATCACCATACTGAGCATATTGCAACATGTTTAAATTTGCAATTATATCAGGGGATCTCTGGTTATTCCCAAGGTTATATACAGTGGTACTCCACAAAACTTGTAAAATTAGTGTAAGTCCCCTTTAACCAGAGTACGCAAAGAAAAGAGAGGGAGTAAAAATGGAGGCACTTCAACCAATAATAACAAGTGTTCAGAACATGGTGCTTTAGCAATAAGAAATTTCCTATTACAAGTAAATTGCAATCATACTCAGACTATACAGAGAGATAGTAGAATGTATTAACACAAGCAACCTCTTCAAACACGTCAAAATGTCAACAAGTAGAAATACTGTTTAACAATATGCTCCAACTCACACACACAAGTAGCTCAAACAGTTGTATATATTAAAAAAAAAAAAAAAAAAAAAAAAAAAAATACTGTCCAAAAGTTGTTGTCACAGTCAATGAGGACTAAAGTTAATCCCTAAGATAAAAGAAAGGAGGAGTGGAAGAACATTACATGCCATGACTATGCATGTGAGTACCAACATCAAGCTTAGTCAGTTTGTTCAGCAGGATGCCGTTAAGGAAACAGATAAAACTCTGGTTTGGCTGTAGATAATAATACCAAACAGTAAATAAAGGGAACTGAAGAAACCAGGGAAGGGATGAACTTTACCTACATTCTTAGATAAGTGCTTAGTAATAGACAAGTAAAGGGCAGAGGAGTCACATGCCAGTGAACCCAAAGACAGGCCTGTGATTGATGGAGTGATTTATCACGGCATCATTTCAGACAGCCATGTACCCTCTCAGTCAGCTGATCAATACCTGCCAAGTACTTTGTATCATTCCTTTTTTGTAGAACGCAAAAAAAAAGTTAGTTTTTATATATACAAGGACGTTAACAAAGAAAGATTTCTTTATGTAAATTTCTCTGTAAAATGCATTTCATCAAGAGACAAGAGCACAGGAACAAGCTTTCAGGTAACCCACCAAGCACAAAATGCTTCCTAACGGACCCTGACACTGATGGACACGGATGAAATTTACTGTCATGAAGATCAAATGAGAAACCTTCCAAACATGTCATGATTTTGATTAATAACCTGGTTGTCCTGCACGATTGTAGTGTTTAAAATGTGGACATGCCTCAAGCATCCACCTCTTTTTATTGTGCAGGACAGTTTTATCAAGCAAGTACACATGTTCGTCATATTCAGGTAACGCTCAGGTTTAAGTCACGTAGGACCAGCAGTCCGCCTGTTGTGTAACAGAATTGCCAGAAGCACTGAGCAAGATAGTATCAGCATGGGAAGAACTTTGACCTCTGAGCAGTAGAGTTTGTGATACTGTGATGCATGAAACCTGAAAATGTGTAATTTACTGGCAACAAATATTCCAGGTTTCGATGGTTACAAAATCAACATTCATGATGCAGAAAACGATACCATGTCAAGGGCATCAGTATTTTTTAGGTACATTTTACAGGTACAAACCAAATGGTTAGTGATAATTATATTAGTTAACAATGACAAAAAAATTTAAAAAAATCCTTAAATGAATGTGTTAGTCGGATGTGTTTAATACCCTTTATCCAGAATTACTTACTATAAAGTATGTTTCAACCACTAAAATCTGTAAAGACAGAAGCAAGATAAATGGGTGACGGGATTGATTTGACCTCCTGCTACATAACCCTCAGCAAATCAGTGGGAGTTATTGAAGCCAATAAATTATCTTCAAAACGTAAATGTAGAGCCTCACAGCTTTGTAGTCCTCTACTTTAAAAAAAAAAAAAAAAAAAAAAAGATATGTAACCTTGCTAAACAGAGATGTATCGTTGTTTTTATTTCTCAAATATTTTGAATGCTAAGTTTTCTTCTTTATCTACCCATCAATGGTTTCTTAAGAGCACTTCTAACGAGCTGGGAATATTTTCAGTAATGTGTATTTGCACAAGGAGAAAACATTGGTTTCTTCAGTTTGGGCATCATCACCTTATCTTCCACAAATTTCCAGGTTAACATGTCGATATATTATGAAAGATGTTGAAAGAATATAGTTGAATAGACTGGCTGTGATGCCAATCAGTGATCTTAATCTCCTGTCTACAGAGAGGATTCTCAACTTTAGTTTAGTTTAGTTTTAAGTAGACCTGATGCGCAGAGGGGCAGGGGCTGCGGGAGAGGTGGGTGTTGATTGTGTTTACCAACTCTTTCAGAATTCACACATTAATACATCCTTCTGTCCATCAGGATTAGTCAAATTCTCCAAAGCTCTTCAGATCTTTTACTGTCTTTTCTCCTTTAACAGCATCGCAAACATTACTGTCAGCATACCGAGCAGGAAAAGCTTAGCACCGATGACGAGGAAGGAGACGCTCTTCGCGCCCGGTGATGCCGCAGTCCTGCATCTTTTAATCAAGTAGAGCCTTAATCTTCTGACCTCTCTTCCTCCTTCGTCAAAAACAGGCAAAGAGAAGGCAGAGTTTAGAACCATGTCTCCTGTGTAATTATGCTTGGTTTTTGGATTTATATGTAGTCAACAACCGCATTCAGATGGATTATTAATCAAAATGTAATCAGAATAAAAGTGCCTGATGTAAACACAACAATCAAAATAAAAAAAAGACTCCAAAAAAATGTAGTTCTGAATGGAAGTGGTGGTTCGAATCATCTGCAATCATTTCAGCTGATGTCAAACTTTTATCATGTAACTTCTCTGAAGTTATCAAGATTCTGTTTGTGTGTTTTTCCTCCACCGCATGACATTTCAAATTAAGGCAGAAGCTGCATGTGGCTCGCCGTCTTTTGTTTAATTAATGCATAACAGCATAATACCACAGTTTCTGCAATAATATGCAGAGTTGTAAGGCAAGTAGGGTATTGATTGTGTCAAGTGTTTAAATGCAGCTCCATCTTTATTTCATATTTGCCAATGGTGAAAGTGCTGGATTTGGTCTTTCACAGCCAAATCTAAGCTTTAGTGCAGATGTTAGAAACGGTCATGTGCCTCATCAATCTTCACTGACAACAGTCCTTCATCCCTTTGACCCATGGCTTTTTTAGCTGACAGTGAAATCGTGGACAGTTGTCTTTACTGTTAAGAATGGTTGACAGGCTGAATCTAAAAAAAAAAAGACTGAAATAAGATGAAGTCATCCATGATTTTAGAGGTCATTACGGAGACTCTGAAGAGCAGTGAACAAATAAAGCTGTCATGAAGGGGTTGACATTTCTGCTAAGGCTGCTGATGTCACTGCCTCCAACATTTCCATACTGGCAGGCAGAATATAGACTATTGTCAATTCTACTGGCATCCAATTACATTATGACTGACTGCTCGGTCCACACACAATATTCTTCTTAAAGAAAAATATAAAATTTCAATAATGTCAGACAAAAAGTGTGGAAAAAGAAAAAGCAACAAACCTTGTGTTAAATCTTATGATACATAGACTAAAATACACAAGAGGCTGAGGGGTTAGGTCCATATCACATTAGTTAAAAATGCCCCCAGCAGCTGAGTCCTAGCTGGCTGGACCTTTGCTGCTCTCTTTTTAAACATTTCCTGTCAATCTCCCTAGCTAATGACAAAAAGATCAGAACTAAAAAAAAAAGAAAAAGAATCAGACAGATTGCTGGGAGTTGATCGACTGAAGTCACTTTTTCTACAATTGATTAAACTTCTAAAAACTCCTCTCCGTTCATCAAAATTACACATTTAGAAATTATTTTTGTTAATGAAAATAAAAATCCACAAATGCGGTGGCATAGATGTAACTCTACACCTTTGCGTTCATTCAGTCTGAGCGGACTTATGAATATGCAAATAGTTTAGCTACTTCAGTTCTGATTGGTGACAAAGTAGATGAGATGGTGCCAACGTGTCACCTCAGAAGCAATATCTCCTTCACCTTATTATACAGCATTTTACACACAGTGTATGTCACTATAGTGATATTTAATTAATACGCGAGGTTGTGGGCGTAACGGTGGTTAAGGTGTACCAGAAGAGATCAGGTCAGTCCAAGAGAATAGTAAACAGTGCACAGGAGAGGAAGAGCCAGCAGAAAGCCTCATTAGTATGTGCAGTCTTAACCACGAGACAGAAAAACAAAAGAAGGATGAGGTGAGAAAGACTTTTATCGATAGGGAGAGGATGATTTGGCAAGAGACGCAAGAGACAGACTGAAGGGAGACAGAGACAGACAGGAGGGGGGGTGGGGGGAATAAATGGAAAGAGTGTGACAGCTCCACCCAGTGGTTAATGAGTTTCATTATTTTTGGCATAATAAGAGGGGAGGTGTGTGGCTCTCACTTTGACGTAGGAGGATTGTGCCATAATACTCATTATGAGCAGAAGCAGTATGGACATATGTGCATGTATGCACATACAGACACACAGCAGCTACACACACACACACACACACACACACACACACACACAAGGCATTGACACAACTGTGTCGAGTTAAACATATAGTTAGCCATTAGAATCCCTGCAGGTTGTGGGTCGCCTCCATGAAGTAACGCTGTTGCTGCATTTAGATGTACATACCATGGGTATTTTTAAGTTCTATCTTGTCTATCTTTTGTTGCTATGCAAACTGTGCTGGAATATGTGCTAGGACTGATATCTGATTATTTTGTACAAAATCAAGATTGATGAAGGAAACATGAAGACAACATGTTGCTATTCTAGTTCACTTGCTCCAGCAGACTCACTAACATTTCTATATTTGTAATCAAAAAAGAAAGGACAATACTGTTGCCTCATTGACTTTTGAGATTGCCAGAGCTGTCTGATGAATAATGTCTAAGCGCATTCCTATATCCAGTTTATATTAGTCATAAACTCTGATAATGTTGGATGTTGTGAAAAGAGTTTCTTTTGGACCTTTTCTATGTTACTCGCCTCACAATTAACAGTCTGATGCAATACAACTGTTTATGACACCGCGTTCGAAGTCATACGATGACTTCTCATCTACACTGACTACACGGTTATAGTTGGCAATATGCAACAGCTGTCCAGTCTATTTCTGTGGTTAACGTGTTTTAAAAGGAGAGGTTTTCCAATGGTTACAAAAGCAGTTTTCACTCAATGACAGAAAAACACAACAATGGCAAGCAGCAGTCTAGAAAACGTCTGTAAGTTAAGCGAAGCATAGTGTACAGTTGCGGTGAAAACTCGTAAGACCAAAGACAAGGCAGGAGAGTGGATAAACTTTCATTGACCGAAGAGTATAAGTGGACATCTAGAGGTCTGTTTGATTCCAGTCAGAAACAAGTCCACTGGTAACTGGCTGTAGTTAGGTGAAGACAGCAAGGCTTAGCTAAAAAAACTGGTGTCAAGGTACTGGAGCAAACACCACCACACCGCAAAAAAATAATGTCTATATAAAGCTTGTTAGTGAGAACCATATACTGTATATTTAGTTTCAAATGTAATTTAATATTTTCAGAAACCTGGGTGTCCAAATCAACAAACAGCTGGTGGAGAACAGGAAAAGGACCTTGAAAATAGCGTTAGCAGCAGTGAAGCCTGCAGCCTGCAGCTGGCATTCAGCCTGAATCTGAGGGACAGCTGCAGGGGAGCAGAGCAAAGCGCTGAGCAGAGAAATGTGACTAAACCTGCACAGAAAATAAAGAGTGAACAAGCCACAGGTAAGAGAGTGAAGGAGACAGAGAGGACGGCCTCTGATTCGCCTCAGAAAGTTTGGAGCCCTCAAGTCATCCATTACAAATCATGGAATGTACAATGTGTGTAATCCCTTACTTATACTCACACTTTGTATCAGCACGGTGTCTCACCACAGCACTAATTGTATGCAGACATTATAGACCTAAATTCTTACCCAAGAAACAGATTTAGCAAGATTTGTGTATTGTTTGTTGTCTCTCTATGCAGTTCTTCTGTGCTTTCTTTTGCAGGTATGTTTGGCCCGGGAGCTGCATGTCTCTGGTGTGCGATTACTGGCCCCACCAACAGCTTATTGTCTCGGATCAGTATGCTGTTCTTTTGTTCTCTACCCTCAGCCCAACCGGTCGGGGCAAATAGCCGCCCACCTCTGAGCCTGGTTCTCTCTTAGATTTTTGCTTCCTGTTAAAAGGGAGTTTCTTCCTTCCAGCTGTTGCTCATGTGGAAATTGTTGAATTGTTGAGTTCCTCTCTGTAAGCTTCAGTTGTAAGGAGATATGTTAAGTGCCCTAATTTGGACAATATAAATTCAATATTCAATAAAAATTGAATTGAATTGAATTGAATTGAATTGAATTGAATTGAATTGAATGAACTGATTTCAGAGAGGTTACACAATAATACTCACTCGAAATCTGTCCTATCAGTTTGAAATATCAACTTCAAGTATCAAATATCAAGTTATTTTTTTGGATAATAGGGTGCAGGCTGAATTATTGTACAATGTCCTCTTTCAAAATGATTTCAAGCTTTCAGATAAAAAAAAAATATATCAAAGACATAAAACCACTCTGAAGCATAATCCACATTTCTGATGTCTAAGCTCGGGAAGTTCCAAAAATCCATCAATGCAGCCTGTACTGAATCCTCATGTCCGGCTCCGAAAAGGCTCACATGAGGAGCATGATGACATGACTGTGGGAGCTGTCTATTAAGCCTTTTTTTCTCTGCCAGAATTTGTATTCTGAACTGTCATGTTGTACATTTATTAGACCACTGTGTTCAAAGCCAGTGTGATCTTACTCTTAAATTGGAGTCGGAGAGGGAGAGAAATGTTGACAGCAGTCACTTCATATTCTATCCTGGTAAGAGAGAATATATTTTGATGCAATAGTGAGAAGTTGTTTTAAAAGTGAAGACCGCTTCGTTTGTCAGTGCAGCAGCGAGTCAAAAGAGTGAATGTACATTGACCTCAGTCTTTTGCGGTAAGAAAAGAAAAACCAGCAGTGAAACACACTAGGAGCTGCCATAGAGGAAAAAGATATGCTTGAAACAGAGAGGTCGACTAAAGGCGCTGCAATGCCAGACAGAGTGAAACCACGCATGTAATAATATGACAGATCAGACACAACAAATGTTCATATCATGATCCATAATAACCTAATTCAGAATAATATGCTGTATAAATATTGGATTTAGTTCTTATTTTTACTTTATATGAGTCAAATTATTATCATATCAAGAGACAAAGACAATTCACTAAGCTGACGATGTATTGTAAACAAAGTCTCTAAAAGGCTCTTGTGTGTTAAACAACCATCACAAAAGCAGCTGTGCAGTTTGCAACTGGGATCCATGCTAATAAGGTGAGGGGGAAAAGAGACAGAACCAGTAGAAAAAATAGGATAGAACCTGCCTTCTGTTATCTCAATGCATTGATATTTGCTAGTATATAGTGGTAAGTCATTCCACTTCTAATAAAATATCTAGCTGTTACAGTTGGTGTGTAGTTTAAACAAAAAAAATTAGCAGATTACTAAAGGTAATTTTTTAAGTATTAGTTCCAAGTTCTTTTTTCAATCCATATTCCTACATTGCATGATCACACGGAGGTCAGTTGTTTCATAGCATTGTCAGTGGACACACAGGACACTGCAATAGAAAAGTCTCATATCATAGAAAGAAGACGAGAAACTGTCAGATTAAAGGTCGCAAACACTGTTAACTGAACGTACTGCTTCTGACTTCAAGTTAAAGTGAGACAGATGTAAAAGATTTTAACTGATGTTTAAAAACAAAATCACGAATGCAGGGTTTCCTTTATTGTTTTGCAGAAATCGAAACAATCTCAGGATGCAAAACCGCTTGAGGATGATGATTCTGTATTCCTTAAAACCCCCAAAAAAATGCACAGTGTCACAACATTTTCACACATAATAGACCACTGCCAACTATAGTTATTTCTTGCTTGGATAAATCCATGTTATTCAGCAGCTGTTGCCATTAAGGCAAGCAGCTAATTATTAACTTATTATCTTAAGGGCCAGCCTGGCAAAGACTTTAAGATGGTAGCATAAATTACCTAAAGAAATGATTGCAGAATGGGTTCAGAAAGTACTAAAGAGAGAGAGAAAGTAAAGAGAGCTATATTTCTTGTCATGGTACATAATTACAACCTTTCAAAAAAAATTATAGGGATGTTGCCTTAAAGTCCTGTCATTTTCCTTTGTGCTCCATTTAATAGAATATTTCAATCTTAAAGTCATCTTAAAGAGGATAGCAGAACCATCCTCCTAATGTGCACTGTAATGCTATAAGAAAAAGACTCTGAATCATATAATCTTGTACACTTCGTCTTTTACCTCTTGCTTGCATCAAAAACTTGACTGTACAACATATGATGCACACATGCCTCGCCGTGCATCTCTTACAGCCTAATTACAGAATGTTATGGACACTAAATTGGTCGTGAAATGTGTTTGTTTGTTTCTTAATGATTCTAAATCTAACACAAATATATAGAATTGTGCAAAATATTTGAGGCACTTTCAGTGTTTAGATTATTATCCATCCAACAATTACATCAGGGAGGAGTCTGATTGGTCCCAAATTCATTCTGCAGCATTACAACAACCCTGAACATACAGCCAGAGTCATTAAGAACTATCTCCAGGCATTAAAAGAACAACGAGTCCCACAACAGCTGGTGTGGCCCGCACAGAGCCCTAATCTCAACATCACGGAGTCGGTCTACAATTATTTGAAGAGACAGAAGACTGTTCGCAAGAAGAATAGGTGCTGCTATAAAGGCAAAGGGTGACACCAAATATTAATTGGATTTACATTTTGACTGCACTTTATTAAGGAATAAATATCAGAATTACATTTGAAATGTACATTTAAATTACATTTAAAATATTTGCAAAGAAATACATAATACAGGCACAAAAGTCTATTTAGAATATCTTTGCACATGGCAATAATAAATGGGGTGAAATTTATATATATATGGACAGTAAATGCAGTTCCTGGTCATGCAATAACTGAAACATAGGCAGACTACCGAGGATGGGTCCATAAAGCATAGTATGCTGATATGTTGCCTGGCAACATTGTATTATATCAGTGCATGGATGGGAAGTATTAATATTGTATTATATAAAAATGTCAGGTGCATGCAACGTCTATGACAGTGTTGGTCAGTCTGTCTGCTTGACAATCTCATTTTTCTGCAATAAAAATGATTGATGGGAGATGAACACACTTATTTTATTAGATAAAACCGATGTTGCCAGTTTTCCTTTGGGGGACATCATTTGCAGAAAATAAGTTAATAAATCGCAATATATGTTGTTGCAATTATTCAGCATATGACAAAATGTTTAAAAAACTACAATAACATTATGTCATGACTCAAGCATTGTGATAGTATCACACACATGATGGATCACTACTATATAGTGCTTACAAAAGGACAAAACAACAAAGATAGCAGATGCTGAAAAATAATTAAATAAAACAACAGTGAAGTCACCCCACACTTTGCTGTAGCATCTGTAGTCCACTGGAATCATAAGTAGAATTAAAGTCTTCAGCAAATATAAATTAACATTCCGCCTAAAGCAATTTAATGTTGTAACTTTTTCAAGAAAATGTTAAAAACTGGGAAAAAAAACAAGACAAAATGTCTGCTGTCACCTCTTTCTGACAAGTTTAGAGAGAAAAAAAAAACCCCGTTAATTCACAGTAATGATAACAGCTGCATAAAACTGCTTCAAGCTTCTCCTCAGTTCTTGCTTGTGGCATGCCTCTTGTCTTAGATAAATTGTTTCTTTCTTAAGCTGAGAACAGGTGCCTCAAACATCATGATTCACCAAGCATTTGACGTCTTTCTAATGTTTATAATTATCAGAGGAGGGTAAACATGTGTTGCTTTCTCTGTGGGAGAGCGTGGTCAAATTCAAATAAGGGGACTGGTCTTACCGAAGTTCTATACCTCACAGTATCTGCTGTGTTCTTAAAAATATCAGTCTGAGTATGAGGTGTGTTGAACATCATCGGTCGAAGAGGGATCTGAACTGGGTCAGCAGGTTTGAATTCTTCATGTAAAATGTAACAGCTAGCCTAGTAATGACAACAGACGCAATGAGAACAGCCCAGGATGCCAGTCAGTGCAGTGAATCCATGAATCCTCACTCTTTCTCAGACACAAATGAAATGGGATTGTGATGAAAACTCAACAGGTGTTCACTGATTTCTGCACTTTGGAGATAACTTCACTACAAGTACTAGTTATAGGAACAAAGACACCACCAACTAATAAGCTGCTATCCATCAAAGTTAGAATTGCAGGTGCATAACTTTTATATTTTAAATATACGTAAATCTATTTATTAAGTCTACACGGTTCTCAAAATTCATTGTCAGAGACTTGAACGCTGTTATTGAACTAAAATCAAGTTGCATTGCCCTTGACATTGCACCTCCATACGAAGAGAAAATATTAAGCTTACGGAGGCCAACTCACAATTATCACTCAACTTCGCAGTTCCCCTCAGATCTAGAGTTGTCTTTCAGCCCATTTTTATGGTTATCCAGGCTGCAAAGTGGAGTGCTTATCACCTTTAGGTAATTACAGGCATTTCTGAAAACCAAAACAGAGGTAAAGAAAGTATTATACATCTATCCTAACGTCATAGAATGGGAAGAGATACAACAAATCTAAGTTATGTAGTGTTTACTAGCATGTTCACCTTAACAACATACATAAGTCAGTAATGGTTTCACTGTTTTTTCCATTACCCCCACGTCATCAAAAAAAGAAAACAAAATAAATGCAACTTTAAAATGATAGAAGTTTCACAATCTGTTTCCTGTTCGTTCTCCATGATCCATTATGTTTGTATCATTGTCATTAGTACAACAGTTGGCAATAACAATGTTGCAACCCAGCAGCTAACGGTCAAAAGAGAATTACCTTCTGGGGAGAACTGCAATTATTTTGGGGTTTCAGTGTAGCCAGTGGCTATCTGGGCCTACACTACCCCTTCATTGCATCAGTCATTGTTTACAGTCTGGCTAGCAACTTGAAACAAGAGAATGGAGTTGAGAGATGAAGTCTTCAACAGGACTGTTCTACCGTTAGCTAGTTTGGCAATGGGTTCTGAGATTGAATTTAGGCTGCTTTTTTTGTTCTCTACACTGACCTACACAAGCCTGCTCAAACATGATTGGTCAACACTACCCAGACTACAAAAGACAACACCTCCAGTACTAGAGTCTTACTTATGCATTCGTACGCAAATATCTGCATGTAGTTATTATTCAAAGAGATAAATGACAGATCCAACAGAGGTTCATTGTTTCCAAAATTGATAACCAATTTGTGTGAACAAGTTCAAGCTCTTGTATTCATCTTCTTTAATATTGCCATACATAATAGATCTATATATCTGGTGGATTTTGTTTTCTTCACACTTTACAGCTATTGCAGAATAATGGCAGTTTTGTTTTTTGCCAAGTTTTACACAAAGAAGCAAGGAAGGAAGACTGTACTTTGTACCATGGTCTTATGAACCATAAGATATGGTCTAAGCATCTTAAGGAATGTCAAGGACTTAAATTCAAAGTATGTACCAGACATTCTTATTTCTTGAATAGAATGACAGAAGACTTGAATTCAATAAATTAATTGTTAAACATTTAGATCAAACCAAATGTTTTTACAGGTGGCTGCTGCACCGAATCAGAGAAGATTACCGCCTTGTAAATTGCCCTGAACAACACTGAATATGAGAGATATATTCTAGACACTTCTAACCATCACCCCCACCCCACCACACCAAGTCCACTTTTCATGCAATTCATTTAAATGTGTTCATTTCACAGGGCTATGTGATTTGAATAATATTCCAGCAAATTTAAAATGTTCACCAAGTTAGAAATAAATGACCATGTGAGACGGGTGCAAAAGTTTCATACATACGCATGGGTGAGCTATTCCCTATTTATACCAGTCAAACGCCCTCCTTTTTCTTTCTCTTTGACAGCTACTGCGGGTGAAGGATTGCTGCCTGAAAAGCAAAACCAAGGACTCACAGGCCGCCTGTGATTATAGACTGGAAAGTACAGGTAAGGCAACAAAACACTCAAGTGACCTAAGCAGATCTGGCAGTTTGCTTGACATTTCTGTGATAGGATATGTGTTTGGAGGACAGGGACTGCAAATAAAATCAGCCTCTCTGAAACTATGCAAAATACAGAGTGAGAGGTTTTGTTGACAGGAATCTCAATGGGGGCAGCCGATAGGATGCAGAGTATAATATTGCACAGAAGTAAATAAGTGATGAGCATTTCGATCACCTCCACTGTGCTATGAAACACTTTTGCATTACTACTGTGTGTTTGTTCAGTATTGCAAATGAGGTGTCTCATTGGTGCTCTGTATGGACTCCCAAGAATGGTGTTATGAACGGTCTAGTATGAGGGGGGCTTTCAGACCTACAGTATTACAGTATTTGGTTCACTTTGAACACCTAGTTATCTAGTTATTAACGATATTATATGAGCTGCATTTTTTACTATTAGTGTTCATAATCAATTATGTATTTGTGAGCTCTTTGTGACATCAGAAGTGAACACATGATAAACTAAGTCATTAGTTTTCCGGTTCCAGCTTCTCAAATGTGAGGATTTGCAGATTTTCTCAGTTTTATTGCATTTGCAACCCCGATAATTATATTTATATAAAATGTGATGGGAAATAAAAAAGGATGCAATTTGACAGTGCCATCGTGGGTTCTGGGAAACAGTGATGAGCAATCAGCACAATTTTATGTCACTGATGAAATAATTGATTATTAAAAAAAACAACAACAGATGTTTAATGAAAGTATAGATTTGTTGCAGCCTTCGTTCAGTGTCGAGCTCAAAGAATCTGTAGTCAAATCAACCTTTTCTTATATATTGTCAAAATGTCTTTTCATGCTCAGCGGAAATGCATTGAAGTTGGCTTATTGAAATGTGCATTACAATTAAACTTCCTTTTGCTTTGCTGGTTGCAGGACAGACTCAATATGCTCACAAAACATTAACACAAAGGGACTATGACTTGGTACAAGTAAAGATCTATCAAAACACAAAATCAAGAATCTAGACATCATGGATCCAACAACACATGCATGAGTGAGACCACTGCACGGAAGTGGAAAAATGTGGCCTGAATTAGAGACCTTCAATTCTCCCAGCACCCAACAGTGATCATTAGCTCAGCAGAGCGACTGACAGCTCATCCCCAACTGGTGGCAGTTCTCTGATACATCATTTTTGCTGCTGCTTGTTTGTTTGCTTACTCAGGCAGAGGCCTGACATTCTGATAAGATGCTGACAAAGAGCCCTCAGGGGAAGATGAAACATACAAATGGCGTCAGATATTTAGACTTTATCTTCAGTGTAAAGGACTGTAAAGTTCAGGAGGGAATGAAGGGCACTGGCCTTGGCAGAATATGTGAGACAGACAGAAAGACATAAAGAGAGAGAAGGAGGGAAAGAGAAAAAGAGTGAGGCAAGTGTGAAGCATTTTCATCATCTTTACAGTGAGATTAATGGAGAGGAAACAGAATTTCGGTGCGGTACATGAGCTGCTGGGCCGTGGTGGGAACACAGCTTGACATCTGATAAATCCAGCGGGGCCTCACAATGTTAAAGAACACAGGGGGGTGAAGCTCAACATATTTTGCTGCCAAGCTGTTGTGTCTAGTTGTTCTACCTCTTTGTGGGTAGTGCAAGGAATCTGTATTTCTTGAGACATTGCTTGGAAAGGGAGCTGAGGCTTGCAGTGTAAACTACATGTCCTCTCAGATTTTGCCAACAATCTATACTAAAGTACACCAAAGTGCAGTCAATGGTCATCTGTGACCTACATTTTCCTCTGAACACGGGTCATGTCACACGTGCGCCGTGATTTTGTTCTGTCCTCTGCACCGCTTCACAGAGAACGTTTCAGAAACGAAAAATGTTTTCTGCCTGTTTTTACTTCCGGATTTGGACATGTTTACTTGATGTGTAGGCTTCGAGCGTTGGCAAACGTTGTTAAATCGTTTCTTTTTTTGTCCGTTTTGTGTTTATTGTTGTTCTTTCCTACTTTCCACTGCAGCCTAGTGACAGAATTTTTTTGTCCTATTTATTTTATACCTATATATTTTGTAGCTGTTTCACATCAAGTGCCTTTAGCAGGAGGAGAATGCATTTCTTGTCGCACTTGAAAGACCGCGGGGATAGACGGTGATGTATTGAAGTGTTGTACGATTGGTAGTTGCGCATGGGTGTTTTACTTTTAACCCGGATTCTGTTTTTCTCTGACTGATGTCCTGCCCAGCCAAACTGTTCTGTTCAGCGTACCAGGGTCTCCAAGCGACTTCCGACAAAAATAGGCCCGTCACCTATCTTCAGCGCCATGGAGCATCTAGCTGCTTCTAGAACACTGCTGACACATGCTGCAACCTCTGGGATATGAAGCTTTAATGACGCCGATCAACTCCGGTGGCTGTGTTGGACTCGGAACGCCTTGCCGGTGGAAAATAGCCTCGAGAAATGTCTAATGCAAACATGAGTGAGGTGCTGATGAAGAAATTAAAAGGATTAAAATAAAATCAACGATGCTTTAGTCCACATCTTAATAGTTTGACTATCCTAAAATGTCTGTGGGACTCAGCTCAAAGCAAAGGAGTCGATACAGTGTTGGAGATTATTTGAAGCTGCAGGTAATACACATTTGTTGAGTTAGTCTTTACAACACCAAGTCACTTAACACTCAAATTGATTGAATAATTGATTGAATAATTGATTGATTTTAGAAATGTTTTGTTTTCTTGTGTTGCTTTGTAAGGTTTGTAGACAGCAGTTAAATGCTCATATTTTTTCAGTTCTGACACAAAAACTGAATTTCCATCTATAAGTCAAACTGATCACATGTAAAGTTCGAAAAAATACATTTGAAATCAGGCAGTTCCTTTGTACTCCAAACATTGACCTATAATTATAGGAGCAATGTGTATGATTTAGTGGCATCTAGTGGAGAGGCTGCAGACTGTAACCAACTGACTCACCCTCTCTTTATTCTTCAAAGAGTTTGACAGAATCTGTTTTCACAGTGTTTGGTTTGTCCATTCTGGGATACTGTAGAAACATGGCAGTGCAACATGGTGTGCTCTGTGGAAAAGGACCCGCTCCCTATGTAGATTTGGAGGGATAATTCTAAGGTAATGACAACACACAGGAATTCATAGTTTCAGGTGAATATACACTAATAAAAACACAATTATGAACATACTATTTCTACCCCCTAGATCCCTTTAAATCCTAGACATTGGACCTATATAAAGTGTAGACTATGTGAACTGTAGATTGTGTTGGATTTAAGATTGAGATGGAGACTAGTAAATCCATCTCTCCTTGTAGGCCTGTGACAGAGTCACTGAGGCATTCGCTTAGGCACCACAACAGCACCACAAAGATTTTCAATTTATATTAAATCTGAATGGTTTCAAACTATAATTTTGAATGTCTGCAATGTCAAAAAGAAATTGTAACATGTTCACAAATATATAGCTTTATAATATCTCAGTAGATCAATCTGTTATGTCAAGGTAAACAATGTCTATTCTAAAGTTTCTAAGAATGGATGACAGACATTTACAGTCCTTTACCAGTGTGATCCTCTGACGGCTGAGTGAACAACTGGACAGATCCAATCTCATTAGGTTGGGACTGACAAACAACTCCTGTCAAAATGTTAGTGCCTCCTGTGGCAGGGATAGGAGCTGAATATGTCACAAAAGCATGCAGGTTAAACTGCAGTCCGATATGGCCTCACCATCTACCAGGGCTCAGAACATTAATCTCTTTTATGACAGTACTCCACCCCCGCCCACACAATCCAGTTTATTGGAAGGTACATGGCAGATAGCTATGACAAAGGAAAGTCTATTTACCACTCTCTGTTTGCAATATACCATATCATATTACATCTTATCATATCAAACCTTTAATTCAATTCACAATTTAACATGAAATTGCAACCACATATGTTAGTGGAATGGGTAGCCATGTATATTATTATCAATAAATGTGGTAGTGAGCATAACAGTGATTTAGGTTATATTAATATTGTTACAACGAAACTCATAAAGTGGAGAACAGGGGGTCAATAAAACAGTTTATACTTCACAACATAATGATTTTCAATGCTAAAACATCTAAACCACTATCCCTCAGAATTGCATTCACAGTGGACAATTTGCACACCATGATTTCCTGTATGTCCAATGCCAACATTCAATGCGAATGCAGGAAATAGTGAAGTAACATTGTCATGGACACAATGGTGAGTCAGCATATAGCAGACTTTTATCCAATAGATGGGAGTGCGTCACAGGATCAGTGTCTAGAATTTAGAGGGATTAATTTGCAAGGATGGAATATATTATTAATGCTTTTGGTTTTATTTGCCTAAAACAAAGAATAATGTCCTACTTACCTTCGAAGGAGGTTTTCGTATCTACACAGAGTGGGTGCTCTTCCATGTAGCTGCCAGGCTGCAATGCTATGTTTCTACAAATAACGTTAGGTGAACACTAAGTCTGTACCAACATTTTCAAAAAGTTTGCAACAACGTGTGGAATAGCGTTGGCAGGTGCAGCAACGGGAGTGCTGTGAAAAATCCCAAATAACACATATTGAGTTCAAGGTGAGCACGAGCCAGAAGAGCATTTTGGACAAAGAAAGAAACCCTTCAAACTGGCATTCGGATCTATGCACAGAATTCAAGTTGAGCGAGTTCCCGTTGTTAACTGTATATTAACACCATGTCGTCACTCCCATTTAGATCCTGAAATGCTATCGTTACTGTTTGTGATCTGTGGCGCCTGCTGATGTTGTCGTGTGACAGCTCATAACATTAGGAGCAGCTACAGTACCGACATTACCATTCAACTCTTTGTGTGCAGTGCAGTTGTATGTAAAGGTTAAATTACCAATGCGGGACTTAAAGCTTAAAGTGAATACTGGAAATGTTTAAGTAGTTTGCCTGTTCTAATCAACATGTCTACCTGGGTACAAACATGTTGATTGTTGTGGAGAATGCTCGGCCACCATCAAAAACGTTTTGGCACAGTAACTTTGTGTTTGTCTTTTTAAATACTGTCATCCCTCTCTTGCTTCTAGTTTGTTCTTTTCAAACAAGAGTTCAGATTGAAACATACACCTTTTATTGGTTAAATCTTTTGCCGTGGTACCATAATTGTTATCAAAAATCGTAGATTTGATTTAGTATTGGTACCTTTGACACAAAGGGTGGTAGGAGGGTTTGTCAGATGGGTGCAATCTGCAAAAAATTGAAAGTGAACATTTACTGCACAGTCACTTTACTGGATTTTGTTAGTATAAGTGTGATCTTGTTATTTTGTTTTTACCTCCTTCACAACCATTAGACTTGTGTCTTGTCTAGAATGAGAAGTGTAAGTACTTTTTACTGTGAAAACTACAGCCTTGTGTAAAATGGGTCAAAGGGATATTTTTACTTGTGGCCTGCAGGTTGTATATGTGCAGAATGGCTATATGCCTCACTCCCTCAGTTAAAAGTAAAATACATTTGAATATACTGTATACCATGGTTTAGTGCCTATAGACTGTTTCTGTGGTTGCACATCTGCTCTTGTTGTCCAAAATGTATCAACATTAAGAGCGTAACCATGCTGAGTCCCATGTAGTATATAACAGGGAGTCAAACTGGCAGTTGTGAGAATGGAAGCAATCTAGCTGGGACCTGAGTAAAAGAAGATTTGTGATCACTCCTTGGTAAGTGTTTAGCAAAGGTGCTTGCCAATTGCTTGGAGAAATAACACTGCCAAATTCGTATTCATAGAGATGTGTAAAGATTTACGGCGTATGACAAATGTATTCCTTCAGATTAGCTGCATTGGTGAAAGAGAAAGTTAACATACCTCTATATCAAAGAAAAAGCCCCTTTCAACTGGGGGGGGAGGGGGGATTGTTGTATTTCCATTTCATAGTGATGGAAACCAAAAACAAATGTTATACAAGTTTTATTGCTAGTTTGTCTGTTTTATTGATACGTAAGAGCAAAAATAAAAGTTATTTATGGAGAAGAAGCATTAAAGGGAGCTTTTCCAGAACATTTAGGAGCACTAAAGGAGAGGCCTAGCAAATAAATAAACAGAACTGGACATAAGGTGCCCAGATCCCAACAAGCCAAATGTGGGGAAAATAGGTTTGTGTGGGACATGTTACGAGATGGTTGAAAATTTGTGTCTATTCAACTTCGAAAATAAACACAACATTATACTATGCAGTTTACAGGTTAGCACATAAGTATGTGAAGGACTGAACAAAGACATGTTACTTGACTGCAACTTTCCAAACTCCCACGCAAGGCCAATAGAGGCACAAAAAGAAGCTGAAGTTTCACCGTGAATGGTATTACGTGGTGCCAGTGTACCACAGCCTGCTGACCTGTATGGTTGCCTTCCCCACCTTTTCACAACCTTTGGACTAACGGGACGTTTTAGAAAAGTGTCTGTTCTGCAGTGTTGACTCAACCAAAACGTGGGACATCCTCTCAAAATGTAGGATGCGGGACAAGGGACAAAATAGCTGTGCAGTTCCACATAGAGCGGGACACCTGGTCACCCTCACTGGACATCAGCAGCAACATAGAATTCAGTCAATATCTATAAGGTATACTGACTGAAATCCGGAGGACAACATAAATACATTGGGCAATTCTTATAAACGTAAGCTGCGTGTGACCTATAGGAGCAACAACAGTATCTAAACAGATAAATTGATCTGAACATGATAGGCGATGTTAAAAAAGAATGAAGTAACAAGTCGTAGCGGCACATACAGTATTTATCAGATAAATTTGAGAAAATAAATTAAGAGAAAATAGATATGTTTAGGTTCAATTAATCAATTAGTTGAGTAACATTGAGTGACTGATTATTTTGAAAATCATGTTCATCATTTTAGTCATTTAAAAAAATAACATCTCACTTTTTATAGTTTTTTTTATAACAGTAAAATTGTTACCATATCAGTTTTGGTCTGCTGTTTGCAGGCTTCCCCTTGGCCACTGAGAAATAGTGATAGGCATTTGTCACCATTTTCTGATACAACTTACATCTATTGATAAATTGAAGAATAAAATAATCTACAGACAATTTAAAAAATACCAATAATCAGTAGTGAAAGTTACTCAAGGCAAGGAAGAACACATGTTTTGTTCTATGGATAAATGAAGCAGCTTTTTAATGCAAGAGCCAATACATTGAATAAGTCTTTGATCTGATGTTATGGCAACCTGTATGGCAACTGTTCTCATAAACAACGCACTCAGTTGTTTTCTGAGACAGAAACAGAAGGTCTTTGAAGACAGTGCTTCAAGAAACACGTGTGCCTTTGTTTGTGTCCCGTCCAAATATCAAGAAGTGCCCCCAGGGTTAATATGGAGACGAGATCAAAGCTGACCAAAAGCCATTCAAACACAGAGGCCACTGGCAATGGCCCTCCTTCAGCACCTGTCCTCAGGCTGGAGCTCAGCTGACATTTAAAAAGAAGGACTTGAATTGCGTTTTCCTCTCCCTTTTCTTAGCTCTGCAGGAACTCCACTTGACAGACACAACTCTCAGACTTGCTCTCGCACGGTTTTATGTCAGGGGCACTTTACAGTTTTGGCTTCCGTGTCACATTATGCACAGGGTTCTGCAGCCTTGGATAACCTCACGGTGTATATGAAGTGAGCATATACATGGATACATTTTTTTAGCACGATAGAAATCCTATTCATGAATCACTCTAATGCAGTGTATGCACCCTTCTTGGCTTCAGGTCAAGCTGGATGACATTCCAGACGTTGATGAAGACGCCCACCAGCTTCATTTGAGTCAAGAGATGAATGTGGGAAAGGAGAAGGAGGGTCGAGACGACTTCAGCCTCCCCCTACCCCTGTTCAGAGCTGAGAACCATCGCGGTGAACAGAAGAGAGCTGAAGAGAAAGAGCCGAGTGGGAGTCGAGAAGTGGAGAGAAATAGGAGCAGGAGTTAGGGAGGGTGTATGTGTGGCTGGTGTGAGGATGAAAATTGATTTATTGCAGCGCTGATGAGGAGCGGCATGCCAGGAGACAGTGGGTGCTCTCCAAGCCCTTGCTGCGGCAACATAAAACGAAACAGGGGCCCTCCCTTCCGTTATAATTGCTGCAGAGATCTCAGCAAAGGCTTGAGGTCTCCGTGTAGAAATGTGTGCAGCCCGGACTGTTGGTACCCTGCATGTTATTTCTAATCTCCATGTCAAGCTGCCGCAGGTGGAGATAGAAGACATGCTTTTTGCTCTGTACTATTGGCAGCTTTAACTTACAGTGTTAACGCTAACCCCACCCACACACAGATCAAAGACATACTGTAAACATAAACATACTCATATGGGATACACATCAGTTGGTTTATCACGGCACCCTGGAGCAAAAACCTTCTAAATATCTGAAAGGAAAAGAAAGTTTGATTTTTTTTTTTTAACTACAGTTGCAGACTGATACAGGTGGAGTGTGAAACTCTGTAGCCACGTCGTTTATCATCTTTATTCGAATCCTCCATCATGCTATGACTCATTTTTTTCTCTGAGTTTAACTAGCATGCTTGTGGGAATAAGACTTTAAACTAAGCTCTGGCAACTATTTGTCGAAGTGCAGACAGGCAGATAGACAGGAGGAGGCATTACATGACGTTTTGACCTTTTCACTGAGCAGTTTAACACTGTCATTGTGTGGCATTTATTCAGAACAAAAGATATATTTTACAGTTTTGAAGAGGTCTAAATATTCAAATTGTGGCTCATTTGTATGAAGAATTTACCAAGCATGCTCTCTAATGTGCATTTAATCTTAACACAGAAATACCACTAAAGGATCCAGCAGCGCTTGGCTAGTGGTGACTGTCTGTGCCACACATGTTTAAGTACCATATAAACAATATGCAGTTTTACACTGAGCGTTTTTACAGGGCCTGAAGCTTTGACAACAGAGGAATTTACTCGAGCCCTTCAAAGAGCTTTGGAGCATGCTGCAGTGGTTTAAAGCGGACACAGCATGAAGGCGGGGGATGCGGTGAGCAGAGTTAGCCAATACTGCTGACAAAGGTGGTGGTAAGCTTGTTTGTCTCTCTCTCTCTCCGTGTGTGTGTGTGTGTGTGTGTGTGTGTGTGTGTGTGTGTGTGTGTGTGTGTGTGTGTGTGTGTGTGTGTGTGTGTGTGTGTGCGTGCGTGCGTGCGTGCGCGCGCGTGTGTGTGTGTGTGCGTGTGTGTGTGTGTGTGTGTGATCTGCCCGCACATGTGGACATCTAACTGGAACTGACTAACGCAGGCTGTGAATTCAGCAGAATCGGCAAGCTGTTTTTCTTTCCTCACACTTAAATGCCACATCCTGTAATCATTGGTAATCTTCCATCAAAATGTTTCAAAAAAATCAAGGCACACCCAATAATAGTTTATGTTGACGCCATCGCTAGGCAATCACTACTGACACTTTGGAAGACAATTACAAATGGCGTACGGGGACGAAAAGCAAAGAAAGACAACTGATCTAGGGTGCACACAAAGTGCAACAGTACATGCTCATTTAAGAGCGGTCAGCAGAGCATGAACTGCTGACCTGCAGCTGATGCGCCGATGCTTAAATTCCCAGTGAAGTTCACTGTTTCACTGCACTGATGTCAGTGGGGACGATAAACTGTAAAATATCACAATTGTCAAAAGTTCATGGATATTAAACAAAGTCATTGATTCCTTCATTTATTTATTTATTTATATAAAGACATCAGCCTACAAATTTATAATATATTTTATTACACCCTAATATCGGTATCGACCCCAAAAATCAAGTAGCATGTTGTGCTCTGTGGAGTTTTGACCATTTAAAGAGTAGTGATTGTGTACTCAACATTTTACCATACCCAGCAAAAATGAAAAGATTTAATGGTCTTATGTTACAGTAAACTAAATATCTTTGTGTTTTAATCTGTTTGATGACAAGCAACGTGAATACACAGACTTTTACATTTGAAAATTATGAGGTGCAATTTTCATACTTCTATGACATTTTGTAAATAATTGCCAGAAAAACTTAATTGCTGCAGTCATAACATATTGCACTCATGAGTTTGTCATGGAACATGTTCACATAACAGATTTTACTTTGTTTGAGGCAAGTAGTCGGAGGTTTTCAAAAAATAGCATGTATCTGTGGAACAAAACTGGAGTACAAGTCAGACCCATTGACTGTATGTAAAAGTGGACGTAGCTGCCAGGTCTGAAAAATTAGGCTGATGCGGAAGTGCCTCAATGGCAATTCCACCGAGGGCCACTAAGGGTTGGCTTCAAAAAGGGTCTGGCTACATAGACTCCATTTAAATTCTTTCATGAAATTCAGAGTCAAGAAATCTTTTCCACGAGTCATAATGGTGTCATTTGCTAAAGTCACCCCCTCTCATTTGTTTTCTGGCAGTCCATCTGAAATAATCCCATCTTTAATTGGATATTAGATTTAAAAGAGCGCTATGTTTGGCGGTGTGTCTGTTTGATTGAGAGACCTGTGGTGCAGTCAGGTTTTCACTATCGGTGGCAGGAGCATAGTGTCCTCGGATTCCCAGTCAGATCCATCGCTCGCTTCCCCCCAAGCTCGTCCAAATATGGTCAATTCTGACTCCACAATACCAAGATGGCAACAGCCCAAATCTAAACTCGAGGTTTCAGAACAGCAGTTCACAAACCAATAGGTGAGATCACGATTGGTTACCGCTTGGTCAGACCTCAGCAGGGGTGCCGAAGGTGACTATGATAACTCACATCAACCCCTCCTAGAAATAATTGATGCTCCTTTACCTGCTCATCGGCCAACTTCTGAAAACCTTTTCCAAACTAAAATGAAGGAAACAAACAACCCCCCAAAAATGTATACAAAACAAAGGAGTGGAAAAGGAGGAGAGAAGGTGAATTAAAAGAAAAGGAACTGAGGCTGTACAGCTTTCTGCTGCAGAGTGATTCAAGAGCTGCCTGTGATGGCTGAGATTTAGGAACAGCAAACCCAGGAGGCCTGCAGCAGCACACAGTGATAGGAATGTAAAATGAGATGAAGGGTTACCTCAATGAGATCTTATAAAAAAAAAACAAAAAAAAAACAGAGTGGCGTTCGAGGGGATGTATGTTTCATCAGGGCAAGTTTAACCTCCTCTTAACTTCTGTTGACACAAACCACAAACCAGATGAGACGCACGGAGGTTGTAACATTGTTTAAAGTCTAAAAGCCAGCCATCTAACACAAACGTCAAAAGTCATTTTGGTTGTAGCAGGCAAAGCACTAGTGTCTGAGGCCCGGACTGGTAATTAACCTCAAAGCTGTGCCGAAAAGAGGACAAAAATCCTGCCAGGCTTTAATCTGCTTGTCTGTGGTTGGTAAATAAGAAGCTCTGGGTATACTGCTTTATTGAAACACTCTCACAGGTTGGCCTGCCAGGTAGCGGGGCATTAATATTGGCTCCGGCGAGAAGCTGTCAGGATTTATTAGTCAGTATCACTGGTGTTCAGCCAGCAGGTGTCAGCTCTGGCAGAGAAGGAGCGAGCAAGATAGATTCATAGATAGAGAGAGAGAGAGAGAGAGAGAGAGAGAGAGAGAGAGAGAGAGAGAGAGAGAGAGAGAGCAGACAGTCCCACAGAGATAGGCAAAGAGAGTGGAAAACAAAAAACTGGCTTCTTGGTGGTCGATATTACTGCGACTGTGCGAACAACTGCAAGTGCACAAAAACACTATTAATAATTCATATTGCATTTGAATATTATAATTAAAGCCAAGCTCGAATAATAATATTGCTTGATTCTTTGCTGCACACTTTATAACGATAAAGACAAAGCAACTGAAAAAGACCTTTATGTTAAGAGATAATCATAATTTTATTTCACAAACGTACTCAGAGGCTCTCTATCGAGGCAATCAGAGAGTATGTGAAAACTGCAGTGAGCACACTTGCATACACACATGTACACAAACTCGCCCAACTGTGCCAAATTCACTCTGGGTCCAACATCCACTCTCTGGTCGTCGTTGATATGCTTTGTGGCCTTCAAAAGTTGACCGTTTTGCTCCTCTTTGGACTACCTTAACATCGGCAAGCACTCCAGAAATGTGAGGTGGGGGGAGGGGGCATTTTCCTCTGTTGCTAAGCAACAGGCACATCCTAACTACCTTGCCAAGGAACACACAGCTGAACAGTTAATGAGGATACAAAAGACTCAACTTCAAATGCCTGACATTGCTATGACAAAAATCAGTTGTGGTGATTTGGGTTGGGTTTAGGATGCTTGCAATTCTAACGGGACAGGACAATTCATACTCTGTATTCCACAGTATAAAGGCTTCATGTCTAGATATGTGTGTCTTTTAGATTAATGTCTCCATCTAGTGACAAGTCCCTGAGGCAAAGTAGGCTATAGACCCAGTATGTCTGGGAGTGATAACAGCCAAAAGCAGCAGATTGGAGATGAAACACAGTGTACTGTAATTGTAATAAACCATAGTGACATACAGTGATTACATACGGGAACACAAAATACAGAGCAGAAGACGTTCAAAGAGCTGGCACAAGGGCTGCACCTAAGAGTTATTGTCACTATCAATTAATCTAGTTCTTCTTTTTTTTCCCCCAAGTAGTCGATTCAAAGCTAAAAAAAAATCATGAATTTATTAGGCCCACCACCAAAAAATAATCTGCATCTAATTTGGTGCATGATTCATCATTTTTTTTCATTGTATAATGTGATACTGATCTAAATAGCATGAGGATTTTAAGTGTTGGTTACACAAAAATAAGCATTTCACAAGGTTTTGATATTTTTTAGACTTAACAATCAATCAGTGAATCCAGAACATAATCAGCAGAGATTAGTTGCAGCTCTGGATTGATTATCAAAATTGTGGTCAAATACTTGTCTGTCATAATTTCCAATTGTAGTTTAAAGCAATAACTTCAGCCACTATGATAAAGTACCAAATTATTAAATGAGAAAATAAATGGGGGTTTTAAATAGCTCAGCTGAAGTGGTTTTGTCTTTTTAATAAATGAAGGGGAGATGGGTGAAGACTTTTCTTTTATATATATGTATTTGATATCATTGAGGACATCCATGTTGCACGTCTATCTGTGAACAATCAGCCTAAAACTCAAATGAATAAGGGCTTAACTGTTGATTGTACTAAGAACATTATTCTTGAGGTAGGATGCATTGTTACAATACCACAGCACAAGTTAAACAGTGAAATCTGTGAAGGTCTCCAACGAATTTTAAATAGGTGCATGTCCCAGGGCTAATAGCTCTTTTTTTCCATTCTTGGCAGGTGTACTCATTAGAAATCGTATTTCATTTTACATTAATCAAAAAAAAACCCTGTTATATAGAGCTGGAAAGTTTATTTAACTTTGCACACTCTGGAGAGTTGACCAGTCTTCTTCTAACAAGACATTCGTAGTTCCATTGCTCAAGGCAAGGCAGCATGATTAAACATTATAATGTATTTGCGAATATCTTTGCAAATAAATTGTGTTTAAACACTGCAGGAAAGTAATGACTTGTTTTTCAGAAATTCTCCCAAATGTGTGTAAATACAAGAGAAATCAGCTGTGTTTCGATGAATAAGTACGTTTTATTCAGACATTTCTTAACAAAAAATGATTCGACGTACTGGCACTTCTTTCGCTAATCGGTAATGAAATACAGTTCATTCTCTTTGTATTTCCCAAAGATATTGCTCAACAAGTTTGTAGAGGTTGTCTTGAGACTACTTCAAAGTCATGTTTTAACTCGGAAACTGAAAAGGGGAGAGTTGAGAACGTCCTGCGCCCGATGGTGTGTTTACAAAACTGCGATACTCCCACTGGTTTACAAAATCATTAAATTGAACAAAATCCATGCAATGTCTGTACAGAACTACGGTTGAGTGCTGAAGCCGAGCGATGTTGTACTGTGTAGAACATTATGGAGGCAGTAAATGCAGCTCCATATCGCTATTTCCACTGATGGTGTACAAACTGTTATCTACACTTCATTTTTTCAGTCACCTTTTATGCTTCTCATGCTGATGATGCAGAAAGACTCATTTGGATGATTTACTATATATCAGCAAATCATACCAGTAATCCTTTGTTGTCATGGTTACAATAATAAACAAGTAGCTAAAATGAGTCATTACGTTTATTTTTTTAGGAAGGGGCAGTGCAAATTGATCAACATTAGCGTTTAGGTCTTCAACGGAACTGTGCCAGATTTAACCATCCAGGCCAATTTTTATCTGTAGTCCCTGGAAGGTTAATGGAATATAAAAATGATTTAAGATTATGGAAGGCTCAGGGTTAAAACAATATAGAATATTGGATCAAAAGGGGGTAGCAATGATCATTTGCTGAGAAACAAAGAAGATTTAAATGTAATTTAATGACTGGTAAAAAAAAAAAAATAATAGGTCGAAACCTGTTATATGGCTGCACCATGTTTAACACGCCAGATCGCTTTGCATTTGAAATAAGGGCTTTTAATTTGAAAAGTTAGTCACACTACATTCTTCAATTGTGTAACGTCGTCGTTCACGCTCACTCGCTCAGAGACATTGAGTTTGCTAAATGCTTTCTGGTTGTGGTAGTAGAGATTCAACACAAAGCACGCGGTATGTGGTCAATGCGGATTGTTTAAGGGCTGCTCAAATAGTTTCAAAATCAACCCAATGTCTACGCCCATTAGGATACAGCGACTGGAAATAATCCTTAGTTGACCATGGCTAGACCCATATATTTACACAGTCAATTTGGTTCTGGTAATACCAGGTTACATCGTTCCAGCCCAAAAAGTTTCACGGTGGGGTGTTGGGAAAGCAAGGGGGAATGGGGACATTTGGTGGTTGGAAGGGTGATGTATGGAAAACAATGTGGCTCAGAGTTGAACTGTGACAGACGGAGAGAGGAACAATTTGCACACAGAGAAGATCAAGAGACAAGGGGCATGCGACAAACAGAGATGAAACTGAACTTTTACCTTTATCTGGTCATTATTATTCCATCAGTGACTATGGAGCTATACTGCAGACTGGAGTATCAGCTAACAGAAGTAGGGTGACAGCTGTCTCATGAAGGGTTCCAACGCGCATCGAGTAGATCCACATCATACTTACTCCTGTTGGAAGTATAAAAGACTGTGGATGAAAGATTTTAAAAAGGGATTTGTTGGCTGCAAAGCTTGACAAATCCAGGTATCACAACCAGCTCTATTGGAATAGCCTATAAATCTGAAAACTGTATGGATCTTATGATACGAAAAGTGAAAGTTCTTTGTCTTGACTGTTTGGTTGAAGCAAAGTAGCCCCTTCACGGGAATTCAGCAAACCTAAACATGAGTAAACCTGAATTGTGTTGGAAAATTAAATAAAAGTTTAGTCTTTTTATGGGCTTCAACTTAAAAAAAAAAAAAAAAAAAAGGAATGGCACAAATATGTTGATATTAATAAGTCCTATGGTTTTATGAAGTTGATCATTTTCACTCAGTGAAATGGCTTTTCGGCTTCTTACAGCAGTAAGAATACCTTACAGCAGTAAGAAGCCATTTCATTGATCTCTCTCCTCACAGCAACCATTTTTTTAAAGAAGGCATGCCACCTACTTATGGTCTGACTATTAATTTAGAGTCCATGTCAAGCTTGAAAAAATTATGGTCTTGCATTTTAAGTAAGTATAAGCTAAAATAGATAAAAGACTATAAGATTTCACTCACAAACCATCCACCTCACAATTTTACATCCTCTAATTAATTGACCAAACTGAACATCAACTCTACCTCAGCACAGATCACATATCTGAAGAGGGAAGCATGTGACCTACAACATCAGTTCAATCAATACAGTAGTGGAAGATACGGGAAAAGGCACATTCAGTGTTATATTGACCTCAGTAATGCAGCACGACTGCAATCGTTATCAAGCACTACAGAAGAGGAATTCAATGCAAGCTCTAATTTAAAAAACAAACAAACAGGCAATAACATGACAGTGGTGTGGATGTGTGCGAATGCAAACAGCGAGTGTAGGGAGCTTGCGCTTCTAATAAATCGACTCGCATCCACAACCAGTTTGCACCTGTGGGGCTAATTAACAGAATTATTTGACTTTGATCAGGGAAGGTTAGGCCATACATCAGCTTTGGAACTATGAGAGATGGTGAAAGGCCTAATTGCTGTGTTGAAGCAGAGAAGAAATTGAGAAATGGCAAAACCCAAAGGGTGGTGTGTGGGTGGAAAAGAGAAAAGGTTGTTTGTTACATAAAGTGTATGTTTATACTCAGATTATTTAGCACAAATGAATAATTATTCCCTCTTAGACTGAGCGTCCATTAGTTCTGTTTTGTACTATGAGTATAAAATTCTTAATGAGAGAACTTACCTATGATTTTTTTTTTCCTTATTATGAATCATTTAAAAATAATTTGATAATGTTACGGTTATCATTTACTATTACTACTTTGGCTGAATAAAATTAAGCAGAAAGTTGATTTACTGGTAAGGCTTAATTTTGAAAGTGCAGAGAGGTCCGTTTTGCTCTGGCTCAATGTGTCCCCAGTGGTTTAATTTGACAACGGAGGGGATGACGAGAATGTTCAACATCAGGGATATTTGAGTACACTGACCGTCGACTGAGAAGCACACAGGCAAGGTGGGAAATATAGATTTTTTTTTTTTTTTTTTTTTTAGGGTAAGCCAAAAAACAATTGGGAGTCCTGAAAGGTTGATATGAAAGTGATACAAGAATGTGTAATAAATTATTACGTCAAGGATTTAAAAAATGTAACAGAATAGCTTTTTTTCAAGTATTTTTTCAAGTAAATAGTCAGATTTTCTATAGTTATTGCTACTTCAAATGCAAACATCTGATTTATAAACATTTGTAATAAACACAAAGGTTTCAATCAATTTAAAAAGAATATTAAATGCGGTTCATATTTTAGAATCATCTAAGTAGCCACAGTTTGCTTTGATGACTATTAGCAATATCTTGATGCGCTTAACATTAACAACTCGTGTCAAAATTGACCTTTCTTTCTTTAAGGAAGACCATCAGTTGTGTTACGCCAAGGTAATGTTGGTATACTTCAAACAATCCTATTAAATCACTGTAGTAATCCATATTATCGGAAGAAATGCTCAACAAAGTCAAGAGAAACAATAGCACAGTACACCATTACTTTAAGGCATGAAGATCAGTCAATTCAAACTTTGAAAGTTTCTTTGAGTTCAGTTTCAAAAAAAATTAAACACTGTGATAATACTAGTTCTCATGAGCACCGCCCCAGGAAAGGAAGACCAAGAGTTACCTCTGCTGCAGAGGAGAAGTTCATTAGAGTCACCAGCCTCAGAAACCAACAATTTACAGCACCTCAGATCAGAGCACACATCAACACATCTCCAAGTTCTAGTGACAGACACATCTCAACATCTACTGTTCGGAGGAGATGGCTTGAATCGGGCCTTTGCTGTTGGATCGTTGCAAAGACTCCACTACTGAAAAAGAGCAATAATAAGAGGAGAACTCCTTGAGAAAGGAAACCAAAATAATGGAAATTAGACAAGTAGTTATCTGGACTTTGGTCTGATAAGTCCAAACGTGAGATTTTCCAGCTCCCGTGTCTTTGCGAAACGCAGAGAAGGTGAACGGATGGTATCTGTATCTGTGGTTCCCCCATGAAGCATGGCGGGGGAGCTGTGATGGTGTGGAGCTGCTTTGAAAAATCAATATTGGAATCTGCCCATAGAATCCAGAATCGCTCAGGCTATACTACAGACCCAAATTTGATGTCCAGGTCACACTTGCTGCAGACTTCACCTCTGAGGACACCACTGCAGAGGCATGCCAGGGTTAGATATCTTTTTTTTTTTTTTTTTTTTGTTCATGGTGGGTAATCAGATGATGTGATGCGGATGAAAATCAATAACCTGGCGTAGCAGAGAAAATATAGACCGCAAATCTTAACTTGTGATTTGATACACCAAAAAATAAGCTTGTTTTTTTGCTTTGCTGTCTTTGATGTGGAGTTTTTTGTTACAGTATTTTCTTTTTACAGAGCACTATTTTATTGTGTGAAGAGTTTGGACAACATCACAGCATGCTGTTTTGCAAATTATAACACGTTTTTTGTTTGTCATTTATTGAAAAACTGAGGCTATATGGAAAAAGGTGGCTAATTTAAGTTTAGCTTGCCAGAACATTCGCAGTAATGAACTGGCAGATCAAGTCAATTATTACCTCAATATTGATACTGTGACAATATTGTAGGAATGACTATTGGTTCTTTCACAAAGTATTTCCATAATGAGATTTTTGATAAACAATCATCAGCAATGTAGATTTAAGTGGGTACAGGCAAATAATAGAACAGCAAGAACAGTCTGGTAAGTTCAGAAAATTGCATCACTTTACTGCAATGCAGCCTTTTAAACCGGGAAATACAACATTTACGTCACATCACGACATTAAAATATCCTGAAGCAATCATTAAGTCCAAAATTAAGCCTCATACCATAATTTTGATACAAGAAAAGATTTTCCAACAAATTAAAAAAAACTGCTCTTATAAGAGCAAAGAAATATAAATCCACATATGGTACTGGACTTTTGTTCGAACAGAAAGGAGTAAAGTATGTTAATGAGCACTTGTACCAAACATTTACTGAGATACCTCTGAAAATGTAGTTGCAAACTGTAATTTCTGGATCTTTTTAGAGTCTTAAATGGTTTGGCTCGGGGTGTATTTCCAGCGAGTCTTGATGTACTGCTAAACTGAGAATGAAGTTTATCCTCAATGTGAATTGCACTGATAAGAATCCCCAATACCACACATTTATAAGAATGTTTTTAGTTTTGACCTTTTACTGGCAGTTATTTTATTAAATTCCAATCCTGAATTTATTTCTTAGATTACTATTAATCTGCGTCTGTTGTTTTTGCTACTTACTGGAGGGAAGTATAGAGCTATTCAACTTTTAGGCTGAGGCAGGACAGTAAAAACACTGCGCTCTCTGGTGGTATAGAGGGAGGGAGGTGCATCTTGTTTTCATTCCCATTCAGTGAGTGACTACACTGCAGCACAAAGAAGAAGGCAAAGGAGCATAGAGGTCGAGTAGCAGAGCAGACAGAAATATTGGATTAAAACATTACCTGGACCTATGAATATTTCTGTGACAATAAAAATAAGCTTTTGTCGCGTATGAATAACAAGTTTAAAAACAAACGCCAGTCACAGATCCAGAAGATGATGTTCGTATATACAGTTGGCATTGTAGAGGTGACATTAACTCCTCCCTGTCAGTGCTGCAGCTGTAACACCAAGCTGCACCACTACCATGAGATTCACTTTCTTTCATGTCAGATATGCTATAAAGTGCTTCAGGAAAATGACATTACATGACAAGAGGCAGTCATTCATTTTACGTGTGCCCTCTCCTTGAAGGAGGATTATTTGAACTGCTCTGACAATGTCAGTTTAAAAAGCAAAGTAGACAGTATTTCCATAGCAACGACAGGAAACGGCAGTCATAGCGCAGAAAAATCTCTGTGCTGTCAAAAGATTATTAAAGTATTTAAGGCTTTTCTTACACTTCTTTCATACAGCAAACCCATGTATAACATGCTCTGCTAAACACGTCTTCGACCCAAGTTGGACGTATTTATAATCCCCTGTTGACAACATTTAGAGACTCAGTCTGCATCTGTATTTCCCTACAAGGCACTGCTAATCCACAGAACTACACTGAAAGACAGAATTACCAAAATACGATTTATAAAACAAGTTCTAATACGTGTCAGATAGCAGTTTCTACATTCGACAAAAGTTCTACCCCCATCAGAAACATGTTCACCAAAGCCAAGCAGTGACCAACTTCTGTCTAAATATGGTAAAAAGGAGAAAATTCAGGTCAAACAGATTCCACTGATCATTCAGAAAAAACAACGGATCAGGCAGCGGAAAGTTTGTCAATACCAGCGCCAATACAATGCAAAAGTTTCAGCCATAGACTGTATAAAAAAGTGGAAGTACCTTCCAGTACTGAAAAGTGTGGCAATGTGGATGTCCCTTCAAGTGCAATACCAATGAGGGCCGCTAGTGGTTGGCTCCAAAGCCACTGGCTCCATCGACAGCCATTAAACCTCTTTCATGAAACAAGTCATTATGGTGTCATTCGATTCATCTGGTTCATCAGTGGTTCATCTGAGAATAATCAGATAAGTAAGGAGACATTAGGCCTTCAAGAAAGGTATGTTCGTGGGAGTGCCCATTCTATTGAAATGACTGAGTTGCAGTCAGGTTTCAGCTAAAGGTGTGCGGGTGTAGTGGCCTCAGGTTTGAATTCAGATTGGGTCGGCTCCATCATGCACTCCTCCCCAGCTCGTCCACATATGATCACTTCTGATCATGCAGCCTGCTGCAGCATCTCCCCCCTGAGAGCCCCCCTGCTGTAGTGAAGAAATTTCCCCTCGGGGATTAATAAAGTGTATAAAATAAAAAATAAAAAAATAAAAAAATTCTGGCTCTAAAAAAAAACAAGACGGTGATGGCCGAAATACTGAACTTGAGGCTTGAAACGGCAGCCCACAAACCAATTTGTGATGTCACATAAACAAATTCTCTCATGCCCCTGCTCCAGATGGTGTCTAGAAATATCCGCTAACATATTTGAGCCAAACACCACTGATATTGTAAGGTGCCTTAGCACGAACTCCTGAAAATTCTTAAAATGGTATCAATTCAGGAAGGTGAGAGGAAAACGGCACAGGAGAGAGAATTGAAAAGCTATCACCTGGTCAACAACATATCAATCACTCAGCCTTGGGTAACAAAGCAAAGTGCTATATTCCCTGTTTTTGTTTGATGACCCCAATTTACCTCTGTCACCTCTTGTCCCTGCTGACTCAAACAAAGCTAAAAAGAAAGCCACGTTTACAGGTTTTTGTTTTGTCCATCAGCACTATTCTTTTGCAAAGGGGGGAGGGAGGGAGAGTTCCTGTTTACAGCTACCTCTTCCATCTTCATGTTCTATCCAGCACAGCAGGTTTGGCAGCACTGTAGTGAGCACATTAACACACGGTGGTGAAGAAACCACATGTTACCTCCTCTCTGCTGACAGACACAGAGAGAGCAGGGGAATACATGTTGGCCCATTTTCACTGGACACTTATCATCAAAAAGCTTTTTGTTAGATTATAAAAAAAAAATTGACAATACAGTGCACCATCTCTGTGATGTAACATTTTAACAGCACTCATCCCTCCCACAAAGACCACAGCAATGAGTGGGGCTGGGCTGGAGATAGCTGTGCTGTAGTTATGCCTGTCTTTTTTGACAAGGCTGCTGTGTAGTGGCAAATACCATATATATGCAACAGCATATAATATGACTGCACTACCCATTTGGCTCAGATATTTTAAAGTTATGAGGCTCTGTATGAGGAGAACAGACAGTAAATGATTTAGATTTGAATCAACAAACGTGTGACTGGCATCAAATTCAAAATGAGCAGATCTTTTTTTATGACACTTGATATGTTGTCTTTGGTCTGTTTTCAATTTAATATGGGTTTACATGCTTTGCAAATCATCGCATTCAGTTTTTATTTACATTTTACGCAGCATCCAAACATTTTTGGAAACCAGGTTGTAGTTCAGAATTAAATGAAATCCCATCATGTAGAATACCAACTGTCAAGTTTAATCCAAGACTAGGACTTGTGTTGTAAAGTTCCAACATCTTTACAAGTCTTTACTTCATGCATTAACATACTGTATGTTGAAGACATCTACTTCAATCAATAACAACAGAAACTTGCAGTGCCTCATCCCAAGCATGAAACAAAACTTAAATAAATTTGTGTAAACTGATTCATCTAAATTGACAATGACAAATCAATTTGTCATTTTTAATTTTGAATCCATTTGTCACTGTCAGCTTCTCTGTTACAGCCCAGATTGTCCGCTCTTTGGGCTTCTCATTATTATGACATATTAAGTTTCTAATTATAATGAAACGCCAATTTATGAGCAATTACAATTCTCAAAGCATCTCAATGCTTTTTTCATTTTTAACTCCCATGTTTTTTTTTTTGTATGGCCAAAATAGACCGACAAATTGAAATGTACTTAAATTACCATTAAAAAAACAGGTTTGTTGTCATTTTGAGATTTTATGTTTGTTTTTACCAACAAGTTATCCTTAAGGTAGCTTACTAGCTAAGGTACTAATTGTCAATTTATTAAAGTAAAGTATTTGTGTTCACATTTCAACATTAGAACTTATAAAGCATAATACAATACCAATATTTGTTCTCTTTCTCTGAAAAATTGCGTCTATCCTGCGCTGTAACATTTATTTTAAAACTAACCTAACCAAACAAAATACTGTAAAACAATTAAACAAATGAAAAAGAAAACAAAATTGTTCAGTAAAAAAAAATCATCAGTTCAAAAAGTGAGCTAAAAACAGAGGATTTAACAGTTGTTGATTTTGCCAGCCAAAACCCTTTGCCGTTTTCTACAAACAAAGACTACATGCTTTGCTTGGTTAACCTTCATATCAAATGCTGATAATCTATGAAATGGATTCCAGGCTTAGAGATGGTTGTTCACTGCAGCTCTGTGATGCACTGATACGGCTGTGATTTAGTTGAGTGTGTTTCCACTCTGTCCTCGTATTGTCTCCTGTCTCTGTTTCAGATTGTGTAAACATTTCCCAAATCTCACCAAGTGCAGCCTTTCGGAGAGGGCACTCTACCGTGCTACAGACTGTACTTGGTTTTAAATAAAAAAAATGTGGAGGGTGTGGCACCAAAATTACTTAACTGAGTAGTGGTTTGGCGCAGGATGGAGGGGGTGGGTGGGGAAGAGGTTTGGAGGGGGGAGGGCATCTTTGGCTGATGTGGTGTGCATTCATAAATACACCTAATTGCTTGTTTTATGAACAGCAGTGATTCATCCTTCTTCTTTTTTCTGTTCTTTTCTTGAGACTGATTGGTTTTGAAAGATTGAGACGATAATGCTGTGAGATACAAATGAGGAGGCTGTGAAAAATCTCATTTGAAAAAGCAAGGAGAAGCGTAGCCTTGTAAACAAAATTCTATTTCACATTGTTAAAATGTAATTTGTCTCCATCGTGCCTGGCAGAGCCTTCATAAATAAAACAGAAGTGCACACTGCAGGTGAACACACCTCTTCTTTCTTTTGTTTTTTCTGCACTTTTTGTTTTGTTGACTCTACTGTGTGCATGCAAATTAGACATATAAACTAAAATGGTAGATAAGAAGGAAGAAAATTAATAAAAGGCAAAGCCAGTGGCTACACTACAGTGTGACATTTTGCTTTGCAATATTTTCTTGCATAAATTTGTGAGAAGTGTAAAAGAAGAGAGTTTTAATTTTACTGTTCAGTGGAAGTAGCAATACTTTTTCAACATTTAACGACTGAAATACTATTTAAAACCCATTTGATTGAGGAAATGGCATCAAAGCTGATTAACCAATTGGAGTCACCATTTCCAGCTGGACAGAAAGAAAAGAGAAACTCAGCAAAAAGCTTTTTAGCCTATTTACACACAACATAAACACTGCTCTGGAAATCAGACAGTAATTCAAATAATTGATTTGCGGCTGTGCAATATTCATCGTCATCTTAAGGTGTTCTTTAGTCTTCCAACATTGAGAAAAATAGAAGTAGAAATAATCATACACAGGGCTAAATGCATATAAACTCTGTTGACCCACTATCCCACCCTACCCACCACCCTGCAGTATTTATGCACACTTTGCCTGTGGACACCCTTTAAAATTCTATATTGCATTTTTGTTTCCTGGAACAGTGCATACTCTTTTTCAAATAGTAAATGGGCTGCAATTATATAGCGCCTTTTACTCAGTTGCCACTTTATTTGGTTCACCTGCACAATCTAATCCAGGGGTCTCCAACCTTGTTTCCTCTAAGAACTACTTTGACAAAATAAAAGTGTCCAAGAGATACTTGTTTAGTAACATATATACACATAGCCAAGCTCCACGCAAACCAGCTGAATAAGCTTCTTTTATGTGAACAATAACAAATACTTAACACACACATTTTGTATCGCAGTAGCTTAAATTCAGCAACATGTACATGATTTTTTTTTTCTGTATGCTTTAAATTGAAAAAGTTTCAGCATTCAGCCAATCAGCAGTGTAACTTTGATCTCTCACTTACACGTACTTTGCAGTTCTGCCCCGCTGTAGCTTTCCAGCCCAAAATATTGTATTTATGTTATTTACCTAATTTATGAGCACCGGTTTCTTTTCAGCTCAGTGTGAAAGTCTCTGCTGTATTTTGCAGGCGCGTTGCAGGTCTCAGTTTCTGACCTCTGATCTCCGTGTGTCTCACTCAAGGTGGAGCTCAACTGTGCCTGTCTGCCCTCAAGTTACACTGACATGAAGCGGAGCACACACAGGTGAAAGAGAGGGAGAGAAGATTGTCAACCTGAAGTACCGTGTCGATAGCGTCGTCCTCTCAGACGGGTTCAAAAAATTAATAAATTGAAGATGTTGAAATCGATAACCAAACATGCTTGGGCGGCCATCACGGGCAGCCCACCACAAGAGTTCTTGTATGGGAAACCCTTCATATTGTTGGAACCTCCAGAAACGGAAACGCGACTCTGAAATGGGTGGCGAGCTAATGGTAGCTTGTGAGCGACAGGTTGGAGGCTCCAATCCTATTATTCTTTTTATTCAGAAAGTGACGCTTTTTTTTTTTTTAAGTTTTGAGTCAGTTATACGATTTATCACGTAGGTCACGGTGAATGGTGGTATTATGATGAGCTACTTTCTATTGAGAAGTGTTTCAATTTAGTTAAGTTCAGTGCAAAACCGCTTTGTAACCGGTGACCACAATTAAAAAAATATATTGTAGCCTACCTATAATTAAAGTTAAACATTTCCAGGAAAGTCAATAAAAAACTGAACATTATGAGATTTGTATAGACAGACGTTACAGCCATAACAAACAACCCTGATTCACTTTTTAATGTGATACCGCCCTCTAGTTGCAAAAGCAATAATGAGAGGAGGAAGCAAGGACCGCGAAGCCTGCATAAGGAGTTGGTTGGGCTGGATTATTATAAAAATGCTGATGACAAAGATCCTCTATTTTAACTTAAACTTTGACCTTTCCAGAAACCTAACCACAATGTTTTGTGCCGAAATCTGACTAAACACATTTGACTAGTCAGGGAAGAGGAGAAAAGCCCGCAAAGCATCCAACCCCACAAAGCGACCAAATGCTGGTAATGTTTGTAAAAGAAAATGTTACACGAGATGTATCCAAATTGACATTTCTAAAATAGATGGAGTCCTTTCATGGCAAGCTTTACCAAGAATATTTGTTTTCTGCCCATGCTGCGGTTACTAATGTTGCTCACCTAATGTTCTCATCCAACTATCGGAATAAATGCATACAAGTGCTTCCTTGTTGACTGAGAGGTTTGTGTTGGCCACTTTGTAAGTTATCAATTGAGCAAAGCTGTCCTTGGTGAAATAAGCAGCTGAATTTCACAAATAGGAAATTAAATTATATTCATGTGGTAGACTAATACAAAACAGAATGAGCAATCTGTAGCAAACAAACAGCCTTTGGAAAGACTGATGCCACTCCATGGAAACAATGTACGCCTGTGACAAAGAGAGCAGTGAGGCTGGTTAATGGGAGATCAGCCAGAAAATGTACCTTCAAGGGTGAAAATCTAACATAACAAGAGCTCTTGTGCTTTGAAAGAAGTTTCTTGGAAGACAACGTACATGGGAATAATTACAGCAACAAAACGAATTCAATTACATTTATGTTTCACTCTACACTTACAATTATAAGTTGGTCTTTTTTTCTGTAATGTTGCTTTGATTTTTTTTTTTTTTCATTCATTCATTCAGTCAACCTTTTTCTATTCTTGGAAAAACATCTAGGGGTAGCCTTCATTTTCAATGATGCCGAGAATACATTGTGAACAGCAAATAAAACACTAAGGGCCTGATTTAGGTAGGTAGGTAGGTAGGTATTTACTTTATTAGTCCCCGAGGGGAATTTTTTTTTGCTACAGCAGCATACAGAAGCAATAAGATAATAATAGAAATAATAGAATAAAATAATAGAATAGAATAGAATAGAATAGAATAGAATAGAATAGAATAGAATAGAATAGAATAGAATAGAATAGAATAGAATAGAATAATAGAAAAGCTACTAAGATCTCAAATAAAGGTTACTCCAAATTTTGTGTTTTTTCCAAACATTTGCACATTTATTTTGCAATCGTTTTGCGGGTGATTTACTATTTATTAATAGTATTTGATATCACTTATATCAGGTGTAAATCGCTGTATTTAAATGAGGGGTTTGTGTGTGTTAAAGTGATTCCAGCAATGGAAAACAGAGCTACTGCAAAAGGAAAAGGGAATCTGATCCCATTGAAATTAAGAAATTTAAATATAACAAGAACAAAACGCTATATAGGAGATTATCAACAAGAAAGTCAATACTGTGGAAAATACTAAATGGCTAAAAAAAGGCTTAATAATAAAACGTTGGTAAATAAAACCAGAGGAACGGTGGATGAGATCCTCTAACAAACACCGATCAGCAGGTCCAGATCTTTCTGTGATGAGCAGGTGACTTTTCATTCAGTGTCTCGCGAGTGCTCGTGAACCTTATGAAGCTACCTGAGAATTCTGCGGGACACATTGAGGACCTGTGACAGCACACCTGAATAACGGGACTGGGTGGGGATATCCAAGCAGCGATACGCTGGAATGACCCAGAGGCAGGAAAACGCTGAGTCGTAAGAAGTTTTGACATTGCTGGTATTTTGTGGCTCCTCCTTGTTGTTGGCTGTCGATCATCATTCAGTTCATTCAATAGCTCAGAAATGTCATCGCCGGACAAACGATATGTCTGAATAATTTTTCCCTCCGTCATCTCAAAAATGTTTTCACGGGTGTAAAACCACGTTCTCAACGTATCCTTTCGTTTCTCTGCGTCTCCTTCTCACCACAATAAGAGCAGTCGTCTCTCCAGATTTGCACAGCTGATTAATACGTTGCTTTTCAGTCGTACTAAAATAAGGTGTGGAGTTTGCATGTGATTTTACAGACGCAAACATTTAGTAAATCAGGCCCTAAGTCAATAAAATACGTAATGAGCATAACAGAACTTGAGACTTAAAAAAATATGCAATATTATAACAATATTCGTAGACAAGACTGAAATAAGTTAGGTAGAAACATACCAGTGGGCACAATAAAATACTACTATGCAGACAAGCACTGATAAAATCAGTTAATACTGTTACAAGTTTAGGCAGGGAGGTTTGTGAATATGAATGTTAATTGGCCATATGGCAACAGGAAATTGATTTCGAAAGTGCATTGAAGATCCTCCAGGAAAAGGAGGCATTAGAACAAAAATCTTTTTTTTACCTAGATCAGACTATACTCAGGGGACTTTAAACATAAGCGAGTCAGTTGAGGAAGTTTGATATTCAAATATACCTTCTCCTCAAATCTGGAACTGCCTCTATAAATTCATTAATGTGCTGCATGGCTGATGTCAAAAGCTGGCTCTTGCTACATTTTCTATGCCTCAACGAAGGTAAAATAGAGATCATGCTAATCAATCGCTTTCGTCTTTCAGCTGCTGTACCGGACAGTCCCTCATTGTGTCTTGGCCCCATGGCAACCCACTGCAATTTCCAAGTCAAAAAATCTGGGTGTGATTTTGGACTCACCTTTTATATTGGATCTCCAAGTCGCGTTCATTGTCAAAGTCAACTTCTTTCAGCTAAGAATCTTGGCTATGGTAAAATCCTTTCTCTTGTCGAAAGACCTGGAGAAAGTTCATCATGATTTGATCACCTATAGACTGGACTATTGTAATTCTTTGCATTCTGGAATCGGCAAAAATCTTTTATCACTCCTTCAGTCGGTGCAGAACTCTGCAGCGAGACTTTGAACTGGTACGCGCAGGCGTGAACACATTTCACCGATCTTAAAATCCCTTCATTGGCTACCAGTCAAGTACAGAATTCATTATTAAATTTTAATATTTGTTTTTAAGTGTCCAATCTGTCCGACCTGCTGCAGCCCTATCGCCCACCTCGCTCACTCAGGTCTCTCGACCAACAGCTTTTAGTTGTTCCTAGATCAAAAATGACAACCCTGGCCGGCCGGTCCTTCTCTGTTGCTTCCCCTAAGCTCTGGAACAACCTTCCCCTTCATATTAGGTTGTCATCCACCTAACCGATGTTTAAAAGCTGTTTAAAAACCTATTTATTTCCCCCGGCCTATCCGCTTTGATCTTAACTTGGCACTTTTGTGTGATTTGTGTTAGTTTGTCTTGATTTTAACGTTGCTTACTTTTCGTAATCCAGTCTTTTCGAATGTATGACTGCTATCTATGTGCAGCACTTTGGGCGACCTTTGTCGTGTGTTAAAATGTGCAATACCAATACTTTTTTTATTTATTTTGATTGATAAGTTCCAAAGTTTATAGTATGGATGTGTAATAAGGTGGTATCTTGCTAATATTGAACTTATAAATATACAGGAACCAGTGCTAGCTTCACCTCAGAAGAACAACCCACGTTACCACAAAGTATACATTGATGCATACCATAGCTATCACCAGAAATAAAACTATTAGCCCGAATGATAGATCCTGTCTATTTGAGAGTGGAGGGAGCAGCATTTCTAGAAATTAAATCTGTATATTCCAATACAGACAGAAAAACTGCTTTATTAACCCTTTTTACGCAGATCATTGGGAAGATGGTTTTGTTCTTATACAGAACATGTTTACTCACCAAACAGTCAACATGACATTTAAATGCAAATTTTTCATCAAACCATATGCCAAAATATTTGTACTCAGTAACTCCCTTGATGTTGATGTTGATGTTTCTTTGCAGTGGATATATTCAGACTAGTGTAATCTATATTTTTATCCCTGGAAAACAACATGAATTTAGTTGTATTTCCATTCAGTACGATCTTAAAATTAACTAGACGTTCCAAACCACACGTTCTGTTTTTCAGTAAACTAAACAAATCTTATTAAATATTGTGTTTTAAAAAGAGAGCTTAAATTACAGCGAATTTGATACTGTGTGTCAGTAGCAGATAATTGCCACTTTCACTTGTACCTGTCCTGAAAATGGCAAAAGTATGCTACAAAAGGCAAACACAGCAGATCCAGAGCGACAACCAACCACTGCCGTTCAACACAAATACACAAGATGGAGCACACACGTCTCCACACTCAGTGCGGCCACAAAATCTCACACAATGGCATCTATGCAAACACTCTAAGTCTGCAAGATGACAACAGAACTAATCTCAGACCAGCTTCATGCAGCAGCAACAACAACAACAACAACAACATCAGCAGCAGGTGATAACCGCCCAACCCTTCAAGGACACTTCTTCTTAACGACGTTATTGCATTAATGGTGCATTCCCAATTCATGCAAATCCAGCAGGCAACACACAAATTAAGCATTTTATGCTCGGTTTATGAAACACATGCGACAAACAAAAGCAGCAGCAGGCAGCAGCAACACAATGGTCTTACCTTCTGAAGTTGCTCTGTCTTGTTTTTCTCCTTGAGACGTCCTTAACAAATTCGTCTGAGGGACACTGACATTGTGGAAGAACCGTTTCTCTCTCCTTATTCACTGTTATAGAAATGCAGTTCACTCTTGCTACTTTTAGCACCTTGTTTTTAGGTCCAAGTTTACCGTTTCTGGCTACATCACAACTCCCCCCTTAGGCAACAGGTGAGACTGTAATTGCTTGACTGTGCTGCAGCCTAGCTCTGCTTTTGACTGACGGTTTTTACACATATTTTACTTGTAAACACTCGTTTCTAGTTGGACATTGGCGGTGCCTTCAGGCTTCAAATTTGTGTTACTACTGGACCCACTATACCTGTCCCTTCCCGCCACCTGCAGGTGGATGTCAGGACGGGGTTATCATTATTTCTTCTTCTTCTTCTTCTTCTGCAGGGTTTATACCGCCACCTACTGTACAAAAGTGAGTCATTTCAGCCTATTTTTTATATTCCAGTCTCTTAAGAAATATTCTTTGAGATTTGTACACCTTTGCCTCTCCTCTGTTCCCATGAACCTTATTAGATGCCACTTCTTTATCATGTAACCTTAGTCTTTCCTACATCTTTTTTGACTCCACAGTTCTCATACTTAACCATACCCTTCCCAATTACAAACATTAGTGCAAGTCAATCCTTTGGGGTCCAATCTAAGTCTTGTTATGACTATTTCCTTCCTTCTCTTCCTCTTTGTAATTCCTTGTTATGACAGACTTTTGTATTTCACACTATACCCTTCCTTTTTGGTCTTCCTCGTATCTTTTCAGCCATATCTCCATTTCCTTTTTCTTGATCACTGTTTGTACCTTCTCCAACAAAAATCAGTCAGTCAGGGCTGCATTGTATAAAGAGTTGTTTATTAAAAAATAATTCTCCATCATATGTGTCAGAACAAGACTGATATATCGCAGGGCAATCCAGTCCAATACAATCACAGCTCAACCTACGGCCTTAAAAAATTGCCATAAAAATTACAATCAAACTATAATGGTGTCAACTGTATCATAGTATGAAATAATCAATATGTTTCACGAATGTAGCATGTAATATAAGATATTGTACTGGGCTGCAATGCATTTAAAAATGGCAATTTTTTTTCTTTGGTTGCCTCAACAGTTCCTGTAGTTATCTTCAATGGAAGTGGTTGCATTTTTAAAAATGTGGTAGCGCATTCGGTGCTCAGTTCAATGCAAGTAAGTGCTTTATTTAGGGAATGTGAACATAAGTAGTTTTACACACTAGCAAAGAGGCTCTCAAGCACAGGGTTGTCTGTCACATCAGATAAACATGTAACATACATTACATTCATCTATTGTTAGACACATCATCATTATAAGACCTGGTAAATTCAACTTTTCCAGATTAGCCACTGTTGCGGCTAAGTGATAAACAGCCATGAGAAGCAACTCACCACTTTTATTCGGTTACCTTTGTGACTGAAGATTGAGTCTGTGATTGAACTGATAACAGCACTACAAGATAAGGAACAGCTATCTGAACTCTTGTTATTGTTGGCTCTGGCCCTATAATCAATTGTGATGTAGTAGGCAGGTATATCTGGTCTAATGTTTCTTATGAAAATGCACTGCCATTATAAAAACTAATGTTTCTTTTGCAAGCTTCTATTTTTTTATTTTTTTTTAAAGCTACTGCAAAAGCAGCAAAGTAAGGAAGGTCACCAGGGAAACACTTCCAGCTACAATGTGAAGCAGAACCTGCACTATGTTCACAGGCTGTCAAGAGAAGATGGCATTCACGACACTTTATCAGTGCTTTAATCTAAATGATTTTTACATTTTTATTCATTTATGCAGCATTATTCATGTTACGTTTGGGCTCCATCTGCCTTTAGTATTCTCGATAAAAATGTGAAATATTGAAGTTTTCAAAGGCAATTAACCCCAAAATATAGAATGTGTTCACATGGGTTCATTGATTAAACAGGCCGAGCTTTGTTTCAGGTTTGAATTTATCACTCAGCAACACATGGGAAAAACCATTGTATACATGTAAACATGAGCTGCATGGGGCAGTGATTACCTCATAGCAAGAGGCAGTGATAGTTAATACTTAAGTAAATTCAAAGTATTTGTACATACATGCATAAATTTGTCACTACTTTATACGTTTATATTTCACTTTTTGCTGGATTACATCTGACGGCTAAAGTTAAAGGTTATTAAAAACAATAAACCAATCCTTTGTCTTGTGACACCTTAAAGGGATATTAGCTGTTCCACCGGGAACACATTTCCTTTATGACCTTCTCGGGTAATTTCATTTCAATAATTGTACAAATTATCCATAATTTCACAAAAATGAAACATTAGAAAAAAGTCCAAAGCACGAATACAAGTTTATGTATCAGACCCATAGACTGTATGTAAAAGTGGGCGTATAGCTTCTGGGTAAAAAAAATAAAAAATAAAAAAATAAAAAAATAAAAAATGCGGCCAATGCAGAAGTGCCTTAAAGTGTAATGCCTTTAAAAGTTCCAACCTCTGGCTCCATAGATTCTTATTCAACTTTTTTCATGAAATACAAAGTCTATAAAACATTGTGTTGTCAGCTAAAGTCACTTCTTTTTCGCTTTTTAGTGCTTCATCTGAAAAAAATCTCACCATTACTTAGATATTAGGCGAAAAAAAGATTTATTTTGGGAGTGTATCTGCTTGATTGACGGGTCCATGGTGAAGTCAGGTTTCCATTATGGGTGGGCAGGGCATAGTGTCCTCACATTTCCAATTAGATTGGGTCAGATCCACCGTTCGCTCCTTGTCCAAAACTGGTCACTTCTGGCTCTAACACGCTACAAACTAGATTGATGGCGATGGCAGAAAAGTCAAACTGGAGGCTTCTTCATGGCAGTTCACAACCAATGGGCCACATCACTGGTGTTTGCCACTTGATCAGAACATTGTTGTTGTTTTTTCTTTCCTCTCCAAGAGGAAATTCAATTTTGACTGGGGAGTCTTATCTTGTGACATTTTGACAGGTGCTTAATTCATATGTTGGGCGGTACTAGACTCACTGTATAGAAAATAGCTTCACCTTAACTCACGGCAAAAGTAGAATACTACTTATACAGAGTATCGGTGGCAAACTGGATTCTTCTGAAGAATGAATATTTAGTTTAGTTCGATTTTAACTGCAGGACTTTCACTTCTAAAGGAATATTGTTACATTGTTGTATAAGTCCTTTAAAGCATAAACACACTACTTTCCATCAATGTCAAGAAGAGATCTCGTGGGGTTGTCTCTGCTGGCTGGCTGGGGTATTTCTGCGTAGAGTCTGCATGTTCTTCCGATGTCTCTGCGATGTGGGAATCCTTAGTGTGCTCAGTTTTCTTCCAGCAAATCTGCTGCAGCACTTTAAATTTCCCACAGGGATGAACATGGTGATGGACCACAGGTTAGCAATTCTCTCCACAGATATCGCTCTGCATTTTTGTAAAACGCACATTCTCCTTGGGACCCCAAAGATGCTGTAGATTGAGTAATTGATCCCTCTACCTCCAAAAATCCTGAAAATTCCACGAGTAAATTATAACGCGGCAGGACACTGCTCTTTTACAGTGGGGGATGTGAAGAAATGAGCAAAAGCGGTTTCCCTCACCATAACATTCAATCAAGGACACCTGTGTCTGCTGCACAGCTCATCTCTTCTTCATTTTAACCATGTGGAGTAAATCAGTTAGAGAAATTAATCCTCTTGGCATCCATTCAGAAAAAGCAGTAGTCACTCGGAGTGAGATAATATAATTAAATCGACCAAAACATGCGAAAACAGTGAAACTATCCTTTAATGCAAAGCAGCTGTGCGTCACTCTGTGATATTATACCAATGTATGAGAGCATTTCTTTCTAGATGTTGTATTTTCATGCAGAATAGTTGTAGTTGGATGACAGCTGTATCTTGTAAGAACACAAAAGCAGGATTTTTTTGGGGATCATCCTTGATGAGATTTTCTTGTCTCAAAGCAAAACAGGCAATGAAAAACTGTATATTTTTTTTGAAAGCTCATCAATGTCAGAAGCCAGATAGTGAAAGATATGAATGTTAATGTTGTAGCATTCCCCGCTGCTCTCATCAATTTTAATATTCTTGGCTACAAATGCTATCTTCAAAATGTCATTTCAACACTGACATTATGCCTTGTCTGATATTTCAGAATTTAAAGCTCTCTTGGGTTCAACAACAACAAAACAACAAAGTTCTTTAGAACTACAGTGTGTTAAATCCTACTTCACTTTTATTACAAATGATGTTATTATTCAGAAACTCTAAAGCTGCTGTGGGTTTGTTTTCTAAATATAAATGAAGGGGGGCTCTAACAAGCTGTGGGATTTCAACGGAAGGCAGATGTTTAATAAGGGTACAATCAATATCGTTATAAAAAATACATTGTATCATATGACATTGTGAAAAAAAATATCTTAAAATTATGAAGCTATTGCTTAGTGGAGGTGTATAGTGAATTTCATATCTTTGATTTATCCTCACCACTATCACGAGTTGTTTTTGGCCACAGCAGGCAGCTGTTTTCAACTAAAAAGCTCTTAAAAACCACTGTATGCTAAATGCTCTGCACCAAACACAGTCAGACACACTGGTCGACCAGGTGAAGAATTTAGACAGATATTTTTATTCAGGACATCATAGGACTTAAATAAGAGCTAAGAGTAGGAATGTTAGGATATAATTTGTCAGGAGCCGCAAACAAGATTCCAGAGAACAAATGAACTTCCTTACACTGCTCATGAATGACAAAAAAAACCCCAGCTTAATGCAGATTTAAAGATACATTTTGTCACCTTCTATGAGGCTATCCAATCATTGTTAATGGTAAATATAGTCAATTAAAGCAATTAATTACATTAGTTTGTGCTATATTGACTGAGAAAGCTGAGTATTACAGAATTTTTCTGTTAGGTGCCCTTACAAAGAAAATTCCCATGTTTTTTGAAGGGGACACGTGGTCACATGTATTACACACGTTTACCACATGTTGCAACATATGATAACATGGGGATAGTGTTTGGAAAAGTTTTCAGATGGAAATCTACATGGGCTTCAGACATTACACCATGAACATGTTCCAAAACCCACGGACAAAATAAATGTTTCAATCACATGTGGTCATGTTGTCACATTTGACCACATGTGTTTTTGCAATTGTGAAATTCATGTTGTTTTTCTCTAAGGGTGCGTCAGCAGCGCCAACATGTACCAGAATACATTGTGATCAAACCTCTGACGCCCAACCCTTAAATCCGTCATCGGTCATCTCCCTTTTTAGCCCTGTTGTTTTTGGTTATCTTTTCCAGTTTAGATTCAATATCCTAAAGACGTTTTTCAGCACACCTTTGCCCAGGTGAAGACTAAAAGTTTCAGGCATAAGTAATGCACACCAGAGCTCTCTCAGGGTTAGTGTTGATTACAGCATCCAGAAAAGGTACAAAGGTATCACCTGCCACTGTTTTATCTGAGAAGCTTAGTTTCTGGGTGGTAATCTCTGGACATATGCCCTGCGTACACATCGGCCCGAATAAACATGGAAAAATACCAGAGTAATTAAAAAAACGTGAAAATGTATCCTTGTCTATATCCTCTGCCCTCATATTTTGTGATGCCATTTTTCCTGTTGGAAATATAGTTGCAATGCCGACAAATTTTTGAGCTGCATTTAGAGCACATCTCCATCCCCGGAAGGTTAGATTAACCTTTGGTTCTTCCAGACCAACAAACTACGTCACTGTACATATCAAATGATGGCACTGGTGTTGGAAGATCACCAGATATTCAACTGCTTCCCAGCAACACAGAGAACATGAACATGTTTTTTTTCCCTATATATCCAATTTAGGTTGATAGAGACAAGGTTGAAAATCGGCAGATTGGGCCTTTAAATTCATGTTTACTCTGTAATATAATTTAAGACTTCTCCAAGGAATTGTGGGGTAGTTACAATCTCCTCCAAGAACATATACTTCAGTCTTCCATTGTCTGATTTTTCTGTTGTGGCACTCAGACTTTATTGCAAAGCTTTTAGAGCTCAGTCGGATTCTTAAGTTGGACTGGTTGACACCAGACAGCCCACCCCAGCACCAACAGCTCTCCAGTCAAGAGCACAGGATTCATTAGAAATGCTGTGTATTATTCATACACACACTCACAGCAGCTGCCCAAATACACATTTCCGGGTGGAGTGTGTGGCAACACAGTCTTGCTACATAGACGCAAGACTGCATAGACGCTTGGCATGGAGCCTGATTTCAGATAGCATTGAGACTTAATTTAACATTCACACTGGGGCTCACAGTATCATCCTGGAACACTTACTGTAGGATCAAATCATCATTTAGGGCTCTGTATGCACATTCACTTAAACAGGATTTGAATTGATAATACAGCAGGAGGGGCTGTAAGATGTCAAAATAATGGTTCAGTCCGACTCAAACCGACCGCAAGTAAACATGACCCACGACTACAAACTTTGCCCTAAAATCCCATTAAGTCAGCTTAATTTACATGCACCCTCTGGCTAAGAAACCGTATGCTGACACTGGTGACCTACTAAACACGTAAAAGAGGTGGTGTAATGTAAATGTCATGGATGTTGGTTCTATTTTGAAATCAAACACTATCAGCTAACCGAATGTGAAAACTTGAAACCATAAATTCTTGTATGACCTGTGGTTATTTTACTTGATTCACATCCTTACTTTGAAGTTAAAAAATTCTCTGGTTGTTCGAGAATGTTATTTAAAGTCACAATACACACATATTTGACATTAAAGTATGAGAAAACTATTGGGAAGACTGAAAGATTCAGACAAAGCCCCAAAAAACATGGAAAAATAGAGGGAAATAAAAAAAATCACTCCTAGCTTCTCTAACAACTGTCTTTGCAGATGCTCGCTACCTCTGCCCCAGGCTAGATGCTCTTTCGAAGCAACTCATCAAGATGAGTGACAATGCAGGGAGATATCTCGCCATCTTAAAGGGATAGAAAGAAACAACTCGTACCCTCTAATAAAAAAAATAAAATAAAAAAAATAAAAAATTTAGCTTTGAGTGTTCAATCTAGCTTTTTACAGAAGACTATTATCGTTTTGATAGTTTCAAACTTCAGTCAAACTGTGGCCTATACTGTATGTGTATATGTGGCAGAGCATGATTATAGTGTTTTTACATTATAATTATTTTCAAGTTATTAAAGAAATTTCAAGTGGCAAACAAGAAAGGGATGTTTACAGTAGAAATAGAGGGGGGAAAGCATCAGAATGGAGCGAATAAAAACAGAAAAAATACCAGTCTCAGAGAACCAAGTTCTAACTTTTATGTGCAGATAGTCCAATAAAATTATTTCAAAGCAGCTATTGTGAAGCCGCTGCACCTTCGGGCTGTTATCAGAGGAGCTTCTTCACTGCAGTATTCCTCTGCTGTATGCTGGAAGTACATTTCTCTGGCACTGCAGTTACACACATCCTCACTTTTAATAACAAGGGGATTTCTGCTATTGTGCACCAGTTGAATGCATGCAAGTTGTGATTATAAGTTGTAGTTGTGTAAGAAGTGCTTTTCTAAATGTTTTATTTACCACTAATTGAGGCAATGATTAGGAACTTAACTACAAGAATAGACAATTAACAGATTACAGCTGAACTAAAAGCAAATTTAGTGTTTGTATTGCAGTGTAGTAACAGCTGAAATTTTAAACTACATAATTATAATGTAATTGATATTTCAACTTGCATTACATCTAATTTGTTGTTTTTGCAGAATTTAGAGTATTAGACAATGCAGATCAACCTATTCTCATCCCGGGGCATAAATTGCTGCTGTTTGTCACAGTCGGCTGGCAAATCAGAGCTGCGCACAAGCTGCCCTTTGACATCTCATATATAATGCACAAGTTACCTTAGGTTGATGCATCAAAAACCACCTGGCGAGGTTTAGGAAAGTAACTTACATTCGTTAGATAAAAGAAATCCATGTTGACTTTTACTTTCTCACATCCTTATAAATCAGTCTCCCATGTGAGAGCCCTATGTTTGTTCCATTCAACCTACAGTTGACATGATACGACGTGCAAGCTTGCTGCGAGCTCAAACGTGGGTTCATCCAGGTACATCACTGAAAGTACTCCGAGAACAAGGTGATGAGAAGATTGACCCAACTAAAAGTTTTAAGAGCAGTGTCATCATCATCCACAAACAATGAGATGTGTATTTGGTTGCTGTTGCTAGACAGACTTTATCCGGCGTGCAAAGTCCCTGATATATCCCGCTGAAAGTGGCAGGGGGGCAGAGTGCATTCGAAATATTTCGATTTTTAATTTAAGATGATGTAATAGAATGCAGTTAAAGTGGTTGACTGTTAGCTTGGCCCTATCCGTCTAGTGCTCACAGCTTCAGTCTTTGCTGGATAGTCCAGAAATCATGTTCACATGAAGGTTCACTCCACCAATCAGTGACCAGTGGGGGTGGCTAAGAGTGATGACGTTAAAGTCAAGTGTCTGTTTTTAAATATAATTTCAACAATGGCAGCTTTGGGGGAGCTAGATGAAGCAATTCAACGTTTGCATTTTTCTAATAAAAACATCTGCAATGGTCAGAGCCAGAAGAGACCATATTTAGATGGACTGGGGAAGAGGGGGAGGAGGATCTGATAATGATCTGACAGAGAACCCGAGGTCAACATGTCTGCCCACCTATATGGGAAACCTGACTGCTCCCCATGTCAATCAAAGCAGACACGCCCCCAAACATACCCCTTTTTGAATTAGAAACAGTGAATTGTGGAAAAAACAAGTTTTGACTTCCTATTTCATAGAAGAAATTGAAAGGGAGTCTATTGGAGGGAGATGCTTTTGGAGCCAGCCCCTATTGGTCCTCGGTAGTATTGTATTATTATTTTTTTCAAGATCAAGCATGGGTTAAATTTGCTGATCAGATGATACCCTCCGGCTACAAGTCCCACTTAATGCCTTATTTTTTCAGTGGAGCTGTGTTTGACTTGGTTTTCTCACAACTTTTTCATACACAATGTCACCAGTTACACCCTCGTGGCCAATCAAGGCTGCTGCAGATACTGTAAAAAAAAAATAAAGAAAAGACAACAATAATTTTAAAAAGCTGATTTCAAGTGCAATCAGGAATGACTTGATAGTGTTGAAGGCTTGACAAGTGGTTCTAATCTCCAAGCAGGAAGTGGGCACAAACTAAACCCCCTTTGTACTTTCTGCATTCACTCGCTTTTGTCAGAGCACACCTGAGTGGTGTCAATCAGACAAATGTTGCACATTAGATTAGATCTTGCGGGACATCAATCACAGGAGTGCAACTGCAAGCAGCAACAGTATTCTCTCCAGGATTAAGCTGCTTTTAAATTGGCTGCAGTGAACAAGATGAGCTGTGGAGCAGAGACGTAGAGTAAGCCAGAGGATGGAGGCAAAGAGAGGGAAGAGGAGACAGTAGTGGATAATGAGCTTTGTGAGGGAGAAGCCGAAAAAAGACAATGATGCTGTGTTTAACTTAAAGAATTATGGCCCTGGTTGTCTGAAATGAAAAAAAAACTTTAGGAAATTATTCACTAAGTGGTAATTAAATTCTCTATGAAACTTTAAACCAGCTAAATAAATTGCTTTTCTCAATTAGCTTTCCTTGATTTCTCCTTAGAGCAGCTTTCAGAGTTGTACTATGTGTTTGTTTTACCTTAATTCTGGAAAACAAGTTGTTTTGGGCCACTTTTAATCACGATTCTCTCAAGTCATTGATTATTTTCTGGTGAGAATGTATCGGTCGTTAATAACTGCATATATTAAAACATGATAAGATGGAACATTAGGTTATGTAATAGTATTCTAATTCATGTTCGCACACTACTATACATAGGCTACATCTTATATGCACTAATTATAATAATGAGAGAGGGACATACTTCTTAACATGGAGAAACGTTAATGCTTTAGAGGCGATAGACTAATACTCCGGATATAAATACATTGTAAAAGTTGCAGTGATGCTTCAGCGACAATTAAAAAAAAGTTGTCCGCAATATTTAAATTTATTCGTAAATTCATCAATCAATATTGTTAATTATCGCCACTAAAAGACAGATTAAGAATTTATCTGTATATTATGTTTACGTGCACACCACTAATGTGAGGCAATAGATTGACTATTAAAACTGTCAACAACTGTAATTATCTATATTAGAGTGGACATTATTATTATCACCCTGTAAACATAACCTAAAGGTCTGCTTTGCAGGAACTTTGTAAGTGTATTAATTACATTTTGTCTCTTGTAAAATAATTGACTGAAGGAGTAATGTAAATTCAAAGCGCCTTCAGCAGTTTCCTTGTAAACACACAAAGTTCTGGTTTCCTACCAAAACACTGTACGTGATTCCTTGATGTCCAACAAACATTAAACATTTCAAATTGTCCGTTGTTTGTCTCCACATTCACCTGCTAGAAATCATCTGCTTTTCTACCTTTGTTGGCACATTGGTCTGTCGGTTTCACTTCTCCCCTGTTGCAGTGAAATAAAAGTGTACTGACAGAGTGTCTCAGTACACCACCACATCAGTGTTGTGTAAATTATTTTTTTAAATGATTATTTGTATCATCATATTCCAGCAATAGTATGTATATCAAGCCAATGTTCACTGACTAGATGCATAATTATCGATACTTTGCAGTTTGTACGCACTGTGCTTCAAATGATAATGGCACATGCACTCCTATCGCTTCCAGTTCTGTCAACAGGTGCACCTCAGTAATTCCAATTTAATTTTATTTGGAAAATTTTACCCTAACAGTAAAAACACATGAACTTCACACGTGCAAAAACGAATGTGATCCCATGACACTTGTTTTGTGCACGTGAAACAAGTATTTGGCTCATGGGAAACATGTGGTTTTGGAACATTTTAATGGTGTAAAGTGTAAGGGCCATGTAGATTCCCACGTGAAACCTTTTCCACATATTTTCCCCGGGTTGTGGTAGACATTTCATACATTTGATCACACGCGGGAAACGTTGGAAACTAATGTGTTTTTTCTGCAAAGGCAGTATTTTAAATCCGAGCATACTTAAGATTCTGTTACAAGCAAAGTGATTTAGTTGGAGTGAAATATCATTAAAAATCATTAAAGGGAGACAGATTACCCTCCAGCAAGTGGGCGTATTAGGTTCACCCTGCATTGTCTTTCAGATCTAGCAGCATGTGCGTCATGTTTTCATTCCTTTCGTTTCATAATTATTTTAAAGGACCCGGCAACTTCAAAGGCCTCGTCGTCAGAAGACGCTGCCTCTTCCTACTGTTGTGTCTCCAGTCTCCTACCCAAACTCTTCTCCGACACAAATGGAATTAAATTAATTGCTGAGGAGACTGGCAGCTGGCAGGAAGTGGCTCAGGCACGAAATCCCTCCCATTAATATGGAACAGATTATTTACACCAGAGAACTGACTCGTATAGACAGAAGTTACCCAATAACTCAGGACCTTTTCACTAGAATTTATACATCTTTATATATGCACACATATTTTCCTGGATTACGTGAATCCTCTGACACGTGGAATCTTTATCTTTTTTGTCAGTCTAATGTTTGACTGTAAAATGAAATTTGAGCTCATGTCTTCAATGCAAATACAGAAAAAGTTATTGTCGAGCTGCTGAAGTCACATTCAGCCTCTTTAGCCAAAGTTTAACTTTATTTGGGAGCTTTGTACATTGTCATGCATGTTGGGGCCAAATACAATTTGATTGCTGGTAATGTGCTCTGAAGATGCAGTTACCATCTTGCTGTGTGATTTAACAAACCATATCAAATGCTCTTCCCTGGCCAGCATGAATACAGTGTATCAGGGATTTGTTTGATTTAAGTGTGTGCTGTTTCATATTTTCTGCTTGCTTCAATAAACATGTATTCCATAAAGTACTCATGGTACTGTTGTTTTGTCAATAAGAGTAGCATAATTGCTCAGATTAATTATTTACTTATATAAAACGCTACAATTCAACACACTTAATTTGACATAAAAGCGATCTTTTAAACACACAGCACTGTGTGTCCCATCTTCAGGTATCGCAAACTCTAATTTAAAAAAACAATGTGTTTGATGTGTTTTTTTCACAAAAAAAATTTAAATTATCTTTATATAAAGAATTTCAGAATTTAAGGACAGGCATGTATTTTTCATTTCCTAAGTTTAACTGTGGAACACAAGATCTCTAAAACTTCACTGTTAAGTCCACACTTAATGAATATTCAAGTTTCCACATCAAGCTTTTATAAGCAGAATACTGGAACAGGATCTGCTTCTAGACTAATTCCGATGTCACAAATGATGTTCATTTGGTCCTGCCCCTTTTAATTAGATTTTCAATGTGCACAGAGAAACTTTTCTGAAAATAAACTCAGTAATCAGCTTATGGTTTATCATGATTCATTTGATAATCATTTATTTGTAATCATTTGCTTTCTTTTATCGCTCAGTGCCAAATTGCTCTACAAACTAGATTTTTGCATTTGTATGTTTTTTTTGGACTATGGTGATATGATCCAACTAAGCCCAGTTTAATATGTGTATGTGTGTGCAACATGAACTTGGCTTCAGTGGCACTGGCTAGATTTAATTTTATGTATTCACATAATGTATCTGCCGGATAGATAAATACTTTTTTTTTTACTATGTCGAGTACTCAATACCATTATACATCATTTGCCAAGTGTAATTGAAGCTTAAGTATATGTGGGTGTTCCTTACAGTCTTTCATTAAAACCCGCAATCTCACATTCGCAGTTAAGAATTAAATCAATCCCTGAAAAAAATGTGACAGGTATGTATGTCACCTTCTCACCTTGTACACTTAGTTTTGAGTCACATGATTTTCTAGGAAGGCTATCTGTGTTGAAATGTTTTATTAAAAAGAAATATAATCTTTGCCAATTCCCAACATCCGTTTAACTTGGTTGCTTTATTTTTAAAAGCTATGCGGGATAAAAGGCATGCTGGGAAATGGGAAGGAAGGGGCACAAGAGTATATGCAAATATGAATATATGTTACTTTACAGCATAAAGTCTACTGCTATTTTTTTTTTGCACACCCCCATAAAACTCTGATTAGCCTATATGAATTATAACAATAGTGAGTGGGTGCAGCCGAAAAATGTCAAGAATTGACTTTTTATTTTTTTTTTATTTTTTTTTTATGTATGTACAGTGCATACAGGATTACAGCTGCAGGCGCCAGTGCTCGGCTACAAGTTTCAAAAGGCCAAAAGTCCAAGGGCCAGATTGGAGATAAGGACAATGCTCTTTCTGCAAGGTTTTTAGTCTTACTGGGGGTTTCTACGGTGTTTGTATACTCACAGTCTCTACATGGTCAGAAAAATGCAACTTTACACAATTGAACAATGGAATGAGGGTTTATGGTGATAGTACACGAAAACAGCTGGAGGATTTCTATCTGAAGCTTTGAGATAGTTTCAACAAAATGACTGTATGCTGGACAACACAATATAATTATGTTAGAACAACCTACAAGTTTTTTTTTGTTGTTTTCTTTAACCCTCCCGTTGTCCTCGGGTCAAAATGACCCGCAGCTGTGTTCAACCAAGTTCTATTTTATTTCTATATTTTTTGGGATCATTGGTGATCATTCTTTAAAGACACCCTCACAGCCTCCTTGTCACCAATGATCCCCAAAAAATATGAAAATAAAATAGAACTTGGTTGAATACAGCTGCGGGTCATTTTGACCCAAGGACAACGGGAGGCTTAAGTTCTAAGCATAAAGCAGTTTTTCCACGACACCTTCCCCCCTTCAGCAGACGGATGTGAAAACAGCCTTATAACTTTCAAACCCTGCACATACATCATTCTGCACAGTGAATCCAAAACATAAATACATTTTTGAGTATGTGTGTGTGTGTGTGGGGGGGGACTATAATGAGTGGAGTACAAGTCTCTCGACTTGCTCAGTCATCAACTGTGCGGCAACCGCAGCAAAGCGATCGTCAAGCATGAGAGAATAAAACTATATTACTGTAGAGGAAGGAAAAATAATATTCCAGTATGGTGGGATATATTGCCACTGCGTACGCCGTAACTGTGATACTGTACAGGTACATGTAAGCCACTTCTTAAAATATTATTTTGATGCCTGAACAAATATTATATGACAAGTAACCACTGGTCATTTCAACGTTAGGAGGTTACATTATCATTTCCAAACCACTGCCTCTCATTCTTTTTCTGTCCAAAACAAATAAGACCAATCTTAAAGGTCAGAGGTACATTTCCTAAAAGTCAGAAGCAAGGGCACAGTTTAATGCCAAAGCCTTTTTTTTTTTTTTTACTGCCGAAGTCATAATCCCATAATACTACAAATGATTCATTATTTAAAGCTATATTTATTTTGGCTTCATTATGTTCACTTCATTTCAGTTTCACATTTGGCATGGTAGTTCTGTGATGAATCATTTTTTACCCCTTTGCAAACTTCGTTAACATTCGGAAAGCTCTTTACTCATTTTACCGTCACAGCATGTCCTACTGATAATCCTTATATCAGCTGTCCACCCACTACCACCACAGATAAATCCCCTGTGTCATTTTTAAAATGCTGTTTATCTCTTATTCTGTGGTTTGGGCAAATAGAAAGGAACTAAGAAGAATTTGCCTGTCAGTGAGGATCGCTGCTGCAGAAATGCCTGAAATAAAATAAAAAATTGTCAGAAGTAAATATTTGTAATTAATGTCTAATCGATTTACCAGCCAAATGGCTAGCTGACTCCACGCAACTTATTTGATGTGATTAGTCGGCCGTACTGTTTCTAAATGTGTCAAGACAAATTACGTGTTATTGGGAAACAACTGTCAGAGGAACTATGCAGAAAAACACCCATCACTAAATAAACGTATTTTTCTCTCTTGGCACATTAAAAGACACTCGTTGGCATGTCTCTTAATTACCCTAAACATGGGCACTCTTGTTTATCTTGCAACACATCCCCAATACTGCAAAGATCAGAAGGTATATTTCCAATTACTCCTAAAACAGCATATGAAAGCTTTGAAGCACACCAAAACACACTCATACACTCACGTGTTCCACTGACTAAAGTCCTTACATCTGCAGGTGGCTATCATGAACTGAACGAGCTCAGTGTCGGTGGCAGCATTACAAAAAAAAATCACACCTGCTTTTCAACAGCTGACTGACTGACGGCACACAGGCAACAGGAAGGAAGTCAAAACAACAAAGCTTCAACTGTACCGCTTATCACCAAAGATGTTACCAAACGTAACAAAATAGATCTTTGAGATTCAAATTTTGAATACGTTACATAAGTTAAAACAAGTCAGCGTTGATTGTTTTTAGTCATGCCAGATATCAACTTTAGCTTAGTGCCACAGACAGCGTAGGTAAGTCAGAAAGCAGAGAGATGAACTGACACATTGTTATCTTGGCTTTTTAGTTGGATATAAAAAAATAAAACAACACCAACATCCAATACGTGTAATGTTGCTTTGTTTTAAGCCACAGAAAAGTCAGTACCATATTTTGACCTTTTAAACTACAAGTGTACCCAACATTGAAGAGTGGGATACTGTTTTTGTGATGAAAAATGTTTACCTGTTGTTGACCGTGTTCAGCTTTAGACCTGTGCCCCCTGTCAACAAAACAAAACCGGGGTAGATAAGATGGAGAGGGAGAAGTTATTGTAGTTATCAAAGTTTAATGTGACTCAAGCCATAAATAAATCACCAGTTCAGTTCGCTGCAAGTCAAATCACATTAATTCAAGGCCCTTAATCACATCTTCAAAGGTCTTCATGATGGCATTATTTTTGAATTGATACACAAGGGCAACAAACAATTTGCATTACATCATCAAAAAGAACAAGAAAAAAAAAATAGCTCAAAGAAACAACCATGGAAGAAACTGCAGAAAGGGTTGGCGAGCGAGGGAAGGGTCTTCAACGTCAGTCAACCGTAGAATGACACAGACATGGGACAAATAGAGTTTAAATGATGAAAATAAAATGGAATATATTAAGAGTAAACAAAGTGCATGGAAGAAAACCACAGAGGGTTGATGGTTCTGGGGCATAAATGTACATTGGCATTTTCAATGTAACACTGACAAACAAAAAAAGGACATTTTCCCTTTGCGTGGTGACCACGTGGGCTGAGTTTCAGTTCATTCCTCAAGTGTTATGTTGGTGTTTGAGATGGGTGAGACATGCTTTAAGAAAGTGAAATACTCATCATTAGAACTAACACTGCTAATATCAACACAGTACGTTTAATTTAGGAGGTTTTTACGGTTCTGCCGATACATCTGGTCAAGATCGATGTCCCAGCTGTAGCTGTTAATAGACAGTTCAGTGGTCATTACACATTTTGCTGGTTAACACTGACAAAAGCTCGGAGTTTTGAGAGATTCAGATTTTAAAAATGTAATGAAAGAGAACAATACCAGCCATATTTTGTACTGTCTATGTCTTCCCCTCAGCCTCGGATGACCAAGAAGAGAAAATGTCAGGATGAGGAGGGTGCAACAGGGCTGGACAGGAAGGTGACCGCTCACTGAAACATGTCTGTTGGAGTCACCTGAGCAACCAGAAGAGTGTTCCCCGAGCACATGCTAACCCTGAATGCCCTAATGATGACATTCAGCACTTGTCCTCTTCATTAGATTACAAATTTATTAGATGACCTACTGTCAGTCAACCGTAGAATGACTAATAGTAACCTGTTATATTTATTGTTTGTCACTTAGGGGGTAAGGAAAGAAGCTGTAAACAAAGCATTGACATAATATCACCTTATAAAGTTATTATAGGAAATGTATTAGCTAATAACGGCCTATTTACACATAGAGCAAACACTGATGTTGATATATAGTTTGAGTTGTGTTATTGGTACCCAGCTAAAGTTGTTTCCAATTAGCTGAAAACAGCTGCCTGCTGTGGCTGGAAATGAGGTTGATGAGAGCACTGAGACTGAATCAAAAGAGTAAAGTTGTTGGCTGGAAAACAAAAACAATGTGCAAACTGAGGGAGACTGCACAGTCAGGTAATAATTATGTGTGGGTTCGTCACTATGAACTACATTTTTCACATCACATACAAACATGCTATTGATTAGTGCTGCTTTAAGTACTTTTTAATTTGTTGTGTTCATACAGATGTTAAAGTGAGCTCAATGAGTTTCTAAAGTGAAGCAACACATTTGCGTGGCTGAATAGACTTTAAGTGCATCTGCCACTTCACACTGCTTTCTTTGGCAACACCTTAATTGTTGCTACAGTTCCTTATATATCTGTCTCCTACACTGCTCTATCTGTCTCACAGAGTGGAAAAAATACCTTGAGGCCCCAAAAGAAAGGAGGGGTCCTTCACCCTTCAACTTCAATCAAAGGTTGCTCAGCCAAGGTAACGTGAGACCAACTTTTGAAGTATTTTTCTGGGAGTGGAGAAGCAAAGAATTGACCACAGAACACCCGTCATAGTAAATCATCAGACATGTAGATCACATACTCTAGCCGGTGAAGTTTCCATTCCCAGGGGACAATACAGTCTTGTACGGTTAGTGTAGTGCAAGATGACATCCTCCGGTCTATGACTTGCTGAGGGCTTTTGAATATGAAAGCCCCTCTGGTGAATAATGTCAGAACAATAGTGTTAATCTACTGAAAAAGCCCATTGACTGTAATGATGGCAATAGGTCCAAAAACCTTCTACTGTTTGATGTATTTATTTTATTTCCCTTTCCAGATCCATTGTGGCCAGTGAATTAGATTATTGAAATGTTCCTGTCTCTGGTCTTCCCCAGGAGACTGCAAGGCTGCTGCACAGACTACAGCATAAAGTGCTGAGCCCATCACTCCTGTCGTTACACCTTCACACTGGCTCCCTTTAATCCCGCTGAATCTACTTTAAGAGTGCACTTCTGGTTTATAAAAGCAAAGAAGGACCTGGTGCCACAATACATTTCTCACTTGTTTACTGCTTATTAGCGGCAGACTTCTCTGATCATCTGGTTGAGGAAGTTTTTTTTTTTCTTTTTGGTCCAAGAGTGAAATAAAAATCTGGTGAAGCTGTTTTTAGTCACTCTGCCGCAAAACCATGGAACAGCATGGCAGATGACCTGATATGTGGCCCTAATCGTATCACTTTAAAGAGTAGGCTCAAAACAATCCTCTTCTGCCAGGCTTTTTATTAGTTTTGATCCGAAGCCTTTGTGTGAGAGTGTACACTCTGTTTTTGTTGTCCCTGGTGTGTGTGTGTGTGTGTGTGTGTGTGTGTGTGTGTGTGTGTGTGTGTGTGTGTGTGTGTGTGTGTGTGTGTGTGTGTGTGTGTGTGTGTGTGTGAGTGTCTTGGCAGTAGGGAGGAGGCTGCTTTAATCTTGTGTCATGCATTTTGGGCTCAGTATTTTACATTGGCATTGTTGTTGTTCATATGAATCAGGCTAAATGCACCTTTGTGTGAATGCACAGGGAAGAGATAAAAAAAACAAAAAAAAAACGGGGACAACTGACAACAGAATGCAAAGTGCAGGATTGCAAACTTGTGAATCTTAATACTGAAATTGTGAATCTTGATGCAGCTAAGATCAATATTTTTGTATTAACAATGGATCACATGACTAATTGTTCGTGAAAGATAATCGTTATCTGACTTCCGTCAGCTCCGTGGAGCTCTATAGGGTCTTTGATCTCACTGGTTTGATTTATCTGAACTGTTTTTCAGGTTCAGTCTCACCACTTTCATCAGCATGATTGTCAGACACAGCAGGCAGCGGTTTTTCTTATAAACGCAAATACAGAGCACCAAACAGCCGACTGATAAGGTTAGTGACTAACTGATGAGCATAGTGAAGGCTTTATCAATTAAATACCATATTTTCCCCTTGGGTGTTACACCTGAAAAAGAGAGGGAATATTAATTTAATAATCATATTAAAATTAATTTGGTTCCTTATCTGTCCAATGTAAATAAGAGCATGTTGGCCACATGTTTAATCAGGGGTCAATTACATCAAATCATCTCTGTGATGTGCGGAAGCATTTTGACTTCAACAAAACAAATACAGTACAACAGAGAGAATGAATGAATCACACAAAAGGAGACTTTGGAGAACCCCCTACACACACACACACACACACACACACACACACACACACACACACACACACACACACACACACACACACACACACCCTCCCCACCTGCCCACCAAGCAGGTGTGCACACACACACATGCCATATATAAGCCAAATACTATGAAGAGGAACATGAGAAACTTCACAGGAGAGCATCGAATTTAGAAAAACATTTTACAAAAGAAGCATACTGCATTTCAAAATGTGATTTTATGATAAAGAACTGTTATTACTACATATTTTAATGTTTACTGTTATTTATTTTTGATAAACACTGATGTAGATTCACAGATCAGGTAAAAGGGAAGGCCACACTTTCATCTGGATTATTGGTGTTTTAAGCAGTTACAAAGATGTTGGATGACATGGATGGCAGGGCCAAAAGGAAGAATACATTTATTTTGGAAACATCTGCTGGGTCATGATTGATTCCCAGAATCAGCATAATCATAATGAGATCCCTTCCATCTAACGTCTGATTGATTTAAACAACACTGTCAAATGCTTCCTTCCCAGCCAGTGCTAATTTAAAACAGACGGCATCACCCTTTTTTGGCAGGCACCTTGGAACAAGCCGAGCCATTAAACAAGTGAAAGTATACATTATAAAGGTCTACTGGGATTGTTTTTGCCCTCACAAGGGCCTATTGATCACTTGTCAAATGACTGCAGCAGATATCCAGTGGATTCGTAGAGGTCGTCTCATCCGAGAGAGCTCAGGTGAAGCACTGCTCTTTTAAAAAAAAAAAAAAAAAGTACATTAGAATGATAACTACATTTATTCCTCTCAAATGGCATCAGACAAAATACTTAACTGTGATTTCTTTGTCCTTCTACTTGGAGTAACTGATCAAACAAGAACCAAGGAACCTGAACAAAAGCCAAAGCTGCTAATGACAGAGCTGAAAGATTCCAAAACATTCAAATACAAAACAGTTTCACTGAACTGGAATCAATTTTAGGACGTTTTCAGTCACAGCCAACCTAAAAGAACAACTGAAGATTCAGGACAAGTTTGAAAACATTCACTTCTATGGTGTAATTATCACTAATTAAGTCATGGGGGAAAGAAATCGCTTTGAACATTATCTCTTTTTTAACATAAAAGTCTGTGCAAGCACTATGCCATTAGGAAATACACAGATAAAGGCACTTGAGCAGTCAGCAAGATGCCTCACACAGTCTGCCAGTATCTCCCTCTGGGTGCAAGCCATCTTGTAGTGCTGCAGCCAAAGCAGTGTGATTGAGCAGGGCAGCTCAATGAATGCAGATATATTTACTCAGAGTGTTGCTCTGGGAAACATCAATCCAATAGACGTCGTTTCTCCAAAGTTGAAGGGGATCATTGATCCACAAAACGTGCTAAATGATTTAAGAGTAAGCATTTCTCCGGCAGCATGTACCAGCCAATAGGGCAAAGCTTGTAAAGAATAAACTAAATGACAAAAGAAAATGTAGGCATATTTGAGGAGGAAAAAAAGAGAACATGCTCAATCAGCTGCAAAACAGAAACAGAGGGAAAATTCCTGCAGTAGATCATCAGACTCTCAGTTCCCTTTAAAGCTTCATGGCAAACTTATCCTAAAATTACTCTGCTGAAAGCATACGCAATCACACTTATCTCAAGTTTTGTCACTTATTTTAAAACTAGGAAACCCTCCAGTCTAGATTATTGGTAGTAGTTGAACATACAAATAAACATATTCTTATGACCTTCTGAAGAGGGGCCATGCCTTGAACTCTGTGTCTTACACTGAATGACTGAAATATATTCAGTTGCGTTTGTCTACAGTCATAAGCAGGGGGATGGAAAATCAATATAAAGTATAAGCTGAATGTCACAAAGGCTTTTTAGTTTTACTCTTTACTCTGTTGAGGACACTTAAACTGATTAGTTGTTGTATTAAAAGTCCCTGTGACAGGACAGGTCAAGGAAAATGCAATGATTTTTCAGCAGCTGTTCCACATGCATGAGCTGTTGTTTTGCTGCTAAGTGAACTAAACATTTGTTCCAATGTTTCTGACGGATAGTTTAATGTCTGGCAGGTAGTTATGCATTCAAGTGATTCTAAGCGACAGTACAAATGATTTGTGCAATCTTCACAGTTTCAAGGTGGACACCAAAGATTAGTGTTACCAATTCAGCATCTGACTAAGTGTGAAATATGCTCACAATCTCCCCTTCTGTCTCTGAGTTACGGTGTTGAATAAAGGCAAGAAAAGTGGTTTTGCGGAACATTACGATGTCCCATTTAAGTTGACCTTACACCTTTTGGATTTAAAATGTTATGACTTCATTATATTATCCGATTAGATATTTGTAGAACATTTTGTCATCATTAGTGAATTAATTCTTGAGTCGTGGCCACAAATATGTTTTGTGAGGTCACAGTGACCTTTGGCCATCAAACTCGAATAAGTTCATCCTTGAGTCTAAATTTGGGCCAGATATAATGAAATCATACAGCCATTTCCACTGGTTGCCGTGGGCTGCCACCAGCAAGAGCACTTCAAAATGTTACTCTTTGGTGTAACCTGACTCCGTCTTACGCACTGGATCTTCTTACAAGCTGCCGGTGCTCTTTTCTACCCTCTCCATATCAGGTTATCTGTAATGTGCCTGCGATTGGTTGGTATGTTGTCGGGCAATTCAGGTCTGGGTTAGGACTAGAGATAGGGATGGGTTTAGGGACCAGTTGATCTGACAGTGAAACAACTCCAGTTCTGTAGCAAACTGATGGCTAGTCTAAGTAACGTTACATTAGCCTTACAAAATTCAAATCCTACCAATATGGTACTAAATGCAAGCCAGGTGCAGCAAGCTCATGTTAGCGCTACTGCTCGTAGCCAAGAGCCTGTCAATGGAGGCCTACCGTTGGCTTTAGCAAAAACACCTGCAGCTAAAATTCAGTAAAATCTTAATCATTATAAATAACAGTATTGTTCGTGGTCCCCAAAATGTTGCTTTTATTTACTGTACAACTGAAGGGGCGCTGCATAACTAGAGGAGAGTACTACTCAGCCTGTGAAAACTGCTAAATGAACAGAAATGAACCAACCATACTGTCGTCATCAGGGTTTGCTCTGCTTAGGTCTGGAGTCTAAAAATCCGTAACATAAAAACTGCAGGAAACTTAAAAGAGGTAGGCATTTATTGGGCAGGGGCGATATAATGAAATACATGTAGGTGTGTTGGTTTATGGGAAATTATTTTTGCCCATACCGGGCACTAAAAATCAGACTTTCTTAGATACTGATACTTCAATTTTGACCATGATTTTTTTTTTTTTTTTTTAGCTTTTTTTTAAGTCTGTGGCTCATGAGTTCCCTGCTTTTACTTAGTCACTAAAATCTCTTCTTAATTGAAACAAATCCAGAAAATGTTTCCAATTTCCTCCCATTGAATTCCAGGAATTCTGTCTCTTTATGCAACCGCAGACTGACTGTTGAAATCCAAGTCTCTTTGGGAGCCATACCATCTCTTGCAGGACTTCTTGATCTTTCTGTAGATGAAGATAGTCTTGACGTTGGCTGTATGTTTGGGGTTGATGTTGCAGAATGAACAGATCACAATATAAACATGTAAAGTGGCTAAAACTTTTGAGCAGGACTCTACGTAGAATTTTGTATGCTGTCGAGAGCCACATTAGCAAGTGCACCAGAGCAAAGTGAAGGCAGCACAGCATTTGATGACACTGGTTTCTTTCCAAAATCAGTTAGAGCCAGTATTGATTTGGCACATAAGAAGCTACTTCTGTATTTCAACTAGTTTACCAGATTAAACATGTTATATTTTCATGTTTTTTTCACAACATACTGTGCTATTTTACCTAATATGACATCATAATGGCACAATGAATTGTATCAAACGTTTTATTCGACCATAATATTAAATGAAGAGATTCTATCTGGTTTCTGCTTTTTTATATACGTATAACCAAAAATTTAAGTCTGCATCAATGGAAACACTAACATTTGTTCCCCTTTAATGATTCATTAACAGGACGGTAGAGTCTTTGTGAAGCTACATGTCAGCACTTGACTTAGAAGTTCATGTCTGTCCTCTGCCGAGAGCAGGTAATCTGCTAAATCCGTTTATCTAAAATTATCCCCATAAACATCTGCAAACCTTAAAAGGGAATGCAAAATCATACACTCCGAATGTTCCAGTATCTTTAGAGGAACAACATTCCATAATTTATGAATAACCATAATATGTAATCATACCGAGAAGTTCTCGTACTTTAATTTGAACAAGATGACAAGATGTCTTCAAAACACAGTGCTTCCGTTTCAGCGAGCCATATTTCTCTGAGCTAAGGTGTTATGCAAGTGTTCAGCTCAGACACTCACTCATTCACAATTCATGCTCATTGCTTGTGCTCCCACATACCAAAGCCTCTCCACTACTTCCCCAAACTGTAATGTGTGAGTCCCACAACACAAAATGTGTCTACATCATTCCATTTCACGCTCTGCTAATGGTTTGTGCCACCTGGTATGTGTGAAGCTCCATATCATTTCCAGGGCAGGCTGTCATTTATTTTGCAGAAGACATTTTTTTATGGTCTTTGCAAGATTCTTCTTCTCATCTTATACCTATAAGTGGAAGCTGCCTGATTTTCAAATTGATGTCAAAACATTATAATAGTTAAGCAGTGAATAAAACAAATATTTGCAATGTATAAGAAGGAGTCCAGTGTTGCACAGCCAATCATAATACTTTTTATCTAATAGGAGCAATGCTCTCTAGCCAATTTTCGATTGTGTTCCAATTGCTTTAATCTCCAGCTGAGTAATTTGAAAAACACAATATGTACAATTTGATTGTCTTTATCTAGATGTGGGCGACCAGCGTAGCCTTATTAATGTCCCCTATCCAATGTCAGCATTTTAGTCATTGGCACTCAACAAATTGTAAAAGTGAAACAGAACCTCTGCACTGTGAGAAGCAAATTAAAACGCAGTGTGACTGGTAAGCCAGCCGTCCCAATTAGCCCATTTTGTTGAACATGCCTGAGAACGAGGCTTGCATTTTCTCTTTGTTGTGTAAATGCAACATTTCAGAGGGGGGAAAATCCAGAATAATTCAACACCTGGCAAGTCATGTCAGGTCAAAACTGTTGTTACACGGGAGAGAAGTTTGCTGTCTCTTAGGAAACAGTGAGAAAACACAGAAAAGAAAGAGATGTAATTTAGGGAATAGGAGGCATCTTTTGATGTCAGTGATACAAGGTGCAATGATAATAATCCACTTTGTGACTTGGGAGCAGCTAAACATTTTTTACATCATCATTATGGTATTAAAAGTGCCAGGCGATGGGCAGGAGCAGAAGCTGAAAAAGCATGTTTTTTTGTGTTGCTCAATTTTAACTTGCATACAAAAGATAGCAATAGGTGAGTCCTTTCAGCATGAATCTTTTTGAAAGACAGAAAGAAAACAACAACAAAATTTTAGGCCAGCTAAAATAGAAATACTCCTGGTAATTTACCAACTCACAAATGACACAGCTCCTTCAAGCTTCCAGTTCTAGCACAGGACAGTTTGCAATGATAAGAAGAGCAGATTTACCACGAAAATGCTTGTAACTTTTGCAACAGCGTATTTTCATTTAGAGAAGTAAGAGAGAGATTTAAGAGATTAACATTAAGAGATTAATGCAGAATTCTCATCTATTTTTCTGATGGAAACTACAACTGTTGGTTGAAAACTCTAATTTTGACTGACCCTTGTTGGGCAACCTAATACTTTAGTGGTTAGCGTGCATACTTCGTAGGCGCAAATGTTGTTAGTAGCGAGCCATTGGTTTGAGACTTTTCTCAAACCAACACTGCGTGTCAACATCAGCACCTGTGCTACACACGGTTTTACGACCACTGGTACATGCGCATTTGGAATTTCTCCATTGACATGAGCAGAAAGCGAACATACCAAATTTTGGACATTGGCAAAAGAGACCTTTGAAATGCTTCAGAACACTTACGGCATGTGGCATTGAGCCGGGCAAGGTATTCTGAATGGCACTCACGTTTCAAGGGTCAGACTGTCAACACTGAGTTCTACTGTGACATTCTGAGCAGTCTTAGAGAAAACATTGTGCAAATGACCTGAACTGAGGCATGTTGACATATTTCTCACATGCAAAAAAAAATAATTGTTGGCTTGTGGTCTGGCTACATAGACTTCTATTCATAAAGCATAAATTTCTTTAATGAAATACAAAGTCAATACATTTTTTTCTACGAGTCGTAATTGTATCATTTGCCAAAATCACTCCTTTTAGATCAGTGTTCTGGTGGTCTATCTGAAAATAACGCCATAATTATTTTTGTTTCCAGTTCAAGTGACATGTCTGGGATGCATTCAGGTTTCAGCAATAGGTGGGCGGACGTAGTGTCCTCGGTCAGATCCACGGCCCGCTTCTTCCCAGCCCGTCCAAATACGGTCATTTCAGGCTACAAACTACCAATGCCAGACTGGAAGCTTTTCACAAACTGACGTCATGGCTGGTTGCCGCTTTGTTTTTTGTAGATTCTGTGTTGACCTCTTCAGGAAAAGCCATTGTTGTTTTTGAACAACCAACTACTTTTTGCTATAGTCACACTTAAATCATGCCTGTAGTTCAGCATTGGACACCGATTGGTCCAAAATCACTGGGGTTCAGCCACAATAAGTACATAACTTGAAGCTTGACAAGATGAATTCTCATTATCTCATGATCTCTCAGTAAAAAAAAAAAAAAAAAAAAAAAAAAAAAAAAAAGACATCTGCACACTGAATACAAAGCTTGAAAGTCTAGTTAATAATATGAGATACTAATTGAAAAGATACAAAGTCAAGGTTATAAGATTCTGAGTTAAAGATTTTAACTCATCATATCATTAAGTATCTCATCATTTTGGTTTAATTAATATTCATATTCTAAAACTTGAGATTTATTTTTACATTTTTTTTTTGCAGTAATTGCCTGCCACAGATTTAGAATAATAACACAAAGGAACACCTCATCTGTCTTGACAGTTTCAAACATCACTCACTTTAACACACACACACACACACACACACACACACACACACACACACTGCAAAAACGTAGTTGCTTCCTAGTATTCTGCTCAATCTACACATTTTCATTTGTCCAGAGATGTCCCAAGGCAGCAGTGGCCCTATTGACTGATCCCCAGGCTGCGACCTTTAAGTCAGACCTGCAGCACTAATTAATCTTAGCAGAGTGATAGATTCACAGGCTGAACCAACACATAACACAGGCAGCTCTCTGCTCAGACTCCTAGCAGAGGAACATGTTTCACCACGAGGAAGCACTAAAACCCTGTGTACATGTTTCAACAGCAAATGTATGAATGCAATACTCCCTGAGCTAAGGGCTTTAAGGAGAGGTTGAACTGATAATAAAGATTTGAATAAATGTTGAGGAGAACCTGAGCTGTATCTTGGGGGTACAATATCTTTGGGAACAGTTGGCAGAGAAATTCATGAGACAAATATTTGCACCAAAAGATAAAAGTAAAGAGCCGGGGATTTGAGTCCCACACCTCGCTGAGCACTGCTGGTTTGGTATTCATTTCCCAGCTGGATGAAAGCAGAATTTAGTGGACACATAAATTATTCATCTGTGACTACAGCACAAGCACTTACAGCCACATATCTCAACAACAGACCATAACGTAAAACTTACTACAACTAGCTCACTGATTGATGGTAAGTGTGAGATATTTATGAGGCAAACACACTGTCCTAAAATATGATGGCACATCTACTTCAAACGAGAATATGTGCTTTTCTTCTAACTGCTATTGATAAACACGGGCTGGCTTGGAAGACGAGCAACACTGTCTCCCCTTTCAGACATGAAGCAGTCAGACATGCTATTAGAATGAATAACTTTTGACAGCACAACTTGATTTTATTCATAGCGCAGGATTGGCAGGAAAAAAATAACATTCACCCAATTCCATTTTTGATGTGATCTGAGGATTCTTAAGTGGGTTTGACTGATGGACTTAAAACATGGAAGAATAACTGATGGCTGGAAAACAGCTGAAAATAAAATGAAAAGCCCACAGCCCGTCTCACGCTCCCCCACCCCCTCCCGCTTATTGTCCTGCCTGCTTCAAATGCAGCAAAGCATTTTCAGCAGAGTTACCATAGAGATGATTATTGCAGTTGCTGTTGTGAAAAATTTGGCTCGGAACCTCAGGGACAGTAGCAGCATGGCAGACATGCAGAGCAAAGGAAAAAAAGATAAATAAACAGACATGCTTGAGAGGGAGGCTTTCAGGAGTTTTTTTTAGGGTCAAGCACTTCAAGAAACAGCTTGGCTATCATGTACAAGAACTTAAAATTCTATTAATATTAATTCTGCTTTTTATTTTTTGGAAGGTGGAGAATGTTTGCTCTCCTTCCCTCAAGTATTTATGTCAATATACTATCCAAAAAGCTGGATTAAATAAAAGCAAACAGATGAGGGTCATGTAAGGGAGCCCTTGAGTAAGACACTTTAACCTCAGCTGCTCCAGTGGAGCTGTTGAATGGGGAACAGTTGATGACTGGGGCTGCACCTACCTGCTTCCAGGCGTGAATGTGTGACACTGTACCATGAATGTTAAGTAGGGCAGAGCTGGAAAAGAGCAAGCATGCTCAGCTGACTTTCCTAAGATAAATAAAAGTCAAAAAGAAAAAAACAAATAATTCAAAGCCCTGTATTCTGAAGGTATGTCATTTTCGGCACAGTGAGCTGAGCCAAAGGTTAGGACGTACAACAGCAGCCAGAATACAGAACCAAAGACGGAGAGATGGAAACAAAACTGAAATGAAAAAGTCTTGACTAATCGGATACGAGATTCTCGCTAATAAAAAAGACATGTCACCATTGACAATGGCTTTTTTTTATATATATATATATATATATATATATATATACATTTTTAGCCCCACAGCATAAAACGGTGTTTACTTATGGAGAAACTTAAGGAGGATATTGTAGCGCACAGGCAAGAATCAGTCTACTTGTGGTATTTGGCGGCAACAAATTGGTGAAAACAACGAGAATCATGCGCAACATAAACATTTAGCCCAACCCAAAAAGCTTGTAACAGCAAATCGAAGCGAATCGCTGGTGGCCAAAAAAAAATGGAAAGTGCAAAACGGCACTTGTGTTGCAGCTGTATACCAGTACCACCGTATTCTGCGGCGTGACAATTAATGGTTATCATACCATGTACAATTGCCTATTATCGGTATTGAAAAAAAAATGCAACTACAAGAACAATCGTTGAGCATCTCCTTTCCTCCTCAGCAACTGGCACAACACATAAACGCAGCAAAGAAAATGAAATGAGACTGACCAACAGTCTCCACCCCGGAAACAGTTTCTATCATCAGCAGTGTGGGATTACTTTGCCATCAGACACTGACCTTGAAATTCAGTTTATATCTACTTGGACGTTTTCTTTGGCTCTCCGTCCACCATTACCACCATCCTTCTGTTCAATCTGAGGTCCATTTTCCTCTTGCAGATGCATCCAGGCCGTTTGACTGCAGTCCAATGGACCATTATGTGGCACACCCAAAAATGTTGACCACATTTATGTTAATTTGTGATTTCATTTTGTCATTGTTTATTTTTAGCGATTTAATATGTAGAACATGAGTCTGGGAATTTAAGTAATAATTACAGAATGTAATTTAAACACATGCACTGTCCAGAGGGACAGTAAAGAATTGCAGCGCCTCAGGAGGAACTGTTGCAGGTTGCTTTAGGCTGTCACTCCCAAAAGAACTGAACGCTTTGTGTCGTCATTGCTGCTGAACTTTACCTGTGTTCCACAGGATATTCATTTTTGTTGCTGTGGTACCATCCCTGGCACCCGTAACATTTGAACATGCTTGTCTATTATTGTATGTCTGATCTCCTCAGACAGCTCTCTGCTTTGCTGTCTCCGGTACATGTTCAGTGTGGCGCACACAATGATACCAAACAGCAGGGTGACCACTTTTCTCCATTTAAACAGGCTCAATGACATGTAATACTAATTCAAGAAAAGCATTTAGTTTGAAATGTCCTACTATCCCATGAATAAAATCAAATGTTATTCAGGGGGTGCTTAAAAATCTGTTGGGGCCATTTCAGATTTTTATTTTTTTTTGTAGAAGCAGCAATATATTTTCTTTTTTTTTCACACTTTCTTTGCTTTACTCTATGACATACCAAAGGAATACAAGAGACAACTGCTTCCAATGACGCTACTATTCATGAGGAATGAAGCTTGTTGCCCTCTGCACTTTGATTGGCTATTTGCCAAAGTGCCCATAGTTCACCTCATTCACTTATAGTTGGCAGATGGTTCTGTGTTTCATCTACAGAGGAGAACAGCTGCAGTCATTATGAAGGGAAGTATCCAATAACACAAATTTGAAAGTCTGCCTTCAGAAGAAAAAGTAGATACGTCAATGCCCTCCTGCCACATGATATTCATATTAAATAACTAATTTGTTGTGGAGTGGTTCTCTGGATGGCCAAATGCGAGCTTCTCAATGAAAGGGCTTTTTTTTTTGTGCTTCTGTTGTGTGAAGAGATGGGACCTGGGCAAGAACAGGCTTTAAGGATTTCAAGCATCTTACCGAGGGTTACCAACCATGAAAGGAGCGGGAGTCATCTGCAAAGCGTAGAGCACACATATCTACCCAAACTACGAAAAACGGAGCATCACTTTGAGGAAGAGCTCAGTTGGATTATCACCTGTGGAAAATATGAAATAGTGCAAAAATATTAAACAGTAAAACTTTGTAATTTGGGGGTTCTTGTTCTTTTCTCTTCTAAAACCACCACTGAATGCATTTCCTGAATGTGTAAATATTCCTTTAAAATGAGATTTGGACACAGAGATTCAAGACCACATAAAAATGCAGGACTCATCTAAAGGCCATTTGTTATTGTGCTATAGCAGAGAGTATTCCCAGACTCCCAAACAAAGTTACAGTGAATCAAATGACTAGAACCAATTGCCACATAGTGAGAGTAAAGCATTTGGGGGTCTGGGCCGCTTTGTGCTGTAGGTAATCTTGCCTTGGTTATAGCAAAATTGGAAGGAAAATGTAACGTGAGAAGAGGGGGAACAACTCGGCTTCATCTAATTATTTGAATTTTTCAAGCAATAAACTGCAATATACATTTATTTTCCCATGCCCCGAAAAACACACACACACACACACACACACACACACACACACACACACACACACACACACACACACACACACACATACACACACACACACAACACTGGAGTCCAGACTGCTGCATCAGTGTCTGCTCAGGTCAACAACTGGAGTGTTTAAGACTCCCTGTGGGGTTTAGGTCCAATGAGCATGCTCCCATTTTCTTCCCTTTACCGGCCTCAAACCTGTAACCTTTAAATCACCGGAGATTTTCAATCAACCTTTTGCCAAAGTGTTACAGGAGCCCTTTCCTCCATTGACTTTTGTCTAGCTATCAACCTGCCCATAGAGACTCCCTACCATACCCGCACTGGCACGGAATTTAATAAAGGCACAACACAGAGAAGAGCTTAAACTGTGTTAAATCTAACATTACCGTGTGTGTTGTGTTCACTCGGGGTATGATGGATAGGCAGCAAGAGGAGTTACTTCTCAGCACTCAGCTATAAGGGATTGAATGAGCTGCCGTGGGGGGAGGGGGGGGGATCGCTGCCTTTCTGATGAGACGCCGGGCTGTTAGGAAGCCATTATGCGGCATTCTTCTATCTTCCTCTTATCAAAAGCGCAGGTAAACTCACCTCTGTGCTGTGAGGATCTCCATGGCTGCGATTAATGCATCAATCGGGAGACTTTCCGGCTTGAGGCAGCTTTTTCATCCTTCTGGTGAAATAGAAGTTAGAATATCTTTATCATCAGTGGTATTTGTGAAAGCCCAGAGTGGCTCTGAAGAGGAGAGCACGTAAAAGGCCGAAGCTGGCCTTTAATTGTTCATCATATGGCTAAAGGTGAATTAATAAAACCATGAGGCAGTCGAATAGCATTTCAACAGAACTTCCTCGGATCCTTTTGAGGTTTGTTTTAATTTATTCACTCTTTTCAAAGGTTGAGGATTAAGCATTTCATAATGTACTTCATTTTCTGCAGCACCTCACATCCTAAAGCATCACCTGGAGCTGCTAATCATGACATATGAGGAGATACCTGCCAACCTGCAGACAAACAAACCAGCATGTAAACTGAAATTTAAATAAACGTTTCAGGATCAGAGGAGCTTTCATTCATCATATTGTACATCCCTATGCAACTAAATGGATTTTTAGCATCAACAGAATATCTCTACGGCTGAACAGCATGAACAGTATGCAACAAGGCTCGGACTTTGTGTTCCTGGCCAATTGGATTTCAAATGAATAAATGTAGTCATTAATAAAGATGATGGGGCACTGTTATGTCGGAGGCAGAAAGTTCACAAAATGATGCAGATGCACGACATGATATGAATGGTAATGGTCCTGTCGAAGCCTAATTGTGCTTCATAGAATTCATATTCTTGTCAATCCTGTTCCCATCTTTTGCAAACACCATTTCTGGCAAACTAAAGGCCATATCACAAATTACAGCACATCAAAACCCATCTCTCCCTGGGATTAGCCCCCACCACTGTCATTTCCACTGGGAGGAATCCTGATGAGGAGCCTTAGCTCTGACTGGTCGCACATGATAACCCAGCATGCGGGCTCACTATTACACTCATTTTATCGCCACCAATGGAGACAATTGTAATCTCATTCCTCCTTTTCCTAATTCCACATATTTTCTCCACTGTAGGGTTTTAACTGCGGCTGAGACACTTTTACATGCAGATTTATGAGTTTGTCCTAATGCCTTTATCTTATTTACTGACGGTTATAGGTGGGTTACAAGCTATTAATCAGTTATTAGTAATGTGCATAGAACTTTCAACAAGGCAATTCGGGAAATAAAAACAAATTAAGACAAGCTATCAAAGAAACATACCCCTGTACATTGAGACATTTAAATTGGATTTAAAAAAGAAAGAAAACAAAAGCAAGCAAAAATTCAGTAATATTCAAAATATCTAGTCCCTATTCTTTCTCATAATCTATAAAAGTGGACCAAAGAAAAAAACAAAACCAGAGCAATGAGTACTTTTACAACTAACGAGAATATGAATGAATCTACTAAAGAATCTGCTGTGAAAAACCCTCTCAAACTCTGGATGAAGCATTGTCTTGTGTCTTTTTACTATTGTAATCCAGGTGAATAAAACCTTTCCTCTGTCAAAGGAAGAAACCAATCCACAGCTGACTTGCAGAAAAAAACCACAACAATGGGGCTCTGTTCCAAGATCGCAGTACATCCGCTCCTTGATCCTGATTCTTGCCCTCAATTCCCAAAGTAATCTCAAGTCAGTGGTTCTATTAAAACCATACCGCCTCATGCAAATTGCTACTGTCAAGCCTCTTGGTTTTATTTCGCGTCCTCCAATCGAGACTGTGCCAACCAGATTTCGCAACATCATGTACGGTCAACGCTATCAATAAAACTATCTGACAATGATAGCGGGCACTTTCAGTCTAAAAAGAGCAACATGTGACATTGAATGGATGAGCAGGTCGTTGAGGGATGCTGCCAACAAACCAGGTAATTACAAACCAGCACAGCAAATCTAATCCACACTTGTACGCCTAAGAGATCGCGCATCTTTTTGACACAGAGACATCATTAACTCAATTGGCAAGTGGCAGCCTGCCCTATTGTCACATTTCAATGGCAATGGTAATGACCACGGTACACGGCGTGTTAGCTCCTACTTATCCCTGAACACAGTGTGGAAATAAGGAAAAAAAAAAAAAAGCTCTTACCGCTTAACATAAGATTTATCTCATCTGTTCATTAACAACTGCTTAATTAAATGACTGATTTACATGCTGGGCACCAAAAAACTGTTCAACCTCTCCGCACATACATTAGTCATAAGGTGTTGCAGGGTGTGCAGGGGCACTTGCAGAATACCCTGTTGAGTTCATTAGGACTGCCTTCTGCTCCGAAGAACATTCTTGTTTCTTCAACTTCGCCGTTTGACTCGACTGAAGTCTGTACTCTCTTGGTAATGAGGCCTTTGCTGTAGGTCTTGTGGTGAGGTTCAGTCAGCAATTTATGGGAGAATAATTTTTCTGAGAGAATAATTGTCAGCAAATGCTCTTCAGCTCCTCTGGCCAAAAGGATGACAACAAATATACCTGTCTTCTACACTGCTTACACTACATTTTGCTCATTAAAGCAACTTTCCTTGATAACTCAATTAACCAACCAAGATGTGAACTTGAAAGAACTCAAGGCACTTAACACCAATTTAAATGTGTACACATAGATGTCATAATTACCTGTCTCAAAATTGTAAATGATATCTGTGTCAAAACTATGACAATGCAATGAAATATGGATGCATTAACTTCACCGTTAAAGGCAATTCAGCCCACATTTAGTGGATCATTTGTTATAATATCACGACATATATATTGTGCCAAAACCATCAGAGCTCGCATGGCGTAAACATGTGTATCTCTAATCACCAATCTCATATGACGGGAATGCAGCATGTGTCCCAAATTCATGAATGAAATACTTTCACAGTATAGTTTGTGTAGTGCAAGTGCTGGGATAAAAGATGTCTGCGATTGACTGTAAGTCACTTTGCAACCTTGAAACACCTTCATATATTTTCAAAATTTCAGGCCAATTTTAATTTTTTTAAATTTACTAAAAACAACAGTGCGTAGAATTCAGTGCCATCTAGCAGTGAGGTTACATATTGCAGCCAACTGAATGTGATCGCTGTTTATGATGACTGAACTTTTTCAACTTGCAGCGCTGTGTGACTATGGCAACCAACCAGCCTATAGGAAGACAAAATATACATGGGCTTTACAGGTATCCGAGTTATCCGAGTAATACACCTCATCGCCAACAGAGAACAGACAGATCAATATAAAGAAATTATAGAGACCAGGTTCAGCTTCCAAGACTCTCTGGAGGTTTATGATACTGTCTATCAAAACTTGCATAGCAATTTAACTGTAAGAAGTGTAGTTCTGTGTGGCTCATGACTTCAATGAAAACACTGAATTATTACTTTTGGAGCTGGTTTGACGTTAGTGAACAGTTAAGTTATAATTTGAACCTGTAATTAATTAAAGCTGTATGAAGCCATTCTTACAAAACACAACATTAGCTATAGCCCAGCGGAAGACAAACTTTGGCCTCTCTCGCATCTCACCTATACGAGTCCAACAAAAGCAGAATGCAGCTTGGAAACTTCAGTAAGAGAAAGAACTTCTGAGCCTCTAAACAAATAAGCTTTCTGTTCCACTGTCAGTCATTATGTTAATTCACTAATGCAGATTAAAAAGTAATTGTTAACACTGTGTACACAGAATAATCTGCCTTGGCTGACTGCTGTGGAGCAGATAAGAATAGGCTGTAGAGATGTCCAGTGTAGGGCATTATATGCTTCATTACACACTTTTGTTCCTCGTGAGTTAATTTAAAAAGATTCGGTGGAAGCAGAACCAACTACCTTATCTGCCCCTTTAATTTTCTTCCACTCTCTCTAATTTCACCCTGCGTACAGTAATGAAGTGTTAATTCAACCTTTAGCTTTTTGTGAAACTCGGGTTTGTCTTGATCAGTGGCGAACCTGAAACTCTGCTTTGAATAGTCGCATTGGCTGTGATGTCGATCGTAATTTTACATTTAAATTTCTAGTTTTTGTTCTCCATAAATCAAATAAAAAAAAGAAAAAAAAAAGGAGTTAAGAAAGCTGGCTACACTTTACCTGAAATGTGTAATAGCTGTGAAGCTCAAAACTAAATTTCTAAATGAAGAAAAAAAAGGAAAGATTATTTTGAAAGTAAAATGCAGTTTTGAGCATAATCCCAAATTGTGTAGCTTCTGGTTTCTGTTTTAGATGTAAAGAAACCTCATTCATAATAAAAGATTTTTACATTTTATGAATACAAATAAAAAGAACGGCTCTGGTGAACCATCCCTACGGGTGGACCTCCTATGATGCACTGAGCACCTCTCCTCTCTCGTGCTCGTCATGCATTTGTAGGCCACCACAAGAGTTCTGGTGAATGTATTCTTTGTGATTGTAAAATGTATTGGCACCATGTCCCTCAGTGATTCTGCACTTTAAATAAATTGATTGAGAATTTGCCCTTTAAACGCAAATGTCTGTCGCAGAATGAATTAGCGAGGAAGTGATAAAAGTTACACCATTGTTTGGCCAAATGTCATGACTTCATGTATGTATCAAATTAAAATCTCGTTTCATAGATGCTCCAGCTATAGATATTCACCGAGTCTTGTCTCACATAGATGGAGGAAAGAAATGCTGCATTAAAGATTGAGTAGAGCTGAGCCCTAGCGGGATGAGATGTCATGACTTTGACTCATTATCATTTTATATTTATCATTTCATTTATTAATAAGTTGTTGATGGGGAACAAAATCTTCTCAGGGCAACGGCCTTGCTAAATCACGGCACGCGAGCAGGATACGAGCATAGGGTGTTTTTTAAAAGTGACCATAACTTTGGGTCTGATAAATGAGGCCGATGCGGAAGCGCATTCGACTGCAATACCGTCGAGAGCCACCGAGAGTTGGCTCCAAAAAGCCTCCGGCTCCATTGACTTCCATTTAATTTCTCTCATCGAATACAAAGTCGATACATTTTTTCCAAAACTCATAACAGTCATAAAGTCACTCCTTATTGGTTTTCTGCAGAAAAATAATCCCATCATTAATTAGATATTAGCCCTCCGAAAGCTGTATATTTGTGGGCCTGTGCTGCAGTAAGGTTTCATCTATCGGTGGGGCGGGGCGTCGCGTCTCCGGGTTCCCAATTAGATCGAGTCAGATCCACCGCTTGTTTCTCCCCAAGCAGCTCTTCCAAATACGGACGCTTCTGGCTCCAGAATAGCAAGATGACGACTGTTAAAATACCGAATCGGGAGGCTTCAGAACGGCAGCTCACAAATGAATGGCAACGTCATTGTTGGTTGCTGCTTCTATACAAGGTTCATACAATTTATTAGACAGACATATGCATGCCATTGACTCCTTCTACAAAACTTTTGTTGAGAAATTACTATGTCTGAGGTGGCGAACGAACAACAGTGTTTATGACAGCTTGCTCCGTTTTGAAGTTCCCTGGTTTCCCTCAGGGTCAACGCTGACCAGATTGTTTGCTATTAGTCAATGACACACCTTTTTGAACGCTGGTGCGAACAGACCTGAAAAAAAAAATGGTTAAATGTGTTTAATTCTTGCCCAACAACATTAAGAGGAACTAATCGATTGATCTAAAAAAATGTTTCTACACAGGATGTAGGCATGACTAAATCAAAATGCTACGCTTTTCCAACACCAGCTAATTGAAGATAGTCATCATCTTAACTACTCACCCGGTGATTGATTTTTTTTTTTTTTTTTTACATTCAATATGTTACTCGCAAAGTTTATAACCTTTTGTATCTGCGTCTGTGAAGTTTTTTGCTCCTCATGTTTTAAATATGCTAAAAACTTGGGAGACAAACAAGCTCATTCTATAATGAGCCACATCTGTTTCTCACAAATGTCATGTGAAAGTACAAACACAACACAGCTGGGAAATGATGAGAACTATTTCTTATTCAGGTGGACAGCCAGTGAAATAGGTGATGGAAAAACATCTTACAGCAGGAGTATTACAGAATGAAACAGGTCACCACGGCATCCCTCCTTTCTTTAACTGTTGACATTGTGTGGAGGAAGAAATCCTCTATGAAGCCTTTACATTGTGTCGGAGTTCTTCAGGGTACCATTAAGACGCTATGTTTTATTCTTTAGTTATGTGCAAGGTACAAGTTCATCGCAGACATTGAAATATAAACACTGGATGTGCGCATCGTCGTTGAAATAATCAGGGTTTACGGACACTGCGGGGCATATCCACCTCCAGAATCAGGCTGCTCATCTCAATTTCGAGGCAGGGGGTAAAGGGTCAGTTGCCTTCTTCACAATTTACAACATCTTCCTCTTCTCAAACTCCTGCGGAGATGGACAAGCGAGAGGAAGAAGAGAAGAAACAACATGATATGAAGCGAGACAGGCCGACGTGAATGTTTTATTCAAGCAGAATTCACACAGCTATGTTTTGATCCTGTGTACAAGAGCTGCAGTTGAGGGAGGGGAAACAGAGGCGGCTGGAGATTTGGAGTGTCGTTCTCCTTGAAGGGTGCAAATCATGTCGCACGTACGTGTCGGTAAGCTCTAGTTGTCAACATTAAAAACGGCTCGCTCGCTGGGATTGATGGGGGCTACACATCTGCAAAAGTCTGATTTATGTGAGGTTACAGTCGCTGTGTTTATCGGCACAGTCCAACCATGTGACTATAAATGAGAAAGCATTATGTTAGCCATTAAAAAGGATGTTGCTATTTACATATTCAATTTGGAAAAATATCACACAAATCGTAGCATGATAGAATACGTCGTTCCCAGAGAATTTCCCATTCCACAGGGGGAAAGGAACTTAATGCAAATGTCATTTATCAGGTCTACAGAACACGCAAGTATTCATGCACACGTTGGCCCATTCCTCTGTGGCTCTACTGCCACCTTGAGGAGCAAAAACATTTATGTTTCAAAAATGTGAAATGCTGGGGAGGCACCCCAACGAACTATCACACACTGATTTTTCAGGAGGGTCGTCAAAATTGAGGACACACTATTTTGTGTGTGCGTGTGCGTTTGTGTGTGCGTGTGAGGATTAAACAGGAGAGTTGTGGCCTTGTACACTAGATTTTTGCTTCACACTTGAGGTTGGGTTAAAAGGGAGTGAAACATAAGTTCAGGAATTAGAGAGAAAGCTGTGAAGGAAATGAGAAGACATGGGACGGAAAGAGTGACAAGGAAAAAAAAAAAAGAAAAAAGATGAAGAGCAGGACCGTGTTTGTGGCAGGCAGACAGATGCTTTGTTGGTCCTCGGCAGCAGACGTTAACTCAAGGGCACTAGACAGGAATCATAGCACGAAGGCAAGAGAGTACGGCGGTTTGGGAGGGAAGGGCATTTTTTATTTTGTTTTTGTCAGACACTTGACAAGTCAGGACGGGGAGGAAAATCAGGAAAAGTACAGGTTGCCACTCAAAATCGACAGGTGAAAATACCGCTGGACTGAAACTGAGGAGAGCAGAGGAAAAAAAACACACAAAAAAAAAAAAAAAACCACGACGTTACGTGAATGAAAAGCGAGACATTTACAAGCCGGCGATGACAACAGCTTTGACACACCTGGGCCCAGATGTATGAGGAGAGCAGCCATCGTAAATATGGTCTGTTCACCCCCTTCAGCTTTTGGATTTATTACACAAGCAGCACTACTCTCTGTGCATCTCTATGCATGCAAGCCTCACTATTGGTATTGAGCAGAACAGGATAACGCCGTCTGCGATTAAGAGTTGGAGATATTTTGTAAACAAGTAAAAGGTCATAATTCTTCTACCTTGCATATGAATTGGGTCCTTCTTCGATAATTAGAAGTTCCCAGATATCTCGCCCTTGCACCAGTGGCACTGAAAATTCTTTTTGGATATCATCATCGCAAGTGCTGCATATTTAATATTGTGCCTCAGTGAGATATGGGGCCCCACATGAAAACACATTCGTCAGCTAAAGTTAGAACTGTTTTCCCTACAATTGTGTTTTTGCCCTTGATTTTCTCCCTGGCTTGTCTTGGAAGAAGATTACGCCACATACCTCTGTCAGTTATTATTGCAAAACCACACACGCCCACACACTCCTGATGAAGCAAATTAGGTTTTGAGTGCGAGTCTCTTCATAAATGAGTTATTTTTTTTACTTGAACTTTGACTGTTGCTTAATCAGTCATGAATATTTCATGTTGCAATATAAATCAATACTTTTATATGAAAAGATTTCAGCGCTTTTAACTGATAATGAGCCTCTAAGAATTAGACGGTAATTAAAACTAGTCATGTTCAGTAAAGTCAACATGGGCAAAGAAAAACGTAGAATTAGTTGAAAATTAAGCACTGTTGAAACATCAGCACCGAGCTTATTAGAAATACATTTTCCATTCTGAAGTTTCATCAGGCATAATGTTTGTATTATGAAACAAGATATCTACTCTTAACCCACATGCTGCAACAGCTAATCAAAAAGGAGCCAAACCACAAACACTGGGGACAACTACAACACTGATGATTAAAAAAAAAAACCTTATGAAGATATTCCTTGTTAATATACGACATAAACTGCTTGTTGTCTGATCTTCCTCCTTCTATCCGCTATTTGAACTTTCCTTGTTGATTAAAAAAAAAAAGCACTTGCCGTGCATCTCCCTGTGGCAGAAGTCCACGGCTGACTCGTATCTCTGATCAACTCAGTGCTGACAGTTTACAGAAATTCAACGATTTAGTTTTCTGTTCACGATTTAATTTTCCTGCCTCTTATGTGAATTAGACACCACTTGGTTTGGGTAACAAATAAATAAACCAAGACCTGCTGCAAAAATATTATGAATTGTACCAAACTGTCAGAACTGATAGAAATGAAAATGTCACCCTTCCAACACAGACGGTGGAGGCAACACTGGCACGCCGTGTCCTGCTTACACCACAGCCGAGTGGCCAGTGTGTACCTGTGAATATTTTTATGACAAATAGCGTGCGAGAGTGCGCTTATGTAAATTTGAGGACAGACAACATCTTCAGCGGTGTTTGTTCAACTCGATAATGTACCACTTGGAAGCGAGAGCATTATCCCGGCCTGAAATTAGACATTTTACTGAAAGCTCGACAACGCATAAACCTTCCGCTGAAAGTCGAGAGAAGCGTCATGTATAATTCATATAATATTCCGATCTGATTAAATATGCTTCTGCAGACACGTGTTTAACCACTTGTGTCGAAGCCCGTGCAGGTCAGCGGGCTGCGTGAAAGACCGTCCGCCACCCGAGCGGCAGAGACGGAGGTCACCGGCGGTCCTGAGAAACGCGCTCGTCCACACGCATTTACGTCGACACGCATTTACGTCTACACGCTTCTCTTTCGTGTTATTACTTCGATTACGGCGGTCAACGAGAGTAACAGAGATGTATGAAACGCAGCGCGCGGCAAAATGAGCAACCACAGCGCACGTTTTTCATCATTACACACAATGATTATGAATTAAACTTTGGGAGAGAGAGGAAAAAAAAGAAAAAAAAAGAGTCATATAAATCTATATCTGCGTGCAGTAGTGCCAGCACTGGTAATGAAAGTATAGGATAATGAATGGGTGTAATACATGCTTTCACTTTTTATACGTCTTGTTAACAGTGTTTCCCTGGAGATAAACTAAAATAAAGAGGCAGTGTCGCAAACTCAGCCACTGTCAACACGCGTATATTAATTTCTGCCCTTCTCTTCTGCCTCATATTTTTCTCATATTAAAAGTTCAATCTGAACCCTCCTCCCACTAAAAATAAAAGTAAAATCATCGTTCCTGTTCCCAGTAAGCCTTTGCACATTTGTAGCGATGGTGCTGCAAGCGACCGGCATCACAAGATATTTTTAACTGGAGCCTAAAGAAAAGCATAATTACTCATTGTTCCTTATTGTATCAATTTCAGTTGATCCAACAGGGAAAAAAATTGGGCACAGGAATCTTTATTTGGCTATTTGTTATTTAGCACTGACAGCTTTGCAGTATTTTTTTTTTTTATTTTTTTTTTTATTGCTAATTTTCAATTCTTAAGCCAAAATCATCCTACATTTTAATTTGACAGCAACAATACAAACAGAAACTGAAGAGAAGAGACTGAAGCCAGGTTCAAGAAAAAGAGATCAGACAAGACGGATGCAGCAAACACAACAATTTGAGCCACATGTATTTGGAATTATATGTTGCAAGACAATATTTGAACATGTTACTATGTGACTGAGCATTTTTAAATCGATCGTATGTAATTGTGAGGACGCAAAACACAAACATGACATGTGACTATAGTGGGTCTCTGGTAGAAAGAAAAATCCTTACAAACAGGGAATAAAGTCATTTTTCTGGCTTCCATCTGTTATAGTTAAGGCTTTTTATTGTTCAGACATGCGGTGGGTGATGGTTGTGCAAAAATTCATTGTATTATCTTACGCAAAGAGAAAGCGTTACATGAATGTAACTAGGTCTGACTTTGACGCAAGTGACCCTGGGGGCTAATTTAAAGAGCAAAATTTTAATACTAGCATCACATTTAAAACAAGATGAATCTCTAACAGAAGCTGCAGAAGAGCGCGGACAGTTTTACTGAAACCGGATTATTAAATATTGAATTTAATGATGCTGTCAGTATGAAATGTGGATATGTGGTACTCTCTTGGTTCTTACACACCATAAAAATACTATAAGTATATGATCAGTGGCAGAAGTAGGACTCACATATTTTACACAAACGCAGATATACCGCAATTCAGACATGCTCTTATTATTATAAATGGACGAGAATCAAGTAAAAGTTAATATTATGCAGAATTACTTATTTGCAGGCGTTATATAATTTATTAATTATAATAATATAATTTATAAATTTAAATCATTGGATTATTACCACTGACTCACTACCATGCAAGCAAAATTGCTGTAGGTGGCTGAGGCAGAACTTATTGGAACTACTTTATGCGCTGCTTAGTATTTTCACCTGTAGCACTGCATCATAATTAATTCGCTGGTCTTATGTTTATGCAAACTGTTAGTCTGCAAAGTAATGAATGGCAGTGGTGTAAAAGGAACAATATTCCTCTGATATTACACACAGACTATATTAAATAGTGCGAAGTGTTACTCCTACTAAGTTCAGTTTTGAGGTTCCTATAGACGAGTGCAGCACTTCAATAAATGTATGTGGTTTCCTAAAAGCTCCGTTCGGGATTACTTATCTTTGAGCCTCTGAATATATGCTCGAGACAAACGACTCACCTTGAACATGGTGCTGCCCAGCTGAGCAGGGGACATGCTGACTACAACTCCAGCTGACTGCAGGGCTGCAATCTTCTCCTTGGCTCCACCCTTTCCGCCAGCGATGATGGCGCCGGCGTGGCCCATCCTGCGGCCGGGAGGAGCAGTTAGTCCCGCGATAAAGGACACCACGGGCTTTGCATTAGCTCCCTGGGAAATGGAAAAGGGAGAGAAAGAAAAACTCGAGCATAAAATGAGGCGAAGATGGACAGAAAGCGAGAAAGAGGGAAAGAGGGTGCAGTCAGCAAAACGACAACGTGGCACGGAAGGCATCAAAACAACTGGGTGGGGCACAGGAAAAAAAGAGAAAGCCAGTTTTCTGCACCTGCATTTTATTCATTCATTAGAAATGAAACACCCCGTGTCCTCCCATTACAGAGTCCCTTGATAACAGGCTTGTCTAACCAGCCATCTCCATCTCCATCTCTGCCTGCATTATTAAAACAAAGGGTCAATCAAGCCATTTAATTGCATGGGCTGGTGTATGACCAGATAGGGGCTCAGGCTCCTGCTATTTCATATCATCTCATTTCTGAAATGGTAATTAGTCATGCAGGCGCTGATTAGCTCAGCGCCTGTCTATGCTGCTTGCTCAGTGATGGATGTTACATTCAACAGTTAAGATCATTTCCAAGGTGAAGAGAGCTAATATTTCATCTTCAGCAATAACGCGTGCGCGTGCTCTACGTGCGTGTGCACGTACAGCAGCCAATATTTCATACTTGGTAACACCGTAATTGCGGAGGATGGCTTTGCGTGCGTAAACACGCACACACCAGACACACACACACACACACACACACACACACACACACACACACACACACACACACACACACACACACACAGCTGTCCTGCTCGTTCACTGGTCGACTGCTTTCAGAGTGAATGTGGCATGTTTAACATCCAAGGCAATACAGCTAGGTCCTTCAAAGACACCCACTTCTGCTACGATTACAGCTCCAAACTCAAATCTGACACTGGCAGGAACAAGGTGGCAGCCACTAATATAAACCGGAGAGGACTTTTGATAATTAAGACGAGGAGGACGTATATCAGCCAGGGAAATGCCGAAGACTTTGCCTCAAAATGCACCACTAATGAGACATTAACGCTTGCACAGTTAACAGGAAAATGAAGAGAGAGAGAGGCAATATTACTTTAAAGTAATTTCCTTTAAGGTGCTTTCAATATGTTGCAAGCATCTGTTCTGTACGGTGTTAACGGTACACAAAACAAATTAGCAAACATCCCACTTATATATTCAGAAGTCAAATCACGTTCCGGATAAACAAACCAACCCTCACGTGCATCAAGTCTTAAATCTACCTCAAACGAAAGGGGTTTAATTACTCTATTAATCCCTGCCTCCCTGGGCTCCAGGTATCAATTCATACAGGGAGGAGAGTCATACCACTATTCGCTTTAGCCGTCTTTTGTCTTCCACTGTTGGCGCTGCAGATTTATTACCTTCATTACGAGACCAATAGAGTAGTTCCCTCATCTGTGTGCCAACATGAGTAGAGGAGGCACGAGTAACTGACATTGCGTGTGCACATAGCGCACACCGACACTTTTCTAACCTCAGACTCCCTCCGGACAACAACCTGCCTTCATTCTCCGTGTTGTTTCCACAGAATTACAAGGGCTTTAATTGAGAACAGTGGAGACAGGCTGGGCTAAAAGTCAAAGCAAAGGAAATTCAGTAAACCTCTAAGGTAGCTTAGGTGCCAAATACTCCATTCCACTTAATATGCATGAACCAAATTGTAATATGGTTACACTGTGCACAACCTATTTCTGACTTCGCAAAGCCTTTGAGACTCTGGTAATGATAGGCAGCGCTTTGATACAGGTGACTTTTTAAGACCATATCACGTTTAGCAACAGCAAGCATTGCCACTGATGAAGACTGAATGTTGAAATATGCCCTGCAATATAAAATGTGACAGCAGAACCTGGAGGGAAGTATCAGGTTGTTGTCCTGAATTTGACAGAATTAAGGCGTCTGTAGATAAACGGTGTGCAGGAACTCAACCGTGACGCCGATGGACACCGAAATCAATACGTCCTGACCTTCCGGTATCACGCGTCTTTCTCAAACAGGAGTTCAATATATGTAATGTTGCATGACACGAATCAATCATGACACTCGACCCTTTAACTTCTTTTGAGCGTTCAGTACATGTGTGAATTTGTCAAGCCCATGTGAAATGCAGCATTTTTGAAATAGTCATATTTCTTTACAGTAATGTGGCCCTTAGAGAACTGTGCTTGGTATTTTAGTCTTGGCTGTAATGGCTGTGTACTTCTCCTTGATTTGAAGTGGCCGGGGCTCAGTAGGGATGCTAAACACACTCTGCGCTGGTGTATGAGTAACACTTTGCTACAATATAACCAGTCCTGCAATAATGGAGATTATAATGTGCCGTCAGCACGGTCTTAAAAGAGATGTTGAATCCACCGCGTGGTGGTTTGGGTACAGTTTGCGCTGCTGTTGAACCGTACTGCATTATGCAGAGACGTGTTCTTGTTATTTATTGATGTAAATAGGCAGACGAAACAACCAGTTAGTATCAGAAGTAAAATCAAATCTGAATCCAATTTCTTGATGGTAAGAGTGGCGAAACCGTCGCCTTTATGTCTTTTTCAGTACATGTAGAAGCTGTGGCTGCTAAGTTCAGTAACCAAAGATGAAAGAAATATGCTGATGTTTTGTTGCTGCGATGATGTCATGCATGTCTCTATTTTTCAGGACATTTTTTCTGGAGCTATTCTTCATGATTGTTCAGTTGTTCCTGGAACAAATGAAAAATAGTCTTTAAAAGGCACAACGCCGTTCCAAATCGATGTGGGATTCAGAGGTGTGAAACCAACCGAGTGCTGGGTTGCCCCTGTCAATCAAATCTAATCAAATCACACCTACACACTCCTACTGAAGCAGATTACTTACATTTTAAAGTGCTAAAAATGGAATAAAAACAACATCTAAACCTTCAATTCAGATTGTTTCATCGTTGGCCATGTATCATTAAATTATATATTTTGAGATTTTGCTGATCTGACCTGCTGCTCATTCCCACCCACTGCACTTCACATGAACATGATACTCAGGAGATCAGCTGTGCGTTAGCATTTCAGTGACTTAAAGTCAAGTTAAGTTTCATTTAAAGTATGAACATCATCTCTAGACATCTTTGCACTGTTCTTAACTATTAAAAAAATAAGGTGTAGCAGCACCGTTTTACGTGTATGATGTTCTAGACGCTTGACTTTCAACGGGAGATCTGCAGCTTACTCCCACGCTCTGCTTGGCTTTTTCATGCGTGTGTTTCATTTGAACTGTCCCCGCTGTCAACACTCTGGGCGATTGGGTGGGGTGGGGTGGGTGTTTGTACTCTATTTGTTGAGTGAGAGAAGTTATTCTCCTGAGACGCCTGCGGGAGATTTGCATGCATTAGTGAAGCCGAGGGCAAATCAAATCCATTTCTCAGCTCGAGAGCGCCATAAGCGCGCGCGCACGCACGCACGCACGCACGCACGCACGCACGCACGCACGCACACACACACACACACACACACACACACACACACACACACTGAAAAATGAACAGGCTAAAAGTAATCTGCAAGAAGCAGCACACCAAGTTCAGTCCAGCTGAAGTTCAAAATGTCACTGACAAGTTCGAACCACTTCGCTACATTAGCCAATCATCACCCTGCTGCTCTTTGTCACGTGGGCATCACAAAAGGCTCACTGTTCGTCAACACTGCCGGCTTCTGGAACATGCCCCGTGAATCATATCTTCATCCCATCTGTCACTCTTGATCTCGGTCACACAAATCACATGGACACAGAAAACCCAAGCGAGAAAGCCAGCGGCTGCGATCAAAAGGAAGGACACTCTCGTGCAGTAACTCCACTTTGTTCGCGACATATGACGGTTTTAAGTGTTCACTGGAGCCGACAGATCTGAGAGGGCATTACCGAGAGCGAATTCAGAGAAGGATACATTATTTTCATATATATCTGATGAGGAGAGGAGATTATAAGGACAGTGAAGTGAAAGGATACGTGTCCAGTGTGTTATTTCCTTACGGTATTGTGCTGTTTCAGGTAATCTGCTGCATTCTCCTCCGCATTTCCTCCGATCTCACCGATGAGGATGATGCCCTCCGTCTTGGGATCCTGCAGGAACACCTCCAGACAGTCTATGAAGTCTGTACCGTTAAAAGGATCCCCGCCGATACCTAGCAGGAGACAAAGCACGCACTTGTTGCACACTCAAAACTCTCAAAGGATAAATCCTGTGAAAATTTGAGGACCACGTGGCTGGTCAGCCTGCAAGTCAAATACGAAGATGATAATCAACACCGAGATCCGCCGGAGTTTCCCTGCCCGAATTCTTTCAATATTAAAGTTCCACTGTGATTTGAATGCTTCTGTTGCCTTCTACACACGGATTCAGTGTCACTTTCATCGAGTCGTGTCCCGACAACCACATCATCACATGCATCCAGTGGCGTCAAAAAGTATTCAGACTTCTTTTACTTTTTGCAACGTTTTCTTATAGATTTACAAAACCTATGACGTGCCCGTTAGCAAACACTTGTCTATTTACATATTAAACATACATGGGGAAGTCTCATCAAGTTGAAATCATGTTCATCATCAAAGTCTGGCATTTCGTCTTCATTTAAATTCCTAAGCGTCACCCGAGTCCTGACCAAAACATCTGGCTCTTAAGCTGCTAAACTCTGCGCTGCATTCAACAGCTATTCATCAACTTTGTCCATCTGCTGCTTGGTGCTGGGCAGGTAGGTCACACTGAGTTTATAAGAGCTTTTTCCTTGTGTAACAGCTGCCTGCAGTGTGTAGACATTACTCTGAGAGCAGTGACAGACACTGTAAAAGTTCACAGAGCTGCCAAGTCATTTCTGCAACATTTTGTCAGAAATAAACGGGACTGAGGTTGACAGGAGCGCCATTTCACATCATTTTTCAATTTTACTTCAATTGTCCTAAACCACCATTATCTGTGCACGGCAGTTTAATAATTTTCTTTTCATGTCCAAGGAACATGACTTACAAAGCTTTAGCAAACCACAAGTGTGCAACAATAATTTTCAAGAATAATTTCCACCAGGGTCTATAAAAGCGTGGGCGAACCTCCACAAGACAAATCGTCCGAGACAAAATGTCACCTAAATTTATGTTGGTACCATTAAAAAACCTGGCATCACCAAGAAAAAAAAACCCCGACATGAATAATAATCAAAGACAACCACATTACCAGCAACAGAGATGACAGAGATACTAAATATTGTATTAACTGTAATTTGCTGTAGCCTCTAGGTCATACTCAAACATAAGAAGTCGCTAGCAGACCCACCAATAAACCCCTTTAATGAACTCTACAATATTTAATACTGTTGCAGCACTGACTTTATGAAGTCTGGCTAGAGGATACTCCATAATTAAAAATGTCTAAATAATAATGAAGCCAATTTGTTTTTCATTTGATTCGGATGTCCAACCAGCTCTTTAATATGGATTCTCTGGTGTCAGATGAGTTGGCCAAAAGAATGATTTTTTTTTTTAAACAGTTAATCCTATTTCTGATGTATTGCCAAGACGTAATAGAGCTGGGTATAATGGTGTCTTAACTAAATGTCCACATGTTCTGATCAAACCTGAACTAATACTGCTGGAATTCCCAGTATATTCAGAGCTGCCTCCAGAAAGCAGAAAGGATGACAATATGAATATGCCAAGGAATTAAAGTTAATTAACAAGGAAATGCTTCCATAAAATGTGATGGCTTCAGGTTGTGCTATGAAACGGCTTGTGTTGTTAAACCACAGTAGAAATGTATAAACTACAAAAACAAGGATGTGAGAAAGAGCACAGTGATAAACAGATGGGTAGATAATGGAAAATTCCACATCTGTACTTTATGAAAGCAGAAATTGTTTTAATACCTGTAATTTTATATCTAACACTACCAGGTTTTTAACACATTTCAAAAATAAACTCTGTCCTTTAGAATCTGTAAAAGTAGAGTCTTGTTTAAAGTCACATGGACAACATCCGCTGCAGCCGGGGAGTCATGTTGAATTACATCAAACAATAACATTAATAAAAAAATTAAAAAAAAATATTACAGCAGGATATCTGATATAAAGCATATTCATAGAATACGCACGTTTTAAATTCTTCACGTTTAAGATAACACACAATCACTAGTGTTATTCTTCTGATTCGGGCTTGAAAAAAAATAAAAATAATAATAACTACTAAGAGATCCAAGAAGAAACACAATATCTCTAAGATTTTCAGGACAAAGACTTGAAAATAGGCAGCTAAAGCTTTTACTTCCATCTGAGCCACTCGGTGCGTTTATGCAATTTCAATTGGGCTATTCAAAGATAGCAGCAACTATAGTGCTCAGCTATGAGCACTATTAAGAAAGTTGAGCGCCTTTTAATACAAAATGTCTCTACAATTTGCTGAAATCTATTAGCATCTGATGAATTTGAAAGCATGGGGAACTTGGTAGATCACCTGCCTTTTTACATCAAGTCCAGTGAGATGTTCAATTATTATCTTTCAGAGGTATTACTAAAGATGAAAGTCTCATGTCTTTTCAAGTCTTCGGCTTTGTCAACATCCACTGGGACTCAAACTAAATGCAAGTATGTGATTTTGAGTGCGTGGTAATAAGTGACCATCCCGTCTTCAAATGAAATGCAGCACATACTAATACAAATGTTTCTTAGTGTCTACTTCCAGCAGCCAATGAAGCCAAACACTTTATTAGGTTCTTTACATCCAAGCTGGTAGCTCGTTTAAGGCTGTCTGGATACAACCAGGGCTAAGGTATTTTGCTAAGGTAGTCCCGGGTAACTTACCAACACAGAGTGACTGGCCCAGGCCTACTTGTGTGGTTTGGTGCACAGCTTCATATGTCAGGGTACCCGATCTGGAAACGATGCCTGAAAGAGAGATTTTAAAAACTTTTTTTTTTTTTTTTTTTAAACACAAAATAAAAATAGGACTAAACGTTTCGGTGAAAGGGGATTAAACTATTAGAAAAAAAACTCCAGCTGTCATTTTCTATCTGATTTCAACTGAATCGTTTCATCGAGACAGCAAAAAAAACAACACGGATCACGATCACAACAGAGTTCTGTAACAGCTGCTCTGTCTATGCCTTGGTGATGATGGCAGCCGATTTACTATAAAACAGACTTCCTGTAAAGGTTCATGGACTAGCAGCAGCACATGCTGCTTATCAAGCTGTCAGCAGCAGAGACTTCATTTTAGGATTCAAGTACAATGCTGCAAAAAAGTTTAATCTGGGAATAACGATATTAGTGTGAAGGTTTTTTTTTTTTTCTGGGTTCCACACAGTAATATAAAAGTTGTTTCTGGAGTCAGCAGATAATTTCTGTTTAGGCACAAGTATATAAGCTCTCTTTCAGCCAACATTGTTAACTAAAATCACCTTTAATATTCAAAAGTAAACTATACATTTTTATCTATAAACTTGACATGTAAAGATCCCAACAAAACATTTTCAGATTTCACAAATTTAAAAGCCTCATTAGTAAAACTCACCAATTCTTCCTTTCTTGTGAATGTGACCTGGCATGATGCCGATCTTGCATTCCCCAGGCTGCAAAAAAAAGATACATTCTAGTTTTCAATTAAAACTGGGCACATTCCTATGACATGCATGCAAAGCTATTCATAAGGCAGCACTCAGACACAAGGCAATTTAAAGTGTTTCACGGAGGCAGAGAAATGCATTTAAATTGAAATTACACTCAAAGATAATAAAAACAAGAAAAACAAGGGAGTTCAAAATGTTTTGCAGAAATACATTAAGAGGAGCATATTAAGAAAAAATTAAAATTGCATTAAAAGCCCAAAAAATACACAGAATGTTTTTGTTATTAATTTCACTACTTCAGCTCAATCTCATCACTGCAAATGTTACATCATTTGTTCCAACTTAAAACTCGCTAGGACACTTTATTTTGTTTTCATACAAGACATTCATCGCTGTAAACTGATTGATTATGTCTTCTTTTTGATTTCTAAAACGATCCACTGTACAAATCCCCATATAAAAAGACCACAACAGTGAACATTAGTAATGCAACAACAACACACAAACAAAACATAAAACAAGGACGCAAATCATCCTCCTTTAAGGTTTTTGTTCTATACAGAATATGAATGCATTAAATCTCAATTACCCGTGAACCCATGTGAAGGAATTTGTACTTTTAGCCCGCTCAGCCATAACACACAAACACAAGAAAGGGAAAAAAAACCACAAAAAACAGAATGTGCGTCACTGGGTGTGTGTGTGTGTGTGTGTGTGTGTGTGTGTGTGTGTGTGTGTGTGTGTGTGTGTGTGTGTGTGTGCGCTTACGTTGATGACTCCTGGGCAGTTTGGGCCGATGAGGCGGGTGGTGTTCTGGCGCAGGAGCTTATGTTTGACTCTCACCATGTCCTGCTGGGGGATGCCCTCAGTGATGCACACCACCAGAGGCATCGCTGCGTCAATGGCCTCAATAATGGCTGCTGCCGCGAACGGAGGGGGTACATAAATCACGGTGGCACTTGCCCCTGTGCCATCCCTTGCCTGAGGCGAGGAATAAAAGGGTATTGGTGGTGCATCAAAAATGGAAATTCTAAAAGTTATGAAATAGTGCCACCTAATGTTTCATTTAAAAAAAATAATTAAAAAAAAAAACATTTCCTCCGGCTCCAGTGTTTCGCAGGATGCACTCTGCAAATTTAACCCAAACTACATTTTAATTCTTGATTTTAAATATATTTACAAGGGACGACCAAAGATAGATAAGACGTCACTCTCACCTCCTTCACTGAGTTGAAGACTGGCAGGCCGAGGTGCGTCTTGCCACCCTTGCCAGGGGAAACACCTCCAACTAACTGGGAGCCATAGTCAATAGACTGCTGACTGTGAAACGTTCCCTACCAGGGAAGAGGGGAAAAAGAAGTCAGTGTGTGTAATGAGGTGGGCTGCAGCCACTTCTAAAACGTCAACATTGAGATATCAGTGCAGACAGAGAGGAAGGAGGAAATATGCTGCCATCCAGGATTAATCACCTGCGCTGCCGAGCAAAGGGACGGATACAGAAGTGAGGCTGGATTCCAGCAGGGGATGAAGCTGCCGGTAAATATATTCAATGAGAAGCACTCCGAATGTTCTTGACAAATAAATAATGATGTAAGCATAGTTTAATCTCCTTGCCGAACATTTGAAAAACAAATCAAAAGCAGCTTTTGATATTTTGCAGTGCTGACAGTAAAATATCCTCCGAGAAAGAGAATTTGCACAAATCTTTCACACATGGTCGCTTTCATGTCAAGAAGGTTTCGTGGCTGCGTTGCTGCAGTTGGAGCATTAATTAATTTTGGGGTAATTTGGGTGGGTAGTTTCATGGTATTCTCTCCATTGAATACAGACTTCTCTTTACTGCATAATACCATAGCCTATAGAATTTGTAGGCTTATATTAGGTGAAAGTGCTGAGCAGAAACAGTTTACAGAGTTACCTCCAACATATTTTAGCAGTTCTGTGCAACAAATTGTGTCAGCGTGGTCTATATAAAGTATATTATGGATCATACTCATTGTTCTGTGGGTACATTAGTACCAACTCATGCTGTGCAGTCGAACGGTTTAAACTCGGGAGATATCCAATGCAGCAGACGCAGGAATAAATGTCTACAAAAAGCTGCATGTAAGGATGCTGTCATACAAAACAGGGACTAACGGTTGAGTTTCAATTTTGGTTACTGATTAGAAATAGAAGGTCAACACATGCACTTTTCGATTTGAAATATTCCACAGTGTAAACATCATCCAGCTTCAAGGAAGAGCTCTAAAAGTCTGACGGAATAAATAATACGTCATGTATATTTATTAAGTGAGGGAAGAATAACGTTGATTTTTCTAACCCTAAAGCAACTGAAGTGGAAAAAGATGAAAACTGTGCGTCAGGAGGTTAACATGCGTCGGTAAAGCGAAGGACGCTGGTGTTTGTGGTCTCAGTCGATTATTACTTTCCGTTCATACAAATATCACCACCAAGGCCCATTTCAAATGAAAATAAACAAGACCAAGCAGCAATAACACCAAAGGGAGTAGAATGCATTTGGCGAGGTAAAAACGCGAGTGAATCCCAGTTGTACTCTCTCAGAAAATGAGTGCATCAAGTCGGTCCAAATTGATTTTCTGCTGAACAAATCCTATCAGTCTGTAGCCAGTTAATTATTACTGAAGATGCTGAAACAATGTAGATAAAGCAGCAAGAACCGTAACTACAAGTGCAAATAAATGACCTTAATGTGAAAATGATAACCAGCCTATTAAGAGGAATGAGAAGCTATGAATCAGCATTTTTTTTTTTTTTTCCCCCTCCATTTGTAATGTACTCCCTCACCCTGCTAACTTTGCTGTTTTTGCCCGGTCATTATTATCGCAAATGTTGGGACAATAATTTAGAAAAATGGCTTGCTTATCAAGCCAGGGAGACACGACGATGTGCACTCAATAGCACTTGCTTCATTTCTCATCCTTTTCTAATTACCCGGAGTGTTCACTGGAACTATATTTAACAACCTTTTATTATGTTGAAGAGAAAATGGAAGATGAAAAATGAAATGTGCGTAAGGACAGAGGGGGGGGATATAAATCTGTAAAGTCCACATTTCTGGCTTGTCGAACACACTTTGCCAAGATTTTTACTCTCCTTGACTGGACACGGTTCAAAGACAATCACCTAAGCCTTTTCATGCTCAAAATATAACTCGAAGGATCAACAACCTGTCATACAGAGTTATTGCTATTGACTGAAACTATGAACAAGAGTAGTCATGTGGAAAAAAACACTGATGTCACAGTAAAAATAAAAGTTTTCTCTGCAAAAATACCGGAAATAAAAATAAGGAACAAACCAGATTTTTTTTTTTTTTTTTTAAAGCAGTGAAACAACTCTGGCAACAATTCACACAATGTGAACAGCAAAAGAGATTATTAGTTTTCCAAGGTGAAGCTACAGCTTTTGACACAGACCATGAATAATTTTCAAAGAAATTCCACGACGGACTTCACTCCAAAGACACAGTCTGAAACTCTTTAAACTAGAAGCATTCGGAGGGGCACAGACCTCAAGGTCAACGGTCCACTCTTCAATGATATGCAAATGTGTAACCGATACACGTATGAATACATTTACCTTGTGGCGATGTAACAATTGTTCTGGTTCTCTCCTGAAACCGCTGTCCTCGAGTGCTTCGTAAAGGCCGAGCATGTACGCGTGTATCTCAGAGGATTACCGGTGCCCGTGAATGTCGTTTTATTACTACTGAACTTTACTACAGTCTACTGGATTTTAAGATCTATGGCATTTAGCTATATGCTCCATCTTGCAATGTTAATGGAGGTGAAAAATAATTTTTGGATCCGCCTCATGATTCTGATCCACTCCAAATTTGAATGTGTTCTTCCTTGGCTCCACCAAGTCTCAATAATCAGGCAAGGAGTTTTTTTGTTTTTTTTCTGTAATCCTGCTGACAAACATGACAAAAACATAACCTCCTTTACTACTTGGTACTGTCATTATCGTTCTCTCTACTGTAATTCTATGTATGCTACTTCTATCTCTATTGCATGCATGTCTCCCCTGAGAGAAGGGACAAAAAAAAAAAGCTAGTAAGAAATATGTTTTTAGTTGTGAAGGAGTCCTGCAGGAATAATGCAAGACAAGGAATTGTTGCTGAATTTTTTTTTTTTTCCCTCTTAATTGTGGTAGGTTAAGAATAGAGGGTGTTGTATGTATGTCTGCATGTGCCCTGAGACAAACTGCTGTTTTTGGGCTATAAAATCAAACTTAACTGCCTGACCACAGATACACTGAAATGGAAACCAATAGGGAGATTTTAACAAGTAGTCACACAGAAAGCCTTTGACACACATTAGAAAATGAGGAATTGTGTAGGCAGTAAGGAAAAACTGAGATTTCTCAACAAGATTACAGTAACCTAAGCTGGTGTGAAGCAATAATAAAGAGTAGTTTTCAGTACAAACCTGCTTCCCTGTGAAACCTTGGCAGATGACCTTCGTGGTCTTGGTGATGTAGAGGTTCTTTCTTGATCCCGTATAACAATGCCTGACTCCACTCTGCTGCACTGAATAGGGAAGATCAACACAGAGCATTTGTTTTCATCTTTTCTTTGGGAAACACTTTTTGCATTAAGGAAGTTGTGTACATACATAAAGCTGTTGTTAAAAATGGTAATGAAAAAGAAAAAAAACAACATTTTCTTTAAATACTTCAAAACACCAAACCATTTTTTTTTTTCATAGGCCGTTATATTTCTCTATTCCTTTACTTTGCCGATATCATCCTTTAGATTTTGAACCCCACAGTGTTTTGGCAACCTCTTTGTTTCTGCAACTAGGTTTTACTGTTGTTGAGCAACACTTTCAGCTGCCCTTTAGACTTGACGGCTAACTTTTACTGCAGCTGTGACCACAAACACTCTTAGTATGGAAGCTGCACTATGAATATGTCTAAATGGATATGGCTGCTTATGCTATGAAGCTGTTGTGATGTCAACAACTAATGGAACTGTGACATATAAAGTACATCAATTTTAGTAAGTGTAATTACACTAACTAAAATTGATGTACTCTAATTTCATAAAAGACTATTCAAAATGAATTTATAGTTACTGCTCCATTGTATCTAATGCTTTTAATCACTATCTGAATAAAAACAAAAAATGACTTCAGCGATGAAACAAAATGTTTATTGATCCATTTATCAAGCAGGAGAAAATAAATCATTGCTTTTTTTCTTCTTTTAAATCAATCCACTAATCAATACAGTTTCCGTATTTGTTGAGCAAACTGGCCATATATTTGCTGTCTTTAGCTTTGGAAATGTCATCCAGGGCTCTGGGAACTTGTGGTGGCCTTCTTCCCCCAACTTTCTGCCATTTTAGAGACATTTATTAACCAATAATTGATAAAGCAAAGTATCTGCAATATATTGCTGCGGCCTTGAAGATTTCATTCAGATGTTGCCGCCAAAACAGATGATATGCCACCGTGATCTCCATAAACTGAAATAGAGGATGAATGCAACAACCCGACAGATTGCAATTATTCAGTACGTGAAAACATAACCTCATCAATGTATTTAAATCAGTTTTCCCTCTATCAGATGCAGGTAAGGTCGTTGCTGGAACCAAAAGGGCCCGAAATAAAAGCTGACATCTATCTAGACAAGGTTAAAGGTTAAATTACGTCTGCTGACGACCAGAGACGGTCTGTCTTGTTTTCAAGCTAAAACTTGTATGAGAAGACTTGGCTTTATTTAACCCTCCCCATGTACTCGGGTCTTTTGTGACCCAGTTTCAAAACCATTTTTGATTAGAAAAAAATGTTTTATTTATTTGTCATTTAATTTCCTCAAATGACAGAAAACAAAAACAACAAAAAACAAAAACAAACAAACACAAATCAATGATGACAACTTACATTGAACTATGGTTGGTTGAAATGAAAATATAGATTCTGTGGTCCTCGCGGGTCACAAATGACCCGGTGGTGCGACCACCTCACCCCAATCCCGAGTTCAAAGCTACACATGTGAGAATCTGTTCTAACTAGACCTTTCATTTGACTTTCCCTTAAAAGACTACAACCCAACAAAACAAACAAAAAAACACGCATAAATACAGACACACACACACAAAAAAAATGTAAACACTGTCAATTAGTTGTAATGAAGTTGGCTGACGAAGTTTGATAAAACAATTTTGTGATGAATTTTCCATTATGCTTTACAAGCGCTCAAAACAGACCGGGTCAGGAGGACAACAGGGGTGACTATTAGCTGTTATTTGCTGCCATTGGAAAATATGAAATGGTTTAAAAAAAAAACCAACAACAAAAAAAACTGACTAAGATATATGACAGACACCAGTCCGTGATAATCCATCAAGAAATTACAATTTTATTTTCATTATAACAAAAATAATTCACAATTAAAAAAAACAAAAAAAAGTATCTCAAAAGTGAGTATACAGTTGATAAAAATGAGGTCTACAGAACATAAACTTTAACAACAAAAAAAGTGTAAACACTCAATAAGTTGGAATGAAGTTGGCTGACGAAGTTTGTTAAAAAAGAAAACACAAAAGGTTATAAACATTTTAAATGTTCTGGCTCTCATTCGGTCAGTCGGGACTGAAGTGAAAAGGCAAAACACAGCAGCAGCAGCAACAACAACAACAACAACAATACTCTGGATGCGTGAACTTTGCTCTGCTTCAGCGCCTCGGTCAGAAACAACTTATCAAAACACACGGTGCAAAGTTCAGTTATCCACTCGAGATAAATGTCTCGACAGACACTTACTGAACAAATATTACTTCTTTTATAGACTAAACTACACACACAAAAAAATGTAAACAACGCAGCCTGCAAAAATAACTGAGCAGCTCATTTAACGTCTTCCACCCTCTCAACCACCTGCTGCAGGGACAGCGGAGCACTTTCTCTAAAAGGTTCCTCCAGCTCCGCTGTCACAAGGACAGATACAGGAGATCATTCCTGCCCACTGCCATAAGACTTTACAATAACTCACCTCTGGCAAAATCCATCACAGTACAATAACACTGTTGACTGTGTTTCTTGGTTGCTTGTATATTATATATATAGATATATACTGTACTGTATGTATATATATACATATATATATATGTTGACTGTGTTTATTGGTTTGTTGTATAATATATATAGATATATAATGTACTGTATATATACTGTATATACTGTGCATTTTATATTTATATTTTTTACTGCTATTTACTGCTATTTTATTTTATTGCTTTTCTATTATATTATTCTATTCTATTATTTTATTCTATTGTTTCTATTATTGCATCTGTATGTATGCTGCTGTGGCGAAAAAAATTTCCCCTCGGGGATTAATAAAGTATATACCTACCTACCTACCTACAATCGCTGCAGAGTGAAAACTAAACGTGGTCTACTTTGGTAAAAAAAAAAAAAAAAAAAAACTGCTTTCACAGGGGCCAACTACGTTTTGGTCAAGAGGACTGGCAAGGTCAGTGGTCGACACCTGCCTGAAAAGCAGGGCTGGTTGAAGTTGCACTCGAGCTGGACGTTAGCTGGCTGGCTGTCAAAGTTGAGCTTCACCTGCATACAGTTGTTGCTTCTCTCAGGCTGATGTGGCTAAGTAGCACGGAAGCTAAATGACAACCAAACCGAGGAGAGCTTCGTACGAGAAGCTCCGCTGATGTACAAAGCAACCAGAGGGCAGAGCCACCTACGTGGTGCTACAGAAACTAAACTGACAAACATTGTAAGTGTTCAAAACTATCATTTGTCCAAAAAAATAATAATACTTACAAAGCAGCCTGGCAAACAACCTGCTGTGAGACATCTTCGGTCATTCACCAATGACACCAAAGGCTTGAAGGACCTCATGCGCGGATTTTTAGCTGTCTACAACTATCCCTGTGAATCTAATTTTAAAAGTAGGTGAAAGGTAAACGGTGTTCTTGTTGTTGTTTTTTTTTTACATGAACTCTGGGTTGTTCATATTTATTTGAACATCAGTATTGATGTTTTTATGAGCCGTAAGATATGAATGTGTTAGACAAACACCGACATTTTTTTTTTTTTTAGGCGAAGCAGTAGGACGCTTCAATTTCCATTGAATTCTGGGTAATGAAGTTCTCCACGAAGGACTTCAAAGAAACCTGCGTCAGCACTAGAGGGCGCAATGATCACACAGATGATTTCAATAGGTATCAAATTGAATACCCTTTGCCAAAAAAAATAAATAATCAAAATTATAGCTTATCTATAACATTGTTATCACGAACTATAACTCCTCATGCTCAATCAAAAAAACAAAACAAACAAAAAATCTAGATATTATTCATATCCTTACAAATTATTGGGCTCGATCTGATTTGCCTCAAAATTGCTGTTTCTGACCATGTGTGTAAAAGATTCAGCTCAATGAAAATGTTTATCAGAGTAACAGATTTCAATTTGATATACTTGTCTTAGTTTTTAAGGCTCAAACTTGGCTGTTTTTCTGCATTCATCTGTTAATTGTTGCAGACTTACTAATAATGTCCACAATAACTATCTCACAAAATTTCACATGGTTAGTTTGTACATTTTAAGCCAAGCTTCTTTTGAAATAAGACAGCAATTTTAAGTCATAACTGGTGGCTAATTAAAGCAAGGTGCAACTTGTAAAAGTTTACAAAAGTTAAAATGGTCACACTCGTATTTCATCGTTTTGCTTTTGCTTTTAAACTTTATTTACGTCTTTTAAAACCACCTTATTATACAAAGCACATTGGCCAGAGCCCGCCTTCTGCTTCCGCTCAGTTCAAGTTGTCCAATCAGGATGCACCAACTCCTCCGACGCTGATTGGTCAGACGCCGCCGTCGCGTCTCGTCGTTACGTGTATTCACGGAAACAGTTACGCTTTCCTTCATTCGTTTTCAGACTTTTACCGAAAGGAGTTTACGTCCCCGGTGGCTGGCTGCGCTTAGAAATGAACGCAGCGACCTAAACGGAGCCCAGGAACTATTTCAAGTCAAACACAAAACCTTCCCAGCTGAGCGATTCAGGATGGTTTTAGAAAGCATTTCAAAGATAATAAAAACCCAGCTCCCAGCCTACCTCAAGAGGCTTCCGCTCCCGGAGACGATCGGCGGATTCACGCAGTTAACAGGTAAAAAAAAAGAGCAGCAGCTGTGTTGCACTCCTGAATGTCCCGTGAAGATGACTTGTGAACTCACCCGGGATACGTTACGGAGCACGGGGCGCTTCACCTCAGCTGGCCTTTGTTGTATTCGTGCTGCGAATAGCGGCGTCCGACAGCCCTGTTTAATGACCTCAAGTGCATCTCGTTACTGTCGTTTCATGTTGTTCTTCTGTTCAGCAACGACTCGGATGTGACCTTAAAGTAGTGTCTGTTGAAAAGTAATTCTCTCCGCAGTTTAAGTGTGTTTGAATGTTGAGACAGTTGTGACATTAACTGTGGATTGTTTTGCATGTTGTAAAATTGCCGACTGTCCTCTCGTGTGTAAGTGATATCCTGTTAATCCCAGCATCTGGAAATTGTTGCTTCAGCATAACATGTAACAAGTGATGCACACGGATGACAGTCTCAGACTAGAGACTACATGCATATACTTCTTTAACAACCAGTCCTGGTCTCTGGCTCCCCCTACCCCCCACATTAGGTCCCCAAATTTAGGATTAATCGATTCGCTGTTTGGTCGTTAAGTGTCATAAAATGGTTTAAAAAAAAAATGTCGACCAGTGTCTCCACATTTGATCACAGAGCATCTTTTAAACCTGTTAAAGTTGGAGCACAAAGGCTAATTCATTAATATATCAGTTCATTAACAAAGAGGCAACATGTCACTAAAATAAACAAAACACAAATGTCTTCAGCATCTAAATTGAGTACTTGTGAAAATCAAGTGAAAGTACATCTTGAAGGATCATCCACTTCAAAAAAAAAAACCTTTTGAGCAACACTGACCCTTCAAGATTCTTGATTTGATGCTAAAAATAGACCCAAAAAGTCAAAATGGTGAGCTTGTCCTGCATTACTCTCCCATTCTTGTGTGACAAGCGACATGCAGATCCTCATGAGTTGTGAGAAGGCCTTCAACTAAACACTGGAGATTTTAGTGATTGTGTTGCTTAATCCTCAGTAATAGCGTTTATGTTGGTCATATTATTAATATAAACGTTAAGCTAATTCTTGCTTGAAGGTAAAACCTATTTCTGAAGTTATATTCTGTCATAAATTACCAATGTAGTCAGTCACTGTAGATTAGAAGATGAAACATTTCAGGTCTCCTGAATGTGAAGACATTCTTTGTTCCTCTACGGAACATAATTCATTAAAAGGATTAAGGATTAGAAATGTCCTATTAGGCATCAAAATCCTTTTAACTGCCATAAGAGTATTATGAGAAGTTCCAGGAGATGGAGTCTAACTCAAATTACACGACTGTGGTTAATCCTCACTGTCTGTCCTCTCCATGTACGATTGGTTTTCCCAAAGCACTCTGAAGGCCTCAATGGGGGATTTCCCCTGGTGACTGTTGGTCCGGGATTATACTCAGCAGTGATGGAGTGTAATAATACAGTCAATGCACATCAGACATGAGCTGGTGCAGCAGAAACAGCTCACTGGGGTGGAGAGAAATATAGAAACAGAAATTTGCCTATTGTTCCACATTTGTTAACATACATAACATAAATGTCTCATATGCATCTTTTTTTTTATATCTAATTTGAGGAAAACTGTCATCGTATGAAGACACAACCACATGCATAAAATCTGAAGGAAAAGTTTTTTTTATGCAGTAGGAACAGTGGCATCTGCATTCATCTCAGTCCCTGTAACATCCAATATTATAGCACTACTTTTTGTGCAATCCAAGCAAAGAAATTGACTTGAATTTTTTTGCATGTAAACCATTAGAAATCAACACGGGGGTTTTTGAGAATCGATAAAATATCACAAACCAAAATGTTGCAATACTCCAGGGTATCTATATTTTCTTACACCCCCAATGAATATATAGAGAGCTTTTAGTAAAAGCAATGTTTCTCTGGTGTTCTCACTAAAACACGTTTGTCCACACCACAAAGATTTAGGTAAAGCTATTTGACATACGGCATTAGTGAAGTGTGTTACAGTGGTACATTTAGGTGAAATTGTAAAGATTGGAATTGGTAATTGTTTTCCTAATTTTACATTGGCTTGTGAATTAAAGTAGAGCTGCAAAAAGCAATTATTTATTCATCTAATATTTTTTTCTTAAAGGAATTTTCTCGTCATGAAAATTATGTTAGATCTTAAATTCAAACCTGAAGATAACCACTCCAATTTGACCAAAAGTAGAAAATCATGACATTTCAAAAAGTGAAACTAGTCAAGATTGGAAATTAAATTACAATTATGAGATAATACAAACAGTTTGAGATCTATTTTCTGCCACTGAATTAATTCATGAAATGTTTCATCTCTAAACTGAAGTGTCAGATTTCAGAGTCCTATCCCGTATGGGGCCACAAATAAACGCCTAACCAGTGGTAAAGACTGGTTTTAGGAGTTTACATTGTAGTTGCTCATTGTGTGCCTGTGTTCTTGTAACATGTCTATAGTGTCCGAGTGGCTGCGGTTGCTGCCTCTCCTCGGTATCCTGGCTTTGCTCGGATATCTGACCATTCGCCCATTTCTGCCCAAGAAGAGGAAGCAGAGAGACTGCCTGATCAACCTGAAGATCCAGAAGGAGAACCCGAAAGTGGTCAACGAGATCGACATCGAGGACCTGAACAGCACAAATGTGTGTTACTGTCGCTGCTGGCGCTCCAAAACTGTAAGTTCCCTAATTGTTTTAATGCCATAGTGTGACCTGACTGACTGTTAGTGAGCCTAACTGGCTTTGTGGTTGTTGTTTTTTATGTCAGACTTAAAAATACAGTTAAGTTACTTACATTGGAGATATAGTTTATCATTTCTTGAGTAATGTGTTTTTGTTACTTTTGGATTAGACAGTGTTTCTGCATCTTGCTTTTCAGCTAATATTAAGTTGTTTCCTGTTTTTAGTTTCCTGTTTGTGACAAGTCACACTTAAAGCACAACGAGCTAACTGGAGACAACGTGGGACCGCTCATACTCAAAAAGAAGATACTATAATCGACCACTGATGGGAGTTTTCCTCTAACCAGTTCACAGTTTATTTTCTTGACCTTGTTGTGATGTCATATTTGTGTGAAAGCTGCATTTGAGGTTCTTTAATGGGATTGTACAGTTAGCAAGGTTTTGTTTCTTTTTCTTTTTTTTTATGTTGGTAGTACACTTTTGTTTGTTAACAAAACCACCTTTCTAAAAGACTGTAAAATAGATTATGTCCTTTTGGAATCAGTTACAAATCACTGGGTCCACTTTGAGGGGAAAACTTGAAACATACTGCAGTTACTTTATGATGACTTTCAGTAATCTGAACCCATCAGTGGAGAAGTTTTATTACCAGTTAAAAAAAAAAACGTGCTTCATACTAGTTCAACTTGTAGTTAATGTTATACTGTTTAAACAGCCAGCCTTATTTTAGTTTTTCTTTTTGCTTTCTTTACCATACTTTAGTCTGTGTGCCAAATATTAACATACTGTCCAAACTTTAAGGATGTATGATATTCTCTTATAAATTATTGTGTGTATGGGAGGCTGGTTATTATTCTTCATTTGTGCTTTTTTTTTTTTTTTTTTATCCTTTAAACATTTGAGTTTGAGATTTTGTATTCAATCTTGTTGCCATCAAACATTTCAAAACACTGCAATGTTGAGCAATATCCAGTTAAATGCCGTTTTAACCTCAATAACCTAATGAGGTCTGAGAACTTCTGCAGCCCCAGAACTGTGTTTTGTACGTTATTTTTCTTCTTCCGTATTGTCAGAATCATTGTATATAGCAGACATCTTCATTAAAAAAAAATACTCCATAAAAAAATGGCTTTATTATCAGATCTGTATTTTCATAATGTTTATGAATAACTGTTCATGTTATGACAGGGAACACGTCATGTAGCCTTGTGAGTTGTATAAATGAAAGGGTAAATGAGTGCATCTGCTTCTCATTTTTGTCAAGGAAAACCTGCAGTATTACAACAGCAAGAAGGCTGCAAGCCGCTCTGCGAGGCTGCTAATTTTACTATGCTGACATGCCGTGGTTATGTTTACCATATCGGAAAGAAAGAAAAAAAAAAGCACTCATGGCATGGTAATATATCAGCTGCGGATCATGAACCTCTAAAAAATGATGGTCAAAAAATATCTGTCTTACTGGATAAGTGAAAACTTTAACCTGCTGGCGGCGTTTGTGAAAAAGTCCGAGGATTTTTATTCCTCTGGGAACCATTAATATTTATAGCAAGTTTCATGACAATCCATCCAATGGCTTTTGAGCTTTTTCAGCCTGGATCACATTAGTGGCCTCACTGACCTCCCTTAAGCCAAATTTGAAAAGGGAGAGTGAATTCAGTTAATAATAAGTATAAATATACGTGGAATAATCATCTAAACTGTAACTAAAGCTATGTCAAAGAGATGGAGAATTCTGTGTGGGTTTTATCATTTATTGCTGAAACAATATTTTGTAAAAAAAAACCTAATGCTTAATTCCATATTCATCATAAATAGATAGTTTATTTACAATAAACCTTGTAAATGAGTTCATATATATTCAAAACAAATCAATCACATCTTAAGTTACACTGCATACTTCTGTAATAAAAAAAATCTATTATGAACAATTGTGAAAAATCTTAATTATGAACTTTGTTTCATAACTAAATTATAAAAGGTTGAGTTTACATGAAAGGATTGTTCATGACATTGACAGCTGACACAGTGCATAGTAGTTCATATGAGTTTTAGCTGTACCATGTAAAAACACAGCAACGTATCATGGATAATTCAGATCCTTTCTTGAGTTGTTGTAAACTACTCAAATCCTTCTCATCACTGAGACACACAACTAACACAAAAAAACAAAACCCAAAATACACAAACAGACAGGAGTAACGTACCGAGTGTAGAACACATAAACACTTATGTTTGTCTACTCTGTGGTCTAATTCAAGCAATCAAGTAGTGCTACTATCAGTACATTCAGTTACATAGCCCTCAAAGAAAACTGCTTCTAATTAAATGCAGCATTACTTTTTCAAGTTCAAGTACAGTAAATAGTTAAGAGAAATCTAGTCATAAAAAATGGGCAACCGGATACAGTAAAAATGCCAAGAAGGAACAACATCCACCTTTTTTTTTTTTTTTAAATGTTACCATTTGTATGCCTCATGTATGTATCTGATTAAATGTTCATTTGGTACGACAGCGCAGATGGTGAGATGACGGTCATTTGTTTAGAGCGTGAAGCCTGAAAACCACTGGAGGCTATAAATACACAGTGATTCACGAATTCCTGCAGGTTGTCAAACACCAGGTGCTGACCAACAAGAGAGCCACTTGGTGGCTAAACGAAAGCTCAAATATTTAAGGGCGTTTAAAGAGTTTAAATGTCCCCTCTCTCCGAGTGATGATATCAGAGTGTACTTTCATAGGTGATAGGAGTTTCATCGTCACCTTCGTCTCCTGCTGAGGTGCCTGGGGGAGATGAAGAGAAGACAGAAGGAGAAAAAGTGATGAGAAGGGCTTCGGTAAAATACATGTTCAAGTTCTCTCTCTCAAAACAAAAAGATTTAACAAATAAATAAAGTACAACCATCAGTTACACTTTTACACTGATTAAACTGAATGTTCTTGCACTGTGAAAGCAACAAAGTCATGAAGCTGCTGAATTAAAGGGTGAACAGAAGTGACTGAAAGCTATGCAAATTATTGTCAAAGCTAACACAAAGGTGAAGTAGGGAGAACACAGCTACGAAGCAAGGTTGGACAGGGTTGTTGAGCCGAGTTGAATTTTGAAAAAGTAGGACCATACCCACCTAAGAAAAAGGCTGATAAATTGGGTTTGACTCGCTCACCACAGACTGAGTTCTTGGGTTTCTGCAGCAGGCAAGGTCCTGTGAGACCTATGATAAGAGCTCCCACAGGAGCAGTGAGAAGGATGGCGAGCACAGCCACAGTCAGCACATCCATGCCGTACTTCTGCATCTGCGCGTCATTCTTTGTTCTGGCCATGTCCAAAGCTGTGGAGCCTATAGCTGCCTGATGGAGAGAAGGACAACAGCTGTGTTTTCCCCCGTGCTCGCAACATGCGTCACCGTAAACGAACACTCGAAGCTTACTATTTCAGTGCCTGTACTTTTATTTAAAATGTGTGTTTGCAAAAGGAAAAACTTTCTGAAAACGTCCACTTCACTAATAACTTACTGGAAAAGACTTCCTAAGTTCTGAAAAATGTACAAAACATATTTCCAGAAAGAGGAGTTTAGTGCTGACATATTCCAGCACAGACATACCTGCACTGTTGCTTTGGGCATCCATGCTAGGGCTATGAACACCTTTTCCTTCATGGTAAAGCCCGCACACAACACACAGACAAAGGTGAAGAGCACTCTAACCAGCAGAGCAATTAGCAGAGAGGCTATACCAAGACCTAGAGAGACATATAGACAAGCATCACACAGGGATATCACAACATACTGACACAGAAAGATGTACTGCTATAACTCACCAGTGTTTTGTACTGTATAGTATATCAACAACACAATAATGATTACTAGAAATATATTTGTAGCTATTCTTCGATTACAGTACTTACAAAAGATGAAAATATGTTATTTGATATGCCTACAGAAGAAATAAGTAAGTAAGTAAGTAGCATACGTGTGCTGATGCAGGTATTTATACACCAGGACAAAGCCGTACATCTGTCATGAGTCCACTTTTTTTTGGCTATGCAAATATATTTACATCCATACAGACACATTTGAATATTTCACAAAGATAACTGTGTTATTTTGAAGGCTATTTGTGGTCGTCTCACCGACTGACAGTCCTTCCAACTCATAGACCCGAATCTCGGCTCCTATCAGTCCAAAGAGCAGAGGCTGAAACACGTCCCACGCCCACCCCACTACTTCCTCCACGTCTTCCTTCAAACAAACAGCACAGCAAATGTTTAGTGAGGTCGTCTGACATGCAGCAGGGTAAAAATTGAATCACTAATATACTAATGAGGCACTTGCAGTACACAACCTAGTAGACTGATGTGCAGTAAGCATCGATAATTCACTGTGAAATATACTTTTCTGTTGAGTTGAGTTTGTCAAAATTCACCTCTGAAGCCAAAACATATACTGTACAGTATTTACTACAGATAAGGAATGCATGCTGTATGTTATTACCTTTTCTGTCCCCCAGCCGACGCCAGCCAGAAATGCCAACACCAAAGTGCAGAGGCCTCCAGAGCCAGGAAAGCCTGCCACATTGCTGCCGAACACGGAGAAGACAGACAGACCCAGCACCAAAAAGGAACGCTTCATCACCAAGTGTTTCTTCAAGAAAAGGTTGCAGAAACTGTATTAATATGGTGACATTTAGATATACAAAATGCTGAATTTAATGTATGTATATAGTGGTGGAAATTGTATTTCCTTGTGCTCATTACTAAATCTTTTTTTTTTACACTGAATGATTTCTTTATAACTCGAGTGTAAAAGGCTATAAACATGCATGTACATGAGTGGAGTTGAGATTGTAGTCATTCCGGTTATGTCAGGAAATACTTCACCCATTATCACTTTTCTTCTTTTATATTTCCATGTATTTTCCTACTTCTGTGAATCCAAAGTGCTTAAATCAGAAGAGGAACACTTAACAGACTTTATTCATGCAAGCCTTTGCTGGCTGTTCCCATATTGTTTCACACTTAGTCTATGTTGCCAAGTGCGGTAAGGGTGAGAAAGCAACAGTAAAATAAAACAGGCTCATATAATGATAATACTGTCATAGTGCCTACCTGGTCAAGACTAGGGAAATACTGAATGAGGAAGCCAAGAAGAATCCCAGCAACCATCCCTCCAGCCACTTCCAGTACGCCTCTCAGGAGGTTGTACCAAGTGGAGCCTGGAGCGATCAACAGAGCAGTGCGTTAATAATGTCCTAAATACAGTCAGTTGCCAGTTTATTAGGTACATGTTTCTTTGACTAATGCAGGCTAATACAACAGTCTTGACGTAAATCCATGTTCAGCTCCGTTTTTGTTAAAAAATGTCTTCGGGAGGTTAGATTTTATGGTCATTTTGGAATATACACATGTAGTGCTGTTGAATTGTTTTGCATTATACTGAAGTGTTTCCAGCATTTTTGTCTCACCCATTTCTCGTAATGAAGGGTAACAAGACCATAATAAAGTTCAATGGCACCCCAAACTGCCATCTCTAGTTGAATACAGCTGCACTGCCACCACTCCAACACTGTTTTGACAAAATTGGAACAATATAACCCTCATTAAGGTATGATTTATGGGGTAATAGAATGCATTAGTTTGAACTATTTTTTCGGAATAATCTGGCCAATAAAAGTACATATTGAAACACATCTGGGTTTAGTCTTCTTGCAGAATTATTAAAAGTTCCCTCCACGTACATTGGTATAGTAATACAAAGTCACTGAAGTCAGGAAACAAATCATGTTGGCCCAAAAAGAAGTCACATTTCTAATGAATCATCAGCATTCTTACACCCTCTGCTGAGCTCCAGACAAACTACACACAGGAGGTATTTTTTCAGTGTGCTTTTCAGTGTTGACCGACTGAACTCGCTCCCTCCCCCCCTGGAGATAAGGTGGTGTGTTTCAACAACAAAAAAACACTGAGCTCAGCACTTCTCATTTTTTTTTCTTCCCTTCTCCACACATGCAAACACACACACACATCCGCAGGTTACCTGTGGCGAACGCCATGCCCAAGCATGTGGTGAACCCTGTGATGGCAAGAATGTCGTCGAAGCTGCCAGCAGCCATCAGCAGGGTGGGGATGCCCTGCTCTAAACCATATCCCTCCTTCTGCAGCAGCAGCATGGAGGGAACCACCACTGCTGGAGACACAGCGCCCAGCACAAAGCTACAATGTGGAGAGGGTGGATTGTTTATTAAATTACTAACTCCTTAAAAAAAAAAAAAAAGGAAGGAAGGAATTAAAAATGCCTTTGGAAAACCTTACAAACCAACTAAATACAAATACAAAAGGGAGACATTTGCGCAGAGAGATTTTCTTTTTACAGGTCGTTTTGTTTGAAGTTCAAGCCTTGAATCCAGACAAAACAGAAGGCTCTTATGTTGAACTTTTAAATGGGCAAAAGACATCACAAACATGAAATGTGTGTGAGACTAGGTAAGAAGTTGTTATGTAATATGTGTTTTTGTCCTCTCCTTTGTGGGAACATGATTATTGTACAGTAGACAGTGTTTTGTACAGTGTCAGCTGAAGTTATCTTTGCCATCAATAAGCAGCCTCCCATGTCTTATTTGTAAAACTTGACTTGCCCTTTACACTCTCTAGTACCTCCTGGACCTCAGAGAGCTGAACAGTCCACTCACCTAGTAGATAAAACCAAGCTTATCTGTAAACTAAAAAAATTGAACTACGTGAGGTCAAAAAAAGGCTGCATTTTATACTAGTATGCGTGCTGATATAACTTGCCTCTATTCTCTGCCTAAAGGTGTCGGAGAGAAAACTGTTGAAATTGAAATGATGAATATATTTGATTTTTTTTTTTTCTGTTTGTGAAAAATGTAATCAGTTCCTCAAAAGAGGTGGGTCTGTCTGTCTGTCGGTCTGTCTGTCTGTCTGTCTGTCTCTCCTAGACATCAAGCAATGGTGGTATTTGTTAGAATGTAGGAAATGCAGAGTTGGGCAGAAAAAGAGAGTGAGTAGTGTTACATTTACCCAAGGATGAAGCCCCACACCCAGGGCAACCCCATGAGGAAGTGAGAGATCAGAGCTATGGTGCAAGCTTCTATTATGCAGGGCCCAGTTGCCAAACGTATGCACACGGATTTTAGTTTCTTCAGAGCCTGACAATGAAAACATACAACATTCAAGAGTTTTTAACAGGAATTGATCAAATTCTGTAGAGAGATGCAGAAAAAGTGATGTTTAGTAGCACTGAATAATTAGACATTTGAAAAATGACTTGATAACATTGTAACTAACCGATTAAACCACTTTTAAAAGGTCCCATGTTGTATAAATTCAGATTACCATTTATTTTTTTTGGATTATCAAGCAGGTCTAGGTGTACATAAATAATGTTTAAATGTCAAAACACCCAATCCACACAAAAATGCACACAGCTTGTATAAAGCAACTGTGCTTTGGACGAGCTGTTAGGACTTACAGTTAACTCATGGTTATGATACGTGCACCTTCAGCGCAGCCCACTGTTCAACCTTGTATATGGAATAAAACACACAGCAATCATTCCATCAAGACCAAAGACAACCTGTGGTTGTCCTGGGCATACATCAATGACAAAAGAGTCAGCCAATCAGAATTCCTGAGAGGGTCAATGATATCAATGCGCCTTGAAAGCACAGACACAAAATAGCCTTTCTTGGTAGAGCTCCAGAAAGAAGATCCAGAGAGGTGATTTAAAAGTACATTAAGGTTTTCGGTGTGTAAAACCACAAACATGTCTTCTATCTATAGTCAAATATGGGAGTTTTAAAGCCAAAATCCCAAGCACATACTGGTTACATCTTCTACAAGGCTCTGATTTGCTTACATATCAACATATCATAAGGAATTGAATGTTCACAATTTTCTGAATGCTGGCTTGCTAAATTAAACAATTTCAAGACATCACTTTTGGAAAGCTGTGACTTTGCCATTACTTTGGAGAATTTGAGGGCTTAATGACTATTTAGAAAGAAATCAACAATACTGCCGCCTGCTCCGGTACAGGGAAGCAATGTGGAAAGATAAAAGTTTTGTTTTAACATAATTATTGTATCTCTGAAATCATTTCTGACTGTAGATAGCAAGCTTCAACGGAAGAGTGTGAGCATACCGTGGGATCCAAACCCAGCCCAGCTCTGGCCAGGATGACAGCCAGAGCAATATTCCTCAGTGACGCGGACCATCTGAAGTTAATGTACACCCCATCTTTGACAACTGGGATGTTCCTGAGCAGAAAACCCATCAACAGCATACCTGCAGCGCAGCAGAGGGTGAGACAGAGGAAAGGTGATTCTTGGTATCATCGAGGACTGTTTATTATTCGGGACACCTGGTGCTTTTCGAACGTACGGTGCTCAACCTGGACAGCGAGACTCAGAGCAGACTGTGAATATCGTGCCGTAACACTAATAATTCATGTTTCAATACCTGCTCTGAAACTTCATGATTCATCTGGCCGTTGTACTGCTAAACAGCATAACTATGAATATGATTAGGAATTAACAAATTATGAAGAACAATTACATTATGAATAAGTGAAGAGATTTGAAATTACGGGTGTACAGAAATGGCTCTGAACTTCAATCATTTTGACAGAATTCATGAATTATGAATTAGTCAAATGACTGGGGACATGAGACTTCACTTTTAGCCTGCAAAGCGACCACAATCCTTTCATTTCTATAACAAAGCAATCATCTTGGTGGTCGATGCAAAAGATGAACGAAAGTGCAGAAATGAACATGAACTGGTCAACAAAGTCATTCGTTTGAGGACTCGGACAAAAATGAAAAGAAACACACATGATAAAGATGTTTACAGAAAAAAATGAACTCAAAGCTGTACTTCAATCTACCTTTTGATGATATTTGCAAATAAGGAGTGGCTGCAGTTTCCTTGATTTTTATCAAGGAGTGTGACAAAATCAGGGGTGTAGTCACATTTCATTACATTTCCATGACTTTCTGATCAATGCCGTGATGTATTCCAAGCCTTGGCTGATGGAGTACCATCACCTCCTTCAGGATAACCAACAGGTTTATTAAAATAGCAGGACTATCATAATGTAAGCGAAACACAAAACTCCAGTACAACAGCAGCTAATGTGGACATGACTAAGAATGAAGCAAGTGAGTAGCATGATTTCAGTCAATCAGGTGCTGCCTTTTTACCTTGTTTTCTTAATATTCATGTGACTAGTTCACGTAACTCAAGAGGCTTCTCGAAGACATTTAAGTTTCGGTTTGGAATATTTTAAGAGCTTCCACTGTGAAACACACCGTGAGGCACGAGTTGTATTTTGCAAAGCCAGCATTATAAACCTTACCCCAATACTGGCACTACTCAACTCCGACACGTACAAGTCTTTGTACTGTGAATACAGAACACTAAGTAGGTTTTTCGACTAATTTGAATCAGCCTGCTAGCTAATGCTGGCCTCGCTGACTTACATTGGGGTGGAAGAGTTGCACCCATGACCATCACAACCTTCCAAAAGCTAATCTCTAAAATATATTCTCCAATCCATACCGCCCGACTATTTATTGAAACAGTGAGAATTACAGTGGGAAATAGTGATGGCTCAGTCTTCCAGCCTTCATATCATCCGTCTCATCGCTGTGAATAGAAATACGGTAGCTACACGGTTGTGTACAAGCGTTTGGGCAGTTTACATTTTAAGTTTATTTTTCAAGTAAAAACTTTGCCAAACTTTGTAAGTGAAGTGTGCGTCAAATATACAGGTTTAACAGTGACAAAAATAATAATAATAACGATAATAAAGTCATTCTATGTCTTACCAAGGAGTGGTGGGAATGGTGGAAGTTTGGGGAGATGGATGAGAGCCACCAATTTGCCACCGATGAGTGCACAGATGAAGAGTATTGTGATGCCAAACAAGTTCCCTCCTGGCAGACATTCGTCCTCTGTGATAGACCAGACCACTCCAAAGAGCACAGCTGCCAAAAGCACTTTAAGAAAACGGAGGAGACCGACGTTAGATTACTGAGAAACGGTACGTCACCACAGAGTGTGATGATGATTTTACAGGCATTACAAATACCAAATATTATCTATATTTTTTGTTGTCTTACAATTTTCAACCTCTTAATCATTAATGAACAGGGCTATTAAGAGTTCGGTGCTGACTGACTACTTACTGCATCTCTGTGAATGTAGTTTGAACAATGAATTCAAGTTTCAGAGTGTGTAACCTGCATATGTGTACAACCCCACATTTTTACACAGCGTCTCAACTTTGTTGGAATTGGGGTTGTAGGCACAAGTGAATATTTATCTAAACAAAGCCGCATTTCTCAGGTAGCTTAATTTCATCTGCAGTTTTTCACAAGTGAAACACAGGGAACCAACTAGAAACTCCCCCTTGCTTACCTTTGGTAATGAGAGAGGCGAGGAGGCCTCTTGGCGGGCACGGACAAAATCTGTGGAGCAAAGGGCAACAGACCACAGGCGGGTCTGTATTGGTGCCAGCATCAACCCCAGGGTTGCGAGGAATAAAATAGGTGGTCTCCTCTGTTACATTTGGAGTCGAGCAGCGCCGCACCACCACCTGGATCTGGCTCACATTTAGGTGCTTTAAAGGAAAGATCAGGACATGGAGAAGAGCAAGTCAGTGGTTTGTTGGATGCCCTTACAGCTAAGTTATAAAGGCATTACATAATAAATATTGGTTTTGACAAAAAACATTTTTCTTAAATAGAAACAAACTAATGTATTTCTCTGACAGCAATATTAATACAATACATATTACAATCAATATCCTTACAAAGGTCGCTGAGCAACCAAAGAAATGACTGCTCATCTACAGAGCTCATCACATCTAAGATATAATATTGACACAAATATGAATGCAGTGCTTATTTAAAGATTAGAAGACTGGCAGATTTGACTGAAAGTGTATTAATTGCCAAACACGTATGTGCCTCATCACTATGTTGACATAAAGGCACATCAGATTACAGGTTACTGCGTTCATAGCAAATAACGGACTGAAGCTATAAACCTGCCCTAGGAACTGATAACTATAAATCCCATTACACCTTCTGTCTTATTGCTCAGGAGGGTGTGTTGGTTCAAAGTTTATAGGAGTAAATGATAAACAATTAGGTGAGCTGTTTAACTTAACGAGGTCTATATAAAAGTATATAAAACATGGAAGCATTATATGAACGCAGTAAACGAACGTAACGGATAGAGCAGCCACGTGAAAACAATGATATCATTTATACATGACCTAAAATGTCTAATTTTGTGAATACACACATGCACAGAAATTTTTAGAACCTTTTTCCCTATCAAGAAAAACAGTATTTACTATTAGGTTTGAGGACCAGAGTAAATAAGAAGTTAGTATTAGTAAAATACTATACCTCCACATGGTTTGGTGCAGGCAAAGGATTTCTGTCCGTCAGTGGGCTGGGTGCAGGGCTGGGTGCAGGGCTGGGTGCTGGACTGGGAGCAGAGCTCGGCTCTGTGATATCAGGTTTCTGCTGATTGTCCTCCATGGCAGTTAGTCAGCTACAGTATTTCTGGTCCAGCCGCGTCTCTATCACAGTACATTAAGCCGAGGTGTGGGGATGGCCATTGACGGGCAGGTCCTTCACTTCTGCTGCTGTACGTCGAGCGCCGAGCTCCGACTCCTATTCATAAAACACGTGTTAATCAGTAGAAAACACTTTACAACAGGGAGCACTGGTGTTGGTACAGGTGTGGAAATTGACTCGATGTGCAATAAGAAGTTGAACCTCACATAGAGACTTGTAATGCAAAACACAGGTTTTAAAGTCAAGATGGCTATGTTTAAAAGAAATGGGTTTTATTGAAGTTTTATAAATACTGCAATGGCTCTAATCAAGAGCAGTGGTGAAATGTAACTAAGTATAATTTACTGAAGTAATGTCAAGCTACTTGCACTTGAAGTATTTTCATTTCATGCAACTGTATACTTCTACTCCACTTTGTCTCAAATATTGTACATTTACTTCACTAGTTGTCTGAAAGCTTTAATTACTATACTCTAATATTACTGTTTTTCATTCCCTTCATGTCCAGTCAAACCATGTACCTCTGACTTTAATGATTCTCAATTTGACTTTTTATGATGAGCTCAAGAAATAAATGTTCCTTAATGGGCTTCTTTTTTTTTTAAGTTTAATGAAGTGTATAAAAACCCTCTGGGATCCGCTGGAAAATACATCATCACAGCTGAAAACAGAAGATTTGTTCCGAGATTGTTAAGTTTGATTAGAACTGAAAAACCACAGACATGATACATAAAATACACAAAATGTCTGCAGATTAAACAAACCAATATTACATAAAGTATCACAAAGTTTACTTGTCGTACTCCAAGTACATTTTACTAATAATGCTTGCATACCTTTACTTATAAAAGGTTTTGAATGCAAGACTTTTACTTAAGGTGGACTATTTTCAAAGTGTAACAACAGCGTAGAAATTGTGGGGTTAACTATAAATGATCTGACTTAGCATTAAAATGGAAGTGAATTGGAGTTAACGTATCACAAAAAAAAAAAAAAAAAAAAAAAAAAAAAAACATAATTATGGGTTCAGCTCAATGGCTTCAGTTCCAGCTATGACGTATGCAAAAGTTGACAGCTAATGTAGGCTAAATCAGCGCTACTACAATGTTTTGACAGTTGCTCATGGCAACAGACGTTAGTTAATCCAATTGGGAACCGAGGACACTAATCAATGCTTACAGCTCGACCATATGGCACGTTAGCTGAAGTAGGTTATCGCCGATGGTAACGCAAGTAGGGTTAGCGTTATGTAGCAGCAGCAAAACAACGAACCCATCTAAACTGGCAGAAGTAGCCATCAAAAGCAACGCGGGTGTTTCGGGACGAGGCTGTCGGGAACCATTTCGCTCCGCGTGTCTCGGAGGTAACGCGCGCGCGCGCACGTGCACGACAACCGAAGCCGGGTCGTCTCGAGGTTCCAATCAACGCCTTAAGATAAACCGTAACGCGCGCGTCCATTATCGGACGCGCGCTATCGCAGTACCGCTTGGTAGCCGACCGTGTTTTCGCACAGTAGCTACTAAAAAAAACAAAAAAAAACATCAGCTGTTTGACTAGCGACTATTTAACAAAGCAAACTTTTTTTTTTTTAAAGTTTGTGGACGCGTTTCCATTCCACAACGTGCTTTTTACATGCCTCCGGTTTGATTTACCGCCAAGCGAAGACACCGGATTGTAAACTAACGTTAGCACGACACCAAAGTAAGGTCAGCCGGTGGCCACGGACGCGACTGCCCCTCCGGTAAAAAAAAAAAATAAACGAAAGCTCAATTGGACTTTTCTGCTCGAGGTTTAATCTCGACGCAGCGCGGCGATGTGACTCTTGTCCGATATTGGATGCCTTTGTTTTCAGTAGCTGGCTGTGCCTGCGCGCTTCAGCCCCTCCGCTCACTCACACCCCTCTCTGACGGGACTCCCTAATTATTAACACGTTTGAAGAAGAAGAAAAAAGCAGCTCACCTCATATCGTTAACGTTGCCATAGCGTGTGAAATGCCAAATGGCAAGCGTCTCTGGCGGTCCTGCGGCAGACACAGCAGCCGGGAAATGGGAATGAGGCGGATTAGCCGACGGCCGGGCTAGTGTGGAGCGCGTTCACAAGGGGCTGCGTGGTTGGGAGGAAGTCATGAGTGTCCCCGCATGTATTGCTGGAGATGTTTTAATATCAAGGCGTTGCATCATTTATTCACAGTGAAATTCATATAGATTGAATTGTAAAGTGTTAAAAGGATTCGGTCCCACCACCCTGCTATACTGGCTTCATTGTCAATTTATTACAAGGTGTGTTGAATCATATGTTTACGTTGTAAAATGGGATACATTTCTTCCATAATAAACTGAAAAATAAGTGCAAAAATAAAAATTAAAAAAAAGCGTCAATTTGTGCATACTTTATTTATCCAGGTATTTACCTCCACTACTTGTACGATGCATGGTTCATCATTATTTCATCATTATTCACAATGAAATTCACAGATTTAATTGTAAAGTGTTAAAAGGATTTGGTCACACCACCCTACTATACTGGCTTCATTGTCAATTTATTATAAGATTTGTTGAGCATTTGTTGAGTCTATATTTAGGTTGTAAAATAGGATACATTTCTTCCATAAAAACTGAAAAATAAGTGTGTGGGGTGGGGGGAATGATCAAATTGTGCATAATTTATTTATCCAGATTTTTGCCTCCGCTACTTTTATGACACGCTTGCCACTGGTTTCCTCACAGTCTCCATCCTCCGTCAATGATTTGCTCGGTCCCGGTCACATAGGCCGACTGTGAAGGACAAAAGGCGCATTACACCACCGGTAGACTATTTCACTGCTGAAGACCCATAACCACAACTTTGTCTTCCTTTATGTCCTTAAAATATTAAGTTTACATCAATGGTAAGCATACATAGGCTGCTGTACACATACTCTATGAGTCACGATACTGCATGAACGACATATCTGCAAGCACTCACCTCATCTGAGGCCAGGTACACACACAGGTATGCTACCTCTTCAGCTGTGCACATTCTGCCCGTTTTCTGTCTGGCCATAAAATCCTTGTAAGCCTGCAGAGGAGTAAACAGTTGTAGCATTCGTTATCTTCAATACCAAACCCTCAGGATTTTATTCTTGTGGAATCCAAGATGATATTTAAATGACTCGTGCAGGAATTTACTGCCAGGTTACTTAAAACATGTAAACTTATGCCTGCAGTACCTGTTCGGGGTCAGGTTGGGCCTGGATCCTGCCCCTCAGTGAAGGAGTATCAACAGTCCCTGAGAAAATATATGAGAGCCTTTCGTTCATCTGCAACATTCATTATAACACAAGGCTAAATGAAGAAATATGGTTTGCCTTTTAATAAATGGAGGATTTTGATTATTAAATTGGCATGATTGAATTTAGGCCAGGACTAGGACTGCTGTACAAATACTACTCTATATAAGTTTGCACAGCAGTTATTGAGACTGGACTTGAGACTTTTTAAATACAAAATGTCCTGTAAACATAACAGATCCAATTTTTCTATAAACGTTGGTTCAATTTGGTCAAAAGGATGTTTACATTACATTGAATAACCTTGAGTACTATTGAGGAAGACTAAAGAAACACTCGTGCTATTGTGAATAGTTTTCCAGTCTTACCAGGACAAACACAATTACAGCGAATGCCTTGCTCAATGAAATCAGCCGCTATAGACTTGGTGAGCCCAATCACTGCAGCCTTGGAGGTACTGTAGACGCACCGGTTCACTACACCTGTGTCAAGGAAACACATCTGTTACTCACACATAGACATAGACACACACACACACACACACACACGAAGAGTAATTATCTGAGAAGGATAAGAGGATTACAATGAATGGTCATACTGCAACAGTCCAATGGCCTGTCGATTGAGAACAATGTTTGTTCTACAATTATCTACAGAGCAAGGATCTGCGGAAGTTTCTCGTTTACCTTTTATGCTTGATGCAACAGATGCCATGTTAATAATGTTGCCCGACTTCTTTGCCAACATCTAGAATGACAACATAAATCAGGACCGTGGCACATAAAGTCAATATAATAGATAGAGGTAAGATTTAAATGACCAATGATCTTAGGTTTTTATTTAGCAAAGAATTGAGAAATGTACTATGATCTGAGCTGAAATAACCCTTGGAGACAGTTCGGCTAGTTTGCTACTAAAGCTGGATTAGTTGTTGGGCAGTCAGAGCCCATCATGTCACGGGCTCAGAGTAATACAGCTAATCCGCGCACATAAAGGATGAGAACAAAGTTAAAGGCATATGTCACTCAATTTTCAAAAGCACCTACGGTATTTAATACTCTCAACAACAGGATAAACAGTGTCAACTATTTAGTAAAGCAGGCAAAGGTCACCTTAGGAAGGAAAGCTTTGCTCATGAGGTACATGCTGCGCACGTTCACATTCATTGTGAAGTCCCAGTCGGACTCTTCACAGTCCAAGATGGAGCCGTGGTGCACGAATCTGGATGCAACAGATGACAAGTAAACACAGAAAGCAGGAAAAAATATACTCACTCGAGTACAATGTAAAACACGATCATATTACATATGGTTTAAGCTGAGTCAAAATACCTCATCTATTAATCAGAATTAAAAAAAACAGAGAAATTTGATCATTACACTACAAACCACTGCTGTTTCCAAGATACAAAGCTGTGTCTCTCCCCTCCATATTTTACTGAGCCTCGATTGAGTATTGGTAGCAATTTAAAGACCTTTGTTAATGAGATTGAGAAAAGGTCAAGTGGAGGTCAAACTGTGCGGTATACGGATTTAAGAAATGTAGTTAAGCAGGAGATGGATGAACATGCCTTAATGTGGAGACAGCATGTTAGAGAGAGACAAATAAAACACTGTTCTGCTATGCATTAACTGTATGTTTGAGAATGTATGTGACACTCCTCCAAGAAAAGTACCCTGCAACGTTGAACAGCACATCTACGTGTTCGTGTTCCTTGGCCAGAGCCTCCACCTGGTCCTTCTTGGTCACGTCCACCACTTTGGTCTTGATCCCTGATGATGAAAAGAAAAAAATGTCCCAATCAGTTTTGATGACACTTGCACCGTTTTCATCGTAATAAAAGCAGATTTATTGTCATGACGTAATTTTTTTTTTGCAGAAGACAGTTTAAGATGTAGATCATAATATTTTGGTTATTTTAACTTATTAGCTTTACTCCCCCATTAGCATTTAGCTAACTCAGATGTCTAGCAAAATATTGTCCCCCACAAAATAGATAAAACAGATAACCTCTAGTAACTCTCTGCCACCACACTCCTTCACATTCACAATTAGTCAGACGTGGCTGCTATCTTTTCCTACATTACACTCAACAGTTCTTCAGAAAGCATTTAAAGGTGAAGTGCATGTAAAGAGAGGGAGGAGTGTTCATCACCTCCTATTTATTCCAGTCACTGTTCCAGCAGGGACTGGAATAAATAGAGATCCGTTAACATGTTTCTCAAAAGACATTACTGGGTCATGAAATAAAAAAGATAGAAATCGACCACATATGAATCCATTCAGACACAAATGGCAAAACAAATATTTTTAACAGTAGGATATGCCTCGGAAATACTAAGGAAAATTTTAAAAATAGTGTGTTGGCCAACAAGTCCTCCAACCCATATGTCCATTAAGGTCATTTATTCCGACCCTCAAATATGACCCACAGGAGTGTTCCCTGGATTCGGGCACCCGGTTAGGTCTAGGCACAAAAAACACTTAGCTAGGCAAAAATAATTGTGACTTGAACCTTGCTGTGTGTCATGTCATTGCAGCAGGGAATCATTTTAAAATTAACTGTCTCAATTCGCAACTGAAACGAGAAGCAAACTCTGGACTCTTGCATCCAAGTCCGCTGTTGTATTACTCACATGGTAAACTCACATTTTCACACTTCACTTTTCCGAGACATGATTGTTGTTATTTAGACGACTAGATTTTGCTTAAGTTTAGAATATAGTTGTGAGTTGTAATAAGTGAAGAAGACCTATTGAGTCTGTTTTTTGTAGGAGGACAGCTTCATTTATGTGTTCATTACTGCATAATCACCTGAAACCAAGAACATTTTCATTATATTGGAATTAACCCTTCATATCTACAGTACATATAGCCCACCACGTTTCTACAGAAATCCTGAATAGACAAACCAAACACTGGCTCTGGAGCGCGTTTTTGCATTTTTGACAGCCACTGTTTGATTGTTGGCAACATTTTATAGTTGTTATGTTTATGATAAGATAGTTTGTAATTTTACAAACAAGATAAACTGTCTAATTTACTACTAAGTTAGTGCCTTAAAACTAAAGTTGTGAAATAACTTGAGTGAAGGGGGGGGGGACATCCACCAGGCATCAAGTGCACATCACACTGGTTCCCAGCAGATGGCAGCTCCAGACCAACTGAGATGACTTGTACCCTGTATGCGGTCCAGCTCCTTCAGCTTCTCTCCATTAATGTCTGTTGCAGTGACCCGAGCTCCCTCCTTCGCAAATGCCTGAGGTGGAAAAACTTGAGTCAGTCACAACTAGCATCCCAATTTGACCTTGTAGACAAAGAATATTTTCTTATGTTCCTGGGATACAAACAAATGTATTCTATTTCTAAAATGTATTATGGCTGTTTAGGTAAAAAAAAAGCTTTGGAATATGAAAGAAATTATGCTAGCAACAATGAGAGGCAGGAATGTTTGGCTACTTATTAAATCTGAATTGCTTCCTGAATGCACAGAGTCACCCCCTCAGGGAACAATTCAGGTTATCAATAATAATCAGGACCTCATTATCAAACATCTGAAGACACAGAATGTCAATTTCTAACCCTATTCCCTCAACTCTTCATAAATCCATTCTGCCTCCAGTCAAAAGGCACCTTTTTTTGAGTGTAAATGAAATCGTGATGACCCAATGTTGACAAGGATGTGTGAGATTTTCAAGTATTCATTTATCTCCTTGTTTTGAACATCAGGAGAGGATTGGCCTGAATTGGCCTTTAACATTAACATTTATATGACAGTGTGTAAGACTGTGGCAGTAATCTGGAAGGACAGTGTTTTGTGGTACAGCTGCTACAAAATGTATGTAAAAGAAATACACAGCTTTGAGTCTGAACACCACAAACTAGTAAATAAACAGTTTTTCCACTGCAAGAGAGGGAAATATATCTAATATAAGTTCTTATTAAAGCTCATTACTATTGCTGCAGCACGTCCAATCCCCTGCGCAGCAGCAGACAACACAATCACTTTCCCATCCAGGCGGCCCATAGTTCACCTTTCACTGCTGCGACCAGAACACAAAACAAAAAGTGAGTACTGAACAACAACAGCAACAAGATTCAGTTTGCAGTTTGATGATAAATGCTCCTGCTTGTAAAAAAAAAATTTTTTAAATAATTGTTGCAGAATGAAAGAATATTTCATGTGGTAAACAGTGCTAAAGGATTACAAGCCATTAAATGATTCAAATACATGTGATTTAATTTAAAAAAAAAAAAAAAAAAAAGCCAAGTCGTAATATTTTTGGGAAAAAATATAATCTAAGAAGGCCATGAAGCACGTTTAATTTCCTTTTATCATACTACATTTAAATGAACTCTCATTAGCAGCCGTTTGTTGAAAATATTTTGAAGGACAACTGGCCAGTTAAAATTTGCCGAGAAGACACTATGGTTGGATAAACACAGAAACCAGCACATCCAACAGAGAGAAATATGTCAAAGCCCACCACCACTGACTGATAAGCAATCTTTGGGAAGTGCAGCTCAAAACACCGCAATATATTACCCATTTTAACTTTTAACTGCATGGCTCAATCATCGAACAATTGCTATTAAACCAACAAGCAATGCTTGACAGGCCATTTGTTTCCCCGAGTAAAATGGTCTTACAGAAAGTGGCGGCTTCTAATGTCACATAGCTTCAGAAGAAAATTTGAAGTGACCACTCATACATAATAATGCGTTATGAAACCACTAATGGAGACAACATAGTACCTCTTTATAGCGAGCGGTCATATAGTTACAAAGTCCTAGGCTATAAATATTTATGTATATTTGATTACATCACAAAAGATGATTGTAGCAGATCATGAGGAAATGTGTTTGATAAGTAATTGTATCTAATATCTTCCAAGAACGAGTTAATCATTAAATATTAAGTAACTATACTAAAAGACTATAAGAATACTGTTTAAAATCGCTCGCCACTTGGTAGGGCTGCAAATAACAATTAATTTCAGAAATCATTATTCTTTATTATTTTCTCTGGTTGATGAACTATTTGGTCTTTAAAATGTCAGAACATAGTTAAAAATGTTTCCCAAAGACAAAAAAAAAAAGAAGATTAAAAGTTCTTGTTTTCTCCTGACCAACAGTCGACAACCAGGAGATATTTTGTTTATCATAATAGAGGACTTAAGGAACCAGAAAATATTCATATTAACGAAGCTGAAAACAGAATTTTAGCATTTTCCATTTAAACACAATGACTCAAAACGATCAACCGATTATCAAAATAAATGGCAATTCATTTTCTGTCGAATCATTTCAAATCTCCTCGACGCTGGTGAAGCTACAGCGTAACCACAGTGGAGAATAGTTCTGTTATATAGGCTGCGGTATACCGGAAGTGTGGCAGGTGCAATTTTACATGAGTGAGTTCTCAAAAGTGGACTTGAAATTGACTATAAATTTTTGCCTTCCATGCACATGTTAATGCCAACAAGTGCACAGGTTTTCTTGCCTCTAATAATGCAATACATTAACATACTAAAACCAGTTTCTACGTTATTGAGTTGGATTGCTGAGATTTTAGTCAGGACTAAGGTTTTTGATGGTGCAGATTCAAATATCCAAGAGTCTCAGTGGTGCATATGAGCATTCATGCATAATCGTATTAAAAAGCAGAACAAAAAAGACTAAAATGTAATTTTGAAATCCGGATTTACTTGACACCTGTATTTGTGCCTGCTGTATCTTCATCAAGGCCGTGGAAACATGCCGAATTATCCATTAGCAGGTCCTGTTTGCAATGAATCCACAAACGCGCAGCCAACTATCACTGGAATATTTTGCTATAGAAATGTAATTAAAAACTTGATGAATCACAGGCAAGTTCTGTTACAAGGAGCCTCATTTTTCAAGGATTAATTCGACGATATTTAGAGGTATAAAGGTGTAAATACAGTCGCAGAGACAGGAGGGGGGGGAGGGTGGAGACATGGAAGAAAAAGAAAAAAAAATCAAATGACTGATGGCATGATCGCAGTTGTATAGGCCATTAATAAAGGCTTTATTTTGGTGTGCCCACGCGTCCTTTATAGTTGCATCGATCATGCTGGACTGCCCTGCACCAGCGTGACCTGAACGACACGCTCGTATTTCTATGACTGTGCCCTTTGGATAATACGTGTCTATAAACGTGCCTCAGCAACACGAACTCCAGCACAGACAAGAGGCAGTTTGTAGTCTTCAAAACGGGCAACAATGATGTCCACTGACGCCCGCGTACACCTACGTCTCATTTGTATTTGCAAAGTTAGGCACAAGCTTGCATAAACTAGTTTTGGAAACTTACCACTGCTTAAGCTCCCGACACAGTGAACGTCAAAGAGCAGCACGGCCGGACACGTGACCTTCTGCTTGTAATGGTATTGGTTCGAGACCGGGGCGTGTGCGAGACAGCGGCTTGTATTTTGAAAAGAGGAAATCGAGAGCAAGAGAGTGCAGTCACGGGTTTTTTTTTAAGGTTTCTGCCGCCTGCTGTGCACGATGAGAGAGTTAAAGTTAGGTTTCCTTTCCTGCAAAACAATCAAACAATTTATTATGAGCGGGGTTTTTTTTTTAACTGCGTTGAAGGCAGTGTTATCCTAAGTGTCCTTAAATCACACTACTCTTAGGCTAGTTACACCACACTTAGCCATATCATAGACTTTGAATAAGCCTATACGAGCCATGTGTAGGCTTGGTATTGTCTGACTTTTTATTTGTTTAAGCGCCATTAAATAATGATATGCAATATGCAAGTGATATGGTCCTTTTCTCCTTTTTTTGTGTGTGTGTGAACCATCTTGATGATAAAACATCTTTGGAAAGAAATGGAAACTAACCTTTGAGGTCTGCACAAAGCCAGAGACAGTTTTATTATCACTTTATCACAAAGGGTTAATGGTTTATTGAAAAAGAACACACAAAATAAAAACTTCTTAATAATTTGGCTGAAACTACAAAAACTGCAAATGTATTTATGATTTGAGGATGTCAACTTAATAATTCCAGTCAAAACATTAGCCAATTACAAAGAACAAGAGAAAAAAGAAGACATTTTAGTTCAGACATTTGAGTATAGAAGTTCATTCTTGATCTGACTATAGTTTTTTCCGGGACTTTAAAATATGTCAAAAAGCATTAAAGTTTCCATGGCAGTTTTTCCAGCTGACACAAAAGAGAAGTCACTTTGTAAAGTGTTCCGTAAAATTAACATCTACATTTCTATGGCATTTGGGCAAAATCCCTGAAAACCCCAGAACAGCCCCAAACGGTATTATTTACAAAATCAAACTTCATTTTCTTTTAAGTAGGAGCTGTTAATTTAAGCTTTTGTAAGACGCTACGCTGTGTAGCAGCAGCTAGCCTATTACATTCGAGATCAGGGACTTTGAGTTCACCATGAAAACAGTCTGACTTTTTCCTCTGCCATCTTAAATTTCATAGTATAATGATGGGAATCCCACAGGTTTGTAACCCGTGTTTGCTGGAGAAGGTTAATCATGGACAAGTTGTTCTTTACAAAGATTAAAATATCTAATACGACTTTAATGTGACCCTACCCCATTGTACAATTTTCACCCAAAACAATTCTTGACTCCCAAAACATTTGAAGAACAATGTTTCATAATCAGAAAAGAACTATCATTTTTAAACAATGCCAGTCTCTCATATTCCCTAACATCACAGGTGCAATCACCTGACCAGAAATACACTAAAAGCTTTTCTTGACATCGGTTTCCTGTTACTGAAATGATGAACACTCAGCAAACTGTGAATGGCATGTCATCTTCTGACCTACTGCATTGGTTTAGTTGAATGACTGAATGTTTCTGAACATTTCCCCATTTGTCGTGGGCGTCATCAGCCCAGCAGCTATTTTTAAATGAGACCAAGGGGGAGCGAGTATCTTCATCACCACAGATGATAACTGGATTTACTCGAACACACACACCTCAGTCGTTGCACAATATTTTGAAAAGATGGAGCAACTAGTGGGCCAATTACATCAAGGCAGTCTCTGCCACTGGTCGCTTGTTGAAGAGGGAAATAGCAGATGCTCAAACCCATCCTAACAGTGCATGCATTTGAATAATATGATGTAGTGTTTTTTTTAAAAGGGATATTTTTTTAAAGGGATATTTACACATCAGTATTAATCTCTAGTTTTTTTTCTTAATAGTTTCATGAAATCTGCACAATTTTTTAAATTATTAGGTTTTAAATAAATAAATACAGCCATTTTATATGAAATTGATGCCTTCTCTCCCTGTTTGATGTTTAGCCACAAAGAGGGCTAATCTACAAGTTTCTCTATTCAAAGCACTTGCAAGATCTTTACTTTCTAGTGACATTCGGAGTTCAGAACCCAGCTCTCTGTTGGAGACTTCCAAGGTCTCCAACAGGTACTAAAAATCTCAAATTTCTTCAGAACAAATTATGCTATATAATTATAGTGATGTATTTTCTGTAAGTTTACATATTCAGCTGATAAAAGTAATTATTTCATTTTACACAAAGTAACAAGTGTTGAGAACAGGTGTTTTTTGTCTTCTGTGTGGGAACCTTAAGTCTCAGCTGTGCTCACTGATGGCTGTGTGGACGAGCTTGCCAGATTGTAGGTTTCAGAAACTATCAAATATTGTTGGACACATAGGTGATGTTGCAGGGGTGCGAAGGGAGGAGATTTCAGATGCTATTTTAAGATTTTACAAGCACTGTGACTGCAGAATACTGATTTAACACAGATTTGAAAACCAGGGCCTTATACTGGGCAGCAAGAGTCTAATGAAAGATACTGCTTGAGGTTATGTCTGGATTTCTGGAGCTTGTCCCATGCATACTGGGGGGCTAAAACTAGGATATCTCAGCCTTTACTAGAGTTGATTTAGAGCAGTCTTTGTATCTGTAATGCAAGACAAGACTGCCAGAGTATCCGTTAAAAAAAAAAAATCAAAGCAATAGCATAGAATCTACATTAAAAGTGACTTGTTCCACGCCGTATTGATTGTGTTGGAGGAAAAAAATTCAAGCGCTTAACTCCTTAAGGCTACATATCCATTCAATCCAAGGGAACCCGTCAAGACTCTACAAGGTTTACATTCTTTGTTTTAACTAAATGAGTCAATAAATGTGGACCCCTTACAGTATACATGTTTAAACTGCAGTCACCATCATCAGTTTATGCATCTAAACAACCAATCAAAAGTAATTAAAGCATATCCAGTTTTCCACTTGTTTGAGAATATAAAGTGGGACAGATGGTGAGATACACATGGTGAGATAAAATAGACAAGATTTGTTTTATTATTTTGTATGATTTATATATAGCTATTAATAAGCCAGTCAGTTTAAATATAACAAACAAAAGCAGCCATAAAAGAGAGCTGTAACATTTATTGCTGACAGGTAGTTGAAGTATTAAAATTCCAGTAACCAACCAGGATTTCTTGTTAAAGTTAATCTGACATTAACTTCTAAATCTGACCTTACTTTCTATTCTGTAAGTGGTACAGTTTTCCCAGAGTAGAGGTAGACATTTTTACATACCTTTATGATGGACTACTAATTTTCCATATTCAACAACAACCCTGTTTCCTGGAGGTTTAAGAGTTAAATGGGCTGTGAAGCCTCCATACAGCTAATTCTGACAATAGTGAGAGACAACGGGTCAAAATCATCAAATGCTGTGTTGCCAAATATGCACATGCTGGGGGGTTTCCCTCTGCCTTGTCTGATGCAGCTGAAATAGCTAAGCATAATCTTTTCAAAGATTTATGATTTAAAGATTTTATGCCATTTAAGGTCAACAATAAGATTATATTAATGGCCACAGAAAAACTATCCTAAATACATATGCATTTTTTTATTAAGCTGGAGTTATTTGTGTCGGTGGCCTTGAAGTCAGCTCAAAGAAGTGTCAGCTCTCTGGCACGCCGATCTGTTTCAGTTATTTTATCTAATAGTCCTTGAACTGATGAGAGCAGGCAAACAGTCAACTCTCCATCTCTACAAAGGAGGATTTCCAAATATCGGCTACAAAGTGTGATAGTCAAGCTCATTCTTTGAAGTCATGCAGACTCGCCTGTAGCATCTGTAATACCAGTTTTGGCAGTACAAGGAGAGAATTTGGTTCCACATAGGACACGCACATCTGTAGGCAGTGACTGGAATATTTAGTAAAGTAAATTAAATTCACTTGTAACATCAAAGGATGACGTTCACAAGCAGTGACAGCTAGTGTCTGTTCGAAGTCTTCATCAACACGGATATTGACATATTTATTCGGGTGATACTCGTACTCGTCAAAAGTACATTATCCGTACCCAATACTCGTTTCAGCCAAGTACTCGTCTCATCCCTAGAAATACCCGAATTTTCCGCAGTTCCGGTTTAAGTTGCCATTCCACTGCCGGTCAGATAGCAAAGAAGCAGGAGTAACCGTGTGATTACGTAATGCCGGATGTGAGGTGAACCTGAAAGACGGCATCGAGAGTTGTCCAATCACATCAGATAAAGAAACGCAAAACAATACAGACATCAATACCAATTGATACCAATACCAATATCGAGACATTCACTTCATGTGCTTCCTGCACAATGCTGAAGGCTGACCCGATAGCCCCCGTTAGCTGTCCTGGGAAGTCGGCTGCATAACAGCATGAAGAAAGCAAAGCTCTAAACTGAAGCCCGTTGAGGCAGGTGACTATCCTCCTCCAGTTCTGTTGGAGGTTTTTCCTGCTAAATGGGAGTTTCTAAAAATCGGTATTGATGCCAAATGCTGCATGTGTGGGAATTGTTAAATTACTGACATTAATATTGTTCGATCATGATCTTAAGTGTCCTAAAATGACTTGTGTTGTGATTTACTGCTTTATAAATGGAATTTAATTTGACAGAAACATCTACTAAATGGTAGTAAAGTTCAGTTGTGACAAAACATAGGCTAATGTTAATAAACAATAACATCATCATTTTAGAATTACAAGTACCAGTAACCTTCTGGGATACACATGTACCTGCTCAGACTTACTACAGCAAGCAGTCAGTTGTATATCAGAATATTGACCTTGCTGAAGGTCTGTGCTCTCCAAGTGCCCTTTTATTCTTTGGGATGCATAATTTATTATGCTTTTGTTCCATGACATATTTTATTTTACAGCCCCAGAATTTTAAGCTGAATCCTGTGTCACTTTTAAGATGCAGGATAAATCGTATGCTTATCCCTGTGAATGTTTAAGATAGCCAGACTGCATTCATGTTCTTTTCATTCTTTTGGGAAGTTTAAACAAGTTCATTCTCCACCTGGGAAAACTAAACTTTACAGTGAAACCATATTACAGAAGAATGAAGGCAATGGGAAATTCATTTTATTTGGCTTTTGAACTTAATGCTAAACTTCATTTAGTTTTTATACAGGCCCAAACCACAGATTTACCAGTGTTTACCGTAACATGGGTTCTGCCATACCTACCGACGCTTTCTCTTAATGTGATTAATTTTTCTCCAAATTTTAAACTGCACTTTGAGCTGTCTAAGGATGTTTCTAACAGTTGGTCCTTCTTTGGAATTGGTCCAGGGCTTTTGGGGAACATTGTTTGTTAAAGGCAGTCAAAAACAGAAACATTTGATTGAACTATAAATCAAACACAAGACAGGCTTTTTCCAAGGCAGGATTTCGGTGTCCTGGTTGAGTAATTGAATATGTAGTAATGAATATGTTTTTCTTATCTGTATTTGTGGGATAGAACCCAGAAGTTACAATTTCATTTGGGCTTTTATATGATACCTTATTTAACCCTCAATGTGGATGCAGTTAAAAAGAAAGTGAGAAACTTGTGCCTCCCAAGGTGTGCATTATTTCCAGGTAACCAAACATTTGGGACATCCTGTTCTTAAATAGTCACTCTTCTGATTTCTTCAACAACAAGAGTTGTCACTGGAAGGTGGAAAATGCAACTTGTATATAGAATTTCAATTTTCTGCTGGTCACCTATTTTGCCAGTATTCATGTTAAAGAGCCTACAATATACTCAAAGACAAAGGGTTTCAATTTGGAATCCATCCACAGCCTTTGAAGCTGCACGTATTTCTCTTTTGTATAATTAAAAATATAAATATAAAAATAAAAATATATTTCTTTCAAAATCTGTCTTTTGCTCTCAATAATTTGGCAGATTCTAAATTGTTGTTATGGTGACATGGTTAAATATGTGTGCCAAAAATGTTTGAATCTAACTCGTGTTCATTTGGAGGGACTGATATCAGCCCGTTTAAAAGCTTGTCAATTACATAACTTTAACAGTATAGCTTATATATTTCATGCAGTTCTGAAAGCTTCAAACGTAATTCTATTGTGAAAACATATCTAGATATTTTTTTCTGAAAAACTACAAGGTGATGGTTCATGTTAATTTTTTGTGCATTGTCTGATCAAATTTGACAAAGCACATGATCATATTTTTATTTCTTTCATGTGGTGCTGCATGTTTCACAACAGCAACATAAATTACTAAAGATATTCTAGTGACTACAATCAGCATGATGAATGGACACCAAAAAACACATTAATGTTTGTAAAGAGGTGCTCAGAGACAGCACAGATGTTAAATGAATTGTTTGGTCTTTGGCAGCTACATGTAAAAAATGAAGTAAAAATCAGAAAAATAATCCTCCTATTTTGGAAGTTTTACATTTGTTGTATTTTTTTCATGAGGGTGCACACATCCCGCAACAATTGGGCAAAACTACATTTTGCTGTTACTTCAGATAAAAATGTGTCAAGTTTGAGTAATTCAGGCACATATGTTATTGATAAAGGACACAACTGATTGAGTATCAGACAATCTTTCCTGCCACGGCTGTCTGCTTCAAGAATTTTTGCCTTTTGCCGAAAGCTCCCCAGAAGTTGTTTTGAGCAGTAAATAATTATAATTATATTCGCATAATAAACCGAAACATTATGACGAACCCTGCCTAATATGCTGTTGGTGCCGCTGGCACAGCTGCAGCCTGCTGAGGCTGGGGCTCTCTGTCATCTGTTACCATGACAGTAGCTCCTTCAGTCCTGCGAGTTGGAGATGCCCTGAAACAGATGAATTCCTAAACATTTATGTTTTTTGTCCCTGTCAGTAGGTAATCAGTGTTGACCAAGAGAATCAAGAAAGCTTTGTCATTTTAGCCTTTTGTCAAGGCGTGTAAAGACCTGAGTCTCTCAGTGACGTTCACTCAGTGCCACATATAATACATATATCCCAACTTTTCCACGTTTGTTACAAGATAATCTACATCAGGAGTCCCCAACCTCTTTTCCTCTGAGCTACTTTTGCACAATGAAAGTGTCCGAGAGCTACTCATGCATATTAACATTCATTCACGTAGCTGAGCTCCACCCAAACCAGCTGAATATGCTTTTTACGTGAACAATAAAACATTTATAATTTTATACTCAACACACATTTTGTAGCACAGCAGCTTAAATTCTTTGATATTTCTCTCACTCAGTGACAGACACTCGCTTTATAGTTCTGGCCCCGCCACAGCTGTTGCTGTCCAGCCAAAATTATTGTATTCATCTTATTTTCTTGATTTATGAGGACCTGTTTCTTTTTAATCCCGGCAGGGTACATTCTTAAAATGCCCGTCTGTGTGTCGAATACATCACACCCGCGTTTGCCATTCGAGTGAGACTGCTGTCAGAGAACACAGTCGAACCAAAATTGTGCATTGCAACATTTATTTGTGTGCTGAGGGAAAAACAGGCAAGTTGCATAAAATGCAGGTGCACGCTGCTGTGGCTCGCAGGCTATAAAACCATTCTATAAACTGACAATTTTGAGGCCCTTCATCCAACGCTGAATGGTCATTAATGTAAATGTCTCTGCACACTCTGAAACCAAGCAGCCTCCTGTTCAGTCTGCACAACACTAACAAGGTCTGTTCCTCAGAGAAAAGGATGAGGGGAATTTGGATTGACCGCAGCCAAAATGTATTTTGGGATATGCTACCGGGATTGTGCTCAAAACAATGTGAATAAATTTAAACATTAGCGCACATCTGTTAAAACTTCTCCTCTGGGAAGCTTCTGTAACAGTTGCTTGTCAGCCAAAAGAGAAAAGTTATGCTGTAGTTATGTTTAGAATGATCAAGTAAAAAACATTTTTTTTGTATGGTTTTACCAAACAAGATGTAATGTGTTAATTATATGATGAACCTTGTACTTCCAAGCTATTTTCACATTGTTATTTATCTTCTTATCCAACTCGAAAATAAGTTTATAGCCTTTTTTCCACACATAAAAACATTGTTAAACGTGCCAGTTTCTTTCACAAACGTACCGTTGTAGTAGATTATAGAGCTGCTTTTCATTTGTTTTTCCCAAACAAGTGGTCAAAGCATTTATACCACGTACAACCATAGGCTTCTTCTAGCTTGAAGATATCTTGTCAGATGGCAGTTTTATAGAAATTGCAAAGAAATTAAGGTCCAACTGCAACAGATGGGATTATTTATGGGAGGCTGGTGCTCGATTTCTATTTTGACCAAGTCGCAGCAAAGATGGAATCAGAATCAATATTTCAGTCCTTCCAGTTCTCCAGAGATTGACACAAATATCTCTTGTGTAAACAGAAGCCACGTGTTTGAGTTTCTTTGCTTACATTAAAATGGCCAAACAATCAAACTTTACTCAGTGTCATCATTTTCTTGCACTGATAGACTCCAACGGTGTCAGATTGGAAATTGTTAATGGGATTTTCCAGCGAATATTTGGTCATCAGTGTCAGGTTTCTGCCCGGGGCTGCTGCTGTGTCCCTTGATAAGACACTGAACCATCAGCCATGTTGCCCCTGCATGCTCTCTCTAAAACCTTTAACAGTGGAGGTCATCTCAAATTTAAACTCACCGATTATATGTTAATGTCGTCTTTTCTAACCTAACAGTCTGTATCTCAAAAACATGAAATCAAGTCTAGAAAGGGAATCATCTGTTTCCGAGCATATTTAGCAAGACTGATCATCACTGTATGGGCATGTGTCTGCACCTTTTAAATATAATGCATCTCTTTATATTTTGGAAGAAGGCAGTTTGGACTCTATCCATTTGTAACTTGTTACAATGCCATAGTTGGATTTGGCCATTTTGAATGTTTGGATACCCACCCCTTCCAGGCAGTCAGTCTGTGTACTTCCAAATTCAAACTCGTTTAATTGTTGCTCTTTATTTTTTTTTGCTTTTTGTTGAGTGAGAATACGTATCATATCCCTGCACCCAATTGATATAATTTTTTTCCCGATCATCCAACAAATTGCAAGAAACATGTTTATAATACTCAAGGTTTGTTGACATACCTGTTAACTACATATTATGTCTATTACAGAGTTCAGCATTAAAGGTGGTGTTGTACTGAACTACATTATATTGAGAGGCATTTCAATTTTTTTTGTCTCTATGAAGTAGTAGTATTTCAGCATTACATCAGGGCAACATGTTTTTACAAAAAAAAACAAAAAAAAAACAAACCCTAAAGGTTTTAGACCTGTGTTGTTTTATTTTTTATGATAATGTAATGATTGTAGCCCAAAAAAAAGGATCATTCCCTGGTTAAAAAGGTTGAAGGGGAGTAATGAGCTAAAATGTCTGTTACTGTTATTTTGGCAGTTGTAAAATACTGGCATGTTTTCAGATGGCACTGATATGTAACTGTAAAATGTAACAACCCCAATCCACGATAAATATACAGCATGTGCACCACATCAAAAGCCTTCTTTCTAAATGTCTTTAACTACACTGCACACTTGCTCAGTGCTCTGATGTACTGTGGACGTGGCTTCTGTTTTCGTGTCAGCAGTAACACTTATTTCAGCAAAACTCCTGACCCACGGCTGCAGACACAAATATGACACTTCAAACAAGCAATGCCAGCAGCCAATTCACAACTTTTGAATCACGTCAAACGTCCATTACCACCGATCACACTACAGAAAATCATTTTTATATACAGCGTTGTGCTTGAGAACCAGAGTAGTGATTGCCTTCAAACCACATGCCAGCTGCTTTGTCTGTTATCTGAGGGTTGAGATTGGGGGATGGAGAAGTGTCTGAGACCTGAAAAATATGTCAAAGGCAAGAGCTAGCAGCCCTAGCTGTCAGACCTGCTGTTGAAATAGGTACTTCGGTCAAGTGATGAATGTCGATATTGGAAACAGAAAGTGGTCATCGTTTCTCTTATCTCACACTGCTCGGGGCCCATTTTGAATGGTATGCTGAGGAATAACTATGGGCGCACACTGTTGCAAACTTGCTTACTATCAAAACTCTTTTTCTCCTTGAGAGAGATTTAATGTGCACAAACAAAAAGAAAACAGAGTTGAAGAGGTTTTACGGCACTTCCAACCAACCTGTCATTCAAAATGCTTTTTCCTGTCTCTGGTGACTGCTGATAGCTAAAGATCTTTGTTCAAAAAGCTGCACATCTACACATTCAAATCAGGTCCAATTCCATGTGAAACATTTGCTTAGAAAATCCTCAAGAAATGATTACAGTGAATGCACTGCAGATGCTTATCATTTACAATTAACTTTTCCCAGAAGGGCATGGTCTGTTTCAATAGTTCCCCTCAGCAATAAAAGAAGAGTGATTCATTTGTAAAGAAACTACGCCAATTGTGGTAACACATCGGCTAATTCCATTGTAGTGTTTCTGTACACACCACTAACTGCAACAATGTCCTTAAAAAAATACAAAAATAAATGTGCTTGTGTTGAAGACCGGGGACACAGCGTCTTCGTCTACCAAATAATGTAGAAGCGGTCTGATACGGCTGAGGACTAATATGGAAACATGTGCACCAGCAAATCAGTTATATTTTCTTTTTGTGCTGTTCAGAACAAAGCAAGTCAACTTGATTTAAAAACATACTGTCAATGCAATTGTTTTATCATCGCAACATGTTAGTGATGATTTGACAGAAATGCATGTTTACTGTAGAAAAGTTAGAATCTGAATTTATTCATTCACTGAGTCATTCATTCTTTCATTCATTTCAACTGTTCTGCAGCGATTTTTCTTGCACTTAACTCCTAAATTACCTTTAAATTAGATTTTTTTTTTTTTTTTTGGTCCTGTCACAAAACAGGATGAGTTTTGTTTGTCAGGAATTGTGTACCATGGTTTTCATTTTAAAACCTGCCGGCAAGAGACATACAGTATTCAAAGGCGATAATTGAAGAGAGGTTTAGTCCGAGTAATGTGAGAGACCAAAGACACAATAGCGTCTCAACGTGGGCTACATCTCAGAGGAGCCTGTCATTTCTTTCACATCTATACTCCCAGCACATACAATAAGAGAAGCAATGATACTGTCAGAAGCCACTGTTAAGTTTGTGGGGCTTAATAGATTAGTGCTATTTTTGAAAGGCCTTGGGTTGAACTAGAGTCCTAATTAACATGACCTTAAGTAAGTCTTAGCTGTGATTTGTAGGTGATAGCATAACCAAGTACACACACAAATCAGTAGCAGAAAATCTTTTGATATAATGAAAGAAAATGTTGCCAGAAAAAAGGAAGGAATAAAGGAGGAATAAAATAAAATAATCAAATGTGAAGATCGATGAGGTGAACATTTCAAACAGTCAACAGAGGAATCAACAGGTTCAGTTGTAGGACTTCATCTTCAGTAAATGTAAATGTGTTTTGGGCATTTGCTGAAACCATACATGTTTTTGTTCTATTAATTTCACAAAACTAATTGGGTGCATTCTGTCTTTTTCCTCATTGGCAACAGCAAATACATTTTGAAAGAAATATAATGCTGGTTGGATCAGGTTTGGTATCAGCATAGAGTAAAACATTTTTAATGAGAGCTGCCACATACGCACAAAATATACATTACTGAATCTAATTGCAAAACGTGCATGGAATACATTTAAACTTGTTCCACTAAAACGATGATTTGAATAACATTCTCATGGTTTACCCTTCATATTTTTTAAGCTTTGAATACATTTTTTCCTAAGAAAAGAAAAATCCTCCTGTTATTTACATTTATGTCACAAACATTTCTGCAATGACAGGTTAGGCTCGCTGTTTCACAGAACTCTCTGGTTTCATGGGCAAATCAATAAATTCATACTTATAAACTTCACTGATTTGTTCCTGATGGGCCTACTTGAAAACTAACTTTTTCCAAAGAAGACAGTTTGTCCTTCCCCTCTCCTCTCTGCTCCTTTGTGCTGCTGACAGACAGTTGGATCTGAGGACATATGCATGCTGCTCACATCTTGCCGTTAATATGGATTCCCAGCTTTATCTCATTGACAACCAGCTCATGGATCCAATTTCTGACACTGCTTTAACACTTCAATTCCTTATATAAGTCTCTTGAAGAACTCCTTGTGCTTCATTTAGTCTAACACCCCATGTAATAACCCACCACTCCTCACTTCCTCCTCATCTTGCCTCAGCTTACCCCTGGGCCCTGCCACATCATCCACCTCCTAGCTGACCTTTACCAGTTATGCCAAGCCCAATCCACACACTGTGAGCCCTGCTAATAATAAAGATGACACAGGGAGACAAGAACTCTCTTTTGCCTGGGCAGGCGAGACCGATGAGGTCACCAAGGTTAGGTGCCTCTGCAACCGTGTTGCAACTGCAGGCGAACTTGCCTTCAGAAGGAGATTTGATTCGAGAAAAATATTAGAGAAGCAACCGAGACAGCCACTTCTAACTCAAATATTACAGTCTAACCTCATTCATTAAACTGTTGGATCTGTTATTAAAATCCCACTCATCTATAGGAACAGGTCATACAAATATTGTGCTGACTCTTGATGACATTGCAGAAGTTCTATCCTCAGTTTAATCTCGTATAGCTGAATCAAAAGACACCGAGGGCACCAGGCAATATTTACTGTTTTCTTCTCCCATCTCATACACTGGCTTCAGTCAATGGATATAAGAAAAAAAAAAAAAAAAAAAAAAAGTGGTGTTGATGCTATTGTCTCTACTATTGAAATCCATATTGGTAACATCCCGCCAAGTTGAACAAAGCACAAACAACCAGGTTCATTATGTTATTTAAAATACTTTACATTTACAGTTTTAGAACTGAGAAGAGCAACGCATTAGGAATAATAACTACCATTATTATATCGGACTTGTAACTTGTTTGTTGCTAGACTGCTGGTACCTATAATGACTTTGGCTTTTTGTTGTGACAAATTTCAGAAGATCCATCAAGCTATCAGTTTATCAGCGTAAACATAAAACAAACTAACTTGACTTTCTTTGATCCATTAACTGTAAAGGTTTGGAGGGAATTACCTGTAAATCTTGAACTTTCTACAGTACATGTTTTGTGTAAAAAAAAAAATCTCCAGATGGTTTTCTTTTCAAATGGCCAAGAAAACAGCTGTACTTTGTATTTAAAGTTCAATTTAGATAACATTTACAGGCCAATGTAAAATCGACAAGTGAATAAAAAACTACCACTAGTAAAATGAATAAATCTGGGGTTTAAAACGAGCTCAACCACTTAATGGTTTTGCTGACAGTCCAAAGTGTCAGACAATTAATAACTGTCAATGCCCAAGTTCTCTCCGCCAAAAAAATGTAAGTTAAATGTGTAGGGACCAAACAAAAAGGAATTCAAGCTCTGCTTGAATAAGAACTGATTCAAGCTAGGTTTTACAGCAGCAAAAATCATTTATCACTTTGATTTGGCAGTTCACTTGTGTTATTGGAACCTGCTTTGAGTCCATCATAGTATTACTGCAATCAAGCAGAAACTGTACCCTTACCACAGGAATGAACCTGATCAGAGTTACACACTACATAGTGGCAGAACATGCCAGACTTTTTGCTGTTCTTTATATCTTTGTACCACCCTGCTGTTACCCTGCAGTGAATATGTATTGGCAGTGCTTCAAGTCATTATCCTTCGCAACACAGTCACAATATTTCAGAGACCAAGATGGTCCCAACAGGAGATGTACTTCAGTTGCATTTTCCACACTTTTATCAGAGTAGTGTATGGCAAATTAAATAGACACTTTCCCACCGGGTTTTCTGCTGAATTAACACAGTTGGATTCCCGACACAGAAGCTCTTTAGCTGCCCTGAGGCTTGAGGAAATGAATGTCAATTTACATCATATGAAGGTTTTGAGCCTTTGCTACTGCTGCAATGGGGAATAAACTAGTCAGAGCAATAAATCAGTGCAGTAGAGAACTCCTGGTTGTAAACAAAATGTGACACCACACCAAAATTGACATAGAATCTGATTAAATTTATGCTTTGGACTATTAGTACATCAGCAATATAGTGTTTAACTAAACATGCACGTCATCGATTGTTTGGGTCAAGTGGATTGTAATATGGGACCCCAAATTAATAGATAACATAGCAAAGTGGCTTTACATTCAAATACCAAACTTAAAAAGGTGAATTTGGTGTCAAGTCACTCAAAGCTACAGAACACGTTATCACATGTACCGCACATTAGTGCTGCAGTAGCATTTACTGTTGAGCTCCTTTTAATTGTTTAGTTGGTGTCATTTGAACCAAGCTGCAGCACAGCATTACTTACTTTCACTTTAATTACACTCGTTTTGAAAATGTTCAAGTTATATAACTATAAGCAGTTCTAAATGCCACAATGATTAAGTTACTAAAGTTTTCGCTGCTTTGTTTACATATATTTATAAACTGCTACATGAAGACTACGGTGCTTCATTTCTCAAATACCCTACATTGTGTTCATGTATTTCAATAACGTGTTAGGCATGAAATCGGATAACCTGTCAATACAAATGAACAATTTCACGCACGTGACCGAGAAGTTTCTGAGAACTTTGAAATAAGAAGAGTGAAAATACTTTGAGTAAAGTTTGTGAGGTGAGAAGGAATATAACTTATCTTTTTTTTTTTTTTTATACTTCATGTTTTTCAGTAAAGTTTTCACAATTGTATAACATGAAAAGTAATGCATTAAATATCATAATCTGTATTACTGCTTTTTGCACAGGATTATTTATTGGTACATTCATTATTTTTTATTTAAACAATGACAGCAATTACTATGGAGCAGGGATGATCAAGAGTGCAATTTCCAGAGAATTGTAGAATTGCAAAAATTTTAATGTGAGTCGTAATTTACACAATGATCACTGTGGGAGCCTGTAAGAATGTAAGTCAGTACCCTCTGCGTCAGTGGCTACAATAACATGTTCTTCGTACCTTTTGGTATTGGAGTAATGCGTTTTTTTGTTGCAGTTGTTTTTTTGCATCAGGATTTGATGTCAATGTCAGATTTCTATTGAACGCAGACAAAGTTTGAATTGAGTTAGTGGCGCTCAGAGAATTTATTCTCTTTAATGCTGTGATGTTTTAATGAACATACCCTTCAATAGAGGGCACCTTTCCTACCAAGTGTTGATCTGTTTAAAATCAATTGTTGCAAATGACCTCAGTGGTCAGTGCTCATTCAGAAGATATAGCACCATCCTGCATTTGGACAAGGAAGCTCCATCTAAGTGTGGAAATACAATGGAAGGACAGTACTGGTGGTCTCATAAAGCCTAATAAATCGAATCACTGAGAATCTTTGAGTCATTTTTTTCCAGAAGCTACAATAGGTACTTAATGAAAAAGAAATTTACGCCATAGAGGTTTTTTGATTTCACATAAGGGTGACATTTTTGGAGAAATGCAGTGTTTACTCCCCATTGCTCTTCACACAATATGCTGGAATTATATCTAATGTTAATGGACTGCTATTAAGTTAGATGAATAGAAATATAACATCTGTATCATTAGATTGTCTTTGAGGTGATCGCTTCCAAAAGGAATGCCCTTTTATTAAAATACAAGACATTGCAATGACTATGATTTCTCAAGAGGGGTTAAGTGTGAGAAAGTCCTGAAGAATCGGTTAAAGTTCGGCTTGCGCCTGCCTTTCATACATTTTCTTTTTGCAGTTAATATATACTGGTCAGACTGACCAGGATTTCAATAAAAATCAAGTGTTAGTGAGAGCTTGCAGATTTGCCACAGTGTGCCTGTCAAACTAATTAGGCTATGAATCTGGAATCAACCTGGCTTACTGTTTAGACCCGTTTCAGAGTGATGGCATGTCCACGGAGTTACTGCTCTGTTTTGTGTTTAGAAGAGCTGTGTATGTTAGCGGAATACACTTCTCTTATCATTGATTCATTTTTGATAAAGACTGGTGAAACTGTTGGCGTCAAGCCCTTGTTCAAACAGACAATTATAAACTGAGGAGTATAGACTGAATGTCAGTTATGAATACACAGGATTGTATCTGCTGCAACTGTATTTTCATAGTTGATGATTAATATTGGCCAACAAAGCTGTAGTTTGTCCTGCATTGTACTGTTAGTGGAAGACTCAGAATATTAAGTATTAATTTAGACAGTGTTTTAAAATGAAAACCACAAATCCACCCATTCTGCAGCAATTTTTGTTTTATATATATATCTTAATAATATATTGGTTAATGATATCATTGCCAACAATGATTATTGGACCGTAATTATGAGAAATACCATGGGACTACTGTATAAAATGTACGCAGGTCAAAAACTGAATGCAACATGTGGAGGAAGTAAATAGGCTGTAAGTAATTAGATTCAGCAACTATATTTGTATACACCTCATTACATAATATTTATTCAGTCCAAGAGGGACTGAATTGTGATCCTCATTAAATGCGCTGTACTCATTGCAGCTCTTTAATTACCTTGGGAGTCACTGCTTGAGACTCCTGGTATGCCACGCAAGTCTTCACTTCACATTCCTATACTCAAATCAAGTGTTCAGGGCGCCTCTCAAGAGGACGCAGCCAATGTTAAACACTCTCTGGAGAGCTATTACTCATCTAGAGAGCCACGAGTACTTTCTTCCAAACAATGTTCGAAACAGACACAGTTTAACTTGAGCTTTTCATGAAACACACATACACACTTAAAATTCCCTATTTCAGGAAAAGCTGGAAAAACAAAAAGGTGTAATTATGACATTAATGGAGGCTGGAATGGAGCCATTATTTATCTAATAACACCCGTGTTTGACAAGTCAAAATGCCACCCAACGCTCACTGCGCTGCCATATCTGCACAGTTTGACTTTATATGGAAAGTTATAAAATGGTAAACAATGCAGGCCAAAACACAGGAGAACACACACACACACACACACATACACACACACACACACACAGAGAGACAGACAGACAGACATATCAAGCTATCCTCTTCACTGACCAGAGTCACAGGAAAATACTACACTTACTTCCTCACAACATCACTCTAAAAACCACCTCAGGCCTAGCAAGTTTTGTAAACTAGTGCATATTTCATGCTTACCTCAGTGTTGTCAGGAATCACCCTGGTGCAGCTTTGAAGGCTTCTCTGGACCAGCTTGGTCTGTAAAAATTTGAGAGGTGATGAGTCAGAGCATATTTTGGATTTGTTTCGATAATCCTTTAAAAAGCAGATATTTGCTTTTGTGGGAAAAGGACAGGTTTCACTGAACATTTTCTACAGACGCTGACAAAACTGAGGCAGATCTGACATCAGTCTCTGTTTTGACTGCAGGTTTTCACAGCCCAGTGATATTCTTGCACTGCACCGGAAGAAAATACAATTTAGTAAAATGTAAATAGACTGTTTAATTTCTAGTTATTTTTTTAAGTCTTTCTTTAACTCAAAATGTAAAATTCGTCATTAAAGACCCCTTTAGAACTAAGAAAGTTCTCCTAATTCAAACCATTTTGACTTGAGTTGAATGAAGAATTCTGACTTCACTCTGATCTAATTAAGTTTAAGAAACTAACCTTGCATATTAGCAGACAGTCAGAACACCTTAATACTATTTTTTGTAATCATTGTTGTTTCCTTTAACAATAATGATGAAAATAAATCCCATCTTGACAGTCATTAAATTGATTCTTTAGACTTAAAATCTATCTCACCATGATTCAGAGCAGCTGATTGTAGAGTGGCTGCAGGTTGGGGGAACTGGGAGCAGGTCAGGTGGGCATGGCCAGCAGGTGACTGGGCAGAGAGAGTGACAGAAATACTGGGGCCCACTGATGGCTGGAGGGATTGGTACAGGGAACAAACTGATTAACTGAAAGGCAGAAAGGCCAAGACTGGAATAATGATTGTGTAATTTAAGTCTTTCTTACTGTGAAAATGCCATTGAGCTCGTTTGTTAAGCATATTGGCCTATAAGGTGACATCTGGAAAAATCTTTAGCAGCTAGAGCTGCATTCTAAAAATGACTGCACTGGATGATGGTATGAAGGTTGGAAGACAGAAAAAATAGACACAACAGTGGCGCATGATGTTTCTTCGTAAGGTTGTCGCATTTTTTGACGATGATGTAAGACATCAGGTCTCAAGAAAAGTAGCAGATTTATCACATTCGCTGCCCATATCTTCCCATCCTGCCTTCTGCACCTTGATCACTCACTGCATGACATATCCAAGTATGTGCTGCACGAGTCAATTGACGTCAGTGACACTGCTTATAGGTGTTGCTTTGCAGCCAACAAGTGTCGCTCAGTGTATGTTGGTACAATCTGGAGAGTTTTCAGCTGGATTGTAAGACTTTACAAGCAAGATTCACACAAATATTTATTTATTATGTATTTATTGTCTTGGTTTTTAAGTTTTAATTAGTATTTTTATCCTTTGTGTTTATTCTAGTTTACAGAATTGTATTTATTGATTTTTAACATGAATTTTTATTGTTGTCATTTGTTTGCCCTGAGGCCGTTGAGATGAATAGATCTTTTGGGCTTTTTGTGAGCATTACTTCTGCGAAGCTCACTGTGAGAGCAGATCTAGGAGTAGTGAGGATGCATTTATAGAAACTAATGTAGAATTTCACACCATTTCTGTCAGTATGCAGTGAAAGTCACATGCTGGATTTTCAGTCTCTGCTCAGGGTACAATAAAGTGATTTCATTCAGATTCAGTGAACAGAATACACAGATATGTGTAAATGTTGTAAACAGGTGATAATTTCATGATGTTCTTTCATCTGAGAGGCAATGGATTCCTCATGGCTGATACAAAGATATGTTGAATAGCACATGTGGCCGTTAGGAGAAATAGGCCTACAATTTTTACACTGTAAGCGGTTTTGCTCAAAGAAGTAAGAGCAAAAAGGGTTTGACTAATCATTGCTGCCATGAGAGGAATTTTAAATCACTTAAACAGATCCATTCGATGTTTTGTGAACATAAAAAAACAAGTAACCACAGCAATGAAAGATGTTTTCTTCTGAGAAGAGCTGAAGAAACAATTTTCACAACTGTGCACAAAGTGTGTAATTTGGCTGCAGTGGTGCTGAGGAAATTGACAGCTTTATGCCACTTGCTGTGCTGGGTTTCTCTAAAAATGACAGAGCTGCCAAGTGGTCTGACACAGACCAGCAGTCCAGCACTCCTAAAGCGCATGCTGTAGACAGAGATTTCTTGGTAACAATGTCCTTATTTAGTGGTGCAGATCCATGCTTGTTGGCAGTGAAAAGGCACCTCTGCTTCAGAAATAGTGCTGTTTTGCAGGCCACTGTGCTCCGTGAAGTTTTCAGCTGAACATCAGAAGGATTCCATTTTTAGTTCCTCCACTGACTGAGTGAAAGATTGATGAGATGTAAACATATTACATCACAAACTGAACACTTAACTTGTATGTAGGCTATATTTTAATACAACATATATAACATATAAACACATGCTGAACAAATGCTTTGCCACAGATCAGCAGACTGCACTATAAAGCAGCAACTAGCTGGAACAAGCTACTCTGTTATCTTATTCAGCATTGTTCACTGTAGAATGAAATAATCTTATAATACAACCGTGTTGAAAAGCTGATCAGCTATCAGTTACATGTCATTTGGAATATTTAATAATAAAGCTTTATGTACTGAAATCACTGATTGACAAATTGTAGCACACTAGCTTTCCTGTAAGGTTTAACAACAGCATTCAAACTGGCCCAAGTCCAAAGAATAGTCATTTTATTACAGACAATTACTACACGCATCACATTACAATGATTGAGTTTTTAATCATTTCAATTTTGAAGAAATACAATTTTCCTGTGCTAAGCTATGTGAGGTGATGTGTTGACACGTCCAACAAAGCATAAAGCTAGTGAATTTCCAAAAAACAGCTATCTGCCCCTGCTGATTTTAAGTGCCAAATAATACATGCATTATTTAATTTTGTGTCAGTATCTGTATGTTGTTATTATTTTTTTTTCTTTCAGTTTGAGTGATGAGTGAGATCATGGCAACAAGTTTCAGTGACAAAAATACTGATAAATATGTAAAAACAATGAGGTAATCAAGCAAAGTAATCTCAGATATTGTTGTAACGAGGCTTTATAGAAATCTATCAGCTGAAGCATTTGTTTTTAACTCTGTGTACGAGGAGCATCTGGAAGCTAAAATCTATTGCTAAGCATCTAATTTTCAAAGATTTGACAAGTCATGCTGTAATAATGTTTTGAGGAGGTAGTGAGATTAAACATGATATCAAAGCAGAGCTTGTAATTTGGAAAGGGAGGCAGAAAGGATGGCTGTCTCACTATGAAACACTGCAGTCTTACTCAATAAGATGTCATGAAGTTTTATACTGCGTCTACTTCAAATTACTTTAATTTGATCTCTTTGGCCTTCAGCCCATTGTCCACACATCCAATCACATATACTCCCTTGTGTGATTTGCAATAAAGCGATGTTGTAGTTTCACCTATAACGTGACACATTTTTGAAAAACTGCTTCTATAAAAGTAACTTAAGATGGCCCCCCACCTGAGAAATCTATGTGTCAGATCAATGCTTTGTACTGAACCACTTTTGCTCTAATGTTCACTGTTACAGTTGTTTATTAAAAAAATTTGGTAAAGCAAGACAGAGAAAAAGCACGTACTGGCACATTATTAAAGGTCAAATTCATGTTATAACCTACAATATTTGTTCCTTTGGTGATGAGTGGTCATTGAACTGCATTTCAGTGGTCTAACAGAAGCTCCAAAACAAATCAATAAATAAGTGTGAGTTGTTCAGTGGTTTAAGGAATTATATAACTGACACATTTTTTGAATTAATGACGGCATTCACGGGAGTATTGTTCAGCATTATATGTATCTGATGTGATTTAATCTCTGAGAGGCTGTAGCTATTAGTTTCCTGTTCACATGGATGTACAAGAGCACACGCAAAATGTTTAAACAGCTGGAAATTCATCAGTATGGAAATACAGCTGAACAACAAAAGAGATTTTATAACCATGAGCAAACCATCTCATACCTCAATGAAAGAGCAATGAAAAACCTTTTGGAGGCAGTTTTATAAGAAATCTGATATAGAATTGTAAAGTTTGCATCATCAATAACAACAATTCAACAATAATAAAAATTTCCTTTTCTCAATATATCGAAATATTTGTGATTTGCCAGGAATAATCATTATATATTTTTTTGTTTAAAGCATAATATAGTTATTTTCAACCTGAGTCTTTTTGAATAAGAGCAGTGATAGAAGCACTATCTATGTATGGAGGAAAGAAAGAAAGAAAGAAAGAAAGAAAGAAAGAAAGAAAGAAAGAAAGAAAGAAAGAAAGACAAATATTTGAGGCTCAGGCTGAAATAAACTATCCTTTAAAGACAAAACAAACAATATGGTCACCACTTGAGGCACACATTTCTGTACATTTAACAATTTTATATAGAAGACAAGAAAATGGCTTAATTACCACGTATACAAATATTTAACCAGCTTCAATAAAACGATTTGACGACAGCTCAAAACCGCATAACACTGAAAAGTACAACAACATATTTTTTTTTACATTCTTATGTAATTACTTTCATGAATCCTCTAAACATTCAAAATTGTTGGTAAGAATAGCTAAGGGCAATTATATATGTGGTCAATTTTAGGGATGTAGAAATTTATTGTCTCGATTTGGTGATAAATTGAATGTCTGGGAACTTTTTGTGGAATATGCTGTACATCATAAAATGTTGAAACCATTTCACTTTAAACTGGAAATATACAGATGGTCAAAACATTACAGCAACACATTGGAGTATATACAGTGAAGGGTTGTCTCACCTTTACCAGAGGTCATGTATTTGTCTCGCTGAGGCCTGAATCAGAGAGGACACTCTGCTCCTGTAGTCATTATAATCCTACTTGTCACAGTATGGTTCATTGTATCATACTGTAAACCCAGCATGGCAAAAGACTAGATTGGTGCACATTTCAACACATCATGTGCACACAGGCGGGGACTTCAAGTAACATGCAACACAGGAAAACAGCATTGAAACACCAACAGCAGCATGAGGCCAAAAGCTTTCTGATTACGCACTGTAGAAAGGCATTTACAGCAACTATACCGAGACACTGACACATTAGCCCCTACTGTAATTAGTTAGCTTGCTTTTTTGTGAGCACATTCAGCAGCCTGTTTATTGACATGCTGCAAATGTACACTGGATTTCACTTCTGGCTTATCGCCAATCACCAGGAAAATGTTCCTTACAGCAGTTACATAACCGAAAGTCAAAAGGCAGGGCGATCAGTGGAGCAAGGCAGAAATCAATCAGCAGCTATTCCATTGGTGACTCTGCAGCCGCTTGCCCAAGGCTTCAGGGGGAAACAGATGCAGAGTCCATCCTCTGAATCACATAAAGTTCACAGTTGTAATTGATGGTAATAAAAACTATGACATACTTACATTGTTACCATCATGTAATTTCATCGTGTATCTCTGTTATGAGAAGGCCATTCTAGCATAGACTTAGTTATATTTTCATTCAACTGTAGGACTGAGACCTTAACATAGACACGGGTTGTGTTTCGACGCTAATCTCAGTCAGAGCTGAATGTTTGTCTGAAGAAGGAACAGCCTCTGCAGAGGGACTTTGATTGGACAAGAGTTAAACTTCTCATGCCAAAGTATCTCCTTCTGCCTTTGTACAATGCTTTATGTTCAAGCTAAGCAAACACCATGTGCACTGCTTGTATTTACAGTGTATCATGCATGTGTAGAAACCTCTCCACATGCAAATGTTCTGCTGTATTCATGTTTGCAGAAAGGCTCCTCAAGAGAATTCCTCAGGCTGAGCGGTCGGAGCTCCTCCATTTTGCACGTAAACACTGCTATCATTGCATGCAGTGATCTCTGTGTGGCGAGATGTGGTGTAGCTTCTCTTCCGAGAGGACAGAGAGGGCTTCCTTCCAGGGCCACCTCCAGCACCGCCGTTGCCCTCAGCAGGGTCGTAAGCCACCACCACGGTGGTATCCATTCGTGACAGCGTGTACATGCTGCTCTGGCGCATCGGGTGCAGCCGTGTGGAGCGCAGTTCCAGCTCGTCGTAGCTGGACACCTTGATGAACGGGCACCAACGAAATGCTCGCTTGAAGCCAGCTCGAAACCTGGTAGCACATCAGGAGGGAGACGGGAAGAGTTAGCCAACACAGGCCAGGTTATTGTTTGGAATCTGTCTTAAAAGTATGATTGTACATTGCAGTCCTTCAATGATATTTAATTCTGATAAATGTTGCATGTTTTCTTTTATGTGAAGCCACGTTCACTGTGCACCATACTACACCGAAGACTGGCAAGTAAGCTAAGAGGGGATTGTAATCAATTCAAATAATTGTGAAATGTATGGAATTTGCAACGAGCGCTACACTTAACATTATGCTTCTTTTTAATGCCTCTTCATCTTCTTCCTTTTGCAAATAGCAACTGGGCGGAGCATTAGTGCCACCAGCTCAGTCGATGTGATGTATATTTTGCTGCGCAGATGATTGTGGGTCGGATTTGAAAGAGAAGCTTGCTGGCCTCGTTCAGAAATGATGATAAGGTAGGGATGTTCAGTAGTAACTCTTAGTTGTCGTTGTTGTTACCCACCTGCTGTTGAGGCAGCAGTAGATGATAGGATTGTACATGGTGGAGCTCATTGCCAGCCACAGCACTGACAGGTACACCTGCTGGATGTATTTCCATCTGCTGAGGCTCTTGTTGAGACCAGTCACAATAAAGTAGACATGGTATGGCAGCCAACAGAGGGCAAAGGTCACAACAACAATGATCATCATCTTCACCACCTGCAACAGAGACAGTGAGAAATATTCAGATGCTGTAATCATTATGACATATGTCAGTGCAGCAGTGTGTATGGCAGGAGAGAAGAAAAAAAAAAAATCACTGCCGCCCCACCATCACTGTTCCTGAAAAATGATATGCTTCATTCTGTTCTGTATATAGTGTACTTATTCTTACGCCGACAGATGAAGCAAATTGATTTAAACGTGCGAGGATTGCAGTGGTAGCAATGGGATGTCAGGCACAACTGTGTAGCAGTAGCAGTGGTTTAAATAGCTCAGGTCTGGTGTGTGGGCTCGTTCCTCAGGGAGGTCAGGACCAGCCCCGGACTAATCCAGTGATCCAGCCTGAAATCAAAACAGTTCCTCACCTGGCCTACATCTGAGTTTATTTATAATTAAGTTGCAATTTACAAGGTTGGAATTCCCTGTTTTATGAATTACTTTTGGGAAAACCAATATTTATATACTTAGAATATTATGTAATTAATCAAATTTGGATCATGATTGCAGTACTAATAAGAATCATCATCTTTTACCATGACTGTTTACTCACCTAAAAAAAAATCATTGTTATTATTAACTCCCATTTAAAAAGCTTTGAAATTAAAATGGAAATTGGCACCCTCATCATACCAACCTATTGAGATGATATTTTAAATTAAATCAATTGAAAATATAAGTTAAAGGAGAAAGAAGAAATTATTGTATTGCCTTAAGTCTTTATTGTTATTAACATGAAAATTCCCCATTTTATTTCTTTGTATATATTTTCTATGCGTTTATTTTGTTGCATGTTTAAAATTGTATCTTAAAATGTAGTACAATAGTGTCACATTCATAGAATCAATATAATTAGATGTTAATATTTTCTTCTGGAATTATGATTGCTCACGTTTCTAAATGATTTCCCTGACTTACTGATTTTAAACTTATATTCTGCTTTCAGTTTAACTTTGTAACATTTGGAAGCCCATTTCTAGCCATTTTTAATTATGTACAGTATCTCTGTTAAATACACCAATAAATAACAAGTGTAAATAGTAAAAGTAATTTTACATAAAAACATTTGCGCATAAAGATGCAAGGTCCTTTTCACAACTTCTCTTTCCATCTATCAGTTTTGATTACTCGTTTAGTGTCTTTTTCAAAATGGAAGAAATTAACTGCTGTGGATTGTCTCTGGGTGGTGGCTGTGGAACAGAATCCACAACAGTGTGCGACTCCTCAGATGCAGAGCCACTGCAAGTGGAGACATGACCAGAGACAAAACAGACATCATCGAATACCCCCCTGAAATCTAAACAGAATCTTGGCACTCTATTGTTTTAAGTGCATGTCTCAAAGAAGTTTACGGCATACTACAAATCATACCATAAACTAATGGGCTGTTAAAACAGTGTTGAAGCATTCAGTCCATATTTTCGTTTGATGAAAGATTGTAAAATGAAATGAATGCTTTGATGATATAATCGAACTTAAAAGTTGTGTGAGAAGTTGTTATGCGTGCAGAGTAAAAGTTTCCATTCCACGTGGCGTGTTCTATTTTAAAAGAATCCTTCAACCGTGTGTTACAGTCATTTAAGGGGAGAACATTTAGGGGACGGTGACGAGTCGTGTTTATTTGAAGTACGTGTATTGTGTCAGACAGTTCTGCAATAGTAAAACTGATTTTTACATGTGCATAGCTCAGATTGTGAAGAACATATATTTATGTTATTTAGGTGTCTTGATCAATTAATTTTGATGTCAGTTGTTAATAGCCATTATGGTCATGATTTTTTTTTTTAAATCACAGATAAAACGACAATCAGTGAAATACAATAAATCATATTCTTATGTTTCTTTTCTTTTTTAATGTCAACAAATCCCAAAACCAGCAATGTCTTTGACCCCATCTCAGTATTTGTTTATATTCCTATGCCTCTGGCACCCTTCCCCTCATTCCTCATCTGCTCTCAATGAACATGTATATATATATATATATATTTAAAAATGTACCTTAAAAAAAAAAAGAAAAAAAGAGAAGATAATTGAATTTTGTTAAGCAGAAGGGTACTGTAGTTTCCGCAAAATGATGCTCAAACATGAAAAAATAACCTTTTCATTTCACCAACATTTGTTGGGGACTGTTTTCAGTAGTGGATAAAAACACATTTGGTGCTCTGGCAAGCAATTTTGACAGTAGGTGAATGTGGGATTGACTAAAAAAAAAAAAAAACTTTGAGTGTCCATATTTATAAACATGAAAACGCATCTCATACTGTGTAACAGTGTGGCCAAGTATGTGACTTTAATAGGTCATGTACAACGATGGAAATCTATGTTCAAACAGGCGACATGCAGTGCAGAATATTAGTAGAATCAATTCAAGTAAGAGAACCAACTGCTGAAAAACTTATTATACTCTTTGATTTCTTGTTAATAAGGGCTAAGCTATCCCATCACCATGTTTAGATTCTCAGTAGAATGAAAATGTAGATAAACTTGAAGAAGAGAGACACATTTGCTGAGTGCTCTTGAGTGTTCTTTGAACAATCCATATTTGGACTTCCAGAGAATTATTATGAGTATACCGCATACTTTATGTAAGGCTGGCCTCCAAAACATTAAAAGTAGGCCTCTGCTTAATCACAGTCTCTTTGACTGATTATTTTTGGCAACTACTTTAAGAACTACAAGTCCTACACATTGAATGAGTGAAATCTCTGCAATCCGTGTACAAGCATGTCCTTCTGATTGTATGCGTAAACATGCCGTCCCTCTCTCAAGATGTCAGTGCTGTAAACCAGCAGTCTGTTTGTGCCTGTTATCAGTCAATCGCTGCCAAGGAAACAATGTAGGCACATCATTTCTTTGAAGGCTTTTGAAAATACATTCAGTGACAGTTGAAATACTGTTCATCAAACATACATAGCTAAAGTAGTACAATAAATAACAACAAAACACAATAATTGTATATCAGACTGGTTTTGAAAATGCCAGAGCACAGCAGGAACATGCAGTAAAAAGTTATAGTAAAAAAACAGTGGCCAAGGTTTGATCTGTGACAAAAATACAGACTCGCAACTCTCTCCTCAAACAGCTAAATTAACAATTTGAAAGGATAGTCTGCGAAGCCCTGGCAGCTCAAATAAAAAATGTCTCGAGTGCCAAGTGGTCATTTTTTATCTGTGTTATTATCATGAAATAGATTGAGAATAAAAGGGTTAAAGTCAAAGCAAATACACAGATTTGTTGAGCCTTTGAACCAAAGGGGCTCTTACATCTGAAATGCAAAGCTTTGAAAAATGATGAAAAAAATGTAGAGTAAATCTCATAGGGAGCCGATGAAAAGAAGCAAAAATGGAGGTAATATGAACCAAGAATTGTTTTATGCCCAGCTGTATTTGAATTAGCCTGCTAAACAACAACAACAGCTAGGAGTAAAACAAGTGATATGAGCAGTCCCTCGCTTATTGACGCACATTTCTTCAACACTTCTTTTCAAAGAAAAGTTGAACTAATATTAACAACAAACTAAACATATGTCAATGGAAACCAATGAAAGTGTTGGTGGTGGGAGTAAACATCAGGCTTTAGGGGGACAGAAAGCTGTGAATCATCAGCACAGGCACAGAACTTAATATTATTGCGTTAAGGACATGCATATGTGGCCAAATGGATGCTTATAAACTGGTAGAAGATAAAACTTCCACCAGTAATATAAAAATAAATCAAATTTAGAGCTGCATCTGTGACACCAACGCTTTAAATCGAGATGGCCAATTAAAACAGAGGTGTTGACAGGAATGAAAGGCAGAGTTCAAGTGGCGTTAAATTAAAGTAGAACAGTAACCAGTCAGCTGCAAACATGAATCAATGCTCACTGTGATAACAGCTGTTTAAGTGCGATGAAGGAAAATAATAAAGCAAAGGTGGAATTTTCCAAGAATTGTGTTCATTCATCAGAATTATTTTAACCATAGTCTTTCTGATGAAGAGAGGGTTTTCAATAAACTTATAATGAAAAATAATGGGTTTTTTTTCTTGAAACTGGATGAAAATAGGCAAAATGAACAAAATCTTGACTGATCATAATTTTGGGTCTTATAATGTGAAAATTATCTTTGATAAAATAAGTGAGAATGTCATCCTGTGAGCAGAAATTCATGACAGAAATGTTGACAAATAGATTCATTTTAAGTTGGTGAGCATTGAAAGTTTTTTATTGGAGATGTCAGGTCTGTAGATCATATCTTCACATACTTTAATCCCTTTAAGCATGTTTTTCAACTGATGGTTTGACATGAACACCTTGGAATGAGGCTGTTAGGGTTGAGCTGAAGTCAGTGAAAATTTAATTTTTGCTTGCCTGCCCACAAAAATACAAATACTCATGCAAAGAACCAGCAGAACCAACAAACAATAGTATTTTCCTTTGTTTTACTTTAGGTACTAAAGTGTATGTAGCAGGTTCATCACATAAATAATACTCTTGTTCTGCCTCACTGAAATACTGAAATTAGGAATTGATCGTTGCATAGCTCTTTCTCATATACTAAGTACTAAATATTCTGGCACAATGCACTGTATTTATGAAGTACCCATCAACCAGGGCTTTCCAGCTCAACCAGGTCATCTGTTGTTGCCTTTTAAAAACATCAAGAGTCATCTCTAAAACTAGAAAAGCACCCTTTTTTTTTTTTTACACTTTTGTGAGCTGAAACTCCCTGCCAGAGGATCTCAGATGTGCTCTGTCAATTTCTCTGCTACCAAACATAAAACCTTTTTATTGGCTATGGTACAAGGACAACATGTCTATATGAATATCCTCTGAATCTTTATTTTCATGTTGCGGTAAACCCTGAGTAATAAAATTGTACTATGAGGGTATAAAGGACATTCTAATTTTATTTAGATTACACAACGACACCACAGACAGTACATGCTCTATCTATGTTGTTTAATAAAAGGAATGGAAGCAAATTATAAAACATAAAGTCCTAGGAAAACTCAACTGAAGTCCTTGTTGAAACAATTTACCTTGTAAACATGGTAAATTTCATCTATAATAAAAAACATAACATGTGACAAGTTTTCATGAGGCAGCTGTTGATGCTGTCAAAGTACATGTTGCAGCATAGGTTTGTAATTAAAAAACGCCAGATGGATGAATGCTGAATAATATATGCAGACATGCAAGTACACTGTTTCTTGATTCAATTCAAGAGGACAGTCGGAGTGCCTTGGATGGTTTTCCTATAGGTAGGTCTTGAAAATTCCTGTGTACTTTAAATGGGCTCAGACAGAGTAGAGAGAATAACAGAAGTATGAAGAACATAGGTAAATTTAGATTCAGTTGAGAAGACCTCAAGGGACCATGTCATATCTATTTCCAATACTTTGATGTCTCATGATGGCTATACTACAAAGAGAAGTGGGATAAAAACAGAGAAAAATAATATATAATAATTTATTAAAAAAAAAAAAATGATGAGAGGAAGGGCACTCGGAGAGCGCAGACCTCCGCCAAGGCTCTTTTTCTAAGATATGTAAATCTGCAGCTGACACCATGATATACATCTGAATATATTTCAAAACCTATTGCATTGATGTCAAAATGTGCTTGTGCCTACCTGAAGCCTCACATCTCAGCTGTCGTCCCCCATGAAACCACTGTCCCCGAGTAATCTACATATCGACTGCTCGCTGTATTATTTTTGCGCAAGCACATGCGTATCTCAGAGGATTACTGGTACCTGTACATGTGGATTGTGGAGTGAAAGTATTTATAGAATTGCCAGTGTTTTGTCACAATGGAACTTTCCACCAATCTACTAATTTGAAGATATATTACATTTAGCACGTTCAATTTCAGACACAACAACTTCCTGCAAATGTTTTAAAAAATAAGAGCCTTGTCAAGAAATGAAGGGTGCCTGTCAGATGAAACATTAGAGGGCTGTTAATCTGAAACGGATACAGTTAAGTTCACGTAACACCAACATTTCCTGAATGGCTTTGAATTAATGATGTGAATTAATCGATACACCCTAATTATCAAAATGATAACTTTTACCATTCCATTTGTTTTTAATTGGCTCTCTTGCATGACATGTTTTACAGATGATTGGATCATCAAGCACTTAAAAAAATGTAAACAATTTTCCACCAGATCAGGGGAACTGCGAACATTTTATTGACTCACTTTCGATTCAATGGACAATCGATGGTACTCACGACCGATCGCACACAGAGCTCTCTGGCAGCACTAAACCTATGTTTGTCTCTAAGTTACAACTTACAACACAGCGAGTGAAGCTTCTGAGCAGCTTTACTGCTATGTGACCTGTGCAGTCAGGCAGCCTGTCTCTGTGTTTTACTAGTAGAATTAAATCTGTTAATTTTAACAAAGGATTTTTCTACATGATTGCCTTTGCAGCAAAACACATGCAAGGTCATGTTTCTTGCAAAGTTACTGACAGCTAATATCTGCATTCATGCTCATGTTTCACCCCAAAATCTATGCTAACGATGAACATGAATGCAAAATAGAGCCTCACACCAGCTAACAGCTGCTCACCGCAGTCAATCTACCGCATGCTAAACATGAATGAGAAAGGGAGTGAGTGAATTAGCTAGTTCCATCAATCATCACGGGATCATTCGGAGCATGGCAACGTTCCTGTAACAAGAAGGTAGCATGCACACGTTTGAGGTATGCCTAGGGTGTAACATCTCTGCAGAATTATAACAATTTCATCTGTCTTAAAATTGGACATGGCAACATTGTATAGGTTTATCTTGATTTGGACAACATACTTTGGATATTTTGGATGACTTTTTTTTTTTTATCACTTTTTTGAGTATAACCTTTTTCTGAACTGACATGTATGCCTCAAGTTACTTCTCACTGTGAGGAGGCAACTGCTCTAACCAGTGCACAATGAAAAAAAAAAAAAAGTCTCTTTTGGACTTTTTTGTTGTTTGAGTTTTGTATTGTTGTTGACCTTTGGTTTGGTATTAGTATGACTACACGTACGAACCCGAAACCATGTGGCTTACCCTTAGAGGGACTCGCCTTAGGAGGTCTCGCCCTCCGTGAACCACGTGGCTTACCCTTACAGGGATTTGCTCTCTGTGAACCATGTGGCTTATTAAGGGGACTCGCCCTCCATAAACCATGAACCATGTGTGATACCTGAGCGGGGCTCGAATCCGTGTCTTCATGAGGTCATTTCCAGCTTGGAGTCGGCATCGTACACTAAACTGGGATGGCAAACATAACATAACATTTCAATGTTAGCACCATCATTGTGTCCTACTTAGCATGCTGGTCATGTCGCCTGTGTAAATGCTTCGCATTTATCTCAAAGTACCGCTGTGGTGAAATTCTGTAGAGCCTCTTAGAGCCACAAGTATACAAACTCAACTGACATGAGCAAATAGTCTCAGAAGACTTTTTGGAATTTTAGGAAAAGCAAGTAATATTAGCAGAGCAAAAATGGTGAGGCTCACAATTTCATGCAAATAAGGGCAAAAATTACCCAACAACTATGCAGTGTTTTACCGAATAAAAAACTAACATAGTGGCAGGTAAATAGTTCACCTGCACATCTTTACAATCAAAGATCATTATTATAATTTCTGGGATTTCTCTTTTGTAATTCGCTGGCTTCCAGAAAGAAAAAAAAAAAAAGAGGCTGTGTGAAGAGATCCGGCACTACCGTATTATAACAACATAAAGGCAATCAAATGTGCTACAGTTTGTAGAGGGACAATTAACGAGAGTTTCTTCCTTGAGACACCAACCTACTGTGCACGTGAGGAACAAGAACTCTGAGTGGACTCCAGAAAGAAGTTTAAAGAGAGCTACTATGTGGTGTCCACAGCCGACAGTGTGTAAGCCAGGAGTTTATTAAAGCTCTATAGAGGTGTTAAAATGCTGACATTAGCAGTGAGTTTTCCAAAAGCAATTTTTTTTTTTTTTATGTTGGTAATTTTTAACTATTTAAAAATGTATTGTAAAATAAATTATAATATTGAAAGGATTGTCTTAAAAAGCAAAAACACTGATCATTGGAAAGAAGAGGAGATCTAAGACAGTAGTTAGAGAATCTATTAGTCAGAATTTCTGTCACAGTTATTTAAATTCCAGTGTGGGTCATCAAGCTTTGATTGTGTTGTGGTTGTGATTCAGCTCACTGAGCTGAATGTTTTATTTTGTTGTATTTAGTATGTTTTGCCATGAGTCTGGAATACAGTAAAAAAAAAAAAAAAACATTATGCTTTGACGCAGCTACTTCTGTGATACTTCACAGTGTGGCTTCAGGATGGTGTCTACTTTCTGTAACGTACTCTGACCAGAGTCCGTGAGCACTAAACTCTCAACCTGATATTGTAGAAGAAGACGCTGAGGACAGAACTGCGATTGCAGAATCAGACTGTGTTAAAAAAAATGTAGTCTGTCTTTAACACTGAAAGCAAATGGGTAACCCCCCCGCCCCTCCCTCCCCTCCCCTCCCTCCACACACACACACACACACACACAATATTTTTTTTTTACTGAATGATCTGAAGTTAGGAAGGACTCCCCAAAGACCCATTTTCTGTCAGGAAGACAGAAATAAAAAAATAAAAAATGTTGAGGCCCATATTGATTTTTGGGGAAGTGAAAACAGGAAAAGGCAAAGATGAAAATTTTTACCTGGTAGTAACTGGCATCAATTCTTCGGGGGATTGAGTACATCAGCCATTACTAAAATCAAACTGTTGGATGACAAGCTCAGAAGCATGGGGATGATTTTTTCCATTTAAGAAATGATGAAGTGAGCTAAACCTACTTTGCCATTCTTTTACTGTTGTCTGACTGTTTCCTACGAGTTTGACCACTTACTGGTTTCATACAGCGATATAAAGCTCATTAGCATCACCGTGTGAACCACGGCTTGCAAAACAAAAACATTTCTAATGAACGTATAACAGCCACAAGTAGAAGCTGGGGGGATTTGCAGTGACTAGTGAGCAGCAACACTACTTAGTTAACAATTGTGGTTGAGCCTATAATGAAAGCTGTATTACAGTTCATCCAGTCAGTTATCCAGAAATGTCATTAAAACTTTAAACATAGGATTGCATCAAAGTATTACTTTGACACTTATTAGAACAACTTAAAATGTGCCAATCAAAGCGTGCGTATGAGGTGGGCATGGGTGGATCTGTGTGGCCTCACTGTAACAGCCCAGCTAAAAAAAAAAATTTAAAAAATCGCTGAAGTATTTTAGCCTAAGTTAATTGATCTACATAAATGAAACAATCTTCAGTGCATTTACTGTCACAAACAACAACAAAAAAAGAATTATAAGTGAATAAGACACATTTCCACCAACCAGAAAGCTGTACACAATGTGCTCTGAAGAACCTAACATTTGAGAAATGAGAAACATTTAATCGAATAGCTAAAAGCTTCTGCTAGTCCAGGCAGTACTAGTGTAAATTCAAACTTGACCAAACCTGTTGATACCCTGTTTTCATTATAATTAGCATTCTGTCTAATATTCACTTAAATTGACACAATAATGAACATGATGGGTGACATCAATGAAAGTGAACTACTCTATTTGAGCTGAAGGGGTACAATAACAACAACAACAACAACAACAAAACGGTTGAGAACCTTTGGTTTCTGATTTAGTACATTATTGTGATTCATGAAGAGATCCAAGATAGGATATCCGCTGGTGGTATTAACTGAGTCTGAGCCAAGATTTATATACAGTTACTCTATTTGCCAATGACACAATAGAATGTGTCATGAATTGTTTGCGTTCATCATCCTGCTTCGAAATGTGTTTTCTCGAATTTGGCCATTGTTCATGGCAGTAAACACTTTCATTATAAAGACGTGTCTTGAATGAGATACCGATTTCTGATTTTTAAAAAAGCCATTGGTTTCATTTGTGTCTGCGACAGTGGGGACAAACTCTAATTACCTTGAGACGCTGTTGGTTTTCCAAACATCTACCTGTCTGGCTCATTCACAAGCATTTGATTGACAATAATTAAGAGTCACAAAGGTTGTGTTGTGCAGAATCAAGGTTTTCTTCCCTGAAATGTTCCCGGCACAATACCTGCTGCACACGCAAGTCATCATCTCGTTCACTAATATGCTGAGGTTAATATTCTCACATTTAAGTTTAACATTTATCAGTGACTTTAATCTTTCTGCAAAGCTACACTAGATTAAGAATTGTTGAACTCAGTCTACATCATTGTTCTTTTTCATTTCACCAGTGGGAACTGGATGTAATGTGCCTATCTGTCGTGTCTTTGTTACAAATGTAAGAGCTCAATTTTCCTGCTGTAGTGAGGAATAATATGTATGGTTCCTATGTAGTCCTGCTGCTGCTACTGCATGTTTACCTGATCATATTGAAAACAGAAATATTAGTTCCAGTGATTAAACACACCAATAAAAGCTTAAATAGGGTTAATTTGGTTCATTTAAATGTATGAAATATTAAGAGGTTATATATTGCAGACCGTGTAAAACAGTAAAAATATGGAGTTGCTATAATTTCGGTGCTGCAAAGCATTACCTTCATCCCCAGCAAAACATGCTATGTCCTCACCAGGCTGTCATCAGCAGGACACTCTTAACAAGACATTATCATAAAAAACTGAGTCCATGAAACAGGCCAAGGAACAATTAATCAGATTTGGTGGTGTTCTGGGATTATAAATGTTTGTAACCGCAGTCATTAATAGAGACAGAAGCTTAAATCCAAATCCTGAAGGTATATTCACAGTGAAAAAGACCTGCATAATTGTTCTGCCTTGGCAGATTCTTTTTAAACACTTTCTTTAAAGATTCTAAAATCTCTTGAGACTCCAAACAACAAATATATATTAACACCAAACTGCCTCAAACTGTTATTTTCCTATTCCACTTTAGGTAACAAAACAGAAGCAAGATAAAATAACCTGAAGCCACAAGCTTTACAATGGCTGAAAAATGACAGATTATTCCCAGGCCCCAGTAAGCATTCAACAATCGTCGTGTTCACAAAAAAATTAGACCACACCTCAATTCCTGAGTGACCTGAGACTATTTCCTCCTTAAGCTTGCCTACCTTCCTTTTAGCCCGGAGCTGTCCGTGGTAGTTATCCGATGAGTCTCCAGGTATCTCACCTCCCCACAGCGTCACCCCCACGATGGTGTAAGTGATGCCCATTACCACTAAGGGCAGCACATAGACCAGGACTGTAACGATGATATGGTACCTGGGAAGAAAGTAGAGAAATGGTGAGGTAGTGAATCCATTCATATGAGCCTTTTTTTTTTTTCATGTTTCACTACAAATACATACCTTTTTACATCACTGAGGTTCAGCATGTTACATTAAAGCCCAATTCATGCTCTTTCACATCCACTCGTCATTTTGTCATTTGCCAAAGTCTGTGAGGGTCCGTGCGTACCCCGCTGTGCACGTCCGTGTGCAGCCCAAAATTTGTGACCGCATGGACTGTATGTATTACTGGAGTACCGACTGTGCCAGGAAAACAAAATGGTTGATTATTTTGAGGAGAGGCTGTACAAGAAAATTTGCTGTTCTACACTGTAATAATTCATCTTTAAAGGAGCACAAAGACACGGATTGTGTTTAACTCCTGGTGAAACTACTCTCCTTGATAGTGCCGCCATCCGTTTAATGACGGCAGACCTCTGACGTACGTGCATCATTGTGAAGAGATAATGTGAATCACCTGCAGCCATAAGAACAAATGAGTAGGTCTGTTTGTAATTGCAGTAGCAAGTGTCTCAATTTGGAGGGGCTTTGGATGGCATCCAAACACAGTGACAAACTCTAAATTCACCCATTGTGTTTGGGACAAAGGCAACGCAGAGAGCGCACATCAAAGTTTGTGACAAATTATTGGGGAACAGAAAGAAGGAGTGGGGAGCAAAATCGGGCAAGTAGGGATGGTTAGGAGTGACGATTGTTTAATCGCGCGAAACTTGTAGGTTTTCAATGCGCTGAGAGCAGTGCAATCGCGCCAAAATCTAGTCATTTGCACTGAATGTTTTCCTACAGACGCCTCAGAACATCACAGCAGAACTCGGTTTTGACAGTCTGACTCGGAGGGGACAAATTCAAGCTGCAGTAGTTTACTGACTGAAACCTACAACTGACTTCAATTAAAGCAATAGTTTGACATTTTCAATACAATTAGTCATGCTCTTGGTGAGAAGGAAGTTTGAAACCCCTCTCGTGTCTGTACAGTAAATATGAGGCTGCAGACAGCAGTTTGTTAGCGAAGCTTATCATATAGATGGTAAACTGTCCTGGCTTTCATTTTTCCCAACCATACTGGACTGCTCTGCTCAATTCACCAATCACCCATTGGTTTGTGAACTGCCATTTAGAAGCATTGAGTCGGGCATTTTGGCTAATACGATCTACGTTTTTTGGAGCCATGTGATCATATTTGGAAAGGCTGGGGAGGAGTGAAGAGGTGGATCTAATTGAGTACCAGAAGACATTATGCCACCTATATCAGCAACTTTACTGCACCCCAGGCACATCAATCAAACCAGGGAGGCCCCCAAACATACCTTTGTTTGAGGCCTATTAATGATGGATTATTTTAAGAAGGATCATCAGAAAACCGATCAGGAGAGAATTTAGTGAATGACACCATGACCTGTGAAAAAATGACTATGTATTTCATGAGAAAATATGACAATTTTTTTAATGGCAGTCTGTGGGAGCCAGAGAGGTTTTTGGAGCTAGCACCTATTGGCCCTCAGTGGTATTGCAATTTAAGGCACTTCTGCATTGTTTTCACTTTTCAGATTCAGAGACAACGTCGATTTTACATACAGTCTACAGGAGCAACCAGTTAAGATTACTTACATTTAAACTCAGACAAAGCTGTTGCAACAACAACAGCCCTATTAAAATGGAAAGGTCTGAGCTGTGCAGCCTGTTATCAAAGCAAGTAACTAAATATGTCTCACATGAAGTGGTCTTCTCCCTTGTTGGGCCAGGCCACGTAGCAGACGGTTCTTTGGGGCAGAGCTCGGATGGTGGAGAAGTAGCAGAGAGGGAAGGCCAGAACCACAGCCAGACTCCAGATACATATGATGACCCCTGTGGTGGCCTTCGCTGATAGACGAGGCTTCAGAGGGTGGATGATGGCCATGTACCTACAGGAAAGACGTCGGTCGGTCAAAAAGACAGCATCGTGTTTGAAAAATTGACAGCATATTTAATTAGTGATTGATTTATTGATTTCATCTGTTTTTTTTTAAACCAGAAGTCTCCCGAGATATGATATACATTTTATAATTGAGACATTTTCTTCTTTCTTGTTTTTTATCGTTTTTTTTCCCATATTCACATTAGGCAAAGTCTGCTTGTACATGAGGACATTACAGTGAATATGATTTCTGAACTGTTGAATATAAAGGATTTTTTTTTTTAGGTGAACATGAACAGCATTTTACAAGAAAAATGCAAATATTAAAGAAAAGTACGAGAGGTAAACAACTATTTCTTGCATGTATTTGTGTTCAGGCAGTTCAAATGATGATTGAATACAATTTTCCACATTAAAATTACATTTGTCTGCAATTCCAATTCCACATTGATGCTTGATTTTCAGGGAAATTCATTCTCAAAAAATAAAAAAAAACTTGAAAGAGATTTTGTTCAAAGGACACGATGAAACCGTCAAATCTGGCAGGAGACTACCGCCTGCATGAACCCAACTCAGGATGATACATGATTTTAAATTGCTTAGCACAGGCTTAGAGCTGCTAACTCAATTTTCATAATGTTGGTTAAGAATAGGGCTTGTCTTTTCACCTTAGAGACTGGAGCTCTCTGGGGGACAACAACAAAGATACCCCGTCTATTCACCAGTCATTTCTTGGAACTTATTGTGTCTTGCTGGCCCTTGTTAGATGTCCAATCAAGGATGCGCCCGAGCAGCAGAGTTATTTAGGATCCAACAAGCTTGCACAATGAGTGCTGATTTAATAGCACTGATAGCCACTGAACAATAACCACAATGAAGCACTTGAATAAACTAAACAGGATTACACCCCCTCCCCAAACACACTCGCACACATATTCCTTTTTAGTATGGATGGATCAAAGCACACTCAGAGGCATCATCATCAACAATCCTTTCACATTTTTTTCTTTTCTTTTCTTCTTTTTTTTAAATGGGACTCTGTCATGCCTTAGACTCCACAGGGAAGCATTCAGACACAATGTTGTTTTAAAACCATGTCACAACAGTGTGACATTACCAAGTAAACACTCCCTTAATCTCCACCTGTTGTTTAACTAGCAGAGATAGACTTCCAGGCCAAGTAGCCAGACTTTGCGCATGCAGCTAAATGTCAAGTGCTGCCTCAAATGTACTCAGGAGAGAGGAAAATGTTTCAGCCATCTTCACTTCACAGTATCACCAAAAAAAAACAAAAAACTATTCATTTGTTAATGATATTATTAACACTTAACACTTAATACTGGTTTCTATGAAGATTGTTTTGCTTTAACTTTTATCTATCAATGCTCAAAGTATTAAAAAAAACATTCTTAGAGAACACGTGACATCTATTTCTCTGTTAGAGGGGTCATTTCTTCCTTTGTATAGTAATTTTAATCAGAACTTTTCATCAAAGTCGATTATCAAGAGTAACAAGAACAAAGTCTTTAGAAAGAAACACATTTTTTAGAAGTACATTTTCAAAGCTGTTAGTACCTAAAAAAAATCATGCCCTTAAAATAGTTATGGATGTATAAAATATGGGAAATGGTAAAAGTCACCAGCTGGGATATCATTAAATCTTCCCGAGAGTTACCTTTCACACAGAAACCTGTGTTTCTTTTGCTGCAGTGCCCAAGGAAACGCACTCGGCAGCCGAGAGAGTCAACAGGAAGGACAAATTCACAGATGATCACGAACTGTGGCCTCGTGCCATTTCAAGACATCAGAGCAGAGACAGCACCATACTGGGGTTACGAAAAGCATGTCCGGGGGTTACATCGACATCATGTAGGTCATGCCGATGTTCTCTTTCTCAGTGCACGGTTGACAAAATCGAATGGACACTGCAGACCAAAAATACAAACGCATGTAAGTTGTCGTAGAGGAGCCAAAATGAGCACGGCCTGAGGAAATGCATTGTTCCATTTGTGTGTCAAAGAGAAGAACTGGAGGAGGAACACACCTCACACGATATCACACATTGTGACACTTACACAAGCTGGAGACGCACATTATGCTTGCTTTCAGCTTCAACGAGCTTTTTGTTTTCATTATGTTCCCCCTGCTTCCTTCATCAGTTTAATCCCCTTATTTAAAGGATGGTCCACTGATCAGAATCAAAGCCCAGCTGATGGTATTTACTGCATCCCTGCATTGCTGGAAACCACTGGGGGAGACTTATAGAACCAGATGGAGGAACCAAGAAAGAAAACGTGTGAAACAGCACAGATGATGAGCAGAGTGCATGTGACACAAAGCAAGAGAGTCGAAGCGTGTAGAAGCACAGAGGAAAGGGTGTTGTTTTTTTTAATGTGATGGCACATAGAGTCATTCACCGCCTCTTTGCCAAACAACTGCTTGAAGATTCATTGCAGTGAAATGTAAAAATAAATCTGTGGAATAGACCCATGCGGTGTGAGATGGCAGTCACCCTGCTGAGCTACCGCTTTCCTAATGCAAATAATTACCCACTCCTCCACTGGGACCTGAAATAAATGTATACAGGAGGGAGGGGGGGGGCTATATTCTTGTGATAGGGCACAAATAATTTAAATTACACAATCCTTACCAAACGTTTAAATTGACATCAAGCAAGTCATAACACAAAGTTGGTTTTCCGCCTCTGCTGGTGGAAGCCAATAATCAGGAAGAAAAGGTCCAAAACATGCATCAAACCCGGGAGATGAAAGTGGTTGGTTGACGAGAATATTTTTACATTCTTATTAGCTTGACATATTCGTGTTCCGTGCAAATGTTTTGGAGGGTTCACTGCTTCTTTGATGATTAAATTGTGCTGAAGATGGATTGGATTAATATGGAGTACAGGCCTATTTTACTTCAATAGCTGTACAGAAAATACCGCCACAGGAGGTATGGCCACTGTAGTGGATGTACTGTTCTTATTGATTACAATACGGGAACAGATTTACACAGAAACCTATTAAAAACAATTGTTACATTTTTAATAAAAAACACAATATTTTACCCACACAAAGCCTAATGGATAACTTATATATATAGAGAGATGTGGACTTGGCATCGTTAGTTAAATATTATTCCAGCATTCCATAAACCCACCTGTCCACAGCTATTGCAGTCATGGAGTAGATGCTTGCAAACACGGATGTGACCGGGAAGAAGTTATGGAATTTGCAGTAGGCTTCCCCGAAGTACCACTCCCCGTGAGCGGCGTAGATAAAGTTTATCAAAGTGTTGAATGCGGCCATCGACGCGTCTGAAAACGCCAAGTTCAGCAGGAAATAGTTCGTCACCGTCCTCATACGCTTGTGGGCGAGAATGATCCATATCACAATGAGGTTTCCAAACACCGCCACCGCCAGCACAGAGCTGTAGGCGACCGACCAGAGAGCGATACGCCACGGCGGCTGAACAAACTGGTTCGTGTAGTTCCCCGTTATGTTGGATCCGTTATGTGGAGCTGCCATTTTCTTCCTCTTTCCCTCGAATGTAGTGACGGTTTCAGTTGTTTTACTTGTCTGATTTATCTACAGAAGTGCAAAGCAGGTGTGTTGGTAGAGGATTTGCGTCTATGTGCCATAGCGCGCAATTTAAACACCCCCAGAAATACGTATCCTCTTCCAAGATCCTTGTCTGCAACCACTCTGCACTTTTAAGTAGGCTATACAACTTATGCAACGCGGGAAAACTGCATCTAGAAAGTATCCCTCAGTGCCTGTTGAATGTGGGAGTGAATGCACAGCCTCTCCTCTCCTCCAGCAGCAAAAGGCAGCGCGCCGTGCGCACTCAGTGACGCACAAGTGGCACAAATGGGGAAAGGGATTGATTGATACTTGTGGCTTCTGTTTTAAACTTCTTGAATATCAGAAGGCCCGCGCGCTCTCTCTACGCGGTATAATCCGTCAAGGTATATTGTTAATCTTTACCTTCCTTAACCCGTCAGACGATCTTGTGTCAGCAGCATTTCAGACGAGTCACAAACAGGATATTGCAGGAGCAGCGCCCCTCTCTCTGACACGCATCCTTTTCATCCACCAGCTGGGATGCCAAAGATGTCAGTGCCATCTCATTGTGTTGAGTTTTCCATTACTATCAAATTTGCTTGACCAATTATTTTAGGGTGTATCTATTTTAATGATGCTCTTATTATGGTTTTATCAGGTTGCAGTGCACCAAAGAGAATACATCTAAAAACAGTGTTTTATCTCCCTGCTGGTAGACTGATTGTGATTCTCCGCCTTTTCTGTCAGACCAAAATTCACAACTAACAGGCTGAAGTTCCCTCCAGACATTCAACTGTTCACATCAGATAAACCTCTTTCATCTGCTTGCATTGCCATAGGTGCTTTGGTAACCTCTACATGGGTTACATTTACATTGCTTTCCCTGGCTCATCAAATCCAATCAGGCCAGTAAAGCTTTTCAGCAGACAACAATATCTATCACTGTACAGAGGCAGCTGCCCGGAGTCAATTTCTTCTCTGAAACAACATAAATCTGGAAGGTTTCATTTCACAGGCAAGTGTAATTTCCTCCAACAATAACATCTGACTCAGTTTCATATTAGCACTCTAAAATAAAAAGGTGTTGGAATGAATATCAAATAACTTGAACATGCAATACATCTAAATATGATGGTCATAAAATGGCACTTTACTGCAAAGGACTACACTGGAGTGACTGCAACTATAGGTCTCATAAACCCTACATATCTCATGTTAATTGTGTCTTGTTCTCACTGTTTACATGTTTATTTCCAATGCCTCTTACAGTAAAGAAGTGTGTGAGTAAATGAAAGGGTTTTGTGGTGCAGGAGCAAAACCTAAATTATCCATGATTAAGAAATCATGAGTCATTAAAATGACTAATGTTGCACTCAAACTCGTCATAATTTTGAGATTTTACCCCCCTAGGATATGCAAATAATGACAAAACTTGAATAAGATAGCACTCTGTGCGGCATGAACATTCATATTACTGAATATGAATGTTCATACAAAAAAATCATGGATATATATGTATGAATATTGATACATGTGTGGTTAGTGTATTTTGTGTTGTTTCTGGGAAATATCAGCAATATTTATATTTTGAAAAATCAGCAGCTACAGTATGCAATACATCATGCGTTCTGCAAGTAATGACATGCAGAAGGCGTGGACCTGCTAACTGTGGCTTCTAGCCGAGTCTTTGATCACTATTGAAACCATCAAGGGTTTTTAGTTCTGTGCAATATCAACCATTTCAACCATTATTAAAAAGCACTGAAGTCTGGATAGTTTTTGAAAACGGGACTCTGAACACAAGTTGAGGGGTTTGGGGTCTTTTTGGTCCCAAACTTAATAGTGCGTAAATGTTTTATCTCCCTTCAGTGAATGTGCAGACACACTGGGATAATACGGTATAACCATAGACATGTCATTGGTGCCATGCTGAGTGTATTTTGATATTTTCCATTTCAGATATGTTCTGATGAAAACATTAAGTTTGACTGAGAAATACTGCAAAATTATATTCTAGGATGTTTATTATACATTTAAGGAAAAAAAGCATTGCTATAATTGCTTGTCACTCAGATTGTTTGCAATTTGGAGGGACAGACAGATGCAGTTTAAACAAATGTTTACATTTAAATTGTTGCTGTTTTTCTGTCTTGACGGTGCTCAGACACCGACATTTCTTTTTCACCTAATGATGAAAACCTCAACCAGTAATTAGGGATTTCATGTGTATGATAAAAAAAGAAAATACTAACTTTCTGGCAGTGGAGGAAGAGTTACAGAAAGAGGAGGATGACGTTGTGGGAGGCTGTGGCTCAGACGGTAGAGTGGGTTGCACACTAATCGGAAGGTTGGTGGTTCAGTCCATGTCCACATGCCTAAGTGTCCTTGAGCAAGACACTGAACCCTAAGTTGCTACCGATGGTGTACCATCGGTGTGTGAATGTGCTCCTGATGGCAGCACCTTGCATGGTGATCTGTCTCATCAGTGTGTGTGTGAATGGGAAAACCATGTTAAAAGCGCTTTGAGACCGAAAGGTGATAAAGCGCGATACAAGTACAGACCATTTACATGCAACAAAGATTGCCAGTCAAAATGAAACCAGGGACTTTGTTATAGAATACCCCTAAAATGAACTATTTGTTTTTAAGGAAAATTAATTCTCTCTCTTCAAATGCATGACCCAGTAACACCTTTGAGGCCTTATGTGTATATTGTGTATTACTGAAGCAGCATATGGTTTACAGTAACAGCTGTCAGTGGACACAGTGAACAAAATCAAAAGATGAAAAGTTAAAAAAAAAAAAAAATCACTTCATTTGTATGTGATGCATGCAAAGTCCAATCTTGACCCCTGTCTGTTCTCTGATTATTTTAAGAGTGGCTGTTTAATGAGGCGGTGTGGGCTCATTGTCTTATGGGGAAAGAGGCTTGATTGTCATTTGGTAACTACATTTTCTGGCATAAAATGTCACTTTTGGCACATATTTTACAGAGTACATCTTGTGCAAATACCAGGGCAGATGATACATGGCTTCAGCTGCAGTGTTCTCGTTAGCTCTTTTCCCAGCTGCCTCTGGTGTGTCAGAGCTCGGCGCCATTAGCTTTGATCAATTCAAAATGGAACCAAGGACAGTAATTTAGTTAGTAATTAAAGAGCATTGTTGCTCAATTATTTCCTAATTAATCCTTACCTCAGACTTCAAGAGCTGAAAATTACATTCCTAAAATGAATAGCGTGCGACAGATTTCTGTGACTTCACATACTGAAGTTAGTGTGCAAAGTGACTGTGATTATTGACCAACAACAGACTGTCTGACACACACACAAATCAATAGGAGGTTAGCACAGGGCATGATTGCACTGCTGGCACAAAGTCATCATAAAGACAATTTTGTCGCTGTAGCTTCACCTAAAAATGAACATTGATATGGTATTCTACAAGCAGATGGAGAGGAGTTTACTGCTCCAAATGTACACCTCCACTGAGGAGGAACTCTAACTCAACTGCTATGTAATTTACCATCAATATTTACTGCTACATTGACAACAATAAAGCACTCTCACATTTGACAATGATCGTAACGGTATAGACACATTAAAAAAGGCTGTATGTATGAGAACATGCATCATAATTTAAAGAGAAAAAAATGGGTTTTCTAATATATTCAGGGTTTCTATTAAGTATGTCTGTGTGCTGTGCTCAATCCCATCCTCACACCAAAAACAGCAACTTGTACTTGCAGTTATCACAACCTCAAGTTTTTGTTTGAATTATGACAAGAGCAATGGAGGAAGTCAGGTTTCGGCAGATAGAGTGACAAAGTCTGCATTTGGAGGGATCAAACACAGGACTTTCACCCAGGAGACCTTCGTCTGTCTCTCGTGTGAAACCAAAAGTCAACATTAGCCATAATGTATTTAATTTATAATAAATGTAAGCATTTAAACCCAAACCATAATCTTTTCCTGAAGCTAACAAAGTAGTTTTGGTGCCTAAACTTAACCAAACTGCAACTGTGCATTCACATTTATTGTTATAGTCACAACAAATCTACGGTACTCTTGTTGCTGTTGGTTACATTGAGAGAGCTTCTAAATCATACGTGTTGTTTCGGGGGTCAGTGTTGGAGGTATTCGGCCAGTCAGTCAAGTTAGCTGCATATGCTAGGGATGCCCTCTGAAACAATATCCTCTTCACAAAGGACTAGGAGGGGATGGGCGACTGGCAACACATCAGGCACCGGCTTCTCATTAGTTGAAGTGTCATGTACAGTTTCCTCAAGCGAAATGACAAGGAGGATCTTGACGTCCATCCAGGTCACAGAGGGCACCTCCAGCTCTGTGACAATGCAACAATCACACGTTTTTACTGGCTGTGATGAAATTTACCCAACAACAGATGAATGTCGCAACATGGAAATTAAGCACCTGGAAACGGCCAGTGACCAGTACATACCAGATCCAAGTGGAGTGTGCAATACTGAAAGAAAGCATGGGTGGTTGCCGTTTAGGCAAGTCAAATCAAAAGGGACTGGCATAATCAAGCATACAACAATGAGACAGCCCTGCTTCTAAACAAAGTATTCCTAAATGACTACTTGTCAAACTGTCAAAGTATAGATTATATCTAACTGATGATGAATGTTCAGAAACCACCCGTGTATCAAAGAGTGAGAGAGCCACCGACACATACCGTATACAGAAAGGTGGTTCATAAACTTCAACTGCTATCCTCAAGGTCACAAAGCTCAGACAGCTCATTAGGCCTTTTTTTTTTTTAACCCTGAAACAACATCTCGGATCATCTCCCCAATCACTTCCGGAAGACACAAGGTGCAGAAAATAACTTGCATCACAGCAAAGAACTACACTTACACTCACGAGGTCATTGATTTAATTCCCTTAAAATGCATGCTGTATGTCAAAGCAGATACAAATGAGAATCAGTCACAGATACTAGAAAACCTTACATTCTGTAATACTCAAAGAAAACTCTTTGATCAATTCTGAACACAAGGAAGGAACCATAAGTGCCACACAGAGACACGAGGATGAGGCAAAAAAAATAACTTTACTTGCCAACTAAAGATTTAGTAGAAAAATGAATGGAGGCAACAAAACATCAAGGACAGGAAGGAATAAAAAGGAGAAGCATGATTATCTGCAGCATGATTCAAGGAAACTAACCTGCAATTCAAGGAGCAATGAGTTCTTCTCTAATTTGATTGGCGGATTACAACCAACTTGAATAGGTGCATACCGCCACTTACTGTACCGGAGTGTGCAGTTTCAGGGTTAAAGTTGTATTACTGTTTTAAAAGATGCTAATAATAATAATAATAATAATAACAATAATAATAAATAATAATCATAATAATAATAATACAAAAACAAAAAAAAAATCCTATGGTCTAATCCTGTTTCTTTAAGAAATCGCACTGGTGCCCTGAAACACTCTTCATTTATTGTAAGAATTGCCTCAAAACTCCATCTCCACCCCCAAATGGCACATTTTCTGCTTCAAGATGTTCCTGTCTGTATTGTATCTTTGACACTTTAGGATAACATGCTCCACATCTTCAGCAACATTACAAATAATGCACTTATCCGAGCCAATCTTTGCCATTAAATACAGAGTCGAGTTAAATCCTGTATGCCCGAATCTTAGCCTTGATGATATGACCTCCTCTCTTCTGTACTTCCCTTTGTATGTCTTCACATTTATGGATTTCTGAATGTTATAGTAATGTCTTCCTTTGTTGTTGTCCCACTTCTTCTGTGGTGGATTTAATTGCACCCATGCTGAGTCTTAGAGCTCTGAACTGGCATGTCTAATGTACTCGTAGCTGCTGCTCCATACACCCATAATCTATACATGATCTTATAGTGGCCCTATATATATATCCAGCAGTGACCGTTTATCTGATCCCCATTCATCACCAGAAACTGCTCTCAAACATTTTCTTAGACAAGACCTTTTCAAATTCAAGCAGCACTGATAGGCTATCAGTTTTCATACCATTTTGATTTATTTGTAATCTCAAAGCTTTCACTAGCTTTCCTCCTTTCACCTCCTGTATTATCTTATCTATGGACAATGACAATGGCACATCCTGTATACCACCTCTCAGATTTGAAGCGTTCCCTGGAATATGACAAGTGATCCTTTCTCCATTCAAAGTTTCAGCTCTGAGTACCTTCTCTCTTTGCCTTTAGTCTGTAGCAAGGATCAAAAGCCACCTGTTGCTTAAAAATTTTGCAAACTTAATCTTTCCCATTTCATTCTCTATTGCCTTTGTCAATTTTAACAGGTGATAATGGGCCCGCTCCTTTTTAAACACAACCACAACTTTCCAATCAGTTGGTTCAACCTCCTTTCTCACACTTGATCTAGTAGCCTTCACTTTTTTGCTCTCCTCGCCAAAATCCAATCCAGAGCAGCCTGAACTGCCACTTCTGTTTCTCCTCTTTCTGGAAACTTCCTGCCATGCCACATTGTCACTCTCACCATCTGAACTATCACCCGTGATGGCTACATTCACAGTACAGCTGTTGCTCAGCCATAAAATTCTGCTCTCTTCTCGCGATCCACAGTTGGTCAACAGACACTTTTCTTCTGCCTCACTCTGAATGGTAGTTTATATACTGACTGGATGATCAGCAAGTGATTACAGCTGGGACTGATTGGGGAACTGAGTGCAGGTGCGGTGAGTGTGGCCTGCAGGAGAGACAGAAACTGATGACACAGGAGGCGAACCGAAAACCTAGTGATGGTGAGATGAAGCCTCATGAGGCATCGAACCACTTCAGCCAATTGGTTCGAGAAAGGGTTCATTTCTCGAAGCTTCATGTGAACACGAAACCACCTACTGGCCAAGTGTATAATCACAGGCAGCTGTATCTGAACCACATGTGATGCATTGAATGTTTGTGTCTGTTATGGCTGTTGGGAATGACTATGAATTACAAAAATGTATGACCAAATAATTTCTGTACATAAATTATCACATATGTGCATAATAAAATATTTTTTGAATGTATTCTGTGTGTGTAAATTTTCCCAAAATGGTAGTATCATATGATATGGCAGGTTGTGTAATCATGTTTTTCTGTCACTTTAGGAAAATGGCCTGGGCTTAAGCAGGCAGAGGACAGTGAAAGTGCTTGTGGAACTAGGAAGAGGGGACTGAATATGCTTATGTAACTTGGACAATGATGTACAGGACAGGGGACATTGTATTCATTTTTATTCAGAAATAACAGTTTCTCAACAGTTTTTGGTTTTGTGGATGTCCACATGTCAGAAGTAAGGCGAACAGCAGCCACCTTTTCCACTTTAGCCTCAGCCTTCTCCTTAGCTGACTCATACTTGGCCTCCACCATGGCCTTCAGAGCCTAAAGGAAAAAATATATAGTGCTGAACTGTGAGACACAATAAAGTACTCATTTGTTTCATGCATGCACCCATACATACCTGCCTTGTAGGGAGAACATAATTAGGATCCAGTTTGGACACAAATGCCCTGAATCCAACATCATCCACAATACTGAAGGGCTGTGTGTCCTTCACTATCATGGAGACGAGGGCTTCATCCAGCTCTTGTTTTCTGGTGGCTGGTTAAAAGAGAATAAATACAGTGTCTGTTACCTGTCTTTATTTGCACAATAAACAAAAGTGAACAGGGAAAAATTGTGATGGTGCATTTGTAATATTGTAATGACTTACCTTGGCTGGGTGAAGCTCCAGTTTCCTCCTTATTCTCATGCAAGGCACGGTAATGCCTCAGCATGGATGAGGTGTTGTTATTGTACCCCAACTCCTTGGAGCACAATAAACACCTCACCTTTGAATAAAATAAGAAACTGTGAAAAATACAGTTCTTGATAAGCAAACCTAATGTGTCTGAAATAGAGTTAGATTTAGCTTACCTTATTAGGAGTTATCAAATCAAAGTGTTCCCACACAGGGGAAATCCTCCTCTTCCTAGCTGGCTCCATCTTATCACCTATCCTTCTCTCCTCACTCTCCAAAATCTCCAAACTATCTCTCTCTCTCTAACTTCTCCAAACTATCCAAACTCTCAACTGACCGCAACTCTCCACCAACAACCCACATTTTGAATGGAGCCTGAGAGGTTGATATTGCTGTCAAACCTCCCGGCAAAATCTGAACCACTTCCCGAAGCAGTCACGTGGTACAGCCGGGCAGCGAGGCTTCGGACATCATCATTTTTGGCTCCTCCCCTAAATGAAGCAAGCCTCGACACGCGCTTCGAGGAAACGCCCCCTCCGTTACTCGACACACGCTTCGAAGCGTCGGCACATCTCGTAACATCACTACCGAAAACCCAAACCATATAAGTGTGAAATTAACTGAGGAAAAATTAATATTTTCTATTTACCTTTTTTGCAAGACATCCACATGTTTGTTGTCATCCACGCAACCAATTATCTCACTAGGCAGCATCCGTAAAAAAAAAGAAGAAGAGATAATTGGTTACTTCTGGAGGTCATAGTGTCTTAAAGTAAAACTGCATCTATTTTACAGGGAACAACTGAAGTTCAGTGGTGTAAAGATTTACTGTCATGAGCTCTACAACATGGAGGCTTACTGAACCTTTCAAAACCAGCCCCAACGCTGGGTTTTGCTATGTTGGGGGCAAATTGATCCCCATGCTCTGAAAATAGTTTTTGCTTACATCTCAATAAACAAACAACTTGTGACAATTACAGTGTGCCTTGACACCTCACTCTATCGCCTACGTTGTAGTGATTGTAAATCATGACTACTTTAATCCTGTGGTGAGAACACAAAGCTTTTTGACTAAAGACACACAAACAAAGCCTTTCTCATTTCTACCTCCGCACACTTAGTTACAGAATTAATTTTTTTCTTTTACATGAAATATTTTAAATTGCAGTTTAAATAGTTTGACAACATTAACCATGAGTCTATTATTTTTCAAATGACTACAGCAGCAAAAACATCAAATTTGCTCTGCTATTGAGGCACCTCCTCAGGTTATTGACATGGCTTTTTATAGAAATGTAATTCACATGCATCAAAATATAAATGTTGTCTGTGTTATTGTAATTGAAAAACGATACATTTGGATTATTAGTTTTATTGGGTGACACACTCATTGAAAACAATCTCCAAGTGCACCAAAACATGTTTAAAGCAGACACCAGCAACATGACAGATATGAAAAGGCAATGAATGTCCCTTATTATATATAAGGTACAATCCTGTCCATTTAAATCGTATTGAATAAATGCTCATGTTCTGCTGTCAGTGTCTGAAATGATGAACAGCGATGCTTACATCATCTTAAAGAAAGCCGTTCTGGCTTCAGCAGATAACAGGAGTCATCGAATGGTTACTTTCTCTATCAACTGATCTGCTCATTATTTTTTGGGATTAACTGATTAAATGTTTGGTGACGTCATAAAAGTCAATGAATAGCAGCCAATTTTCAAATTTGAGAGCATGAAAACATTGAATTTCTGACATATTATCTTGAAATGTAAATGATTATCAAACAAGTATTTATGTAATTTTTACTAATCAGTCATTCAACTAGTCATCGTAGCCCCAACATGTTCTTCAAAACTGTACTTCAGAGAGACGGTTCTTCTGATGATGGAGCAGCTAAAAGACAAATCTAGTGATATTCTGTATTTCTCTTGTAGTCAGCAAATCCAAATGTCTACTTTGCCACTGGCCTCCATTGATGCCAAAAATGTATTAAAAACATGAACAATACAATAAAATACATAAATTTACAAATTATCAAATGTTATATGACCATCCATTTAATAAATGTAATCCTTGCACAGTGGAACAATTTTGGATGGACTGAGTTGAGCAGCAAGAAACACAAAGTAAACAGTTTCTCTGCTCAGCTACAAGTGTTAAATTATAGCTAGTGTAAAACAGAGGCCTTTTATTCTACTTTTGAGGGTTGCTCTAATCTGGCAGAGAAGCCCCTTAGGCTCTGAATCCCACTGAGAAATAATTAATGTTCTTTGAGAAATCAGCCTTACAGGCAGCCGCTTCCCCTGGGTGAATGACATGCGGTCCGTCACTCTGCTGTAACCAGTCTGCCAAGAAATTTGTATTGGCTATCACAATAGAGTTCGTGACAATACAGCCTTTGTGTCATTAATATTTATATAACGTATGTTGCGTTGTTCCACCTGTTGCACACATAATCTCTACACGATGGAAAGGTATTGAAGTATTGGAGCCAAAAGTGCGAGGACCTTGCAACTTAAAAAAAAAAGAAAAAGATTTTGTTTGTTCGTCAAGTCCGACTGAAAGTAAACTTAAAAATGAGCTGCCCGGATTTTCAAAATAAGGTGGCTCAGGAGTTAAGAGGAGTTTCCTTTTCACTACTGCTATTACACAGAAGCAATCAGTGTGTTTATTCAGTTTGTTAAACGAGCACGGAAACACGTTAATTTCTGGGTAAGCTAATTAAACCTGCAGATATTTTGGCGGTTGATGTTTTCACATGTTGACGTTATTCCCGGTCAGTGCGGAACGGCGGTGCGCAATTTGAAAACACACTACCCTGTCAAAATTCCCTGCACTATAAAATAAGAGTCCTAATATTTCCAATTGGTGTACTACGGGAAGTATTTTATTTGGAACACAGTAAAGGACTCCACTGACTGTTACATCATTGCAACTGTTGCAACTGCATAATATTGGATAAATAGTTTTGAGCATCAAAACCCACAGGAAAATTGTATCCATTCAGTCTGTTAACATTTGGAAAGTCGAAAGAGCAACATGATTGAATTATTTTATCCTCAATCAAGTTTGCATTGGGCTAGTTCGGAATCTAGCCAGTTTCTGATAGCCAGTCAGAAGTCTTTGGCATGTTCTGCTAGTAGAGAAAATCCAGTTATAATCCGGCCTGAGATAAGTCTGGTGCTTCAGAATGAAAGCATAATAAAAGAATAAAAGTCAGGATATAACGGTCACAAGGAGTTGAAAATGACTTGATCACAGATAACAACAACAATAACGTAATCATCAACCTTGAGAGACCAACACAAAAGATGAACAATAGACGCATTCTTGGCAGCTTTCGCACTGTTATTGAGAGGCAAGAGGAAGTGTGTGACTTGAATTTTTGTGCCCTAGGATGACTCACTTTGATGCAAAAGTGTTGTGCTCAGGTGATATGTGCCAGTTACGTATGAAGTGCTGATAAGTGAGGAATATTTTGTAAGCTTTTGATATGGCAATAGAGGGTTTTTTTGTTCTCTCGGAGCAAAATAAAATCAAACATGTTTAGTCATGCGAAGCAATGTGCCACAAACACTTAAACACAATCAGATGCACGTCCACACATTTTAATGGTAATCTCTAACATGTCAATTTTTCCAGACATGGCCGCAGAGAGCCATGTTATCTCCCGACCGGTCTTTTATCGTATGAATGAATGTCAGTGTTTTGTTCCAGTGTAGACATGTGCTCAAGACAAATATAAAGGATTACCAGAAACTTCGGCTGAACAAAGTACACCTTTCTCTTAATGCTTCTTAAAATCCTTTCCATCAACAATAAGTGGAGAAAGAAATCTCTCTCATTGGTTGAGCTACTCAAAATCCATGTCCTCACTATGAAAATAATAACCTATGATGATGGGTCTTTGGCAGATATTTTAAAAGCCAAAGTGGTTGGAAATTACTGGGTTTCACAATTGTGATAGTATTCTCTTAGATTTACTAAAGACGTCTTTTAAACGACCAGGCTGTAACTTGTTCAAAATTCAGTTATGCGTTCAAACCAAAACACCAAAATATGACATTGTCTCACTTTTTTAATTTATGCAATTTGTGAAACACTTTGAATTGTCACTGCATGAAATATGTTATAAAATTACATTTCACTAAACCTTTTACCTGCTTTTAACATCCTTGTTATTAGTGATTGGTTTATCTATGTGAGTGTGTTTTAGTCCCAGAGCTTGCATGATAAGCTATGGTAGGTACACCATGCGACTTCCTCTAAATCTCTGCTGTTTACTATCCCCATGTGGACAACAGTGTACACTGCAGTACCTGGACTAGCAGAGGGTTTTCTAGTATTGTCTGTGCATATATAGTTATGAAAATCACAGTAAATAGGACACCTGAACCAAATATTTTATTTGAATTGAACAGCAATATTGTCATTGGCAACATTTGTCCGTTATTTAAATGTTATATATATATGAACAATGATAACACCTTTGAGGACAAGTTAGTGTGGGTGTTTCAGTCCGTCTCTAGTGTTTCTTATTTGTTGTCTTTTGTTTTTAATTATTACTGAGTCATTTAAGAAGCAAGTCCAGTAAGAAATATATATTTGTGATAAAGAACGTCCTGTAGCTATATAGAAAAGAGCTTGTTTTACAGAAACTATGGGTTTATTTTTTCTCTTCTATAATTTCCTCATCTTCACTCTCCCTTTCCTTCTTCATCTTTTGCTTCATCAGTTTTTTCTTCTTCCTTCTTTTCCTCGTCACCTTTTCCCTCATCTTTCTTCGTCTCTCCATCTTCTTCTTCTTCCATTTTTTCATCTTCTTTTTTCTCCCCTTCCTCCACTTTCTCTTCCTTTTTCACTTCCCCTTCCTCATCATCCTCCTCTTCGACCTCCTCTCCTGTTAGGCGCTCCAGATCTGCAATGCGATGTCTCAGAGCTTTGTCTGTGTTCTTGTAATTTCCCACAATCTTCTTAAGCTTACTCTGCATCAGCTCCAATGTGCTGTACAATTTGTTGACCTTCTCCTCCAGCTCTTTGGCCTCAGGCATGATGTTTGCCGGGTCCAGGTCTATGAGACCATCCTTCAGCAGGATCTCCCGCCCCTTATCTTCCAGCATGCCTTTGGCATCCGGATACTCTGTCAATGATTCCATTAGATCATCCTTGGATAGGCAGAAGAGGTCGGAGTATCCAATGCTACGAATGTTGGCTGTTCGCCTGTTACCCGCTTTGCTGCCTTTAATATTAAGGATACTAATCTCACCAAAATAGCTGCCACTTCCCAGTACAACAAACTGCGTGACACCATCATCAGCAACAACTGCAAGTTTTCCGTCTTTGATAATATACATCTCACGGCCGATGTCCCCTTTCTTGCAGATGTAGTCTCCGGGGCTGAACACCTGCGGCCGGAGTTTGAGCACCAGCTCGATCAGCAGGCCTGCCTCACAGTCTGCAAAAATACGAACTTTCTTCAGCGTCGCCATGTGGACTTGGATGGCTATTTCCGCTTTCAGCTTGTCTGGAAGGTACCTCAGCACCTCTCTTTCATCCTGTGCCTTGCCGTTGTTCCACAGATAGTCAAACCACTTGATGACTCGGTCCTCAAGATCCTTGCTCACCTTTCGAATCTGGAAATTAAAAAAAGCAAGAACATTAAAAGAATAATCAAAATCCAGGTGATTATGCTGTACTGTATCTCTTGAACCAGATTTTTAATTGGAGGGAAGGAGGTTCATTAACCTGCATGTACTGTTTGATGTTGTCAATGCGGGACTGAAACTGGGCTTGGGCAGCATTCATGTTAGAAATCATGGTGGCAATGTTTCCCACAATGGTAGCAAAGATCAAGACTCCAACTAAGAAGTCCATAACATGGAAGAAAAATTCAGAGTCCAAAGCTGGTGGTGGGGTTTCCCCGATGGTGGTCAGAGTCAGTGTAGACCAGTAGAGACTGAAAGCATACTTCCTCCCAGGCTTCCCAAAGTCAGGGATCTCTGGATCATCCAGAGCCGGGTAAACCCAGTCATCAGCACCAAAACCAATGTACTTGGAGAAAGAGAAGTACATGCAGGCATTCCAGTGGATGATAATGAGGATGTACATGATCAGGTTACCAATGCGGAAGAGGTTGGGGTAGTTGGTTTTAGTCTCTGTCCTCGTGAAGAACTCCATCATGCGACCGATTCTCAGCAGCTTGTTTATCCGGATCTCCGGGTATTCGAGTCCAAGCAATAAATAGAAGATGTCAGTGGGAAGCATGGAGATAAAATCGAGACGAAACTGGAAGCTGTCGACGTAGCGATCATGAAGCAGCTTCTTGTCTTTCACCAACAATCCTTGTTCAAGGTAACCTGCATTAAAAGGGTTACAATGTTTATAGGGGCAATATGCATTTAGATACAATATAGAACAATAGCTTTGTTTTTATCACGCCTTGGTTTCAAACAGTAGAATCACCTCTCAGATTCAGATTATTAGGCAATTTATACAGTTGAAAAGTTGGCTTCCACAGTGACATTGTAAGTATCTCATCATAAAGCAGTGCCAGCTTTCACGCAGTTTGGTGTTTCACTTTTGACTTTTTTCTCACTTGTCATTTTTTTGTTGTTGATCAGTGTCCAAAAAATACAGATTACATGCATTGTGACTCAGTTTGTAGAGTAATGGAACATCAACATCAAAAACTAACTTCACAGTTTTAAGTTTTTACTTAGTATAAATTATGTACATTAAAGCATTGTGATGGCTGTTGTTGCTCCCCGTGTCAATACTGCCTGTCAAAACATTCCTTTAAAACATAATTTCAGGGTAAGTGATGGGAAACAAAATCATCAGTCTTTGTTTACTGCAAAACTACACTTTCATATTTAGCAGAAGCTATTATGAGGCTTCAGCAGTAGCGGTTGTTCAAATAAAGTCTGTATCCTCCAAAGTTCCCATCTTTTCAGTCCTGTGTCTTCCTGGAGACTGGGAGGCTTGGGTGAGTTTTTCACCTGTTCTGGTCCTGACGAACATATCAGCCAGGTAGAAAACGTCTGAGGAGTAGTCCAAAACCACCCAGTAACGTAGGAAGTCATGTTGCAGCTCCTCAAAGCAAGCCCTGTTTGCAGGAGAGGACATGCAGTGTGTGCATTTAATTAATGAGTCATGGTGAACATCTTTAACACTTCGTCCTATTGTGATACAGCAGAAGCCAATACAGCTTATCGCATTCATTACTGCATTGACTTCAAGTTAAATGAAAGACTTTGCCATTCGGCTTTGGAAAGACCAAGGCTGTTTCTCTGCACACCAAAAAATGACAGCTGCATGTGGATGAGGATATGAACTGCACTTGATGTAGCTGAATGGAATCATATGAATATTTGATTTGCAGTGAAAATTGCAGTGTTGAAAAAAAAATGATTTGTAGAAGTTACCTGGCTATGATCATGGTCCAATTATACATGACTGGTATTGTGATGACGAACAGCCAGTTGTAATACAGATTCCCAGCAGGATTAATGACAAATAATTCTTTGGGCCTATGAAAAGACAAAACAAAAGCATCAATTAAATACCAGAAAGTGAACAGTATTTTATAACGTGTCTTTGAGAAAGTTCTTCTAAATTATGTACTTACTTATTTTTAGCCTTTTCCTTCTCTTCCTTTTCTTTCTGTTTTTCCTTCTCTTCCTTCTCTTTTGCTTCTTTTTCTTCCTTTTCTTTTGCTTCTTTTTCTTCCTTTTCTTTTGCTTCTTTTGCTTCTTTTTCTTCTTCTTCCTTTTCATTTTCTTCTACTTCTTCATTTTCATTTGCTTCTACTTCTTCATTTCCATTTGCGTCTTTTTCTTCCTTTTCCTTTTCGTTCTCCTCCTGTCTGTAATGTGCATTAATACTTGAGAGAATACTGAGCCTCACAAATTCTTTAAGTACAAGTTATGCAACATTCACTAAAAGGTTACAATATAAAATGATTACTCCTTTCTCTCCTTCTTCTTTTTCGTCTCCCTTTTATTTTTTTTATTTCTGGAAAAGGATTAATTTGCTCTTTTAACAGGCTGAACAGGCTGACTGAGCTGATTAAAGATACATCATAGAGGAAAAAGTGTTTTACAAGGGTTTCACTTATCTCTGTTTCACATTGTACTTACTCCTCATTGTTATTGCTGTTATTCCTATTGCCCAGACGACGAGGACTTGATGGAGGTGCACTTCTGGAACGAACACAGCACGTCACACACAAAGTTAATTAACTCGCAAGTCTTTAATTGCTATTTCTCATTAATGTGTTGTTACCCCTCTGTTTGAATGAGCATGAAACATGGATTTGAAGTTTGGCTTACAGGTCGTCCTCGCTGTGCTCCTCACTCTCCGTGGAGAGTCTTGGTGCAGTGGGAAGTGGCACAATGAGGTACTGAAGAGTGGGAGAAGTGGCCATAGCAGCAGAGCTGCAGTCTACCTTGAAAAAGTCAATCATAAGTGGACATTTAGTGGGAGGATGATCACTTAAGACTAGAATGGAGGTTAGATACTCTTACATTCTAAACTGGTCTGTCACTCCTGCATGATAGCTAGGTGTAATAGACCCTCACAATTTTTTTCAGACAAAACAAAACATAAACTTCACTGGGAAATTTGTGATGGACAGCTTTTACAAACTTATAGACCAAAAATAATCCTCAGTTGCAACCTGTCAAACCCTTTTTCTCCAACTGCTTTGACGCATCGTTAGAAACAAAACTATTACTTGTTGCATGACAGCAAAATGTGTTGTGTTCTCAAACATAGTCAACATATTGCATCACATCATACGTTCACATCTATATTCAACAATGATGAACAAAACTACAAAAAAAAAACCTAGTGTGTTATTATTTCATAAAGGTCCTGTCACTCTCATTTGGTCATATATTTTCATCCATATCAAAACTTCTGTAGTATTTTCCCTGGCCTGACATCTTAAATGCAAAATAGGCTGTGTGACATGTCTAGTTATGTGTACAGTATCGAAAAGAATGAGAAATCGTGAAAAGTTAAGTGAAGGCATTTTAAACTATGACGCAATGCTGCATTTGCAGTTTAGGATCACAGTTGGTAAATAAAACAAATCAGCTGAGAAATTACCACATAAATCCTTTAGCTGCACAAACAGATAATGCTGCAAAAAATAAGGTGTCGTGATGAACTGGTGATCCAGTTTTGTGTCACTAAACTTACCTTTTTCCCTCCTTAATGTAATGTGAAGTCCATTTCCCTTTAATCCACTCACAGTGTCAGCAGATTTATTGCATCAATCATCAAATACTAATTAAACAAATATTAAAACGTAGCTTGGCAACTGACACCTGTAAGCATTGAGTCTAACTAACTGTGTCATACAGTCTCAGTGACCCTGACAAGGATTTGTGGATTAGATCTGGCTGAGAGAAGGAGAGGCAAAGTCACTCATCCTCCTTATTTGTCCACTCCAGTGGGAGATGAGAAGCTTTAACGTGAAGTTTGGACAACCCTCAGTTGACCTGTCAGACAGGATCCCCAACACTGGAAAGCATTTTTTGATGACACACTTCTTTTCTTTTTTTTTTTTATCCGTGACAGGCTACAATTTTCCTGACCATTTGCAGAACAGCAGAGGGTTTTATCTGTTCGCGCGCGCGCGCACACACACACACACACACACACACACACACACACACACACACACACACACACACAGTTCTCCTGCTCAGTCAGCACTCTCAGCGATATCCTGCTCTGATCCTATTAGATAGTGACATGTAGGACAGATCCCAGATCAGGTGGATAAATTAATACTAATTATGAGAGTGAAACTGAAGCCGATCTTCCTCCCTGAGGTTGGAGAAGTCTTATAGCTCTCCCTGTTGGCTGATAAAGCATTTGCAGTTTTAGGACAACAAAGTACACAGCTTGTATTTGAACTGAGGCGCCTTTAAAGGAGTTAAATGTACTTAATTTTACGTTAAATAGTTTGGGCGTAACTATAAATGATGATGACATTCTATGATATTGTTGTGTGTGTGTGTGGTCATGACTGACTGGGACACTTGAATGGAATGGATCCAGTATTTATTTTATTAGTGAAACCTTTGCTGTGAAAATGTCGCAGAGCTGCTGAAGATATATTTCATCTTTTAAACACCATAAGATACAGATCTTGTGCACAAAATATATAATAATGATATATCATCTTTTGGCACAAGGTCTTCGTACAATGGAAATCCCAGCTAAACAACAAAACACAGAGACTCATCTTAACCACAAAACTGTACCAGGTTTGGAATTTTAAGACTAATCAATCACAACTGACTTTTCAAGTACAGCATTTCAAATTGTATTTTAATCAAAGACAGATAAAAGACCACACAAACTGTTTTATATGTCCAATTCTGGACCTGAAACACACTGAGGTATTTTCACTTTACATAGGGTATTACATTTCTTTTTTTCATACTTTTTCTTCAGTCTCTGTTCAATATGTCACAGACTTTGTATCCTTTTGGACTACAACCACATCATCCATTGCTGTAACTAGCTTCTGTTGTACCTGCTGGTAGTGGAGCAGGTAATAAGAGGAAGATGACTACAGTGGGGTAGGATCTGCAGCCCCTCCTGTCATGTCAGGCTCAGCAGCCAGTGGGGCTGCAGCAGCATCAGTGGCAACAGCATCTGCAGCAACAGGGACATCTGCAGCAACAGGGACATCAGCAGCAACAGGGACATCGACTGCGGCAGGGGCGGCCACATCAACGGCCACCTCAGGGACAATGCCAACAAGAACCACATCAACAGGAGGCACATCCACAGAGGCAGCATCAACTGGGACAGCATCTACAGGAACGTCAACCACAGCTGGCTCGACAGCTGCTGCAGGGTCTGCTGCAGGCTCTGCCGGTGCTGCCTCAGCAACATCTGGACCAGGCTCAGCTGCTTCTGCTTCTGCCTCCTCGACCTCCTCGACCTCCTCTACCTCGTCGGAGTTTAGGGGGGCAGCACCTGCTGCAGGTGCAACAGCTTTGGTTGCAGGATTCCCATCCTGTGCCAAGGACATTGAAAGGATTTGAATTGGCATGTGAATAATAAAATGAATAATGTCTTGTTTAGCTGCTTTGATACTGTGCATGGTGGCTCACTGGAACAAAACAGCCATCAGAGTTATTAGCTATACTCGAGCTTTTCCTACTATGATGAGGCAACATATTTGCAGTGAAAAACTCTTGTTGGCTGAGAAAAAACATTCAGTTGATCAAAACATTGGAGATTTGTTGGCATCATCAGGTGCTATGTACATACGTCCTGTGTTTGTTTAGTGGAGATAAACAATGCAGGTCTTTTTGTGGGCACAGCTCCCAAATTAAATTTAATGCTGGAAAGGTGCCACTGTTTCTGCTTATAATTATGCGACTGCTAGTTTTCTGCCAATGTTCACAGTTAAAGGTGCCAGGTGTTTATGGACTAATTCAGTCTAAATACAGTGTGTTTATTTGTCATGCATTAAATCATAACCTACTGTATGCTTCTTTTTCAACTTTGGCCGTAGCAAACATGCCAACTGCGTTAATGCAGGCAAATTATTTTATGATTGAAAAATATATATTTGAGCAAATATCTCTCTACAAAGGGAGGAAATTGTCATCAAACAATTACACCTAATAACAACCAATATTCAGCGCAGTATGAAATGAAGATGCCAGCTAACCTCTATCTCCTCCTCCGAGGCGTCTCCTACAGGGGCGGGAGCTGGCTTGGGGACATCAGCTGGGGGGGCTGGTGCAACATCCACCTGCATAAAACAATACATTTAAATCAAACTGCAGGTAGGGTTTAGACAGACTAAATGTTGAAATGCCGTGTGTATACTTGCCACTGCAGCTCCAGCTGGATCTGCCTAAACAAAGGAACAATTCATGAATTTAGCAAACTTCAGTAATTGTAGCCGATGTTTGTTAGTTTTACTTTTTGTAAAAATTTTTAACTAAAGTAATGTTAGAATCTAACAAAAATAAACTTACAGGAGCATCAGCAGCAGGAAGGAAGGGGTTTCCAACTAATCCCTGAAAAATTACAGATTTATTAATATGACTGATGATTAATGCCTGACTATCTGAGCTGATGACTTTTACAGTATACCGTTATTTAGGTGAAATATGAAAGAACCCCCTCTACCTGTTGCTGGTACAGCCTGTACATCTCCATCCACCTCAGGGCCTCATTAGCATGTGCTGCAACCTGCTAAATGAAAACCAGACATCTCCAGACATGCACTGCAATTAAGCTAATTATGTCTTCTCTGTCAGACAGCTATCATACTGTACAGTTGATGACATGACAAAACATGACGTGACATGCCACATCAGACTGATTCAAAACCTAATGGAAAGTTTACAAAAAAACGGTCCTCTTTACCTCATCGCTTTCACTCTCTGGAATCTACAGAAAGGGAAGTGAGCAAACATTGTAGGTTAGTGCAATGTCCTTAAGAATAAAAGTGTTTAAAAATTTAAAAAAGGGATCAGTGAGCAGACTGAAAAATACAAAACATTAGGCAAGACTTACAGGGGCAGCCAAGGTAGCGACCAGCAGGCACATCAAGAACACGAACTGCTTCATTGTGACTGTTTCTACAGAAAAATACAGAAAGGATTATTCTTCTGATTTCCATTGCTGAATGAAGGGGGAAAAGTTTTCAAATATTAAAATTAAGATTTTCTGCAGTACTACGTGTCAAATAACATAAAAATATGTCTGAGGAACTGCTATGTCTTAAAAAGAATGTTTATCTTTTCCATATGAGAGTCCTTCTCACCTTTTTCCTGGTGCAGAGAAAATGTGAAGCTGTGTCTCCTCAGAGATGGAAAGCAATCTACTTCATGTCTCACATGAATGCCATTTATATACAGGAATATCCTGTAATAGCCAATCACATCCAGTGGTAACTGCAGAGTTACGTGTTTGAAGATAACTCCTTACATGTCAAAACTGAAAAAAAGGAGGTATGTAGGGTTGAGGCCCCTGTTACAGTTAATTACATGCCGTGCAAGTATGCTCAGCGCACAGGCCCTCCTTTTTTGCCCTAAAACCAAACTTTGCAAAAAAACTAGACCACATGAAATGAACATAAGCATGTAATGATTGGAGTGACATTACTGCAGGTACTGATGATAGCAACAGCAAGATCACCAGACCAGACAACAAATACTGCAATACTTTCCCCCTCAAGTCCCTGGAACAGTGGTGGAAAGCCCATTTACTCAAGTGCTGTACTTTTCAATGCTTATTTATACCTGATCATTTTAAAGGGAGGTTATCTTTACAACTAATTTACAATTTATTTTTAAACCTCCCACATGGTTTTATTTGATGACTGTGGCCCGAAAAAATAAAGTTGTGTCAAATACAGAAAAAGATCAAATCGAAGAAAACGCGAATGAATTTTCTTCTTCTTCTTTCCTCTTCAATCAATCTCATCCTGACCCCCCCAAATTGATTTATGACCCTTTGGAGGGAGCCTGTCCCAAACATAGGGAACGACTACACTCCACTACCAAACTGTAATTAAAACCACTTCCAACTTCATCAGCTACAGCAGCAAAATGCTGCTTACATACAGATGCATCATCAGTATGTAGGAAAGAAAAGTATTTTTTTTAATTTTGATACTTAAAGTACATTTTGCTGATAATAAATTTGTAAGTCCAAGTAAGTAACGTTTTGAATGAAATGCAACATTTCACACACGTTTCCTAAAGATTGATGCCTCTACATAGACACTGAAATTCACAGTAGATGTGTGTGGTAGTATGACACACATTGCTGGAGGGGGGGGGGGGAGTCTTTACTGGTGTCTAAGTTTCTACTGATCCTTGTGTTTGCTTTAGGCGGGGTGGTTATACATCACAGTGATTTTAAACGCTGTAGGTTTTTTGTGTTTATTTTTTTCTGGTTCCAAATCAGATAATGGAGGAGCTACTATGTAATCTGCAAAACTGGATAATAGACATCCTTGCCTTGAATCTGCGGAGGTAATGAGTTTCACAAAAAGATAAGAATCACTTCATTAATTCTTCAAATCTGTACAGTTGCTATCATGGGACACGATGAGATTTATGTTTTGGTTTGCTGCTTTGAAAAAATGTCAGTTAGAAGGTTAACAAGATTATGAAGTGATGATTGTCTGTTCCAACTGGAACACCCGACTTTTGCCAATTTAATTAAACTGTGCTTTCAGCAAAGCAAACACAGAGCTGACTTTTAATGAACAAATAAATCCAACTTTATTTTTATAGTTGTGCTTTCAAAATTTAAGTATTCACAATATGTTTAACTGTGGAATGAGAATCTGTTTATCAAACTCAACAGGCCAGTTTTCTTTTTTACAGGACAGCAGTATAAAAATGTAAGTAACCATTGAGAAATCAGTTCTCCAATCAAGTGACTCTCAAGCAGGTGTGTTTTGGGGTTCAGTTTGGTTCCACAAATCTTAAAAAGGAAATATTAAGCTTTGATCTCGAAGTGAAGTATCTTAATTACAGGGTATAACCATGTAAGGGCTGAAACGCCTTGAGGGGGGTGTTAAGCCTGGATATGCAGGTTTACCTCTCAACAAGCAGTGGTATTTAATGGACAGTTGGAACAAGATGAAATTGTAAGAAAAATATGATTTAAATTTTATTTCATTTCATTGGTTTTAGTGGAATATAAATAGTAGTAAGACCTACAACAGAAAGCAAACCAAAAGACGAACAAACCCCATATACTACAGATTGTAAACAATATGAACAAAATTTATTATCCTCAACAAGTAAATTGAAATGAACAAGCAAGCTGAGAAAGTATATGTTTTGGGGGAACATTGTCCAAAAGAATACACTATTTACTGAAGGTATTACGTTCCATCTTCTCTCCCTTTCAATATGTTGCACAGCAAGTTTAAAACTTTTTTTTTTAACTTCAGAGTCTATAGTTTCTACTCTCTGCTTTTGCAGATTTGCAGTTTTTATCTTTTCTTCTGCGAGCCAACAAAATTGTTGCAATCTTTTACTTTTCAACATCTAGACATGCATATATTGCTTCCAGTCATCATTGTACTGTCAAATACTAAATTTCCAGACTCTCCTTCTATATACAGTAGTGGGTGATTCCATTACAGAAGACCATTGTACTGTTGTCGCAGCAGTTCAAATTAAGGCTTTTAAAGCAGCTTTCAACATATCCCCGACTGTTGTTGATAGAGGGTATGAATCTATGTGATCTAGACTTCCAAGATAGAAAACCTGTGAATAGGAGACAGTCATAGCGTGAGAGGACGGTGTCTGTGAATTCAAAGTGTCTTTGAAGAGATAGGTATTGAGTCATGTCGTGACAGGCTCTATCCCCAGGGGAGCAAAGATCAGGAAGATATTTCCCTTTCCCTTTATTGTATTTATTATTCTAAGACAGCTGCATATCACTGTGGGGGAAACTTGCCCAAACGCTGTGACAATTTTCACTCTGTGGTGTGCATTAGCATATGCCTTAAAGTGCACTTACTGGGCCTGTATTGCATATGTTGAATTATTTGAGGCTTTAATTACAAAGGTGTTTGTGGACTTCAGTTTTCTGTTATTATTGTTGTTCTTCTTTCCCTACAGAGCCTCTTCTTTCTTTGCCCCGTGTGGCAAAGAAAGAAGAGTGTTTCACAGGGGTCAACCATAGGCCCTTAATGGTTTGCAGCTTTAATTTTTGTATACATTATTCATCGACAGGATTTAAAACCCTGTTTCCAAAAAAGTTGGGATTTTACGCAGCTGTAAAATGTAAATAAAAACAGAAGGCAATGATTTCAAAATAATAGAAACACTTATTTCATTGAAACTAGAACAAAGACAAAATATCAAATGTTGAAGCTTAGACAGGGTCATGTTTACCATGTTTACCTTCTAACAAACACTCTGTAAACATTTGGGAACTGAGAAGACCCATTGCTGGAGTTTCAGAAGTGAAATGTTGACCCATTCTTGCCTGATATAAGATGTCAGGTGCTCAGCAGTTTGGGTTCTCATTTGTCCTATTTTTCCTTTCATGATGGCCAAAGGCTTTTAATGGGTGACAGGTCTGGACTGCAGGTGGCCTGTTTCGCACCTAAACTCTTCTACTATGGAGTCATGGTGTTGTAATGAGTGCAGAACAGAATGTGGTTTGGCATTGTCTTTCTGAAATAAGCAAGGCCTTCCCTGAAAGAGACATGGTCTGGATAACAGAATATTCTGCTTCTAAACCTCTATATATCATTCAGCATTAATGTGCCTTCCCAGATGTCCAAGCTTCCCATGCAATGTGCACTAATGCACTCTTATACTGTCACGGATTCTGGCTTTTGAACTGTACGCTGATAGCAAGCAGGGTGGTCCCTCTTCTCTTTGGCCCGGAGAAAGCGGCATCCTTGATTTCCAAAAAGTAAGCCATTTAAAATTTTGACACCGATGAACTGTTTTCACAGACAATGGTTTTCAGAAGTGTTCCTGAGCTCAAGTGATTTCCACTACGGAATTGTATCTATTCTTTAATGCAGTGCGAACCTGAGGGCTGGAAAATCAAGGCGATGTCAAGGTGATATGTTCTCTTTGTTCTATTTTCACTTAAATATTAAATATACAAAATCACTGCATTATGTTTTTGTTATATGTATTTATTAAACAGCCTCCAAACGTTTTTGGAAACAGAGTAATAATTAATCAGTTAGTATGTCTTACTGTGATGCCGGTAATATCCAGGAACAGGCCTACTGTTTAAATCCCGTTATGATGAAATACAGGCTTTCATTTAGTTTGTTTACCTGAAGTTGAGTTTGAATCTTAAAAAGCGTGCCGACAGCCAAATGAAAGAAAATTAGAGGCCATCATATTTGACACCATATGTACAATTAGCCACCTCAAAAAAATCCATTCAAAGGAAGAGGATTTCAAGTGGGGAATTCTATTTACTCTGATCATGAATACATCCAAGATCCGGGTATTTGTTTCTGTTGACTGTTAAAGTGTTCGCACATTTGTGCTCTCTCCCCCATAAATGTATGATGTTCTTCTTAATATAGTATGCCTTAAAATGTCTTCATCACAATAAGCTATAATTTAATTTAAGGAGGTAAATTCAAATTATCCTTTTAATGTAGAAGTTGACTTTTTTATCTAATTAGTTTGAGTTTCTGAGAACAAAGAAAGGGAAATGAAAATACAGTGCCTACATCCAAACACTGCGAGTTGGAACGTGTTATATGCCTATGGACAAGATATGATGGTAAGAGATGATATCCTAGCAAGTACACTAAACTGACAAAATGTTAAAGATGACGAGGTATATCATGGGTTAGAGTTAGGACGTAATATATTTGACAGAAACAGCCACAAACAGCAGAAAATCAGAAAGGGAATTACTGTGCGTTTGTATTATTTTTATCTGAAAATAACAGGTTCCACAATGCTTATAATAAACACTAAGAAAAACAATGAATTGCTTCAAAATGTAGACTTTATTTCTTAAAAGAAAATAACATTAGAGGAAAGTTTAGAATTGATTCATTTAGATTTGTGTACACAGTGAAAGTGCAGTATCACATCTGCCTGGAAATCTACAACAGGTTATTGTTAATCTATGAAGATAAAGAGAAGCAAACAGTTCTTTAGAAATATGTTTCATTTTATGCAGATGACTCTGTCATAATGTAGTTTACTAATATTTTTATATCTTAATTAAAAAGGGGTTATTTTGTAATAATCCTTGCATTAAATTTTAACATTAAATAATAACATAATTTCTTCCACTGCAGATGTCTGAATGTTAAGGAGGAAAGGAGAGTTCACCCCTTCACACCTTTGCTGGTATCTGTAAAGAAAAAAAAAAAGCAATTTCAAACAAGTATTGTTAAATTCACACAATGTTCAAACTGATTTTTATATTTATAAATTTGTGTAACTGATTGTTTTCATAAAATACATGAATTTGCAGAACATTCTTATTTTTTAAGTGATGTGTGGTTACCTGGCTTGTCTGTGCGGCCTGGTCTTGCTGGAGTGGTTGTAGGGGATCCTGGGATGGAAGAGCATTGGCATCAAATGATGGGGTCTGAAAAAAGAAAAAAAAAGTACAACAACTTTATCACGAAAAGAGTGGTGAAAACATCCAGGACCAATAAAATAAAAATCTTCAAAACATTCTGAGATTATATCTGCCGCTTTTTTCTTTTTCTCACGTTGAAGATTTGCTGGGGAGAATTTTGAGGAGGAAATTCGAATGGCAGAGCCTGTGAAAAATAATAAATGTGGTGATTAAAATATGTTTTTACAGAGAAATAAAAACAATAACATATAATGGATATTTAGAATAAATAATGTCTCACCTCTGGCACTGCAGGGCCATTTGTCATAGGAGGGAATGGAATTATCTAAAAGAAAAAGGAAATACCCTTATTATCATTCATTATTTCATATTTTGCTTAAATCATATCTGAAAGTTCCAAATGTTTACCGCTTGCCGAGCGAAGTCATAGGGGTAGAACTGCAAGAGTAAAAACACAAGACCACAGAAATATCAATAAATCTTGCTTGAAGAAGTTATTTCTTGTAGCACTAACACACTCCAGTAGTAAATTAAGTGTTTCCAGGCTCATTAGTGTCTATAGTCTGAAAAAAGGTAAACAAAAAAACACCTACAACTTCCACACTCTGTCTGCCCGGAGGCTGAGGAATGGAGTACTTGATGAATCCATAAGAGGGAAAGGACTGTCAAAAGACAGAAGGAAAAGAAAAGTTAAAAATTAAAAATAAAAGCAGTTAAGTGATGTTTTTACAACATTTTTCTTTAAATGTAAAAACTCCTTAAAAATGGTTGTATTCTTGCCTGTGCTGGGCTTGATCCACCTGCACCACCAGTAAAACTGGGGGGATAAATCTTAAAAAAGAAAGCACAAATGTACATGTGTATATTAAGAATAATTATTGCCACATTTCATAAATACCGAAACTCAGTGAGATTCAAATTTGCATATGGAGTAAAAAAAAATAAAAAATAAATAAAATAAATCTCACTCACTAGTTCCACACTATAAGCTCCAGGAACTCCAGGGTGTGGGAAACCAGCTGGGAAGGGATTTCTCACCTGAATCAATGTAACATTTTCAGTGGATGGTCAATTCCATACAGAAATATATCTGCAGTGTGTCATGTTTGTATCATTGCGAAACCAACAGCAGATAAAGAACAGAGGTCAAACAGTGCATGTTTGCATAATTACCTGTGATGGTAGTGCCTGTTGTCTGGAACCTGTGAAATGAGGCAAGTACTGAAACTAAAGGCAGAAACACAAATAGTTAGATCAACTGAAATTTTCCTGGGGAAAAAAAGGGTTCGTGGTGCATGAGATTAAAATGTGTCTATTATTTAAAACTTACTGGTGCAGCACAAGCTGTGCCAACCAAACAGAGGCAGAGGATGGCCAGTTTCATGTTTGTCCTACAGATATACAAGTCATCAATACAAATTGTTAAAAAAAAACATCAAATTCACACGGGAGGTTTTTTTCTTCTAATTTGAAAAAGCAGGCATAAGTTTATGTGGAAGCTCTATGAAACTCACCGTCTGTGGAAAAAAAACACCGAAGTAGAAAATGATGAAAATCGATGATGCCAGTGGATTGGATTGTGTTTTCCACAGAGTTACTTGGACTTTTATACAGTGCCTGCTCACCAAAGAGCCAATCACAGCCAATGACGGTGACATTACTCAATGAGTGGGTGCAGTAATGGTGTCTAGTCTTCAGCTTTACTAAATGACCAGTGGTCAAATCCACTTTCTGCATAATAGCAGGCTCTGCTTGATTACACTGTCCAGAGCAGAGCACATCTTCGCTCTGTTTTTGAAATTTGAATGATAAGTGCTCTGAACTTATACAACGCCTTCTCACCTTGGCAGCAATTTGCTTCCCATTCACACACGTCCAGACACATTCACACACCAGTGGAGACAGAGCTGGCATGCAATGTACTCGCCTGCCATTGGAAGCAACTTGGGGTTCAGTGTGTTGCCCAGGGACATTTTGACATGTGTCAAACGTAACATTTTACCATTTAATATTCATTTATGTGATGTATTTTTTTGTAGTTTTCTAGTATTTAATGTCCCATCTTCAGTGTTTCCAGAACATGAAAACAAAAAGGCAGAACCACTTCACCAAGAAAAGTCCACACGGGAAACTGATGACAACACTGAGCTATACAGAAAGTGTACACAAATGATAAGATCAGAAATCTTAAAGGTTTTTGTAAATTAACTACAAACTTAAGCAATTTTAAACTCCCTTTATGTTGTAGCTTTTATAATCTTGGAACATTATTGTCTGCCTGTATGTTTTATGTTGTAACTGTGGTGTGGCGAATTAATAAAAACTGATCAACAGAGAAATTAATCACAGACATGTACAATAAACTGTAAAATGAGTTTCATGGATTGAGCATGTAATATTGATTACAAATTGTTATTTCAAACAGACAACCAGAAGAGATTTAATGAACAAGTTCTTTGTATTTATTATGAAGCACAGAAATAGCAACTTTGATTGAGGAAACATGTAATTGCATATAGTCGAAGAGTAAACAACATGCAGTGATTGAAGACCTGAATAAAACACATTTAGATTTCACTGCAAGGCACCATTTTTTAAATTTTTTTTTTAAGGAATATAACCTTTTTTTTTTTTATTCTTTTGAAATAAGAAAAAGGTTAGCATCATCTCTCCCATCTTTCATTATTTAGAAATCAGCATTGTTCACTGCTCATTTTCCACCGGGGTTGACTGCTGGTCTTCAACCACTGGTCACCTAAAATGAAGGCAGAAGCAAATTCAAAACTTAACTGTATTCAAGATCCTTATTTACTTTTCTGAATTATATTGTTAAACCATCTGGTCTGAATTCTGCAGTAATATGGTGCACTCTATGTGCTTTGTGAATGTATGAATTAGTTTGTTTGTGAGTATCTGTACCTGTAAGTGTGAAGATCCTGCTGACTCAAATTTTTTAGTCATCTTCCTCCTCTTCATCATCACCACGTTTGGCAGCCTGAAATAACAGAGGCTTCAGATGAGCCAATCAGGAGCGAGTACAGTCTCTCTCGCATGTCTGCTGAGGAGTCAGTGTTTCTCAACACCTCAGCAGAAATAGCTGGATTACTGTTTCTCTGACGCAATGCACATTTATCGGAATGAACCTGTTGCCCTCATCGACACTTTCAATTTGATTACACTTTAATTTACTACCTGCTGCAGTCATTTAAAACTAGTATTGTACAAAACCCTTCATACAGCCAACATCAGAAAGTGACCTAGTCTCACTGTTTGTTCAATAAATAGTGCACAATGCAAACTGGTAGTCAGTCTTACAGGAGCCACAACAGCAATGACAGGAGCTGCAGGAGCAGCGGGGGCAGCAGGAGCAGCAGGGGCAGCAGGGGCAGCAGGAGCAGCGGCGGCAGGTGCGGCGGGAGCTGGCAGGTCAAAACCAAAGGGGTAGTACTGGAGCAGATGAGAGTGAAGAGGTCATTAGTTCAATCAAATCTCACAACAACTTCTGTCAGAGAGATTAAAATGTGCAGGCACCTACCACCTCCTTGGTGTCTCTGCCATTTGGCTGCAGGATCTCCTGCTTGATGAAGCCGCGGACCTTTCAATGAAGACACATCACACATGCATTTAAAACTGCAGTAGGCTACCTCTGGGATAATTTAGTATATATATGTGTGGTCTATACGTCACAGTTCCAATGATCTTTCATTTACATTGCAGTTTAGGCTGGCATAAATCTGCAAACTACACACTCAGTAGCTGAGAAAATATTAAGCTTATAGCATTTTACTCACAGGTCCTCCAGCAGCATCAACCGGGAGCAGCTGGAAATGAAAACAGCCAAGACGATCATATGAAAGAGTAATAAAGGAAGGAGTGCTCTTCTGGATGAAGTATATGTGCTTTAAAAATGTTGTGAAAAAATAATATTTGCTACTTACAACTTCCAGATTTTCAGCTGGGACTCCAGCAGGGATAGCCGGGGCTGCCTGTAAATACATTATTTATCATATTCACCTTTAGATTAATGCACAGAATGAGAAAAAAGCAGCAAAAAGAAATAGTAACAGTAACAGAGCCTCCAAGCAGCTCAGCTATTATGATATCACCATCAGCGGTGTGCACCACCACCAACCTGTGTGCAGAGGTTATTGGCTGATGTTTGAAAATGTGTCTTTTAGTGTGGTTTTTGTGTGTATATGTCAGGATATAAACCAGCTGATCTGAGCTGCTCTTACTGTACCTGAGCCGGAGCGTGATGGATGTCAAACTCCATGTACATCTGCGACTGTAGAGAAGAGACAATAATGCCGATTCAGCGGAATGCAGGTCAGTGTGAAATTAATTATTCCCGGGAAATTGGCATTGGTAAATGTTGTTAACAGCTGAGTAATGGCAGAGAAAAGAAATGATCAGAAGAAAAAAATAAAATTTAAACATCTACAAGACCATCAAGAAAACTCCCAACTGTTGATAGAAATCAATGATGATCAGAAGCTTAAGAACAGCTGCTATGGGCCTTGATTTGAGATTGTTTTCAAAATGAAGAAAAAAAATTTAGTGGCAAGAGCATATATGAGAGACAAATAGGAGAGAAATAGGAGAACTATATAGAAATGGTTGGTTTTTCCTTACGGGGGCGCAGAAAGCCATCCCAAGGAGGCAGGCAACAAGCAGGATGAATTTCATTTTGAATTAAGCTGTAAAAGAGAGTAATTTTGAGTTATTACATTAGTATTCACTGCATCACGTTAAAAGCATTAAATTTTTTAAATTTTTAAATATAATATATGAGTGGTCTACATTACCTTTTCCTTCCTGACAGCACGTGAGTTGAGCACTGAAGGATTGCTGAAGAGGAGAGTGATTAGCTGAGAGATCTGCTCCTATTTATTTGCTGACAGAACAAAGGCCGAGCAAACACTTGACAGCGTTTGGTGACAAGCCAAAAAGTTTTTATTTTATGATGGCAAAATTGGCAGCTGCGTCTCTGGGAGAAATCCCATAATACATCTTTGGCTTGAAATGTGCATAAATCACATTTGCTCCATCAGTGATTTGTTTTATTAAGTGTCCCCTTGCAACATCTTTTACACTCCAAAAGGGCAATGAGGTTGTATGTGAATAGGAGGCCTCTTGTACAACTGTTGTAATAGGAAATATACAGTATTATAGCTGATGGTGAATCAGTTATAAATGTGATATTACAGTTGTATCAACAATATGTTGAGGGCTGTTATTACCTTCACCTTTCTATGCAAACTCAAATTTTTTGGGGGTAAATATTGACTGATTCAGTGTCTTTGGTGGAACTGTAAATTGGTGACAGCTTCAAAGTACTGTACTCAAAACCTCACCGGGCATCAGAGTCTGTGTGGTGTCACTGAAGAGCTGCACTTGGGTCAACATTAAGTGGGAAGAAAAAGCCCCAGCATGGTGATTAGACAACCACTGGGTACACTCCTCTTATATTACAGTGTTACTGGGCAGAAAAACACAGTAAGTGCCATTCAAGGCTTTTGAGTATAATTGTAATTTTCATACAAGGGAGGTCACTGCAGGTTCAAGCATACAGTATGTTTGAGAAACACGCCAAGTTTATGAAACACAACAACACAACATCCAAAGACAAATAAAGGGCAATCCAGTATGTTTTCTTGATATGCTAAATGTTTGTAGAACAAACTGCTGTGTTTTAAATGTGTCGTACAGAATGAATATGAGACAACAATGAATCAAATGACCGTGGATAACATGAATGCAGTTTCTCCTAATGACGAATGCAGAGTAAAAATACCAGACTTAAAGATATGAATCCAAATGACTGCGACTCCATGTCTGCTGGGTGTCAGTGTTGTGCTTACAGTTTGTTTGTAGTGCTCCCAAGTGATCAAAAGCTTCATGATAGAGGTTTAAGAAAAAAGAGTGTTTTTGAACTACAGCAAAGGAAAAAGAAGATTAGAAAAGATTAAATCAATCTGTCTTGGTTTAAATTTTATTAGCTATTATCTATTAAAAGAAAAACAACCATGGTCATAAATGACATTAAAAAAAATGAATAGTTAGTAATATCCTCGAGAAGCTCCATTGACAAATCGTTAGCTTACATTTTCCATTAGTCAAGTGTTAAGTTTTCTCTTATTATAATATGAGTCATCTGCTGGTGGCTGTAGTCTCAGACAACATTTCCTGGTGAGGGCTGGAGTTTGGGCTGGACAGTGGCCACATCCTGCGCTGCTCTCTCCAAGCCTGTGGGCACACTGTTAGCGTTCTGCTGTGATCCAGAGCAGGCCAGCCCCTGTACCTGTGGGGCTCCAGCTGCTGAGCTGCCCGCGGTGAGCGCGACACCTTGCTGTTCTGGGTTTGTGAGTCCGACGGCCCGACTCTGAGGCTGAGCAGCCCCCGCAGGCTGGTTTGAAAGCACAGTAGGCACGTACATACCCAACTGGTTCATTTGAGCTGCTGTCTGAAACAAACAGCAGAGGGAAGATACTGTTAGAGGCGAGGGAGGGGGGGGAACAACTGGATCGTCGATGGGATCACTGAGTTCACTAAATAGTTTGTTTGGACAGGCTGAGAGGCAGATAAAAATCTTGGCTGTGTTACCTGGAGTTCCTCCGAGCTAAGACTGCCAAGTGGAGAGCTCTAGTAAATAATGACAGCACACGTCAAAAGAAAAATCCTCAGACAGAAAATTGTGAAATTAAAAAGAAGATTAATAATGTTTAGATCCAAGTTGACAAAGAGTACTGCGTATTCACCATTTGTTGCTGAAGCATGTATACAAACTGGGGATTCTGTGGATGAGAATTAGAAAGTCTGATTACAATGAAACTTTTACTCTCAATAAAGTTGTTGCTATTTTAAGGGGTAGAAGACACATTTTGTTATTGTATGAAAGTCAGAGACCTGCTGTTGCTGCACTGGCTGAGCTGCAGCTCCTGGAGACGCAGCTGCTCCTGCAGTATTTTCTGCAGGTACCACTGGATTGTTGGGGAGTTGATATGATGGGGTTTGTGGCAGAGGTGATTCAAGAAACATTGGGTATCCGTACGGGGAGGGCTGGGAGACCAAAAAAATAACTTATAAAAGACATTTACTCTTTAATTTCTCAACAATTTCACAAAATTAAAAATACAATTTTAACTCCCTACATCAGATTTCAATAAGTTAGATATGAAGTATTACAATTACAATAGCACTTTTCACATAAAATCAAGTCGTGGCAAAAAAGGCAAAAAAAAAAAAAAAGGCCTCTGTGTGTTCACCTCAGGGTTATAAATCAACAACTTAATTTATACCAATGTCAGACAACCAGGTCTGGCATGAAAGAGTTTCACACTGTTTCAGTTTTCCCATAATGTACATGTTGACAGCACATGTGAGGGAAAAAAATCCCTGCACTGCACTTTTGAAAAATGTTTGACATGCCCAAGGGGAAATGTTTCAAGAGCCGCGGTTGGAAAACCTTTTTGTATTTACAGTCCAGAGTGAAACTTAATACAGTATGTGCCGTGTGTGTGTGTGTGTGTGTGTGTGTGTGTGTGTGTGTGTGTGTGTGTGTGTGTGTGTGTGTGTGTGTGTGTGTGTGTGTGTGTGTGTGTATGATCTATTTCCAGGCCAGAGGGTGTGTTTCCCGATAATATCTTACCAGCTGATTCCTGTAGGGTGATGAGAACAGAGGGAAGTATCCATAAGGTGAAAACATCTAAAAGAAAAAAAAAAAAAAAAAAAAGCAACAAAATAGACTTAAAATTTGTTTCATTGAGAATCACTGAAGAACATCTGTGGGATTTATGTAATTATTGCCTTAACATGGAAAACAGCTTAAAAGCAAAGTGATATTTTGTTTGCATCATATTTTTTTCTCTTCAAATCCTACCAGAGGCTGCTGTGACAGTGTCAGCTGGTTAAGAGGCTGAGATCCATAATGGCTCGGCTGCAAGGGGATGATCAGTGGACTGCCTCCTTGTGGAGACCAGGTGTACTGCTGCAGTGAAGTACTGAGCTGGGGGTTGGTCTGGGGGTTGGTCTGGGGGTTGGTCTGGGGGTTGGTCTGGGGATTGGGCTGCTGGGAAATCTCAGCCTGTGGTTGGTCCACATTGGGAGAAAGTGGGGCTGCCGTCTGAGCTTCCGGTGTCTGGTTTGTGACTTCATCAGCCTGAGCTCTTGGAGTTTGAGTGGCTCCTCCTTGTGATAGCAAGGAAGGAGGGGTATTTGGGGTGACCTGAAAAATAAAATGAAAACCCAAATTATCAGAGTAAATTTAACAGAATGTCAGTCAAACATGTAACTTACCTTAAATAGATTAATACATGTTAAAAAAATATGATGTAATAATTCTAAACATTTCTTTTTAAAATACAATGAATATGAGGCTACTTACTGGCACTGCCGACACCATGATGGTGGAACATGACAAGAGGATTGTGACAATCATTTCCAAAAACAAAACAAAATCAATATGGTTTTAAATCGGTTCCCACAGAATCGATAAAAGCTTTCACGTAATGTCCCCGCAGAGAACTCGGGAGTAAATTCACTGAAACTCCATGGGACGGGAGGATTGACTTATGCATTTGCCACAGAGTGAAACAACCAATCACATGGCAGAAATAACCCAGACAAATTCAACCTAATCATCCGCTGTAAATGAAGCAATGAGGTGGAAACCAAAGAAAATCTACCGAGTAGCATAAACAGCACATTTTCCCCCAATTATAATGCTGTAATGTCTACAGAAATGAAGAAACAGACACACAACGACTCCGGACTAATGGTTCTCCTGGTACTGAGGGCACCTGTGGGTGCGGCTGATGTGTTAACGTCTCACTGTGGTAATTATGGTCAAACCAAATGTGTAGTGTGCAAAAAATGTTTTCTTTTAGAAAACTAGGTAGGCACAATATCACTGCAGCTATAATAAAACATAAATTGGAATTATATAAATTCATGGAAGAAACAAACACTGAATGAAACACATTGAAACACCTGATAATGTTGTCATCATTAAAAGACTGTGCTATATACTGTATATGTTGAACAGGTCTCTTCAGCTGGACCCAGTCTGTAAGGAACAAGTGCACCAGGAGGCCAACTAAAGCTGGAGGCAAATGTCTGCATAAAATATCTTTATGTAAATTTTACTTATTGATGGTTGCTGCAGCACTAGCGCACTGTGAACATAAAAAATTCAGGTGATTCATAAGCTTTTTTCTTTTTTTTTTTTTACTCGTAACTTATTAAAGAGCACATCCTGGGATGGATTTTAACTTAACACCGAATGTCTTTGGAATTTGGAAATTGAATCAATATTAAATAGTACAGAATGTAAATATAGTATAGTGTTGTAAAGTATAGTATTTAAATTTTAAAAAATAGGCAATATAATTGTTTTTTTATATACAGAAATGTTTTGAAATAATTTTACGATAGGACAAATGTAAAAGTAATTGTCAGAAAAAAAACAGGAAATTGGATATTCCTGCCACATAGCCTATGTTGCAGTCTGTACAGTCACAAATTCATGATCAAGCATGTGTAGCCAAAAATAATAGCAGCTTACCATAAGAAAATAATTGCTTACACCAAGATTGATGTCTGATTTCACAAGCTGGAGCAAGAACGACTGATTTTTTTATTTTTTATTTTTTTAATTCTTTTTACAAACACCAATAATAAAACAGCAAACAGGTTGGAGCAGAGAGACAATAGCTCATCATCAAAACTGATCAGTGAAAAGACATTTGGTTTGGCACACAGAAGACATACTATTATTTTGTAACTGGGAAAGAACATCCATATAGTATTATGTAATAGACAATTATTTTTGATTTATTATGTTTGCTGCAGCACCTGACATTTCTGTTATGTATATTTGTCTTTAAATGTCTCCGAACAGACAACAAATGTAACCGCACACAGACACATACCACGATGAAGAATGATGAACACATCTTACCACAGAGGTTGTACCTTCCTGAGAAACTATTTTCAAATTCAGATCTATTGGTGGAATCCATCCCCACCCCTCAAACCTTGATTGTTTTGGGGGTTTGATACAGATTACAAAACACATTGAAAACCTCCTTCGGCGCATATTCAAAAGAATTGACTTCCACACGGACTTTATCTGTTTGACTGCTTTATTTATTACTTATTAACAAAGTTTGCAAGTTAAATACACATCTGCAGAGCAACTTGGAAACAAGATTACATTCATGAGTATCTGCGCAAACCGTGCGGTTTTAGGAAAAAACACAAATCATAGCCAATATGCTTAAAGTGATTAAGTTGTACATGAAGAAAAAGGATCAACAGAGCGGCGCAACGAATGAAGTTATCGGCCTAGAGGGGGGAGTCAGGGTGAGTGAGTAAAAAAGAAAATACTGCGCCAGACTTCACAACTGAAGTACAGAGTCGGTTATTATCAGCTCAACACTCATCCCTTTCTGAAGCCGTGTTGATCCAGGGATGGTGATGTGTCGGTGGATATTACAGTGGTGTGTCTTCTGCACCCACCCTTTGGTGTCTGCAAACCGACCTCCGACAAAACTCGTCATTACGTCCTTGACTAAGTCTCAAGTTTTACGTGTTTCAAATCATCTTAAATCACTTCAGTTTTAAAGTAACTGTGGCTTCATTTCACGTGAAACAGTTCAACAAAACATTACGCTGATCAAAATAAGCGGATTCAACAACACATGCAGTGGATGAGAATGCGGACAGGACACTGAACAAATACTGAATTGTGAAAATATTCCCCCATGGCTGCAACATTAGAAAATAGAATCAACGCACTCTATAAAAAAGCAACACACACACACAAACACACACACACACACACACACACACACACACACACACAAACACACAGTGTACATTTCCTTGTCACCGAGTGCTCTTTATGTTTTGGGAAAATTTGATCAGGCAGCTTTTCCTCTCGGATCAGTGCGGTTCAGCCGCTGTCTCCTCGGGGCTCGGTGGTAGGTATGACTGTGGTCTGGGCGGTGGTTGTGGTTGTGGTTGGGCTCGCTGTTGTTGTTGGTTTCGGACACAGACCTGGAAAGAGTTTGCACCAAGGAAACGGATTGGGCAGAATCCACTGGTGACGATTGCCTCTCTGCAGCGGGGCAAAAAATAAACACAACAAATATTAGAAATCAGTATTGTTTTTCATTATTAAGGCGGTTTACAAATCATTACGGAATGATTTCATTCTTACCTCATCACTGTCAGACTCACTGCTATAGTGATGAGAATTCAGTCTTACCTCATCACTGTCACTGCCATGATAACGATGACAGTTCTGCAAATTTACAGACAAAATAAAATCCAGTTTGCTTCAAGTGTTAGCAGAAAAGTGTCATACACATTTCTAAAACAAAGTGTATTGAGTACTTACTGCTGTGAGGGAATTGATCAAGCAGAAAATCAGCAGGAGGAAGACCTTCATCTTGCGCTTCAAATTGTAATACAGATCCCCTGATAGTTAGAGCTGCCTGCAGGCCACAGTAGCGCGAGAGTGTAAAAAGCTTAAGGAACAAAATACCAAGCTCATGTACTCGACCTTCTCGTTGGTCCTTTCAGGAAACTCTCATTAGCTTTTGAACAGCCTCGGTCGCACTTTAAATGCGTTACTTCATCTCGGATGTGGTCTGTCTCAAGGCAGCCGTCATAGGCGTGAACGCAATTTCATTACCGGACTAGACTGCTTTTGTAACATTAAAGGTCCACATACTGTTTATAATCCTCACAGACTTAAAGTATTTCCTCACAGCCCAATTTGTTGAGCTGATGATCACACACACGCATACAACCGTACATTTTACTTCTCTTTGTTTACAGGTTCTAGTATTTGAAGGCACCTGAATTGTGAGTAAAAAGCGGAACACAATGTGAAACGTTAACGTTATACGGAGCCAAACATTTTAAATATTTGCTGTCAGGAAAGATTGATTTGCTGTAGAAGGCCTCGATGATTGCGAAACAGTAATATGCGTTGCCGAGAGCTTTATTTCCACCTCCAAAACAATACTTGCTCAATTCTTTCCACACACTGTAATCATCTGGTTTACACAAGGTGGACTGCTTTTATTTCCTCTATAGCGGTCATTAAATTTGATGCCTTGTTTAATGTGCCTTCCAGAGATTTAGTTTTTCCCCTCTCACAATCTTTAAAACATTTATCTCTAAATCATACGCAGATGGATGACATCATGATATCACAATAAAAAAAGCAGTGATAAGTTGAAGAATTAGGGACTTTTAAAAGCTGTCATTCAGTGCTGAAGAATTTGATGGGATCGAAAGGCTTCATGCTTCACAATACACTGGTTCATAATCCAAACCAGCATCGGCTCTATCAACAGGCTTTTCTTTTTTCTAAGTGTTGCAAAAATATGAGACCTGACTTTTTGCAAATTTGAATCTCTTCTATCTGTTCTGATGAGGCTACCAGGTGACAATACATTTTCAAAGACCAGCATACAACAAGCTGAATGGTGGAAAAAGATCCTCCCTGAAATATGTCTTTTAATATTCCACGAGAACAAAATCCTCAATAAGATCTCACCAGCACAACTGTGACGAGCAGCTCATAAAGAGATCAAATAGTGAATAACAGGTTTTATGACACACATATAGTTATGCAGGAGCCACACAGTGTCTGCATCACAGTCCCAGGGGCCAGATAAACCTACTAGGACGTTCAGGAAGACGCTAACAAGGCTACAGAGGAGCTGTTGTAGCCGTTTTTGTTTTAGGTGCTGCAGGTTGAGTCTGTTTGAACTACTTTATATAGAGTTGTGTACACAGATATAGCAGACACGTCTGAGGGTTTGTCTGATGATTAATGGGAGAGGTAAGAAGAAAAAACAAAGTTCTGATCCACAAATCTGTTTTCAGTTAGTGTTTAATCTTTTACAGGGAGTTGAATTCCATAAGATTTTGATGTTTTCCATTGTGTCAAATCTTCATCTTAAAAGTAACTAAAGTTGTCAAATAATGCAGTGGAGTAAAATATACAATATTTCCCTTTGAGTTGAGTGAAAGTAAAAAGTAGCATCAAATGGAAATCTCAAGAAAGAAAGTTTCTCAAAATTCACCTCAAGTAAAGTACTTGAGTAAAACTATTTTGATTTTTACGGTCACAGCCTGGATAGGTTTAGGCACCAAACCCTCTTGGTAATTGTTACCCAGATCTTTTGAGTAATGTTACAGACATTTTGTTACTTCAAAATGTTATGTATCCGAGTGTTTCAAAGCATTAATGTGTTCATATAAAACAAATTCATCTGAAACATTTCAAATCCAACAAAACCTGTTACTTGGGGCATTTTTGTTTTTTGTGCTCATTGTATTGAACTTCTAGATAGAAGCTAAGAGTCAGACACATTAATGTGTTGTTATATTTGTTACTCATTTATAACTATATATAAATATGATACATTTTAGATTTGTGTATATCCATTTCCTGCAGTGAAACTAACATTTTTGTCCATGTTTGGTCCTTGATGTGGTGAAAGACAACTTCATCAGTTGCTTGGTGTCAGTATTGTTTTCTTCATACTATGTAGTGATCACAGTCATACAATATTACTTATATGGTTTTAAAATCAAATATCTTCCCCCTTTTTTTTTTACCCTAGAATTGTAACTGTTGTTTTAACACCAGAGAAAGGTTGATGCCCCGATAACATTAGATTACAACTGCAACTCTGTACATGTTATTTATTTCTCCCATTTTTTAAAAAGACAATTTACAAGATACTCAGACTATGTTCGACCCTCATCTATTAAAGACAACGAAGATATTAGGTACATTTTAAATGTTCTTTATTGTTTCCATTTGGATTACATCAGTGGGTTATTCATCCAAAACATGATCACATCATGGTGCTGTATGTTCTGGTTGACTATTGACCTAAAAGCTGCTGGAGCAGCGCTAAAATCTGGTTAAGGGTGAGGGCGGCGGCGGTGGTGGCGGCAGTGGTGGCGGCGGTGGTGGTGGTCTCGTCACTGTCAGCTGACTGTGAGCTCGAGCGCTTCTCAATCACATGATTGGGTTTAGCCTTCAGAAGTAAGAAAAAACATTAGAGTGAGTTATCACAAAAAGCAAACAGTGAGACTTACACATTGTGTCCTTGTTGTAAATTGAGTGACAGAAAGTACAGAAAGGTTGAGGTTTACCAAAGAGCTGGAAACCAGCATCATGACCACAACAAGAGCAACAATTTTCACTCCAAAGGACTGCATCTAAAGAAGAAGAAAAATCAAATTAAAATGAATTCATCAATGAAAATTACTGTGGCAGCTAAATTCAACAATCATAGCTTGTGTTTCTAGAGGCAGTATTTTTCCTTACCTTTCTGAATGTTAAGTTTCAGTTGTTGTATCAAACACTGCTGTGATATTTGCCGTCAGTGCAGAATCAATATATAGTGTTTTTCAGCCAATCGCAGCTGTCTTGAGAGCACCTCATATGTTTTGCAATGTAACAATGTCATTACATGCCACACACACATTCAAGTTTCACAACATTTATTTGTAACCCACATGCCATCACCTAAAGTAATTCAAAGTGTTCAGTTTGTTTGCTGAACTGCCTGCAAGACTTCATCTAGAAATCCTCCATAAAGCGAGCCTGGTATTACCAAACCTATTCACTGGGTCTGGCCATGATCCATTGGGATTATTTCCTGTCCATGCATCCTTATGGGCGTGGACCTCTGGTTAGTTCTAAGACTCAACCTGGTCACTCTGGGAAGAGCACTCGCCAGGTGTGAAAAACTCCACTACAATTTAAATGAATGAATCCAATTTTAAAAGCTCATTAAAAAACAATTTAATTTAAAAGTCTTAGAACTCAACATAATATTTGCATCACAACTCAGAGCATCAAAGACCTGATTGAATACGTTAAAGCCAAATTGTCCAAAACATGTTCACGTCATTGAAAGCATCAATACAATGATGATAAAGACTAATTATGAAAACTGTGGGGCTTAAATGTCAGTTTGTTTGCTGAACTGCCTGCAAGACTTCATCTGGAAATCCTCCATAGAGCAAGCCTGGTATTACCAAACATATTCACTGGGTCTGGCCATGATCCATTGGGATTAATTATTTCCTGTCCATGAATCCTTATGGGAGCGGACCTATAGACCTTTGGTTAATTTTAAAAGCTGTTGGAGCTGTCTTTCACCAATTACATTGTATTTTCTGTACCAAAATGCTACCACCGCAAATATTCTCGAGTGTTTCTGGATTTCTTCCCTAACGAGATCCCCTGGTCCCCCTGAAAGAAACATTTTAGCTCACTGTGAGAATCTGTACTATGCTTTTCTGTGATTGACGGTTGAGCTATTTCCTCTCTGTCCTCTCCTCTGCTCTGTTTCATGATGGGTGGAACTCATTCCCACACACACACACACACACACACACACACACACAATCACAGTGCAGTAAGAGTGTGAGAATACATGATAAACAAGCAAACTTCAGAAAACCCAATTTTTTTTTTTGTTTCTACCTGAATCGGCCGACAGTGTTGAGGAAGTATACATTAGAAGCTAGGTTGCTGATCATGCTCGTCACCCTGGGCCGAGCACTCACAGCTCCCTGCTACCACCACTTTCCTCATCCAGGGGTAAAAAACACTCACTGATCTTCTAATGGATTGATCCAATTTTCTGAACTCATCAAAATGTTTTTAATTTAAACTTCAGTTCAATTAACAAAATACTTGCATCAAACCTCAGAGCATTAAAGTGTGGTTTTACAAAATTTCCTCTGGCTTTATTCCAACACAAATTGAATCTGGGTGTTGTGCTTGCTATTATAGTTCAGAGTATATCCAGTAAAGTACAGTACATTTTGCAAATTAGTCATTTATTTTTGTAGCCACACTGATTCACTTATTTGCAAGCACTATTGCGGCCTACATATGACCTATGTAATACTTTTATATAATTACAAAAACAAACTAGTGCTCACTCATCAAATATGTGGAAATATTAAGTTTTTAGTGAATATCCTCTCAGCCTTTCCATTATAATACCAATGTAATATTATTGATAGTTATTAAACATGCAGCGTTGTAGTTGACACATTCAAATGACAATGAAGAAAGTTTAACATTTACCTGTTAAAAAATAACAAACTACACTCAAACAAGTACTGAAACAAATGAATGTAGTAAACATTTAAGCCCCACAGTTTTCATAATTAGTCTTTATCATCATTGTATTGATGATTTCAATGACGTGAACATGTTTTGGACAATTTGGCTTTAACGTATTCAATCAGGTCTTTGATGCTCTGAGTTGTGATGCAAATATTATGTTGATTTCTAAGACTTTTAAATTAAATTGTTTTTTAATGAGTTTTTAAAATTGGATTCATTCATTGAAATTGTAGTGGAGTTTTTCACACCTGGCGAGTGCTCTTCCCAGAGTGACCAGGTTGAGTCTTAGAACTAACCAGAGGTCCACGCCCATAAGGATGCATGGACAGGAAATAATCCCAATGGATCATGGCCAGACCCAGTGAATAGGTTTGGTAATACCAGGCTCGCTTTATGGAGGATTTCTAGATGAAGTCTTGCAGGCAGTTCAGCAAACAAACTGAAAACTTTGAATTACTTTAGGTGATGGCATGTGGGTTACAAATAAATGTTGTGAAACTTGAATGTGTGTGTGGCATGTAATGACATTGTTACATTGCAAAACATATGAGGTGCTCTCAAGACAGCTGTGATTGGCTGAAAAAACACTATATATTGATTCTGCACTGACGGCAAATATCACAGCAGTGTTTGATACAACAACTGAAACTTAACATTCAGAAAGGTAAGGAAAAATACTGCCTCTAGAAACACAAGCTATGATTGTTGAATTTAGCTGCCACAGTAATTTTCATTGATGAATTCATTTTAATTTGATTTTTCTTCTTCTTTAGATGCAGTCCTTTGGAGTGAAAATTGTTGCTCTTGTTGTGGTCATGATGCTGGTTTCCAGCTCTTTGGTAAACCTCAACCTTTCTGTACTTTCTGTCACTCAATTTACAACAAGGACACAATGTGTAAGTCTCACTGTTTGCTTTTTGTGATAACTCACTCTAATGTTTTTTCTTACTTCTGAAGGCTAAACCCAATCATGTGATTGAGAAGCGCTCGAGCTCACAGTCAGCTGACAGTGACGAGACCACCACCACCGCCGCCACCACTGCCGCCACCACCGCCGCCGCCCTCACCCTTAACCAGATTTTAGCGCTGCTCCTGCAGCTTTTAGGTCAATAGTCAACCGGAACATAGAGCACCATGATGTGATCATGTTTTGGATGAATAACCCACTGATGTAATCCAAATGGAATCAATAAAGAACATTTAAAATGTACCTAATATCTTCGTTGTCTTTAATAGATGAGGGTCGAACATAGTCTGAGTATCTTGTAAATTGTCTTTTTAAAAAATGGGAGAAATAAATAACATGTACAGAGTTGCAGTTTTAATCTAATGTTATCGGGGCATCAACCTTTCTCTGGTGTTAAAACAACAGTTACAATTCTAGGGTAAAAAAAAAGGGGGAAGATATTTGATTTTAAAACCATATAAGTAATATTGTATGACTGTGATCACTACATAGTATGAAGAAAACAATACTGACACCAAGCAACTGATGAAGTTGTCTTTCACCACATCAAGGACCAAACATGGACAAAAACGTTAGTTTCACTGCAGGAAATGGATATACACAAATCTAAAATGTATCATATTTATATATAGTTATAAATGAATAACAAATATAACAACACATTAATGTGTCTGACTCTTAGCTTCTATCTAGAAGTTCAATACCATGAGCACATAAAAACAAAAATGCCCCAAGTAACAGGTTTTGTTGGATTTGAAATGTTTTAGATGAATTTGTTTTATATGAACACGTTAATGCTTTGAAACACTCAGATACATAACATTTTGAAGTAACAAAATGTCTGTAACATTACTCAAAAGATCTGGGTAACAATTACCAAGAGGGTTTGGTGCCTAAACCTATCCAGGCTGTGACCGTAAAAATCAAAGTAGGTTTACCATAAAAACAGAAAGCTTGATTTTTACCAAAGAGCTGGAAACCACCATCATGACCACAACAAGAGCAACAATTTTCACTCCAAAGGCCTGCATCTAAAGAAGAAGAAGAAATAAGAACGTTGAAATGACTTCACGTCAGAGGTAAATCTCTCTGTAGTTCACACAGGACATGAATTTTATAATTCTGTTGTCTGGTAAGAAATTCCTGCACTGTCTGGATGAATACATACTCGACATACTTGATGGGCAAAGCATGGAACCCATAGACTTTAGTTGGATGAGGTGCCGAACTTACTGAGTGAAAGTATAAATGATTAATGGGAGAGGTAAGAAGAAAAAACAAAGTTCTGATCCACAAATCTGTTTTCAGTTAGTGTTTAATCTTTTACAGGGAGTTGAATTCCATACGATTTTGATGTTTTCCATTGTGTCAAATCTTTAACTGAAAAGTAACTAAAGTTGTCAAATAATGCAGTGGAGTAAAATGTACAATATTTGCCTTTGAGTTGAGTAAAAGTATAAAGTAGCATCAAATGGAAATCTCAAGTAAGAAAGTTTCTCAAAATTCACCTCAAGTAAAGTACTTGAGTAAAACTACTTTGATTTTTACGGTCACAGCCTGGATAGGTTTAGGCACCAAACCCTCTTGGTAATTGTTACCCAGATCTTTTGAGTAATGTTACAGACATTTTGTTACTTCAAAATGTTATGTATCAGAGTGTTTCAAAGCATTAATGTGTTCATATAAAACAAATTCATCTGAAACATTTCAAATCCAACAAAACCTGTTACTTGGGGCATTTTTGTTTTTTGTGCTCATTGTATTGAACTTCTAGATAGCAGCTAAGAGTCAGACACATTAATGTGTTGTTATATTTGTTATTCATTTATAACTATATATAAATATGATACATTTTAGATTTGTGTATATCCATTTCCTGCAGTGAAACTAACGTTTTTGTCCATGTTTGGTCCTTGATGTGGTGAAAGACAACTTCATCAGTTGCTTGGTGTCAGTATTGTTTTCTTCATACTATGTAGTGATCACAGTCATACAATGTTACTTATATGGTTTTAAAATCAAATATCTTCTCCATTTTTTACCCTAGAATTGTAACTGTTGTTTTAACACCAGAGAAAGGTTGATGCCCCGATAACATTAGATTAAAACTGCAACTCTGTACATGTTATTTATTTCTCCCATTTTTTATGAAGAGAATCTACAAGATACTCAGACTATGTTCGACCCTCATCTATTAAAGACAAGGAAGATATCAGGTACATTTTAAATGTTCTTTATTGTTTCCATTTGGATTACATCAGTGGGTTATTCATCCAAAACATGATCACATTATGGTGCTCTATGTTCTGCTTGATTATTGACCTGAAAGCTGCCGGAGCAGGGCTAAAATCTGGTTAAGGGTGAGGGCAGCGGTGGACTCCTCACTGGATTCCTCACTGGACGCCTCACTGGACTCCTCACTGGACTCCTCACTGGAATTATCACTGGACTCGTCACTGGACTCGTCACTGGACTTATCCCTGGACTCCTCACTGCTACTTGACTCTGAGCTCGAGCGCTTCTCAATCACATGGTTGGGTTTAGCCTTCAGAAGTAAGAAAAAACATCAGAGTGAGTTACCACAAAAAGCAAACAGTGAGACTTCCAGATTGTGTCCTCGTTGTAAATTGAGTGACAGAAAGTACAGAAAGGTTGAGGTTTACCAAAGAGCTGGAAACCAGCATCATGACCATAAGAGCAACAATTTTCACTCCAAAGGACTGCATCTAAAGAAGAAAAATCAAATTAAAATGAATTCATCAATAAAAATTACTGTGGGAGCTAAATTCAACAATCATAGCTTGCGTTTCAAGAGGCAGTATTTTTCCTTACCTTTCTGAATGTTAAGTTTCAGTTGTTGTATCAAACACTGCTGTGATATTTGCCGTCAGTGCAGAATCAATATATAGTGTTTTTCAGCCAATCACAGCTGTCTTGAGAGCACCTCATATGTTTTGCAATGTAACAATGTCATTACATGCCACACATACGTACAAGTTTCCCAACATTTATTTGTAACCCACATACCATCACCTAAAGTAATTAAAAGTTTTCAGTTTGTTTGCTGAACTGCCTGCAAGATGTCATCTATACATCCTCCATAGAGCGAGCCTGGTATTACCAAACCTATTCACTGGGTCTGGCCATGATCCATTGGGATTATTTCCTGTCCATACATCCTTATGGGCGTGGACTACTCCGCTCCTCCGCTCCCTTCACTGGTTACCGGTAGCCGCCCGCATCCATTTCAAGACATTGGTATTTGCGTACCGCGCTGCGAACAGATCAGGTCCAGTGTACATCCAGGACATGGTCCAACCTTACATCCCAGCCCGCTCCCTCCACTCTGCTTCTACCAATCAGCTTGTTTCTCCATCGCTGCGAGCTAAACACTCGACTAAATCACGGCTGTTTGCTGTCCTTGCTCCTAAATGGTGGAATGAGCTCCCCACCGACATCAGGACAGCGGAAACTCTGTACATCTTCCGCCGCAAACGAAAAACACACCTCTTCCGACTTTACCTTGAACAGTAGAACTTTAGTAGCACTTAAAATGACACTTACTGATAGCACTTTGTAGTTTGGCTTTCTTGAAGAAATTGTATTTTCTTGATTCCTGTTGTTCTGGGTTTTCTACCCTCATGGTTGAAATGCACTTATTGTAAGTCGCTTGAGATAAAAGCATCAGTGAAATGAAATGTAATGTAACGTAATGTGGACCTCTGGTTAATTCTAAGACTCAACCTGGTCACTCTCGGAAGAGCACTCGCCAGGGGTGAAAAACTCCACTACCATTTGAATGAATGAATCCAATTTTATAAACTCATTAAAAACCAATTTAATTTAAATGTCTGAGAAATTAACATAATATTTGCATCACAACTCAGAGCATCAAAGACCTGATTGAATACATTAAAGCCAAATTGTCCAAAACATGTTCAAGTCATTGAAATCATCAATACAATGATGATAAAGACTAATTATGAAAACTGGGGGTTTGTTGGTTAGGGCTTAAATGTTTATTACATTCATTTGTTTCAGTACTTGTTTGAGTGTGGTTTGTTATTTTTTAACAGGTAAATGTTATACCTTCGTCGTTGTCATTTGAATGTGTCAATGACAACGCTGCATGTTTAATAACTATCAATAATATCACATTGGTATTATAATGGAAAGGCTGAGAGGATATTCACTAAAAACTTAAAATTTCCACATATTTGATGAGTGAGCACTAGTTTGTTTTTGTAATTATATAAAAGTATTACATCGGTCATATGTAGGCCGCAATAGTGCTTGCAAATAAGTGAATCAGTGTGCCTACAAAAATAAATGACTAATTTGCAAAATGTACTGTACTTTACTGGATATACTCTGAACTATAATAGCAAGCACAACACCCAGATTCAATTTGTGTTGGAATAAAGCCAGGGGAAATTTTGTAAAACCACACTTTAATGCTCTGAGGTTTGATGCAAGTATTTTGTTAATTGAACTGAAGTTTGAATTAAAAACATTTTGATGAGTTCATAAAATTGGATCAATCCATTAGAAGATCAGTGAGTGTTTTTTACCCCTGGATGAGGAAAGTGGTGGTAGCAGGGAGCTGTGAGTGCTCGGCCCAGGGTGACTAGCATGATCAGCAACCTAGCTTCTAATGTATACTTCCTCAACACTGTCGGCCGATTCAGGCAAATAACAAACAACAAATCTCATCTTCAGTCTGAAAGGGAAGTGCGGTAAAAATGGACTTAAGTAAAACTATCCAAGCTGTGACCGTAAAAATCAAAGTAGTTTTACTCAAGTACTTTACTTGAGGTGAATTTTGAGAAACTTTCTTACTTGAGATTTCCATTTGATGCTACTTTATACTTTTACTCAACTCAAAGGGAAATATTTTACATTTTACTCCACTGCATTATTTGACAACTTTAGTTACTTTTAAGATGAAGATTTGACACAATGGAAAACATCAAAATCTTATGGAATTCAACTCCCTGTAAAAGATTAAACACTAACTGAAAACAGATTTGTGGATCAGAACTTTGTTTTTTCTTCTTACCTCTCCCATCAATCATTTATACTTTCACTCAGTAAGTTCGGCAGCTCATCCAACTAAAGTCTATGGGTTCCATGCTTTTCCCATCAAGCATGTCGAGTATGTATTCATCCAGACAGTGCAGGAATTTCTTACCAGACAACAGAATTATAAAATTCATGTCCTGTGTGAACTACAGAGAGATTTACCTCTGACGTGAAGTCATTTAAACGTTCTTTTATTTTCTTCTTCTTTAGATGCAGGCCTTTGGAGTGAAAATTGTTGCTCTTGTTGTGGTCATGATGCTGGTTTCCAGCTCTTTGGGAAAAATCAACCTTTCTGTATTCATTGTACCTCAATTTACATTGATCGTCCATCACAATGGTTTAATAGACATCGTCAAATGTCAGTTTGTTCGACATCCCTCATCCATACGTCCAAATACACAATTTCAACACATTTCACACTTCCAGAACAAAGAGAAAATCAAAACATCTTTGACGGACGATTCAATGACTGGAGGCTTAATTCTTTACTTGGGGTCAATTTTTACCGCACTTCCCTTTTAGACTGAAGATGAGATTTGTTGTTTGTTATTTACCTGAATCGGCCGACAGTGGCGATGAGGCATACATTAGAAGCTCTGTTGCTGATCATGCTAGTCACCCTGGGCCGAGCACTCGCAGCTCCCCACTACCACTACTTTCCTCATCCATGGGTAAAAAACACTCACTGATCTTCTAATGGATTGATCCAATTTTCTGAATTCATCAAAATGTTTTTAATTCAAACTTCAGTTAAATTAACAAAATACTTGCATCAAACCTCAGAGCATTAAAGTGTGGTTTTACAAAATTTCCCCTGGCATTATTCCAACACAAATTGAATCTGGGTGTTGTGCTTGCTATTATATTTCAGAGTATATCCAGTAAAGTACAGTACATTTTGTAAATTAGTCATTTATTTTTGTAGGCACACTGATTCACTTATTTGCAAGCACTATTGCGGCCTACATATGACCTATGTAATACTTTTATATAATTACAAAAACAAACTGGTGCTCACTTCTCAAATATGTTGAAATTTTAAGTTTTTAGTGAATATCCTCTCAGCCTTTCCATTATAATACCAATGTAATATTATTGATAGTTATTAAACATGCAACGTTGTAGTTGACACATTCAAATGACAACGACGAAGGTATAACATTTACCTGTTAAAAAATAACAAACCACACTCAAACAAGTACAGAAACAAATGAATGTAGTAAACATTTAAGCCCCCCAGTTTTCATAATTAGTCTTTATCATTATTGTATTGATGATTTCAATGACTTGAACATGTTTTGGACAATTTGGATTTAATGTATTCAATCAGGTCTTTGATGCTCTGAGTTGCGATACAAATATTATGTTAATTTCTCAGACATTTAAATTAAATTGGTTTTTAATGAGTTTATAAAATTGGATTCATTCATTCAAATGGTAGTGGAGTTTTTCACCCCTGGCGAGTGCTCTTCTGAGAGTAACCAGGTTGAGTCTTAGAACTAACCAGAGGTCCACATTACATTACATAACATTTCATTTAACTGATGCTTTTATCCCAAGCGACTTACAATAAGTGCATTTCAACCATGAGGGTAGAAAACCCAGAACAACAGGAATCAAGAAAATACAATTTCTTCAAGAAAGCCAAACTACAAAGTGCTATCAGTAAGTGTCATTTTAAGTGCTACTAAAGTTCTACTGTTCAAGGTAAAGTCGGAAGAGGTGTGTTTTTATTTTGCGGTGGAAGATGTACAGAGTTTCCGCTGTCCCGATGTTGGTGGGGAGCTCATTCCACCATTTATGAGCCAGGACAGCAAACAGTCGTGATTTAGTCGAGTGTTTAGCTCGCAGCGATGGAGCAACAAGCCGATTGGTAGAAGCAGAGTGGAGGGAGCGGGCTGGGATGTAAGGTTGGACCATGTCCTGGATGTACACTGGACCTGATCTGTTCACAGCGCGGTACGCAAATACCAATGTCGTGAAATGGATGCGGGCGGCTACCGGTAACCAGTGAAGGGAACGGAGGAGCGGAGTAGTCCACGCCCATAAGGATGCATGGACAGGAAATAATCCCAATGGATCATGGCCAGACCCAGTGAATAGGTTTGGTAATACCAGGCTCGCTCTATGGAGGATGTATAGATGACGTCTTGCAGGCAGTTCAGCAAACAAACTGAAAACGTTTAATTACTTTAGGTGATGGTATGTGGGTTACAAATAAATGTTGGGAAACTTGTACGTATGTGTGGCATGTAATGACATTGTTACATTGCAAAACATATGTGGTGCTCTCAAGACAGCTGTGATTGGCTGAAAAACACTATATATTGATTCTGCACTGACGGCAAATATCACAGCAGCGTTTGATACAACAACTGAAACTTAACATTCAGAAAGGTAAGGAAAAATACTGCCTCTAGAAATGCAAACTATGATTGTTGAATTTAGCTGTCACAGTAATTTTCATTGATGAATTCATTTTAATTTGATTTTTCTTCTTCTTTAGATGCAGTCCTTTGGAGTGAAAATTGTTGCTCTTATGGTCATGATGCTGGTTTCCAGCTCTTTGGTAATCCTCAACCTTTCTGTACTTTCTGTCACTCAATTTACAACGAGGACACAATCTGGAAGTCTCACTGTTTGCTTTTTGTGGTAACTCACTCTGATGTTTTTTCTTACTTCTGAAGGCTAAACCCAACCATGTGATTGAGAAGCGCTCGAGCTCAGAGTCAAGTAGCAGTGAGGAGTCCAGGGATAAGTCCAGTGACGAGTCCAGTGACGAGTCCAGTGATAATTCCAGTGAGGAGTCCAGTGAGGAGTCCAGTGAGGAATCCAGTGAGGAATCCAGTGAGGAGTCCACCGCTGCCCTCACCCTTAACCAGATTTTAGCACTGCTCCGGCAGCTTTCAGGTCAATAATCAAGCAGAACATAGAGCGCCATGATGTGATCATGTTTTGGATGAATAACCCACTGATGTAATCCAAATGGAAACAATAAAGAACATTTAAAATGTACCTAATATCTTCGTTGTCTTTAATAGATGAGGGTCGAACATAGTCTGAGTATCTTGTAAATTCTCTTCATAAAAAATGGGAGAAATAAATAACATGTACAGAGTTGCAGTTTTAATCTAACGTTATCGGGGCATCAACCTTTCTCTGGTGTTAAAACAACAGTTACAATTCTAGGGTAAAAAAAAAAAAGGGGGAAGATATTTGATTTTAAAACCATATAAGTAATATTGTATGACTGTGATCACTACATAGTATGAAGAAAACAATACTGACACCAAGCAACTGATGAAGTTGTCTTTCACCACATCAAGGACCAAACATGGACAAAAACGTTAGTTTCACTGCAGGAAATGGATATACACAAATCTAAAATGTATCATATTTATATATAGTTATAAATGAATAACAAATATAACAACACATTAATGTGTCTGACTCTTAGCTTCTATCTAGAAGTTCAATACCATGAGCACAAAAAAACAAAAATGCCCCAAGTAACAGGTTTTGTTGGATTTGAAATGTTTCAGATGAATTTGTTTTATATGAACACATTAATGCTTTGAAACACTCTGATACATAACATTTTGAAGTAACAAAATGTCTGTAACATTACTCAAAAGATCTGGGTAACAATTACCAAGAGGGTTTGGTGCCTAAACCTATCCAGGCTGTGACCGTAAAAATCAAAGTAGTTTTACTCAAGTACTTTACTTGAGGTGAATTTTGAGAAACTTTCTTACTTGAGATTTCCATTTGATGCTACTTTATACTTTTACTCAACTCAAAGGCAAATATTGTACATTTTACTCCACTGCATTATTTGACAACTTTAGTTACTTTTAAGATGAAGATTTGACACAATGGAAAACATCAAAATCTTATGGAATTCAACTCCCTGTAAAAGATTAAACACTAACTGAAAACAGATTTGTGGATCAGAACTTTGTTTTTTCTTCTTACCTCTCCCATCAATCATTTATACTTTCACTCAGTAAGTTCGGCAGCTCATCCAACTAAAGTCTATGGGTTCCATGCTTTTCCCATCAAGCATGTCGAGTATGTATTCATCCAGACAGTGCAGGAATTTCTTACCAGACAACAGAATTATAAAATTCATGTCCTGTGTGAACTACAGAGAGATTTACCTCTGACGTGAAGTCATTTAAACGTTCTTTTATTTTCTTCTTCTTAGGTGCAGGCCTTTGGAGTGAAAATTGTTGCTCTTGTTGTGGTCATGATGCTGGTTTCCAGCTCTTTGGGAAAAATCAACCTTTCTGTATTCTTTGTACCTCAATTTACATTGATCGTCCATCACAATGGTTTAATAGACATCGTCAAATGTCAATTTGTTCGACATCCCTCATCCACACGTCCAAATACACAATTTCAACACATTTCACACTTCCAGAACAAAGAGAAAATCAAAACATCTTTGACGGACGATTTAATGACTGGAGGCTTAATTCTTTACTTGGGGTCCATTTTTACCGCACTTCCCTTTTAGACTGAAGATGAGATTTGTTGTTTGTTATATACCTGAATCGGCCGACAGTGGTGAGGAAGCATACATTAGAAGCTAGGTTGCTGATCATGCTAGTCACCCTGGGCCGAGCACTCACAGCTCCCTGCTACCACCACTTTCCTCATCCAGGGGTAAAAAACACTCACTGATCTTCTAATGGATTGATCCAATTTTCTGAACTCATCAAAATGTTTTTAATTCAAACTTCAGTTAAATTAACAAAATACTTGCATCAAACCTCAGAGCATTAAAGTGTGGTTTTACAAAATTTCCTCTGGCATTATTCCAACACAAATTGAATCTGGGTGTTGTGCTTGCTATTATATTTCAGAGTATATCCAGTAAAGTACAGTACATTTTGCAAATTAGTCATTTATTTTTGTAGGCACACTGATTCACTTATTTGCAAGCACTATTGCGGCCTACATATGACCTATGTAATACTTTTATATAATTAAAAAAACAAACTGGTGCTCACTCATCAAATATGTGGAAATATTAAGTTTTTAGTGAATATCCTCTCAGCCTTTCCATTGTAATACCAATGTAATATTATTGATAGTAATTAAACATGCAGCGTTGTAGTTGACACATTCAAATGACAATGACGAAAGTATAACATTTACCTGTTAAAACATAACAAACCACACTCAAACAAGTACTGAAACAAATGAATGTAGTAAACATTTAAGCCCCACAGTTTTCATAATTAGTCTTTATCATCATTGTACTGATGATTTCAATGACGTCAGCATGTTTTGGACAATTTGGCTTTAACGTATTCAATCAGGTCTTTGATGCTCTGAGTTGTGATGCAAATATTACATTAATTTACCAGAAATTTAAATTAAAATGGATTTTAATGAGTTTGGAAAATTGGATTCATTCATTGAAATTGTAGTGGAGTTTTTCACACCTGGCGAGTGCTCTTCCCAGAGTGACCAGGTTGAGTCTTAGAACTAACCAGAGGTCCACGCCCATAAGGATGCATGGACAGGAAATAATCCCAATGGATCATGGCCAGACCCAGTGAATAGGTTTGGTAATACTAGGCTCACTCTATGGAGGATGTATGGATGACGTCTTGCAGGCAGTTCAGCAAACAAACTGAACACTTTTAATTACTTTAGGTGATGGCATGTGGGTTACAAATACATGTTGGGAAACTTGTATGTATGTGTGGCATGTAATGACATTGTTACATTGCAAAACATATGTGGTGCTCTCAAGACAGCTGTGATTGGCTGAAAAACACTATATATTGATTCTGCACTGACGGCAAATATCACAGCAGTGTTTGATACAACAACTGAAACTTAACATTCAGAAAGGTAAGGAAAAATACTGCCTCTTGAAACGCAAGCTATGATTGTTGAATTTAGCTCCCACAGTAATTTTCATTGATGAATTCAATTTAATTTGATTTTTCTTCTTCTTTAGATGCAGGCCTTTGGTGTAAAAATTGTTGCTCTTGTTGTGGTCATGATGCTGGTTTCCAGCTCTTTGGTAAACCTCAACCTTTCTGTACTTTCTGTCACTCAATTTACAACAAGGACACAATCTGGAAGTCTCACTGTTTGCTTTTTGTGATAACTCATTCTAATGTTTTTTCTTACTTCTGAAGGCTAGACTCAACAATGTGATTGGGAGGCGCTCGAGCTCAGAGTCAAATAGCAGTGACGAGTCCAGTGAGGAGTCCAACGTCGCCCTCACCCTTATCCGGATTTTAGCACTGCTCCGGCAGCTTTTAGGTCAACCAGCAAATAGAGCACCAATGATGTGATTATGTTTTGGATGAATAACCTACTCATGTAATCCAAATGGAAACAATAAAGAACATTTAAAATGTACCTAATATCTTCGTTGTCTTTAATAGATGAGGGTTGAACATAGTCTGAGTATCTTGTAAATTCTCTTTTTTTAAAATGGGAGAAAGAAATAACATGTACAGAGTTGCAGTTTTAATCTAATGTTATCGGGGCATCAACCTTTCTCTGGTGTTAAAACAACAGTTACAATTCTAGGGTAAAAAAAAAAGGGGGAAGATATTTGATTTTAAAACCATATAAGTAATATTGTATGACTGTGATCACTACATAGCATGAAGAAAACAATACTGACACCATTGACACACTGATGTCATACAGTTACGCTGCTTTCCAGTCCGACATTCATTACGACACACATGGCTGAAAGCATCTCCACGGTGGAGGAGTCACTTCCCAAAAAGGGGAGCGATGTCAGTATTGTGGAACGGTTTTGATTACAACAGTTAAGATTCAAAGCAAGCCAAACTTTAATGCTGAAATATAAAACTACGTATACCACTTATTTTGTTGCAATTGTACACTCTCAAAATTAATGGAAAAATATTTTCAGGATTTTGGCATATCGTCACACAGAGTCACAGTTTATCAGCTGCAGTTAAATTATTGATCCACAGCATCTGTCCCCCGGGTTGATGCTGAGTATTGGTTACAGCTGTCAGGATTTCTTTCTCTTTTCTTTCTTTTTTTTTTTTTTTTTTTTTTTTTACCGTTTGTAACAGTCTGATCTTTTCACTAAAGTTCGACATATTTTCCTGTCACGTCAAGTGTTTTATTACGGAGGGATTTCTTTTTCACAGTCTGACTACAGGATACTTGCAGTAGTTGGATAATCGCACACAGGACATCCTAATATGCTTCTTACTTATAATGGTTACCCCGTGAGATGATTTAATTGTACACTGAGTTATATAGCAAACGGCACCAACATTGACAGCAGTGAAGGTGTAAACTCAAAATGCAGAATAGACCGTATACATTAGTGAATATATTTCTGGGATTATTTATAGAAAGAGAACGAAACAGAAGTCCTTCAACTGTGCTTGTAATGTCGGCATGCCTGTGAGAATGTAACACTGTTTGTTCAAACTAAAAGATAAAAAATAAAAAATAAAATGTATATCCTTAATAATTTCTTTAACTACTCTTAATTAGTCATTCAAGTTTCAGTTGCTCAAAAAAGATGAACATGAAATAACTAATAAAAACAGTAAGCATGAATTAAGCGTTTTCTGTTTGCCTCATTTCCCTGCTTTAGGAGTATGAACAGTTGCACGATTTGCAAACAGATATTGCATCAACACCTTCAAGGCTTAGTTGGGTTGATAGCTAAAGAACAGTGTGGGAGACTGAAGCACAGCCATAGAGCCATAGGAACAGGTTTTAAATCGGAGTTTAAGTCGGGATGATCCTATATCTGAGTTGATCTGTGCAAATTATACGCTGTAAAATATACACGAGATGAGCAAGGTTACAGGAACATGATTATGGCACTTTCAAAAAAAGTTTTATATTTTGATGACCATCCAGAATTTATCAATGAAAGGAATAATGTCAGAAAGCATAAACAAAATATAATATACACACACCCCATACGACAGCAGCTGGGCACTGGCTCATACTAAAGCCAGATTTCCACGATAAATGACAATAAAACAGCAACCACCAACACTGTTATTAACGAGCAAAGTGGGGGATAATCTGATAGCCAGCATACACAATGTAAACACAAACATTATACAACAGCTAGGCACTGGCTAAAGCCAGATTTACAAAATATCTTGAAAGATAAGAGCACCAACCACTGACATACTTACAGGTGTTCACAGACAAAGCAAGATCATCAGATCATACTTAATATCTTATTGTTCTATTTGATTTGCTGTATTATTGTGCTTATAGCCCTTAGAGAACCACCATAAACGCGTTTGTGTCTTTTTTTAGAGGTGGACAGAGGCTCTTTAGGGGGGGAGACAGTAGGTCCAAGGTATGTGACACACTGTAGTGGTAAAGAACATCTGTAGGTTTAAAACCTAAAGATGTATTAAAGAAGCAGCTCAGCACTGTGTGTCACGTTATTTAGCCTCCTTCACAGCAAGCTGTCCAGATGTGGTTGGTACCAGAGGACGCTGCTAGTTTCACAGGATAACAGTGGCTTCACGCTACCTTTAAAACCGAGCAGCTACGGCCCTCGAAAGACAGCCACGTAGGCCGGGGGGCGGAGACACCGCCACAGGTGGATGACTGCAAATGTCCCTTTATCTTCTTGTATGCGTTAAAGCACATTCAATTACAGTAGTGTGCGTGACACGTGCAATACACATAATCGTACCTTGCCTTGTGAGCAATGTCTTCATCGTCTCCTCGTTGCACTTAGCTGCTGTTCGCCGCCAGTGTACTCCTTTCTTCCAGCGTGATAAAACTGTAGTTGCCGGATCTTTTATTGACAAAAAGTTCGCCGAAGCACTTGTCTGCTGTCGTTTTTGTAGCTGGTCCTCCTATCAGTTGTTAACTCTGAGTTTTGTGAAGGCTTTATACATTTTATTTTATTTTTTTTTAAATCGAAAAGTTACTTCCGCGACGCCATTTTCTTCCTCTGCTGCGCCCGTGTTGTTGACAGGTTGTTCACCTTAAACCTTCCGCTGCCTGACCTCTGACGTCATTTCCTGCCGGAGTGAGAGTTTGAAATTTAAGATTTAATTTTCAACCACTTACTGAAATGTACGTCTCATCAGAATATGACCATAGCCAACAGAAATAAAATGTTATTACCTTTTTTTAACTTATTGTTGTGCACATGCAGGTCCTCTACCATCTGCTTGGGGGTGCAGCACCTTGTGCATCCCCACTTGTTCAAATATGTTGCAAAATATAATGATTTCCATGGACTATGCTTATTTCTTGAACGAATATTCTGGTACTTATTTCATGTCCAACTATCATGTTGTGCTGCATATATAGGCTATAACATGTATTTCTTACAGCTGAATTATTGTTTACAGTTTTTGTTTATCAGTTACCATACCAGAAAATCATCATGTATTGATACAACATCATTGGCAGGAATGCCAGTTATGCACTTTTTTTTGCACCATTGAATGGCTGACCAATCCCCTGCATTATTAAAAATTCAGTGCCATTGACAATGATATTTTTTTTTATTAATTTTCTCTTTTAATCTGTATTGTTTGTTTACTTTTGTTTAATTTGTAATTTATTGTTTTCATGCTGTTCTTTTTTATGAATTGTGAATTATGTAAAGCTTTTTGAATTGCTCATGGTTTAAAATATACAATACATTTCCCTTGCCTTGCTGATTGAAATTAACCTTTTGTTTCTCAACTCCTTCCATGGTCTCAAAACCGCTGGCTCTAGTGTAAATGGCATTTTCACTGTCAAAGTCTGTATAGATGAAATAAAATTGTTAAAGTCCAAAACAAAAGGACACAGAAGTCATCCATTTATTCACACAATGCTTTATTATTTAAGTCAGATTTACCCAACCAGCTTGTTGACTATCTCATTTGCAGTTGTGGAGATGACTGGTGTCAGCAAAAACAAACATTCTGTGGTGGAAATTACTGTTTTAAGTGTTTGGCAGACCTCAAAGACCTTTAGACACAGTTATCTAGCATCAACCTCAAGTAGATAATATGACTCATTAAAATGCATTCCACACTTAAAATAAGAGACATAGATGAATCTTAGGATCGTTGTTATGATTTGTTTGAGCTAGTCCACAGGGACAGGGAGTTGTTTTAAGGCTTCATACAAAATGTGAGTCAAGATCAGCTGCTATTTTTTACTCATTATTTAAAGAAACAAACAAAAAAGTAATGTGGGCAATATTTTTGATTTTTAGTCATAGCTAAATCTGATGCATCTTTTCCTGCAAGTACACTTTTTACGTACATTTCTATCCCTCAGTCATCTAAGCAGTCAATGTGTTTTTCTATTTCTATTAATGGTGTGAAATGTATGTGGTGATTCAATTTGACCACAACCTTCACAAAAGGGAGAGATCATGGCTCTGAGGTGTTGTGAAACAGTAAGGTGTTGAAAATGGATGTGATTCAGGTGGGCTGTTTTAAGTTGTAGACATTGATTCCTTCTTTCTTTATGTACCTAATGTGTAAGAGCTTGTCTCTCTTACTGCAGGAAAATGCAGGTCAGGTAATAAACACCATTGCAAAAAATATATGCCTGAAAAGAAAGAATATTTGCTAATCAATTCTGTTAATTAATAACGACTTTAAAATGTTGTCATAGTTGCTTACTGTATAACAACATTATAGTTTGTTCTAAACTTACTCAAAATTAGTCTGAATATCTGATCGATATGTTGAACCTGATTTTAAGGAGAAAAGAAAAACGTAATCCACGTATTTTTCATCTATACTGTTTGTTTAGCAGATACTATATGAATGAGTGAGTTTTGATTCACATGTTGAACTGAACTAGAGTAATGAGTGTGGAAATGCTCTGGTTTAAACAACATGATTCAATTTTATTTTTAAACTCAACAGTCGTGGATTCTCAGTGAAATGCAACAAACTGACACAGGACAGATGTCCAAAAATCTATTCAATGCTGATTTTTATTCATTTTTGGTTTCTGGTTGAATTTCAGATTTAGGCTATTGAGCACCAGTGACATTTGTGGGTGCAGCTGTTGTAGTGGTAGGTGCAGCTGTAGTAGTTGTAGCTGCAGCTTGGAGGAGGGCAAGTAAAAGCTGCAGGAACTGTTGTGCAGACACCGCATTGGACGTAGCCTTTGAGAAAATCAGAAACATGTCGTCAAACAAACAGCACAGGATTCTCTCAGAAAGTAATTGGCATTCATGTGTGGTTTAATTGGTAGTGAGAAGACAGTCACCTCATTTGAGTTTGAGTTTGAGTTTGAGTTTGAGCCAGAGTCCGAGCGGGCAAGTCGTTTGTGCGCCATGTCCATCTGTAGAAATCCACAAGTTGCAAGTTTGATATCGCCCACGTTATACTTTATAAGAATAATGATTATAATGCATCTAAAAAAAAATGTGTATTAGCTGCGTTGGTGCTCAGCACAATTAGTTTTATAACAACGCTTTTAAAATTATGAGATGCAGCTGCATTTTTCTTGGCCTTTTCTTTCACGTGGTTAGGTTCAGTAAAAGATCACGTTTTGGATTACAATAAGTTACTTACATAAGTAATGTTACATAGGTAAAAAGTTTATTTACGCTACCAAAGTTAAATTTGTTTTTTAAATTTACATACTCATGTTACTTCAAATAAACACATGCTGAATTTGTCTTTCTCACGGACCCAAACAGTTGTCTCTTGGGTCAAAGCCCCATGTTTGGTCCATCCGAACACCTCTCATCCCCTCCCTACATGAACACTTTTCATACTCCACCACCTGACTTCCTTCTCAGATATAGCCATCTCACAGTTTTTGAGCCGTTATTGTAAAACTGAAACATTTCCTGCTGTGGAACAATGTAGCTACTACTCATTTTGATGTGAAACTGCTGCATGTGATCTCTGATAATGATAATGACTTACCGGCTGAGCCAGAGTGAGGCTCAGGAGGCATCCAAGCACAAGCAATACCTTCAGCATGGTTTCAGTGATCACACCTGTTGAAACAAAAGAAATAACAAAGTCTTGCTCAAATTAACAAGTTGGTCCAAGCATGTTAAAAGTTCACAGAAAATACTAAAAACCAAGGTTTCGTATAATTACCGTCAAGTCTTCACAAATTTAGCAGAATACCTGTAGATGATCCAGGAGGTTGTTGTAGTGTTGCTCTGAATGTCCAGTTCCTCTTATATACAGTTAGAGGAGCCTCATTGTTGTGAAATTGCAATTATTAAGAAATCTTCCAGCACCACATTCTAAGGTTGTGGCTGATGATTAAAAACCACACCTGGACAGGATGAGATGAATATGTTGCACTCATTAAATACTGTGTCTCATAAATAATCATAATCCTACGGTCCGATGGATTTGTCAGACATTTAGATATTAATATTAATTATAGTATACCCAGAAAACATATTACAATACCCTTCAGTATTGGTAGATTGGTAACAGATGTCACACGTAGAAATAGCTGGTCTTACGATGACAAATCTCAAAGTGACTTAGTGGCTCAGGTAAGTTTCAGGCAACACCCAATGAAGCTTATGTTTCTGCTTGCCTTCTCTTGTTTAAGGAAATTGTTTTTTATTCAGGATTAAGACACTCAAATAAGAAGTACATTCACACAGTATTAAAGTCCAAGTTTTGTTTTGTGACTGTCAGTCAAATTGTTGTCATGTCTGTCATCACATATTGTTGACAAGAAAAGGGATAAAAATCGTTTGTGTAACTTCTGTTTTGCACATAATTAACCATGACTAAGATTTGTTGTTTTGATGAATGTGTGGTGTGATAATGTCAGATGTCTGATGTAAGCATCAATGCATAATGGGCTGTAAACATATTTGCACAGTGCAGGTGAGTGTTGCAGTAAATGCAATAGAGGAAGTGACTCGCTGTCTTTGATTCATTTTCAGATTCAAAATTAAATATTGTTGAGATTATTTAGAAGAAATGAAGGTCCTGTGGATCGCAGCCTTACTTTTAGCAGCAGTAGCTGCTCAAGTGGATCTTACTTTTGATCGTAAAGCTATAGCCTGCCGTATATATTCTTTAGAGTCACCCAGAAATGAACACAGGACAAGTTTTGATTTATGTTTCAAACTGGTCATGTGTAATGCTATTTTTTTTCTCTGTTTTTCAGCTGAGGCCAAGGAGAGATGCAGAGTTCCCACCTTTAAGTAGACCCAAGATGAGTATAGATTCTGAGGTAATAAAAGTGTTCTGCCCTGGATCCAGATGCTCCCAATCTTCTGCGCTTAGGTCATCATTCCTCAGCCCATGTTCAAACAAAATCCTGGTGAAGGAAAATCTCCACCACAAGTCATCTCATCTCAGCTCTTTTCCAGTTCTACATGCCAATGAAGAACACTGTGTGTGGCGCATAGACAGACTGGGATCTATAGTTTTCGAGAAGAATGAGGATGATGATAAGCCACCACTTTCAATAGATGATCCAGCTTTTCTTGACATAATGGATACAGAAGTTTATCAAGATGAAGGAAACAGCTGGTTAGCACCTTTACCATTCCGCTCCCCCAGACAGTGCCTTCCAAGTAACAGACACCAAGTAATGAAGCGCTGTTTTACTCTCGGGAAAACATTGGACAGAAAACCCGACATGAAGAGGCAGTACATTGACTTCATGCAGAAAAGGTTTGACAATGATCCTGTACCTCCACTGGAGAAACATAAAGAACACTGGTACTTACCATTATTTGGGGTGTACCACCCCCAAAAACCTGATCATTTGAGAGTGGTGTTGGATTCAAGTGCTGAATATGACAGAGTGTCGCTGAACAAAATGCTTCTTAGTGGCCCTGATTTAAACAACACCCTTTTGTTGGTTCTGCTTCGTTTCAGAAAATAGTCTGTTGCATTCACAGCTGATGTGCAGCAAATGTTTGAATGTTTTGTGGTACAAGAAGAGCACAGATATTACCTCAGATTCTTGTGGTACAAAGACAATGACCTCATCAAAAATGTGAGGGACTTCAGAATGAAAGTTCACGTGTTTGGAAATAGCCCCTCACTAGCTGTGGCTATTTATTGCATGAGGCGTGCTGCATCTGAGGGCGAGGGAGAACACGGCTTTAATGCCAAGCAGTGAGACATTCTTATGTCAATAATGGACTTGCATCTACGCACACCCCTGAAGAAGCTATTGACCTCTTGACAAGAATCCAAAAGATGCCAGCAGAATCCAATTTGGCATTACATAAGATAGCATCTAACAGCCACAAGGTTATGGAAGCCTTCCCAGCTGATAATCAGACTAAAGAGCTGAAAGATTTGGACCTCAGAGTGGATGATCTCCCCCTACAATGCTGCTTGAGAGTCATGTGGAGACTGGAAACAGACAGTGTCACATTCCATGTTTCCAAAGAGGAAAGGCCATACACTCGAAGAGACGTTTTGGCCACTGCCAACAGTTCAAAGACTCCGAGGAACACTACAAATTAAAAAAAATGGCAGATTTGCCAACCGACAGGTTCTCACCAATGCCACCATTCACCAATGTCGGTTTTGATGTCTTCGGTCCGTGGACAGTGATGACACGTTGCACAAGAGGAGGAACTTCAGACAGCAAATGCTGAGCAGTGCTTTTCACATGCATGTCAACAAGCGCTCTTGAACATCGAGCCCGTGGAGTCAATATCCACATCTAGCTTCATCAATGCACTGAGAAGATTTTTCTCCATTCATGGACTTGCTAAACTTCTCCGCTTAGACAGTGGTACTAATTTTATTGGTGCCCATACGGAGTCGAGTATTGATCCCAGTGATGCTACACTGAACAGCAACCTTCAGGAAAAAACCTGCACATGGCAATTTAATCCCACACATTCCTCACATATGGGTGGTTCATGGGAAAGGCTCATCGGTGTCGCGAGGCGGATCCTGGATGCATTGCTTCTCCAGTCTGCGCACACTCGACTCACACATGAACTATTGAGAACCTTAATGGCAGAGGTGATGGCAATAAAGAATGCGAGACCACTGGTGCCGTTGTCTTCAGACCCGGACATCCCAGCTGTTCTCACACTAGCCATTATCTTGATTCAGAAAGCAAATGATTTATCGGCACCTTCTGGCAACTTTGGCCCAGCAGAGCTCCACACAAAGCAATGGAAAGAGGTTCAGTGTCTTGCAGACACTTTTTGGAAGAGATGGAGAGGGGAATACCTTGCTACTCTTCAGAGTTAAAGAAAATGGACAGAGGACAAGCCCAACATCAAACTTGGAGATGTTGTTTTGCTCAAGGCTAACCAAGCTCACAGAAATAAACTGGCCTGTGGGACTCGTTATCAAGACATTCCTCAGTAATGACAAAAGGATTCGCAAGGCAAAAGGGACTGAGAGTGTTTCTGAGACTGATATCAGAGATGATCGTCCTTTTGTCTCAGGGACAATAGAAATGTACTCTCTTACTTGTTTGATGTTTGTATTTTATGTATCATGTTTTAGTGGTACAACTGTATTGTACCAGGCGGGGAGTGTTCTGCCCTTTGTTTGAGTACATGTTCATTGGAAAATCACATTTTTGAGTCCACCAGTGCCCCCTCCTGGTCATACATTGGCAGTAGCTTTAGACCTTGGGATTTCCCCATAGAGTCCACAAGGCAGCATAGAAAGCACATGGTCCTGCTTCCTCTGCTACAATTTATCTTCCACGTTGTGGTCTTGGACACTATTTGTCCGTGAGTATTTGTTTTAGTGACTCTTTTCACGTCATAGGCATAATTTATTTGCTGTGTATTTGGTTTGCTTGAAGTTTTGTTTAAAACTGGCTTAATTGGTGATTAGTATAGTTGTTAGCTATTACTTGGTGCCTTGCCATGTGACTTAGTGTTTCATTACTTAGCTACTTGGTAATGTGAGTATAAGTATTGTTCTATATTGATTATTTTTGCTTTTAGTTCTTTGTTGTAGTTTTACATGAAGTGATTGAGTTAAGTGAGTGATCTTTATTAAATTCAATAAAGGATACGCCTCGTGTTTTTTGGAGGACTTCACACTGTTAGCTATCTGTCTAGAGAGGAACACTCAAGGCGAGGACAAAATAAGAATTATCTAAATTACTCAGAATATCTAATGCAAATAGTGAGTTTTGATTCACATGTTGAACTGAACTAGAGTAATGAGTGTGGAAATGCTCTGGTTTAAACAACATGATTCAATTTAAAAAAAAAAAAAAAAACTCCAACAGTCGTAGATTCTCAGTGAAATGCAACAAACTGACACAGGACAGATGTCCAAAAATCTATTCAATGCTGATTTTTATTCATTTTTGGTTTCTGGTTGAATTTCAGATTTAGGCTATTGAGTAGCAGTGACATTTGTGGGTGCAGCTGTTGTAGTGGTAGGTGCAGCTGTAGTAGTTGTAGCTGCAGCTTGGAGGAGGGCAAGTAAAAGCTGCAGGAACTGTTGTGCAGACACCGCATTGGACGTAGCCTTTGAGAAAATCAGAAACATGTCGTCAAACAAACAGCACAGGATTCTCTCAGAAAGTAATTGGCATTCATGTATGGTTTAATTGGTAGTGAGAAGACAGTCACCTCATTTGAGTTTGAGTTTGAGTTTGAGCCAGAGTTCGAGCGGGCAAGTCGTTTGTGCGCCATGTCCATCTGTAGAAATCCACAAGTTGCAAGTTTGATATCGCCCACGTTATACTTTATAAGAATAATGATTATAATGCATCTAAAAAAAAAATGTGTATTAGCTGCGTTGGTGCTCAGCACAATTAGTTTTATAACAACGCTTTTAAAATTATGAGATGCAGCTGCATTTTTCTTGGCCTTTTCTTTCACGTGGTTAGGTTCAGTAAAAGATCACGTTTTGGATTACAATAAGTTACTTACATAGGTAATGTTACATAGGTAAAAAGTTCATTTACGCTACCAAAGTTAAATTTGTTTTTTAAATTTATATACTCATGTTACTTCAAATAAACACATGCTGAATTTGTCTTTCTCACGGACCCAAACAGTTGTCTCTTGGGTGAAAGCCCCATGTTTGGTCCATCTGAACACCTCTCATCCCCTCCCTACATGAACACTTTTCATACTCCACCACCTGACTTCCTTCTCAGATATAGCCATCTCACAGTTTTTGAGCCGTTATTGTAAAACTGAAACATTTCCTGCTGTGGAACAATGTAGCTACTACTCATTTTGATGTGAAACTGCTGCATGTGATCTCTGATAATGATAATGACTTACCGGCTGAGCCAGAGTGAGGCTCAGGAGGCATCCAAGCACAAGCAATACCTTCAGCATGGTTTCAGTGATCACACCTGTTGAAACAAAAGAAATAACAAAGTCTTGCTCACATTAACAAGTTGGTCCAAGCATGTTAAAAGTTCACAGAAAATACTAAAAACCAAGGTTTGATATAATTACCGTCAAGTCTTCACAGATTTAGCAGAATACCTGTAGATGATCCAGGAGGTTGTTGTAGTGTTGCTCTGAATGTCCAGTTCCTCTTATATACAGTTAGAGGAGCCTCATTGTTGTGAAATTGCAATTATTAAGAAATCTTCCAGCACCACATTCTAAGGTTGTGGCTGATGATTTAAAAACCACACCTGGACAGGATGAGATGAATATGTTGCACTCATTAAATACTGTGTCTCATAAATAATCATAATCCTACGGTCCGATGGATTTGTCAGACATTTAGATATTAATATTAATTGTAGTATACCCAGAAAACATATTACAATACCCTTCAGTATTGGTAGATTGGTAACAGATGTCACACGTAGAAATAGCTGGTCTTACGATTTCAAATCTCAAAGTGACTTAGTGGCTCAGGTAAGTTTCAGGCAACACCCAATGAAGCTTATGTTTCTGCCTGCCTTCTCTTGTTTTAGGAAACATTTTTTTTACAGGATTAAGACACTCAAATAAGAAGTATATTCACATCATGTCAAGAAGTTTCACAGTTTCAATGTCCAAGTTTTATTTTGTTACTTCTAGTCAAATTGTTGTCATGTCTGTCATCACGTATTGTTGACAAGAAAAGGGATAAAAATCGATTGTGTGAAGTAACTGCTGTTTTGCGCATAATTGAGATTGACTAAGATGTGTTGTTTTGAGAAATGCGTGGTGTGTCTCAATGTCAGATGTCTAATATAAGTTTGAATGCCTGGTGGGCTGTAGACATTTGCACACTGCAGGTGAGTCTTGCAGTAAATGCCATGGCTTAAGTAACTCGCTGTCTTCGATTAATGTTCAGTCATCAATTTAAATATCTGTGTGGAGATTCTCACTGCTGCTCAAGTCGCTGCTTAAGTGAGTCTTGCTTTTGATGATACAAATATTCAGTATATATATTCCTATAGGCGATCCTGAAAAACCGTAGAACCACTTTTGATATGTTTCAAACTGGTCATTTATAATGTTGATTTTTCTGGGTGTAGACACTATAGGTAATAGAATAGACGTCAGTAGCCACTCAGGTCCACAGTTGCATTTACTCTGCATGCTAAGTGTGGCTTTCATTCCCCGGAATGTCACCCACATACTGTTGATGGAGGTAAATAATATGATTTAGTTACTTGATTCAAGTTTTTTTTCATAAAGTATTCATTAAATGTACTTTGTAAACTACAGCCTCTTATGAACTTGTAGTATGACTCCATGAACCCTCAGTATGAGGGCAGGGGAGAACATATTTCTGATAATTTAAGGAAATTATGGTTCAAAGAAATTCATGTAATTCATAATTTTCCTGTAAAGCCAATATTTGTGTACCACAATAGAATGCAAATTTTCATTTTTATTTTGGCAAAGTTCTTTATTGAACATGTTATCAAAGCAAAAAGCAATTTCCAGTAGGTCTCAGTCAGGCTGTGGGCAAACACACGAAGTTTCCCTGTTCACCTCGTTGTTTGTTCCCTGGTGACATCTAAGGCTCAAACAGGAAGGGGAAGTTGGCATTACCCTGCAGAGGAAAAAAAAAACAGCTGTTTGACCATCAAGACTCAAATGCTGCAAAATAAATGACAGCAATCATGTAACACAAGGCTCTGTGTGTGTGCATGTGCATGAATATGTAAAAGGTTTTAAAAGTTGAGTGCCCCTGTATAAAATATACCTCATCAATCCCAGGACCAGATGTGTCGCCGCGAGGATTAGGAGGGATTGTGGTAGCCTCTTTCTGTGTCCCCAGTGGCCATGTCTGTCACAGCACACCGTAAGATAAACAAAGTTACAAAAACACTGAAACCAAAATGATGCACAATTCTTACTCAGTTTATTGTTTAAATTAGGAGAAATAAAAGACAGATAATGAGAGCACTCACTTTTTCTGTCTGCAGTTTGGGCTTGGAGGCCTGCTGAAATTAGACAACATGCATGAAAATTCAATGGCAAAAGTCAGAAAGTGAATGCATACTTAATATTTTTTTTCCCAAAAAACACAAAGCCCACTACATTACCAGATAAGAAGAAATAAAATACAACAAAATATAAATATCAATAATAAACATATTAATATAGAATAATATCACATGTTTGGGAAAATAAACCACACATACTACATTGTCAACCAAATCTAAGCATTATCTGCAAAAAAAAAACTATCAATAAATAAAATGAATTGACACCTTCCTGAACATAAAAACTTACCGTACATCAGTAGTGATAAATAAAACCTGTATGAGATGTATGAGGTATATTTCAGCACTCAGATAGGACTTTAATGCCATGATTTCAGCAGTCTGCTGCTAAGACAGGTTGGCGGTGTGGTCAGTATTGCAGACAGTTGCATCACAGTCATGACTCATCATCTACAGCTCTGTTATTAGCATTCAGTCCTGTCATTAAGAAAGTATTGCCTGTAGAAGATCCAAAACTTAATTCAAAGCAATGCAGTTGCTATTCATGTTACTTTTAATATACTGTGAATATTTGTGTGAAGTATATTTTGCCGAGTTTGTCCAAAAATTAAGTGTGCTGGTCTCTAGAAAACACATTTTCATTTAACAAAATGTTCTTAAAAATTGCTCTTAAAGAATGCAGCTTCTGAAGAGAAACTGACTGCCTTCAGTTTGTTTTTTATCAATAAGCACAGAGAAACTGAGATCTGGTTCTTTTCTGTGCTTCAGGTTATTTTCTGTGTCTGACCTGCAGAGGAAGCTGTGGTCTCTGTGTGGTTCTCTCCAGGTTCTGCTGGGCATTGTTGGGCTGCAGCATCACAGTGTTCCTCTGCTGGGGGTACCCATAAGGTGGTACAAAGTAATGGAAGCCCTGTGGATAACATAATCCATTTAGATCAGCTCTTAATAAAGAGTCCAAGAACCGTCCAATAAGTTTAAATTCAAACCTGCTGCCTGTGAAACTGAGGGAATCCATAAGATGGATACTGAAACTGTGGAAACATCTAGAGGAGATTTAAAACAATTATTAATTCATTCATATGACTGTGAGGAGCACTGCAGCAGCACAATGACAACATAAAGTAATTAAACCACACTATTGTTGTGTTACAAGGCTGCTTGTTTGTACCTGCACTGGGTTTCCGGCCTGCTGATGGACATTAGCAGCATTGGGGTCCTGTGGAGGTCCGAGCTGCTCTTGCTGGCCGTTGGGGACAAACATGGGTGTCAGGTGGTTGCCTTGGTTGGGGAACAACAGCTGGGGCACCTGGGGGCCAAAAGGTCCTGCCATTTGCGGGTTCAAGTTCACCATCTGTGGGGTGAGCAACACCTCGGGCTGCTGCTGCAGCACAAACTGTGGTAGTATTGAAGAGGCCTGGAGGATAGCAGTCATGTGTGAGTTTACATGTTATTTTCCAAAGAGAACATTGAAGTGTTTTAATTAGACTGAGGAAAGCACACAGTAACTCTTGAAACTTTGTGTTGGTTAGCTAAAAGAATAGCAGCACAGCGTTGGAAGGTACAGTCTATACCTGTGCTTGTCCAAGAGCTGCAAGAGTTAATCCATTCAGTCTCAGGATCTGAACATAGAAAATGGTGGAATTAGACCATTTTTATTTCCTAAGTGACAGAAAACGTGACCTGACATCCACAGATAAATGCTTTAACAGACGTTTACCTCATTGCTATTGCTTGCAATGATTCCAATCTGCAACTAAAAGAAAAGAAACATTTAAAAAAAAAAAAAAGCAACACTTAATTTCTTTTTCAAGATGTCAAAGTGTTCATATGATGCAGCAGCATACAGACGTAACTCACTGGCAGAGCAAAGCTTGTCCTAAATAGACAGATGAACAAAACGGCAGTTTGCGGCTTCATGTTGTCCTGCAGTGCAAAAACAGGCATAACTTCAGTGAATTCATATTATTTTGTTAAACTTCATAAGACTCTACCATACATTTTACCAGGAAATAATGAAATGATGAGTGCCACAAACTGTTCTTACCGTTACTCTGGTTCTGCTTTCCCTTCCTGAGTGTGTCTCCTCACCTTGTCCACGTCCCTTTTAAATTCTCTACCACCAACCCATCCAGACAATATGTGGTCAGTGTGACAGACATTTCTCATGGCATCAGACTCAGACACTTACAACACAGCACAGGTGAGTATGTCATTAAGTGTAAGTCATGTCTCTAAATACCATGACATGGTCTGTGTCAAGGTTTTAAGGTTTTCTCTAAATCAATAAGTCAATTTTCAAAAGATTTCAAAATCATTAAATTGTCACTGTTTTGCTTCGACAGACCAACATTCTTCACTTTAGGTGTCCAGTTCACATAATGCACTTCTTTGATTTTCTCTTTATATGTTAAGTGCAGCACTTCAGGGTGTAATTATGGACACTAAAACCAACAGGAATTGTGGCATGTCATGAGAAAAACAAGAAAAACAAGAATTGGGAGCTTATAATCAGACATCTGTCATCATGCTCAGGCTGATGTTGCATTTCTATTTGACAATTCATTGGTACTAATGGTTGACTGTGTTCGAAATGTTATGCTTAGGATAAAACCAAAAAAACTGAAAACATTTTAACAGTTATACACAGAAACTGTATGGAAAACTTGCACTGCTTGTGCATCATATGTAAAAAATGTAATGTTTCATTACGGTGTGTGTGTTTTGATGCACACAGACATTTTTTTTTTTTATGCGGGCCCGAGCACCGAATGGTGCGAAAGCCCAAACATCAACCTCACGAAACGTGGCACATACATCGACATACATGAGACGATACATCTAATATGTGTTTTGCGAGTGGGCGTGGCCAAACGGCTCACCAGTGCCCCCTAAACTGCAGCCCTGGCACCTGGTTTCACCTACATGCACCAAAATGTGTGGATATGTTTATAACACCGAGATGTACAAAAAAGTCTCTTGGCAGCATGACCTCAACTAAACAGGAAGTCCGCCATTTTGAATTTAGTCGCCTTTTTTGACTTTTCGCACGTGTTGTATTTTAACAAACTCTTCCTACAGATTTGATTTTGTCAATCGGTGTGCCCGTGGCGTGGCGGCCATTTTGAGCATCTCGCCATGAAACTACAAGTTGCTGTAACTTTTATGTACATATTCCGATCTTCCTCAAACATTACACCTTTGATAACAGTACTGCCCTGAAGACACCTGTATGGTAATATTCGATCATAGTCATAGCGCCCCCTGTTGGCAACAGGAAACGAGAAATAAATTAAAACTGCAAGCGGGGATATGTGCTGCACCTCGGGCAGCCGGGGGTCCCGACCCGCTGTGTGAGGGCCCGCATATCACTGCTTGCAGTTTAAAAAAAAATTTAATTTTATACTCAATAGTTTTTTGTTTTGGTTGAAATGACAATTAAGCTTCAACTTGTGTCCAGGTAGATCCTTTTCATAGCAAACATTTTGACATGTCATAGCAATAAAAGCACAGAAGTTACTGATAATATTAACAATGGTTGTGTTCTTTTCAAGTGGCCACAACAGTGTGACAGTAATGCACAATACTGGGACCCTGGAACTGAAGCAGCAAAAAGGAACTGAACTATCGCTAGTTACACACTAATGATGCACAGCTGTGTTTTTCTTATTCTTACAAGCCAAACTGTGTTCTGTGAAAACTGCCAAAACTGAATCTGACAAGTGTTTCATGCTGCACCAGCTCACATCTGGGTAAGTTATGTGCTTTAAGTTACATGAACAGCTGCAGTGAGTCAAATCTGAAACTCCTCTTACTTCTGGTTTTGTTTTGAACAGTCATCCAGATCTGGCGAGAACCTAAATCAAGATTAAAGACTTGCACTCTGTTTGCTGCTGCCTTTAATTGAACCAGATTCAAGGATGTTTGTTTTATGTTCTAATGACTGTTCTTATTGTTTTAATCACTGTTCTTAATTGTTTTTAAATTTCCTTTTTCTTTTGCCTTGTGTTTTGATGCTTTTAATGGTTTTATGTGAAGCACTTTGAATTACCTTGTTGCTGAAATGTGCTATACAGATAAACTTGCTTTGCCTTGCCTTATCTCTGTATCATGAGCTGGAGTTTCACAAGAAATAGGCTTATTCCCAAAAGGCTTTTCTGCTATTTTTCCTTTAGATGGCAGCAGAGATCCAGTATGAAGTATATTCAGCTTGCAGTTAATTGACAAAAGGTTTCTGGTCATAACATATGTTGGTGTGAATTCATACACAACAAACTTTGACTCAAAGTAGAATACATTTATTAGAAAACAAACATGTAAACTGATTAATTGGTTTCAGGGTATTTTTGCCTCTCAAAACAAGTAAAACAACTGGAACGTGAAGACAAAATTACAGAAGTATAAAAAGAATTATAAATTTGTTTTATATTTCATCAAAAGTTAATGTTACAGTGTCCCAACTCAATTATCTTCCTGATGATTGTCTTCATCATAGGTGCCTGTTGTTGTCGCTGCTGTTGATGCAGCAGGAGCTGGAATCTGATTAAATGATGAGGGAACAGTGAATGAATGAATAAGCAGGACAGTCTAAAAAACAATACACATAAAAAGACAGTGTTGATGATTTTTGAATTCCTGTTCACACATCTGTTTCTTTGCTTGTAATGTACACAGTCTCACCTGAGTGTCCACAGTCGCCTTCAAGGTGCTTTCTGATTTCATAATTTGACGCTGGAGAGTCACAGAGCAACATTTAACTAGTGTAATTTTCATTCACATGAAGTATCATTATAAAATAGATAGATAGATAGATAGATAGATAGATAGATAGATAGATAGATAGATAGATAGATAGATAGATAGATAGATAGATAGATAGATAGATAGATAGATAGATAGATAGATAGATAGATAGATAGATAGATAGATAGATAGATAGATAGATACTTTATTAATCCCCAAGGGGAATTTTTTTTAATTGATGATCAGTAATAAATTGATGTTGTAAAACAGGTGAGTAAGTGATTACCATCAAAGGTCCCTGATTAGGATTAATTTGAGCCATTTGGGTAACTCCCATGAAAGGAAGCTGGCAGTAAACAAGAAAGAGAGAAATCGAATCATTATTTGTGGTGCTCTAAAGCCTGAAACACTGCAACATGAGATTTGTGTCATTAACACCACCTCGGTATGTGACAAACTAACCGCATTAACAGCAGGGACTCGGTACACATTGGGGATGGGGGTTGGCACAGCAAAAGCCGGAACTGCAGGAACAAACTAGGGAAAATATCAATCATCATTATTGTGGGTCGGCATTACTGTAAAATTATTCATATAAAAGTTCAGTGACCTCAACGTGTTATGTTGTTACTATAGTATTATGTAGTTAATTTAATGACATGTCATGCATTTTCCATAGACTGATCGAATGACAACCATTTGGGCTGACCTGAGCAAACTGAGGCTGCCCAATAAAATCTGCTCCACCACCTGCAACAACAGGTGGGATGAAACCTCCAGCCATCAACCCAGGGTTTGCTCCGCTTATCAGTCCTCCGTTCATACCCGGTATCAGTCCTCCATTCAGAGCTGCCAGCATCCTTAGTCTCTGCATGGATATGGAAAAGTGTTTGTTATGGACTAGGATTCAGAATATTGTGCTAAACATGAATAAATTCATAGTCTGTACATTACCTTGTCTGCATTGACCTGCAAGAAATAGAAAGACAAGATGTTAGATAGATAGATAGATAGATAGATAGATAGATAGATAGATAGATAGATAGATAGATAGAGAGAGAGAGAGAGAGAGAGAGAGAGAGAGAGAGAGAGAGGGAGGGAGAGAGGGAGGGAGGGAGGGAGAGAGACAGACAGACAGACAGACACAGATTGTACTCACATGGCAGATGGTTGCTGCAAATGCTGTGAGAAGAAGGAACTTCATTTTATAGCTTGAAACCTGTAAAAAGAGAGCTACTTTACAGACCTTCTATTTCTATGTGCCCAGAAGGATAACAGGAACCTACTGCATGTAGAACACCTCTTATCATTCCCAGAGATTATTACCAGCCAATTACAGAGGAGAACACCAACCTGTTCACACACTATTTTTGTCACCTGTATGTCATAGAAACTTGACAATATGACATCTTCTTTTTCTACAATACATGATTTAAAGAAATGTAACTCATCAGCTGCCTGTTTAAATGACACCTTACCGTGTTAAGCCATCTGACATTGTTCTCAAACCAGCTGAGTGACCACAGAAAAATAACAAAAAAACCATAATGATTCAGTGTCTTCGGATGGATTTATGGGTTTCTGGGATGCTACTGACTTAAAACCAGTATGAAGCGTTTACACGCTGTGGGTTGTGGTGACGGGAGACAAACAACTGACATCACCATCAAGTGCTTTTGACCATGAAAAATGTGTTTGTGTTTACTTGTGCAATTTCCGTTGTGAGGACCAGTTTTAGTTTTAGACCAGTGAAGTGAGGCCATTTTGATAGAGTGCAGGACTTTTTGACAAAATGAGGACATTATGGCTGGTCCTCACACCTTCAGAGGGCTGTTTGAGGGACAATACTTGGTTTTCGGGTGAAGATTAGAATTAGGTTTAGGTTCGGGTTAGGTTTGAGATTAGATCTGATGGTTAATGTTAGGGTAAGGTGCTAGGGAATGCATTTTGTCAATAAATGTCCTCAAAGAAAACTGTGTGTGTGTGTGTGTGTGTGTGTGTGTGTGTGTGTGTGTGTGTGTGTGTGTGTGTGTGTGTGTGTGTGTACTTGTTCAACTATCTTTGTGAGGACCATTAGTTTAAGACCACCGGAGTGAGGACATTTTAACAAAATGAGGACTTTTTGACAAAGTGAGGACTTTTTGATAAGGTGAGGGAACTTTGGCTAGTCCTCACTTTGTTACCTTCGAAGGACTGTTTGAGGAACGGTTTTAGGGTTGAGTTTACAAAAAAGTTTAGGTTAGCTGTGATGGTTAAGGTTGGGTTGAGGGGCTCGGGAATGCATTATTTCAATAAATGTTCTCTGAAAGATAGCTATAGGAACGCATAAGTGTTTAACTGTTTAAATTCAAATCAAACATTTTACTTATTTACAGCGAGCAGCAAACTGTGTTTTAGACAATGGTGTGACTTTAGGAAAACAGTTGAATATAAATGACTTATTATGATTTGATTCATGTCTAGAAATACAAATTTCATGTTGCCTGCAGATATATTAGAATGCAAAATTAGAATACTTGCTTCAGGCATGACTGGAGGCCTAACTATAATTTGTGATTATTTTATATTTGCCTCAAGCTGATTTCCACTCAGCCATGCAGTCATAAAATATATGCAATGAGCACTATCATACTCAGTCCTGATGAAACGCAGAGCATCTTTTTATTTGTAAAAACTTCATGTTACCAATAGACAGGAATAGATCCAGTATGTCATGTTTCATCAGCACATTTTCTCAACCATCACATTGTTTGGAGCCATTACATTCATTCCCTGTGTGGTTATTTTGTCACATACTGAGGCTGTCTGGGAATGTTTTTTCTGCTGCTGACTGGGCAGCCGACAGCAGACCAGGTAAACACCCTCTGTGGGAGTCTGGTCTGGCGCTTTCCTTTAATTACACACAGTCATGTAGGTCCAATTAAGAAAGATGGTCTTCCTTTATTTTCAGTTTTATGTTGTGAAAAAAAGCCATTTCTTAATATACATGTTTGTCTGATTCATGAAAAGTTTAGTTTTTATTGTATTCATTATGTCACATGTTGTCCACTCTCACCACATATCGTGACACATGTTGCTTTATTCAACAGGAATGGGTTCTTCTATGAATTCAGCAATGATAGGTTACGGATGTTTTTCACATTTAGAGACCCAAATCATCATGTTGCAAGTAGCTACAAGCAGTGTCCTGTAAATAGAAGTTTGTGTATATTTTTAGCAGTCTCTTACACAGAAATAAATGCCATAAGAGGAGTCGCACCCATGATGCTGATTTTATTTACTGTTTTGTTTAAGCACACTTTGATTGACTTATTTTGGGCGAGATGATGTATGTGTTGAAATAAAACAACCAACAAGGACTCAACAGTGCAAACTTCCATCATTTATTGGTCATCAGTTATGATGACAATGTATGATAACACTTTAGGAGTTTATCATGCGAGAGGGTCTGTAATCTGGATGTAGGAATGAATCGTCTCATTTCACTTGCTTCTCCTCCATCTCCATCCCAGAGCATTCTTCCTCTTCTTCAGTAGCCATAACCTTCATCCCCAGACTCTGTGTCCTCCTGAGACGAGCTGCAACTGAACGCTGAAACCTCACTCTGCCACTTGGTTTCCCACCGCCACCAGCAGCACCGCCAAATTGTTGTTGGTTATTCAGCCCGGCCAAAGTGATCAGCTGCACCTGGCCCGGAGTCAGTACGACACGCTGAGGGTCTCCTCCGGCATTTCTCTGTGGCAGCACTGCAAACAGCGAGACAGGCCCACCCCTGGCATGCCGAGCAGCCACCTGCTGCTGTAGAATCACGTTGGCTCCACCTGGCTGCCCCACCAGAAATGACCCACCTTGCTGGAGAGCTGCGATGGGAATAAGTTGCTGCAGGGGAGCCTTACCTACAGGGTTCCCAAGTGGCTGGATAAAGAATGATCCATCGAGTTGGACTAAGTGGGCCACAATGGGTTCACCATTCAGTGAAAGCCCATTCTGAGCGCCAGCGTTGGCACTGATGCCAGCCGCTGCTCCCCCATTGTTATTCACACCCACATTGACAAGTGCCTCAGCACTCCCTGAAGACACACCACCCTCCACCACAACTGCCAGGGTCTGAAAGATAATCCACAGTATGCAGAACATGTTGGATCTCAGTGAGAGCAGACAGTCGACAGGTGAACAGCTGCTTCTTTCTGTACTTATATAGAGAGCGTCAGATTGAATGATTCCCCACGAAGGTCCAATCAGAATCTCAAAACAACAAGTTACTGTAATCATCATGACTAAGCTGCAGGCTATTTTTTGTTTTGTTGCCTTACATATGGCCATTATTCAGGATTATGTGGCAAACCAAAACCAGTGACCTGAATTCCCAAAACCCACTGTTGCAGAGGACATAGGGTATATTCATGTCACGAAGGCACACAGAAATAGGTCGATTAATAAAAGGTGACATTAGAGCATTAACTGATGTTTCCCACGGCCTTTTGGGGTCCCACCAAAATGATGCAATGACTTTATTTCAGGACTTTATTCATCATTAACAACAGTGTTCACTGAAATATTCTATGTCATGTTATTGTGAAGTGCTTTACTGTCCATAAAACTTTAATTAGAGCAAACATAAGATCAGAAGACAAACATTTACAGCAATTGCTGCTAAAATAAGAGACACAGATTTACATGTACTAGTATAACACCAGGGAGAAATGAGCTATTAAACCGTTATAATTTAAAAAGTAATTCTGCACTAAATCACTCTAACATACAAACCACAGTTCTTTTTAAAGCCTGACACTGTATACTTTACCACGCCTTCTCTATTAATAAGCTGTTGTAAACTTCCCCCCAGTTTGGAATGCATTTGAAAAAAAGACTGAATAAAACTGGCTAAAAATAACTCTCTTTTATACTCTAAAAAACAATTCTAACAGCCTAGTCTGAATTACAGATCAACGATTTAAATTTCCAAGCTTTGCCTGACAGAAAATAACAGCAAGGATTACCAACACTTGTCCATTAGAGCAGGTGGTAAAAACAGTTTCTTTCAATTATACTTGTCAGATTGTTTTGTGACGTTTTGACCTGACAATATATCAGGAGATAAATTGTTTACAGAAGCTTTTGTTTCTCGCTGCATCGTTGGATCAGCTTCTACCAGCTTTGTGTAGTAGATGAGGTTCAAAATGCTCAGAAAAGCAGGTTGACATCCATATCCTCTGTGGAGAAAAAAGTTAAATGGAATGTAAGGTACATCAAATGGTGAAAAACAGTCATTTTCCCACTTTCCTTGGTTATAAGGATGAATATTAAGCTAATAATGACAACTGCTTGTGAAATCATCAGATTCCAAACAAATTTCACAGCGACATAGGAGTTGCGATCAAAAACATCTGAGACTGCTCCTGTTTCGAGTGAACGCTGTGTAGCGCCGTGACATCTACAGAGCAGAGGGAACCTTCACAAGTAAGTATTCCAAGTTTCGTTGCTCAATTAAAATCAGCACCTGAGTAACACATTTTTTTGTGACTGCTGGCGCATCAGCGATTTCTCCATGGACATCAACAGAAGTGTCAAATTTTGTAAGACGGTGCATCAGGTCAGGACGTCATCCAAGTGGGTTTTCTTTTCAGTCACAAGGTTGTGCAGCATGAAGTTGCCCCCCAGGGTCAGACTGTCAACACCAAATTCTAGTCTGATGTTGTGAGATTTAACAACCAGACATACACAACCTGAAAAGGGGTACAGTGGAACTTGGGTGACATGACAATGCACCCGCAACCTGCTCACTATGCATTAAACGCCACAAGTTTCATGCTCACTAAAACAACTTCGTCCTTCCCCACCACCTCTTCTCTCATTCTCAGATTTGACTCCGTGACTTCTTTGTGTTCCCAAAAAATGTGACTTTGCTGTGCGCTAACTGCTCTAGTGTCAGGTCTATAGTTACATCGCAGAGGTGCACATGCCACGGCTCACAAAAATGTGTGTAACTCAGGTGCTGATGTTGATCAAGCGACCAAACTTGGAATTGCTACTCATGAGGGATATAGCTTCCCTCTGCTTCGTGCATGTCGCGATGCTCCACTCTGTTTCTATGCCACAGGAGCAGTCTTTGACTTTGTTAAATGCCCCTCGTATACAGTGTTGTTTTTAAAATCTTAAAAATATATAAAAAATAAATTTAGGTTGGAGCTCTTAAATAGCTCTATGATTTTGTTGGGCTTGTGTGTGTTTTATTAAAACACATGCTGCAGCTCTTACCAGTTTTTATACCAAAACAGGAGGTCCACTCTTTAAAGGACACCTGTTTGTCTTTGTCAGCGTCGCACTCCTGAAAGAAACGAGAGGTGCAGTGCTCCATCGGCACCAGAGGGACCCTGAGCGGGGCCAGCTCTGAGTGGGATAAGAGCCTGAAGAGAATGAACAGAGATTGGGTTTTAAATTATTATGACCCCATACAGTGAAGCCTGCATCATGACTGAGTACGAGGTTTCCTAATATACTGGGCCGGTATTGGATTTTAGTATTGGATAAGCCCCTCTGGTTGTTTAACTCAGATATGACACAGGTATTATCATGACTAGATTTATATTGTTTTTAAAATAATATATGTATGTGTGTCACAGGTGGTTGGGTTATTCTATCCTGTGCATCACCATGATCTATATCTGTCATCACTCCTGTCCATGCAACATGGAAGTGAACAAATATACAGTGTAAAGCTCCAGTTTATAATAGGAGCTTTGGTTATCTAATTGAAGGCTATTGACCGATTTAACTGCGGAAATCAAATCATCAGAATGGTGTTTCAAAACACTGTAGGTGGAATATTGCAGTGACCTTGGAGTTATTGGCTTCTAAAACCCATTCGGTTTATAGAGCAAGCATCCTGTAAGAATTTTAGGATGCAAGGGATTACAAGATAATGGTTGGCCAAATTTAATATTTATGATCTCAGAGATTATTGAAAATGTACCTGTCAGAAGGGTGCTGGTCCAGTTGAGCAAACTGCCAGTGTACTGGGTAGATGTACATGTTATAGTTCTTCTCAAAGTCCTGCGCAAGCAGCTCAACAGAGTGATCACCAGCATGAAGGCGCCTCTCGCTCTCAAAGATTTTCTTCACCTAAAGAATATAGAAGACCACAGTTTGATTGGTTTTGATCTAACAATTTACATTTAAAATAACTGTTCCTTTTCACTAGTGGAAACTGACTGATTACAAACAACAAATTGTTGATGATAATACAGTATATTTACTTCAACCTGCAGCAAATAAAGTTTTTAATATTTACCAAAGCCATGCTAACACTGGTGCACAGATGCCTCAATTAGTCTGTTTCAATCTATTTTTAATAATCATTTGAGGAGTGTGTCTTACTCTAAAACGTTGTTTAGGAGTGAGGAAGCCGGGGGACATGGAGTCATGCTCGTAGAGCTGCAGCAGCACATTTTTCAGCCAGTCCCTCATTCGTAGAGGGAACTGGACCAGCTCAGTGTCCGCACATTGAGGTATCACTGAGATGGAGCAGGACACAGAAGAAGAAAAGTTTGAGTCAAAAAGGATTTTTTTTTTCATGCATCACACCAAAATTGCTGTTGCTTTACAGTGGTTATCTCACGTTTGCATGGCCCAGTGTAGTCCAGATGAAGTCTGTGTCCTCTCTTAGTTCCTTCCAGGTTGCATTTTGTAGAAAAGAGTTCGCATGACGTATTATATGTTGTATTGTCTGTCCCACAAACCTGAATGGAAACAATGATGTTTAAACATTAATTCAAACCTAAGCTTAACTTTCCTTTCTTAACTTTAGTCATCATCTGATTGTACATACTTACATTATCAAATTCACTGACACTGGGAGGACATTCTGATGGTTCTTGACACACACAAGCAGGCTTATTGTCTGCATCAAGTTTACATGTTTTTCCACGTTTGCAACGGAAATTGTCACATGGATCTAGAAGAAAACACACTGCAATTATCTCCGACCTATAATTCATCTGATATTTTAAAACCCTGATATAAATGACAGACAGTCTTTTCCTGACTGGTTTTGTTTTATCTCAGTGGAAACCAATGTGCTGTAACCACCCCACATTCCTCTGTCATTAGAGTTGGCACAGTGATGAAATTCAACTTGATCGCTCTTATTCACTCCTTAAGCCTGCAGAGCTCTGTTTTGGTAGTGACTGTGAGGCAGAGTGGCACTATTCATGCGGAAGTTGGAGCAAAATGATCCAGTCAGCAGATTCCCCTGTGAGACTGTTGGGATAGTGAATGAGTCATTGGTGAATGCCGCTACAGCCGCTGAACAGACACAATGGAAGACACTCCATCCTCCAAAACCAAAAACTAATTATCTGAAAGATACATTTAGACCAAATTTTTGATTATTTTACCAATTTCAGTCTTGTTTTAAACTAAAGATGTATTTGAGTCTTTTTTATTATTATTATTATTATTTTATTTTAAAATCCTGTTCTATTTTTTTCTTTAATAACTGTTAACCATTATCAAATGAGATCTAAAAATACCAACCACAGGAGGCCAAATGGGATACTTTTGACAATAAACAATCAACAATAAACACCAACCTGCAGGGGTTTCTGGGAGATGTATGCTTCCATCAAAAGAGGGCCTGGCCCTGGGGTACAGATCCACTGTAGCTCTTATCTGCACTGGATTCATACCAACTAAAGGACCCTGGAAAAGTAAAAAAGAAAGATTTAAAAGAAAACTTCATGACATATGGAAAATATAGAAATGATCCAATTACTTATCAGTATATCTGATTGCAGCAGACAAGCAAAGGGAAATGTTAAGTTGATGAAAACTGGGGTAACAGATTTTTTTTTTTGCCACTAAACTTAACATTAATATAGTATCACCTTTTTCTGACTGGATAGCAGTTGCCTATTTACACAACCAGCAGATATAGAATAACAACAGCAATAATATTAGTCTAAATTGTGGTCTCCAACAGCCTTTATTTGCCAGTCAGCAGTTCAGTTTGTTGGATTTAGGCAGATCTATTGGCAAAAATTAAACATATTCATAATTATGCTTTCATTAGTGTTTAATCAGCTGAAACTGAGAGTAAATGTACTTAGTATAGGCACAAAAAACACTTTGTTAGGGTTAGGTGATCATTTGACACGTGCGTTGCATTTAAGTTACTACTCCTATAAACTTATGCAACTTTCGTCATCATGGCAACAGTAGCTGCAGTTTTAAAGACTCTCCCGTCTTGTGGTTGGAAACAGGAAGCAAACAGCAGTCTTCCTCCCCCAAGTCAACTATTGTATTAAATCATCAACCCAACCATCCTCCGCACAACAAATCAAAACTCACATCACACACGTCTTCTGAACTGCGTCACTTATCCGTTCGTGTGGCCATCACGACAAAGGACCTTAATTGACCTTCCATTGGCACTGGTCCCGTCGTACTGGCAATTGTAACACATCACGTGCAACCACCACATAATGTAATGTTGACATGTTAAGGTCATTTCACGGAAGGTCCAAGGTCATTTGATGACATGATACCAAATTGTCATTATTTAAATGACCGCTACAGGTCGCTTAACTTTAAAATACAACTGTGGGTTGTAATTAGCTGCCAGCAAAGAAAGACCTATGAGGTTGATTTCCAGTGGAAAACAGTCTCAGAGGAGTTTGAGATGAGGGGTGTTCACTTGGTTGCAATCTGCAACCTCGCTGCCAGATGCCACAAAATCTTACACACTGGTCTTTTTCATGATCCGCAATGCTCACCAGCTAGTTGCTAACTCTGTGTGTCTGCTGTTTGAAGCTGGACGGGCAGGGTAACTCTCGGTGGGTTTGTCATGTGAGTCGTTGATACACAAATACTGATTAGCCACTTTAAAGAGAGTTAATGGACAGATTGTGTATGCATTACCCATTTTCCTGCCCTTCTCCTCTTTGCGTTGTGGACTGCATTGTCAATGCTGCTGTCCTGTGACTCCTGAGGATCCTGTTGGCTCTGCTCTTGTCCAGGTTGTGTTTCCTCTCTCTGTGGAGAGTGTTTCCTCGCCCTCTGGTTTTTCTTTTGCTTCCTTGTCTTTCCCTTGGTGTGACTTCCACTTTCATTCTTACTCTTCTCTTCCTCCTTTCCTGACAGTCGTGACCCCGATTCAAGCTCTACGCTGCTCTTTGGTTCTTGAGGGTCCACATTTGGTTCAGGTTCTTTCTTATCGACACTTACATCTCTAGATATAGCCGATGAAGTGTCGTAATCGGACTCTTCCTGACTGTCCGCTGCCTCAGTGTTTTGCATTTCTTGTTCATAGTCGTCAGCAGTTCTGGGAAGATCTTTCTCACTAGTTCCCGTCTCTTTTACATCTGGAACATCTGGTTTTGGAGTAGACTGGGTGTCATCAGTGATTGGTTTGACTTCAGCTGGTAAAACCTGTAGAGGTTGCATTGCGCCACTGTCAGCAGCGTAGTCAAGATCGACAGGAATCTCTGATTCTGTGCTGCCGTCTGTTTCATCCAGCAGTCCCAATTGCTCATCTCTAACAGCCATTTTGCTGACAGACTCTTCCCTCTGTTCCTCTTGAGATATCTTCTCCACCTCCTCCTCTACTCCATCTTTCACATCTTCCTCCTCCACTTCCTCTTCATCAACTACTTCTTCCCTGGTTTCTAAGGGTTCATCCAACTTGCTTTCCTTCCCCTCAGCTTCCTCAATCTCAGTGGTCTCCAAAGCCTTGCTTGACTCCACTATGCCTTTTTCAGCCTCCACTTCTTCTTCCTCCAGCTCTCTTTCTTCTGCTTCCTCCTCTTCTTCTGTCTCTTTCTTAAGGAGGTCGACCAATTCCTCCTCACTCAGCAGGACTGCTGTGCTTTTCTCTCTCTTTTCCGCCACCTCTCCATCCTCCTTGCCAGCGTTAGCATTGTCCTCGGTGCTCAGTTCCTCGTCTTCCTGCTCCTGATTGCTGGCCTCAAATGTGACTAAAGTGGGTAAGATCTGTGGCTTGTTGTCCTCATCTGTGATAACATCCTGAACCATGAGAGAGGGGAAAAAAATCCATTAAATAGTATGAAAATATCAAATGTTTTAAATAACAAACTTTAAAATGGTTAACTCCACTTTACCTTTTCTTTGGCTGTGTGTAAAGACTTATGTGATCCATGATGCTTTCCATGAGGTTTACTTTTTACCTAAACATAACAGGAATAATTATGAATGTTCCTCTGTATAGTAAACAGCAAAACAAAAAATCATATTACATCTTTATTCCCTCCAGACTTTTGTTTGGAAGAAATTCTAGTTGTCAACTAGGAAAAAAAGAGAAGGACTTTGCTACTTACAGACAGAGCAAATGTCGCTGCCAGTAAGTAAAGGAATACTAAGCAGGCCCTCATACCTGTAAAATTCAAATGAATGGTTTAAACATTGGATATAACTGTTCAAAAAATGTATGTAACTTATATTATTGTAAGTCACTGCAAAGTGGAAAATCTGAGAAACGTTTTAAACTGAGATCTAAAAAGCAAGTCACAAACACTCTATGCATTATATCCTGACTTCTAATTGGTCGCTCCGAAGATGTGAACTTGGCACATTTTTCAAAGTTGAAACACATGAATGCATCTGTATGCTGCCAACACATTCATGACAGGCGGAGCTGCGGGACTGGCCTCTGCTGTTGTCATGGTTACAGGCCTCTGAGATGCGCCTCGCTCTCAAAAGTCACATTCAGAGCTTGAGTAAACACCAGTGGCTACCAGACTGGAAAAAGTTGACTAAGTCCACAAACTTTTTGTCTCTGTGGACGGAAACAAAACAGATTACTGGGACTGTCCAGCGGGATCAAGGCTCTGCGGTTTAGCACAGTAAACCTTGAAATTGGTGCAGGCAGCAGGACTGCATGTATGGAAATGAATCAAAAAGAATAAATCACTGAATATTCTTTGATATCAATGATTAAGAGGCAATGTTACAAAGGAAATGTACATTTTATCATATAAAATATGATAAGAAGATACTCTGTATATATCATGCAATTCAATAAAAATATGAAAATGTATTGTAAAAAAATAGTACATATACAGATTAGACTATGTACAGGTATGGGTGAGCAACATTTAAATTTGTCTACTCTATGTGTAATATATAAGTAAATCACACTATAAACAACGCATCAATAATCACTACCTCTTAATATATACAAAAATAATCGAAAAAGGCACCACTGTCAAAAAATACTCAAAGTAAAGCATACTTCAGTATAATCAAGGCAGCAGTCACTCTCTGTATGCCACACAACAGTTTCACTGAAAACTAGTTAAAAAATAAGATGTCACACCCTCCTCTCATAATCATTAATAAACTGCATTGCAAAATAGTGTTAAAGTCTCATTAAATAGGATTTTACCTGAGGCTGGCGGTTGCAAAAAAAGTGAGAATCCCGCATAAAACACCAGAACGCGCCTGTGTTGAACCTGTGAAGATGTCCTTTTGTATTCAAGAGAGCACACACATTGTCCACACAAACTGGCATGCTATACGCACGCACGCACGCACGCGCGCACACACACACACACACACACACACACACACACACACACACACACACACACACACACACACACACACACACACACACACACACACACACACACACACACACACACACACACACACACACACACACACACACACACACACACACACACACACACAAAGTTTTTTCGGGGTCTAGGATGCCAATGCTAACTTTGGGAGGGAGGCAGACAAAGAGATCTCACATTGAAGTTTGGTTGGATGATCTACCAAAAAAAATCTACAATCTCAGTTTCCCCAAAACATAAAAAGCGCTGTGCAGAGATAAAAAATTAAAACTAAAAAAAAAACAGCATCTGTTGACAGGTTTGAATAAATAAAGCTGTATCGTTGAGGATAAAGTCATGGGTCGCATATCTGTCTAATTACATACTTGCCTATCTAGGTCTTGTGTTGGATTTAATTTCTGTTTTTTGACTTGTATTAGGCTGTTTAATACAATATAAAGCCAATACAAATGTGACCACAATGTTTTTGTCAGTTTCAACCACTAGATGTCACTCCATCACAAGTCTAATCCTGAAGCCACCACCGAAAGCTATAACAGCGGTTTATACTGTATTTCGACATGATGGGATGAGGATGGGCAAATAGCCGCCATTCAGCGGTTTCGACTACTCTTAATCTTTAAAACAGTAGTTTCTAAATAGTCTCGACTGATCATCAAATACTTGTATGAGACAATATCTGTATAAATGATATATGCTCTAAAATGCACATTGTTTGTGCATTTTTTTCTGGCATGATTACGAACCTTAAAAATACGTTACATACTTTGATGACCAAACAACGTTTGCACATGAAAAAAGAAAATAATTATATAAGAAAACATTAGAAAAATATAGACAACTACAACAGCAGCTGGCCACTGGCCAGATTTACAAAATGTCTAGGTGATAGTAACCTCTTTAGTATTCATTAGCAAAGCAAGATCATCAAAGTAAAAGTTAATGATAGGCTGATTTACATTTAAGCCTACTGCACAGTGGCCTCCCATTCATACTTTATTCCGTTCTATTTTTTTTGTTGTTGTTGTTTATTTGTCAGAATTTTATGCCTTTAACCATTAGAGACTAATTTCTGTCTTTTTGAGTGGCAGCTAGAGGATCTTTAGGGGGAGACAGCAAGGCAATAGTATGTGCCACATAGAAGTGGTCAACAACATTTGGAAGCTGGGATCCTGAAGAATAATGTGAGGTGAAACTCGACAACCTTGCATTAAAACTGAGCTGCTACAGCTGCTGAAAGATAGTAATGCTGTCCCATGTCTCTGAGGATTAAACGTAATGTCAAGCCTTGTGTAAACCCCTTGAATTTCATTTGCAAATGAAATTTGTTCTACAAATAAACTTGCCTTAGTTTGATAGTGATATTTCCATCCTCTGTTCATTGCACTTGCTGCTATTAGCATTAACTTCCTCCTCTCCTCTAGCTTGATAAACGTTAGTTTCCTGCTCTCTTACTGACAAAGATGTTGCCAGGGTACTTCTCTATCATCGTGTCTGTTGTTGGTGCTAATGTCAGTTGTTGAAAATTCTTATCAACACATTTTTGCTTTTACTGACGGCCTCATGAACAAATCTGAAGGTCACTTTAGCATCACTTTTTTCCTGCTGTTGCTCCTGTTTGCGGTCTTGTCCTTTGACCTCTTAATCTGAATTTCTATCTGGGCTGAAAGTTAGTTAGTCACTGTTCACCACTTACTGGAATCTTTTTGATTATAATTTCTTTAGGTGTGGATATGCAGGTCTTCCACCATCTGCCGGGAGGTGAGGCAGCACCCTGAGTACACCTACTGCACAAAGACTTGTGGCCCTCAAGGGTCATATTTGAGTACCATGACTCTCTTACCAGTCTGACAAGTGTCCAGATGCGTTAGAAATATCAAAAACACAGATGTATGAGATGCCTGACTGAAAGGGTCAATACATCATCAAAACGTAAGTCCTCTTCGGGTGAATGTGCAGACGTTGTTGACTGTCTGTGTGCCACAACAAGCATCAATCATGTTCTCTTCACTCCTCCCCTGTGGTTTTGGCAGACTGGTGAACATCCAGTCTAATTACAGGTTTCTTTTGCACAGTTAAAATCCAAAGTGAGGTTAAACAAGGAATTCTCTAATCTTATTTTGGGCCTGGCCATATAAGGGCATCCAGGAAACAATTATGAGCGTCAGGGAGGAAACATTGAAGTCTTTATTTGAACTTTCTACTGTACATGCTCTATTTTCAAGAAAACTTCCCTCCTACCATTAACATCATGTAACACTGAAGGCAAAAGGTTACACAGTTTTTTTTTACAAGAAATTGCATGTGTGTGTGTGTGTGTGTGCGTGCGTGCGTGCGTGCGTGCGTGTGTGTGTGCGTGTGTGTGTGTGTGTGTGTTTGTGTGTGTGTTTAACTCAAGTTATGTGGAGTTGCCACATGTTTAACCCATAGGAAGATATCAGAATGAATAATTTTCTAAATGTAAGATTAGAATAAATAAAAAGTATTGTGTAGACTCAGCACTACCTCTAACCTTTCTGCTAATTAATCATTAGAAAGAAATGTAATTAAACAGTAAAGAAAAAAACCACCCATTTCACCGAAAACAATATATATAGGAAGATATCAGAATGAATACTTTTCTCAATGCAAGATTATAATAAATCAAAAGTATTCTGTAGACTTAGCACTACCGCTAACCTTTCTGCTAATTAATCACTGGAAATTTTTTTTAACTTAAACGGTAAAGTAAAGAAAAAAACACCCATTTCACCGGAAACAATCATAACGCTGTCTGGTTCTCTTTTCCTCTCTGTGTGGGTGAGTTTGTTTTTTCAACAGGCCACAAACCCTATGGTTTAGTATACTAAATTATATTTCACTAAAGACTTGAGAGGGGGTGGAGAAAATCTGGTGACTAAATGAAACAGCTGTGTGTGTGCGCGTGTGTGTGCACGTGTGCGTGCGTGTGTGTGTGTGTGTGTGTGTGTGTGTGTGTGTGTGTGTGTTTGTGTGCATGTAGAAACATCACTGTGCCTGTGTGTTTTGAGCACGCTGTCCGGAACAAACACACCTTCGTGTGTCAACAAGGGAGAGAGACATCCGGAAGGAAGTGATGCAGTCATCTTAAGTGAGGTTACTTATATACAGTAGTCCTTGGAGTGTCCTACAGCATATCCACACATCGGGCTTTTACCGCCTCAACTGCCAGTCTCCATACGTGGCTCAGATTAGGCACTGGATTCTCCCGTTTGCTGCTTTACACGCCATACAAGGACCACTGACACCATCTCTTTCACCATCTCTGAATCCAGCTGACTAAAAGGTAATTGATCGTGCATTGATTGTTCTAACATGCATTTTTGCTTTTTTTTGCTTTTGTTCATAACTCATTCTTTTGAGTGCAGCATATCTTTTGTCTGATTTCTCTGAGCTTTCATTGTTGTTGGTTAAACATGGTTTTATCTTTGTGTTAACATTTTCTTAACATAACGGTTCAAATGTATAAGCAACATTAATTTGTTCAGAAACACTTTATCTTTGCTCTTTACGCGAACGGATTTTAATTGTTAGTAAGTATTTATATTTGCAAAACCACCAAACAAATCATATTATATGTTATATATTATATTATATCATATTTTCACATATTTCTGTTGCAGAATGAAGGTCATGATTATCACATTTTGCCTGATTGGAGCAGTGTTTGCCAACCCAGTAAGTATGAAACTCTTACTAAGAAATCTCTTACTACAGGCTATTAGATCTAAGAATTAATGCAATAAAATGCAGTTTAATGCAACATTAGACAACGTTGCTAAACTTGAAAAGATTTATATAACATGATGTCAACTTTTATTGTATTAATAAAGGTGAAACAGACTCAACAGCCTCTCACCTAAGGGGCTTTGGGTGGCTCTGTGTTGACATGATATATGCATTTTCATTTATTTAATGATAATTATAACACCGAGGACGTGTCCACCTTAAAAATAGTGTAATAAGTATAAATATCATCTTTCTGTGGTGTTACTTCTTGTTCATGTCCGTAAACTACTAACTCTCATTGTGAAATGCCCACTAAATTAATCTAGATTAATTTTATGCACATCCTGGCTGCAGGCATGCCTTGAAATCAAAAGAATTGCAGTGTTTTCCTTGTAATGAGCACGCTCTCTGTTTCCTCCGTGACAGATTCTACACGATGTCGTTTCGGTATCAAGTGAGCTGGACTCAAACTCAGTAAGTGTCACCGGAAATACGGTCCTCTCTCCAAACTGCATCACACACACGAGTCTTCAGAGTACATCATAGGAACCTGACTACACTGTAATTCATCTGACAGAACTGTAGCTGCATTCCACTGACACAATCAACTGAAAACTTAACAGTAGTTGGAAGTTTCTCCAGACCTCAAGACAATTCCCATGTCAGAGACTATTGTTAATTACACCGTATGTCTGCACCCATTTATGCAGCAAAGCGATGGTTGACATGAATGGATCTTAAATGAATGTGATGATTGTTGATGCTGCAGTCACAGGGTGTAATTAAATCTATTGTAATGTGTGCTTACTTTGTTTTTTCTTTCCCAGACTGAAAGCGTGTCTGTTTCCCAATCGTCTGAAAATGAGACCTCAGAGATGCAGGTAATGCATACATTTATTCTACTGATGGGTAAATGATTATTTTCTCACTTTTTGCATCACTTTTGATTGTTGATTTTTACCTAAATGGATCTTTATTCTGCTTTGTGTTGCAGAGCTCTGAGGAAACCACCTCAAATCAAGTGAGTTATTTTTTTAGTCTTAAATGTCTGCAAGACACAAGAAAAAATGTGTGATCAAACAGATCTAAGTAACCTGATCATGTGATGTAAATGTGTCTCTTTTCTTTGCAGAGTTCAGAGTCTGAATCATTAGAGTCCACATCAGAGGACAAGGTGGGTTGTTTCAGCAATCACTTTCATTGTATATATTTCAAAGTCATCAATTTTCAACATAAAGTATACTGTTGCTGGTTTTATAACAATCTTTAATGTTTCTTTTTGACAAACAGACTTCAGAGGAGAGCAACAGTCAATCAGATGAAGATGATGGGGTAAAATGAATTCAAGTATTTTACTAATGTATAGTCTTTTATTATAATATCCTCTTTGCTCATATGGTTCACTATCTTTCCACAGATGGACTTTATGGCTGAAACCAAAGATGACAGCATGGGCAGCGAGGAGAATCTACGAAAGGTGGGATAAACCTTTTTTTTTTCTTTCTTTCTTTTTTTTACCCTCTCACATGATTTTTAAACTGTGGCCTGCTTCAGTTGAGGTTAAAGTTGGGTAACGCTATCCTCCCGTTTATTCTCTGCTTCAGAGTTGGGTGAGAGTGTTTGCAAGTGCAGTGAAAGCCCTGAGCGCAGAGGACAACAGCAGCGCGGAGGCCAGCAATGAGCTGACTGACAAACAGACCTCCACCAGCACCGACACCGCTCAGAGCAACACAAACCTGCAGAACCCCACAGACAGCAGCGACTCCACCAGCGACAGCGCTGACACCAGTGAGATTACGGCTGACACCAGTGAAAGCAGCGAGAGCACCAGCAGTGAAAGCCTTGAGAACAGCGACAGCAGCGATGCCAGCAAGAGCTCAGAAGACAGTAACGCCAGTGACAGCGCTGAGCTGGAAGTCAAAGCCGCAGACTGTGTGAATGGGACGGAGAGCTGTGAAAGTGAAGAGTACTTCTTCCAGAATATAGGAGATGATGGCCATTTCTCAGTGGACAATCTGATGGTGCCAGATGAGGATGAGAGGGAGTTAAATCTAAGAAGATGATGACGTGCACTTGTGCGGCTTTATATATTGTATGAACTATACAGCACTCTGAAAATGACCAGCCTGAAGACTTCAGGGTGACAGACTTGCTTTAGCCCATCGCTTCTGAATGTTGATTTTACAATTATGCTTCCTGCTGCTGATCCCTACATTTTTGCGTGTGAAAATTATTCTGGTACCCAAAGCATTTTCTTTATTTATATATAATAATAAACCAATAATATAGCCGTGGTATTTGGGGCTCACATGTTTTGACATAATTAGACATAGCATAAGTACATTTGCTTAAGTAGCTACTTTTCTTGTACTGTGTTGAAATACTACTTTCCAATGGGAAATTGATGCAACTTCCTCAAATACATTATAAAGGGAATATTGTACTGTGTATTCATCTATATAGGCCATAATCAGAGTTATTTATACATATATTTTTCAGACTAAGATTTAAAAAAACAAAGCGGTAAGGTTGAGGAGGGTTGAGAATTTCTTCCATGAAACAATAAAAAGGCATGTTTCACAATTTTCCAGTTAAATTCTAATGTTTGTTCTCTAGGGGACACGGGCCGGTTAGCTCAGTTGGTTAGAGCGTGGTGCTAATAACGCCAAGGTCGCGGGTTCGATCCCCGTACGGGCCACATCTAGTTTTTTCACATTTTCACAACGCACTAAACCAAACGGTAGTGAGAAACAGTACATGCAAACTCCAAATACGGAGCTTTATTGTGTCCTTCAATACATTAAACTGTGCACTAGATGGCGACAAAGCTTAACGCAGCTATTAAAGGCATAACACACACTCAGACCCATACGTAGCACTGCATATACTGTCATCCAAATGATGAAGGAAAATGTCCATTAAGCGCTGCTGCTATGAACACCAACAGAGTCTGATATAGACTATTGTTCCTAGTTCTTGTAAAGTTAGTAGGAATATCAGAGCCTTATTTTTCTTAACACTGATGGTATCTGACTATGTTCAAACATATTCAGCTGTGTCAAAAGTGACATTAAAGTGGTACTGCAGCTTCATTTGAAACAAATTAATGCAGCTACTCTTATTATTGTCTGCTTAATTTCTGTGACATACAGAAAATACAGAAGACAAAAAAATGAATTACCACATTTACAATGCAATATCTTCATAACTTCCTTTTCTCTTCTGCAAATCTGCACTGAAATGGATCAAAATGAATACACTACAACATTTACACAAACCCTTGTTAACCTTTCATTATAAATGTTTAAAAAAAACAACAGTATTTAGGTCTTAGAAAATTTTTATTTCAACATACTTAAATGTTTGGAAATTTAGGAACAATAAATGAAAACTGAAGGATTTGGCTGCCCTGACATTGTAAATAAAACAGATGACATCCAACATAAATGAAATCACCTTTACCTTTGACCTTCCACTGAGAATGGACAAGTTAAAAAAAAACCAACTAAAGCCATAAACATAAATTATGCCCAAGTCCAATAATTATAATACTAATCAAACTTAATATTGTACAAAAATACAAATCATAATTAACAAGCAACAATAATGTTCACCGTGCTATGACTCCTAAGATGAACGAACTGAACTGGAGCATCAGATTGTGTTTGAAGTCAAGACTGTTATCTGGGAAAGTGAGACTTCAGGTGCTCCTTCAGAGCCGGTATAGTGGGAAGCTCTTTGCGACACTCGTGGCAGCGCAGAGGTAGTTTCAACATCTCACCGGTTCCTTCTTTTACAGTCACCTTACCATCTGTTTCAAGCATCTGAATGACATCTGCAGGAAAGAAAAACACAGTGTGCATCGTGCCCATGAAGAGGAAAATATGATGTAATAGTCACAGTGTATTTGAGCTTTTAACTGATATTTATATAAATAAATAAATGACTTGTGCTCCTACCACGAGACTCAATGAAATAGTCAGTTGTAAATGAGTTCCAGTGCTTTTTGTTCTTCAAACAAGGAGAGTCAAAGTCCTGGCTGATCACATGGAGGTGAACGTGACTGGAAAAGAGTGTAAACAAAACAAGAATGTTCTTTTTAATATCAGAAAAAAGTTGAACTTTCTTCTAAGGTGAATATGTATTGGTTTTTTTTTTTTTTATCATGTAGCACCATACCAATCCATTTGCTAAAAATTCTTTATGCATTTTTTAAAGACTTTTTTTTACATATTGGTTGTGAATCCATGTAAATACCACCAACGAGGGCCACCTAGTCAGACTACTATTGTACCCGTGTTGTGTATTTACTTTCTGCCAGCAATAAAAACTTACAATCAAGGAAGGAAAGTATTCATGGGAAACATTCTCCAATCACTCCATTTCCTCCTCCTTTCTATTGAGTTCCTTGCTCTTACTACTAGGTGGCAGTAAAGTGTAAAAGTTTAGTGTCACAGGCATTAAAGAAACAAGGATAAAGCTGGAATGAGCTCCGGGTAAAAATGAATGCATTTTCTAAATTTCCCTCTAATGCCTCTGCATACAAGACTTACCTTCAATTTACTGCATGTTAATTTGTTTAGTATATTTCATACACAAAGACAACACAACGGGTTATATATGAGGAATCAACAATTCGGAAATACAGAATAGATTTAGACATAAAATAATCCTATTCAATGGAAACTATATTGAATGAGGGGAGAAAAAAAAAAAAAAAACACCAGAGTGGTGTTAAACAGTTATTACTTACCTCATACTCGGGATAGCGTGGTAGCCTGAGCGGAAGCGTAGCGAGCCAGAATCTGGGCACTTCTGGACCATTCGGTCGCCAACTTGATGCATGTGTTTCACCAGATCATAGTGCTCCTCACGCAGAGCCTTCAGACTGGGAATCGACTGCCATGGGAGGACGAGCCAGTGGTGGCGAGCTTTGGGGTATTTGTCTATAATTACTACCACTTTATCATCCTTGTATACCTAGAAAAATTGAACCGGTGCTATTTAAAGACAGACTTTGTGAGAATTCAAAGCAGTGCAAATAAAAGAAGCTGTCGAACAGATCGGTAAGCGTCACACAGACTGTGAATCTGTTTTGAGAGACTAGCTACCTGCATCTTGGGATCTTGCATTGAAGCCTTCAGACCTTGGCTCCAATGTCCAGCACTTTCCTGCAACAGATTTTAGGTATCACGTTTATCCTGTATAACATACTCACAGCAGATGATCCATTAAAGGCAAACATGATAAAAACAACATTTTAAAGGTGTGACCTGCCTATTTGTGTATTTGTTTTTTTTCTTACGCTTGCTTTTGTGGCTTCTCCGGGGCTGACTTGTGTGTGTTTGGCTGCTTTCATACTCAGAGTCTCTCTCTGGCTCTCTCTGTCCTCTGAAGTCAGCTCTCGTGGTCTTTTGGTGCCGCTGTGGTTGCCAGTTGGATCCTCTTTGAACTGCACAGTGTAGGGGTAGAGCTGGTTGACAATACGAAGCTGCTGTCCAGGCTTCATTTTGACCTCATTGCCTTTACCCACCACCACCGATTCTACGGAGGAGGGATTCAAGCCCAGCTTTGGAATACAGATGGGAGAAGAGAGACAGTGTTGGATGACCAGCTGAAGACCTTTTAATAGTCATTTCAGAAAGAAAAAATGAACATGTGTCTGAAAATAAATCGCCGTGACATTTAACTCGGTTCAAAATTGCATTTCATACTCACAAAATCAACGTGTTTTTTTTTTACGTGTCTTACCTGTTTAACTTTGACATAACCTTTGTTGCATTCTGCTCTCAGTTGAACTGGTTGGAAAGGGATGACATTCGCCCGTGTTAGTTTATTTTGAACGCTTGAGAGTCTTGCATTCTTATTTCCTTCCAATCAAAACTACAAACACCCATAAGAAAGCTTCAGAACAGAGGTTAAAGAAACAACAACCGTGTCATTTTTCTCTTCTGTTATAATCCCCTTAAAATACTACTAAAATAAAATGTACAAGATAACTTTTTAATCTTTACATTTGTTCGTTTAATTGAAAATTACGCTGCACTTTGTTGAAGAATAGAGACATTTGTACAGTTTATGTATAATGTATCTTCGTTTTCCGCTAACTAATAGTAAAAGCAGCACATCTATTGATCATAAGACATGAAGATAAGGGAAGATATATTAATATATATATATATGTGTGTGTGTGTGTGTGTGTGTGTGTGTGTGTATATATATATAGCTATTTTCTCCTATATTTTACAGTCAGTAAATACTTTCTAACACAATCCTAATCCGTTTGTATGATAAACAATACTGTTTTTAGACAATTTTTGTCTTTCTAACAACACAGCATGTCTTTTACCAATGCAACCGAAATGTACCTGAATATTTTTAACTGAATTAAAACCAACTCAAACAAGCAAAAATGAAGAACGTAAAGCAATTATCAGCTTGAAACATCGTCTGAGCATGCTAAAGTAATTATAATCCAATACTAAATTGTTCCTTCCCTTAACTTAATTCCTGAAATGTTTGAAGCTCGCTTTTACAAGTTGAGCTACTTGCAAGTGCATTGAGCTGGAAATGCAGTTTCGCTACCTTGCTGACGAGAGCATTTCTTGTCTTTGATAGTTGTTTCCGGGCCTCGGCCCAGCACAACGGTGTGTAAATGAGGCAGCTTGACGGGATCGTGGTTACCATCCTCGCTGATAAGCCAGCAAACCGGCATTTTATCATCGTATGAAGCTTTTTTTTTTTTTTTTTTTTTTTTTTTTTCCGACGAGCTTTACATTTCCTTCCACGCTTTGTTTTTTTTTTTTTTTTTTTGGTTGACTGGGGCTCGTCGCAGGAATAGTGACGTCACGTGGTGCGACCGGGGTTGTTTTTCTTTTTTTTTTTTTTCCTCCCATGCTAGAGGCGGGTTGGAAGCAGGTTGGAAGATTCTGGAAGAATAGCCGAGACTACAAGTCTTCTCTCTCTCTCCAACTTGTAAGCGATCTCAACATTGTACCGTTACGCGTTTAGAAAATAGCCGCCGTCTGTATGTATTTTGTTTACATCGGTGTCACAGGTGGATTTTGTCGTTCAGCGTTGATAAAACAACCGAGCTAGCGTTTTAGCTTTACCCGGGCTAAGTAGCTAAAAAAAAAAAAAAATAAACCTACGTAGGGCCCCGGTTAGCCCTGTTTGTAGCCCTCACGTTGTAGCATCTTATTTAAATACATGGTTATTACACGTTAGCGTGACGGAGGTAACCATCGGGTTATTAAAAAGGTTTATAACCGGAGAAAACCCTCAAGAGGTCTTTCGACACGTTTTCAACACATGTATTTTTTTTTTTTCGGATGGTCAATAAGTCGTTGTTTTGTTTTAACTTCTGACTCAAAATAAATGTGAAAGAAATCTTCACTCTCAGAACAAGTTAATATTGTTCACTTTATATATATATATATATTTAAAAAAAAAATCGTATCGGACGAATGAGCTCATATTAAAAATTCATAAATCATAAATCATGTTCTCCAGAATCCTCAGTCGATAATCTAGTCCAGGTTTGATCTGACATCTGGATCAGGTTCAATGTGGTGCATTCAAATAAATACGAGAGGTTTTACTCATTTGGAAAATGGGTTTGAGAACATACAGAATTAGGTGGTGTAAAAAAAAACAAAAAAAACAACTGCAGAATAAAACGTGTCAGAGCTGTAAAATACGTTTCCCTTTATTTTAGCCTTTAAAAAAAAAAAAAAAAAAGTGAAAGCGAAAGGTCACCAGCTGAAGTTAGCTTTCGATTCCCCAGATCAGACGCGGTGTTGGCAGGTTTGAGCTCACCGAGTCCTTTAAGAAAGGCCCCGGCGCACATTTTGTCGTGATTTCGAAAGCTGCAGTTTGTGTTGCGTTTGGATCGCGTCGTGTTGTGTAACGAGGAGAAGCACATCTCGTCCCGTTACATCACAGCTGGTAGAGTAGATGTTAGGTAACGCTACAACACAAGTTATTCGGTGGCCGAAGCTGATGGTTCAGCCTTGAAAAGGAGCTTAAGTTGTATTTTTCAATTCTCCACATTAAATTCAGCAAAAGCTGAACATCGTAACGTGTTGTTTTTTTTAAGGTTACATTTATTTAAGTTCTATTGTTTCTGTCTTTTGTCTTTTGGGGGGATCAGTAAAGTAAACTCACTATAGCGCATTAGTTTTTAGATATATGTAACTAATAAACCGGCCGTAGAGTGTAAATCCACACATACGTTTATACACCTTAAAGCCGCCTTGTGCGTTGCCATGTTGATGGCGATGAACAGTGACTGGCACAATCTTAACGCTGACAGGTACAGAAACATTGTGATGTCACAAATCTGTTCAGGACTATCACACGGGGTCATAAAGCCATTTAGTGTAATAGATAGGCAGGTAGATAGATATAATAGTCTCGTAATAGATCCTACTTTTTAGAAGTATGACAGTCATTCTTTTCAAAACAGAGTTTAAGACATCTTGGATTCAACTTTTTTTTAAAGCCGTGTTGTTGTATTGAGCTGCATTGTATTGAAAAAAAAAAAAGGTAATAATGTTTTATTCACAGACAGAATAGATACAAAAAACTTCTGCTCCTATTTTCTAATAATAATTAAGGGGAAGCCCAAAATGTTGAAATCCGACTCTAAATTGAATCAAGACCCTGTGCCTAACTTTTCCATGAGCAACAGCATAAAGGCCTCTCTCTCAGTTCAGCCACATGATGATGCATTTTGGTTCGGCTTCATTAAAAAACTCTCTTTTTTTCCTTGTAACAGAGACGTCACAGAATTGTTTTTTTTTTTATCACCACATTCAATTTCATCCACATTCTTACATCTGGTTACTCTAAATTCAAAACCAAAGATTGGCCGGCAAGTTCTTCTCTGGTATGTTTTAGAGGCGTTCAGGAGCTACTTGGAACTTTACATTTAAATACTGATTATATTTGTCTCGCTTTTACTTTCCCAAGGATTTCTGTTGAAGGTAAACATGGTGAAGGAAACAGGCTTTTATGACACTTTGGGTGTGAAACCTACAGCCACTCCTGATGAACTGAAAAAAGCCTACCGCAAACTAGCTCTAAAATATCATCCTGACAAAAATCCTACAGAAGGAGAGAAGGTAAGTACCTTTTTGTTACTGTCATAAAGATTAACAGCTTTGCGACAAATGTCATTTGAGCCATGTGTTGTTGTTGTTTTTTATTTTTCAAAAGTTCAAGCAGATATCACAAGCATATGAGGTGTTGTCAGATGCCCAGAAGAGAGAGATATATGACCGTGGAGGTGAAAAAGCTATCAAGGAAGGAGGGACTGGTGGCAGCGGTGGGAGTTTCGCATCACCCATGGATATCTTTGACTTGTTTTTTGGTGGAGGAAGTCGTATGCAAAGAGAGCGAAAAGGTACGCAAATGTTAGGGAAATAATCAGTGAGCTGAAATAATGTGTAGAGTTGATAAAAGTGTCTTTAAGCACAGCGTGGCATAATCAAATCTCTTGTTTTGTCTGAGCAACAGCAACAACAAAAAAACCAGAATATTCAGCTTGCTGTAAGAATCAGAGGAGCAATTAAAACACTATTCTAGTCTCTGGTAGAAAAAATACCTGGTTGATTAGGTCCGCTGGGTTTACTTGCTCTAAATGGTAGAATGATCTATGTCTTTCTGCCTGGTTTGTTCTTTGAAGCTAAGAGTTTAATTAGACTACATTATTCAGCCGTTTTTATTTTATTTTTTTTTATTTCGATTGGCCTTTTTTTCTCAAGTTCAGCCAAAATGTCCACAAAACGAATTAACTGCCGTCTGACTACTTTGCTGTAGTTACAGTCTTTAAATTTACCGACGGTGCAACAACATAATATAGTTCAGAGCACATAATCGCAGCAAGGCGTGTCCAGGTAATCGGGACTGAGTGACAATGACTTCTACTTTTTAAATGATTATCATCACTATTTTAGAAATGCCATAATGTGTCACACACCGCGGTATGAATCTGAAAATGTATACTCGTGTGAAAAAATGGATACGGCTCAAGCCATTTCTTATTCTTACTCCCATATGGCTCAAATCTGTGATGTCTCTGACAACCGAACGTTTTGTTCCACTGCAGGTAAGAATATTGTTCACCAGATCACAGTGACTCTGGACGATCTTTATAATGGAGCAACAAGAAAACTTGCTGTCCAGAAGAACACCATTTGTGACAGATGTGAAGGTAGGTTTTTTTTTTGTTTTTTTTCCGATACAGTTACATATGTTTATCGGTGTCTGCTACTGGACTTGTTGCGTAATCCAAACGGGCATTCAGCACAGGCAGACCCAAACAAGCCTGAAAAGGGCTATTTTTTTTTTTTTTCCCCCCGACAACAAAGCACATCCGTCTGGTTAAAGAAATCCAGTTCGCCTCTGTTTGTGGCTTGTAAATAAATCAAACCCAATCAAGCCCCCTTAACTTTGTTATCCAGGAGTTTTGACAGTTTGTTTTGATCGTCAGGTCGTGGGAGTCGCAAAGGAGCTGCGCAGATGTGCATGTTGTGCCACGGCACAGGAATGCAGGTCCGCATGCACCAATTAGTACCGGGCATGGTGCAGCAAGTGTCCACGGTGTGCCACAGCTGCCAGGGACAAGGACAGAGGATCAACCACAAGGACCGCTGCAAAGGATGCGGAGGCCGGAAGATCCTGCGGCTGAAGAAGGTCGTGGAGGTTCACATTGACAAAGGTGAGAGAAAAAGGAGGGCCACCGGATACCCATCTGACTCGAGAAAAAAAACACATGCGGTGCATGCATGACTTGTTGGATTTGATTGTAACAGGAATGAGAGATGGTCAGAAGATAGTTTTCCATGGGGAGGGAGACCAGGAGCCGGGACTTGAACCAGGTGATATGATCATTGTCCTGGACCAGCGAGAACATTCAGTTTTCACCAGGTAATAAACCGTTCTGTTATCATTTGCGTCAGCAGTTTTTTTTTTTTTTTTTTTTTTTTTTTAAGCCCAACTCCCATTAATAGAAGAACATTTACGGGATTTATCGATCGTTACTGAATGTAAAAGTGGGAGATGAACCCAAGTACAGGCAGCAATTTTAGTCAGTGGATGTGTGTAAAAATTGAAATTATTACTTAAAGTCCAATTTCCCTTTTGCACCTTTTGAATTTGATCATAATTACAACAGAAACATTTTTTTTTATTTTTTATTTTTTATCAAATGTATATTTAGTAGTACGAGCACACCTTGATTTAAAAAAAAAAAATAAAGTCCACCCAGTTAAATTACCCGTCCTTTTCATTCAACTTGTTCTCCCGGTCGTCATCAGGAAAGGAGAGGACCTCATCATGTCCATGGAGTTACAGCTGGTTGAGGCTTTGTGCGGTTTCAAGAAGCCGGTTCAGACACTGGACAACAGGACTCTCCTCATCACGTCACATCCAGGTAATCTTTCACAACTGCCTTGTGGGTAGATGTCCGTACGAGACATTAGACACATTCTAGAGTGGGGTCTGTTTTCACATTGGCAGGACACAGTGTGCGCGATGCCTTTTTTTTCTAGAACAGTTGAAATTATTTTGTTTGAATGAATTTCTTCTTTTTTTTTTATTCATTTTTATGTTTGGAAAAAAAAAAGGTACTGATAATAGATACAAATGATTGTGTTCTTGGCTTCGGTATTGGGGATTCATTACCAATAGACAAAAAAAAAATAACACAATTGATTTGTAATCAGAAATAAATCCACTCCAACAAGGAAAACACGAGAGTGAATGTTAAACTGCACCTACTGAACCTGAACCTGGAGCAGCTCGCAGTGGCCGCGATTTATTTTACACTGAGGCGGCAGCATTCGACACCTTGCGGTGGCGAGCTGTTTCTGGCTCTGCTGAAGGTGTCAGCGAGGTGCTACTCGTGCTGGCTGATGACTCGAGAGACGGCAACGCAAGCGGTCTTTCAGATCGACGCTGCGCTGCATTTAATATTCGGTCCGAATTTATGTGTAAACTGACTTGAAGGTAATTAGCTTCCTACTTCCGCTTTGCCGGATTGTTAAAATATATATATTTTTTTTTAATTAAAGTCATGTCGGCAGGCCCTGGCAGACAGCTCTATGTACATCATTCAGTCCTCTAGATATGGCTAAACTGAAGGATGTTTTTCTTCTTCTTCTTTTTTTTTTTTTAATGGACAATCAGTATTTGGCATTTTGGATTTTGGTTCTAAATTTGAACTAAGTTCTGGTTCCCAACCCTTGTAAAACCATTAAACCACAAACTCATTCTTACTGAGTTGATTTCTTTCAAATGAAAATGAACGGAGAATAAACGATTGCCCATGCTCCTGTGTGCGTTGCCTCAAATGCCTCAAACACCGCAATGACGTTGAATATCCCGACAAAGATCCAGCGATGAGTACGTCTGGTTTTCACGACTTAGGTTGCCCGTGTTATTTTTTTTTTTCTTTAATCACAGGGGAATTGATCAAGCCTGGAGACACCAAGTGTGTCATGAATGAAGGGATGCCGACGTACCGCAGACCATTTGAGAAAGGACCTCTTATTATTCACTTTTCGGTAGGAACTTCATTAATATACCGTTTTTAAAATCTTTTTACACTTTTACTTGGCTGTTATCTTTTTTTTATTTCCCACACAAAAAGCTACACCTACATGCTGAAATGCGTTTGAGTTTCTGCCACGTGATTGGCTAGTTAGATATTTGCTTTAACAAGCAGTTGAACAAGTGTACCTAATAAAGTGGCCTGTGAGTGGATACCGTAATATACCAGCAAAAGGTCCGTGCTACGCTGCCATGTGCGCGGCTGGTGTAATTAACTCATTTGTGGTTTGTTTCCATTAGGTGGTGTTCCCGCAAGCCAATTTCCTCCCCAAGGACAAGCTGAAGGACCTGGAGCGCTACCTGCCAGAAAAGATGGATGCCGAGCAGCCCGACAGGATGGACGACGACCTCTACATCTACACCGACCTGGAGGACTGTGATTATGAGAACAGGAAAAGATACAAACATCACTACTACTGCATGGATGAAGATGACTACGCCAACACAGGTGGTGTTCAGTGCCAGACGTCATAAATAGCAGCCTGCCTCTGTCTGTTCCAGGAGCCCAAATCCTCATCTCTAATGCAAAGCACCTTTTTTTTTTTTTTTTTGGAATTTTTCATGCACTTTTTATTTTGATAGTTTTCTTGAAATAATGGAGTTGCTTTAGTTATATTTTCTTTCAAGCTGAATCATAAAACTGTGTCCCAGTGTACTCCTGATTTATCGTTTTATAGTTCCAGCACATGAACTTGGATCCAGCTGAAAGGGGAGTCCCTGTCATCTCTTGGACTTTATTTTATTTATTTCATTTTTTTTTTTTTTCTTTTCAATCACACTGTGATTAAAGATGAGGGGAGGTATTGCAGAGGTTTCAGAGGAAAGACACACTGGTTTGTCTAAGCAAGGACTGCCTGCTTTTTATGCAGTTACACTAAATCAGATGCCAATATTAACATGAAAATAACCTCTTTTTTTTTTTATAGTGTTACTAAGTCAGTGGTTGTGAATCGCTTGTTGATGACTTGTTCAATCTGTTGTGTGTTCGAGGACCGAATGTTCAGAAGGCGGTGGAAGGTGGTTCATTGAAACTTGAGTTAAAACAGTTAATGCTGTTTGACTTTTTTTTTTTTAAAGACAGTCATAAACAATCTTGAAGATGTGAGTTAGGAGGAAGGAGTCATTATGATTCCGGCAGGGAAGCATTTCGGCTCAAGCCACTAAATTGTAGATTATTCCAACAGTTTTTAATTCCTCTGAGCTGCAGTCAGTTTTCTGTGGTGATGCCACACATGTCGTGTCAAATGTATCGGGGTGTGTGTGTGTGTGTGTGTGTGTGTGTGTGTGTGTGTGTGTGTGTGTGTGTGTGTGTGTGTGTGTGTGTGTGTGTGTGTGTGTGTGTGGTCACCACGTGTCTTTTTTTTTTGTTGCAAAATTCTTAATGGAAAAAAGTACAGAAAAGAGAAACGCATTAACCTCAGTGATGATTATTGCCTTGGATATCATAAAACAATTATGCTCCCAGAAGAGGGGTTCCTTCAATACATTAACATTTCTTCTTGAAAACAGATGGAAATCTACGAGTCGTCATAATGTTGTGGGAGTGCAGTGCAAAGTTCAACTCAAATAAGTATCGTCAAGGTCTTAATTTAACTTGATGCGTTTTAGGACCAAGGATCTACTCGTTTGTGCTCATGTTTTCTAATTAAATGTCGTTTGAGGGTCTTCCTAACTTGTGGTTTTTCAATGCCTGACTGATACTCATTTTTACAACCACTAATTCATACAGTATAAAACATACGAGTAGAGATGTTCCTTCAAATGGCGGATAGTCCTGGTTGTTTCAGGCTGACACTGCAAAACTACCGCAGCAGTCTGCAGTTTACAGTTAAATGACATTTTAAATGAAGATTTACGGCTACGGTTCTGAAATTGGCAAAACGTATCTTTCTTTGGCCACCTCATCGGTGATCAATCAATCGTCAGAGGTTTTTAATTACTGATCAACCGTTAAGGTCGGTGAGTGAAACTTGACTCGAGCCTTCAAACAGAAATATTTGCGGGGTTTTTGGTCGACTGCGATGGTACATCAGATATGTTTGTATCATCATAACAATTTGAAGACATGACCAAGACATAACTATTTCCTGACACTTTATTGGCAATGGTTGTCATTAACTTGTGACACTGAATAAAAAAATTAAAAAAAAAAAAAACTCCAGTTTGTGTCGTGACATCATGACTCAACTATTAGTCATCAACTAATAGTACCATTTGGGGAATACCTCGGGTTTTCTAAACTACATTTTTTTTTTTTAGATATTGTTGCAATACCCAAAAACACTTTAATTTAGGGAACAAATCTGATGCATAAGTAAGTTATTTATAAAAAAAAAAAAAAAAAAAAAAAACCCCGTCACAAACACTGGCAGTTTTCAAAGTTTACTGATA